>NC_090447.1:829804577-830450940 GCF_031143425.1 Pleurodeles waltl | reverse complement strand
ACCAATAACACAGCAACATCACATCTACCAATACAACTGATGCCCCCACATTCCTCAAATGCCATGCTCTGTCATCACATTTAACACACATATGTATGGATGTGTCATAGACCACAAACACAACGCCCATTAAACAGCCCTGGAATTGACACACACTGTCCCTTTACAACACAGTAGATGGACAATGGGATGCACAATAGACAGAGAGACAAATATACAAAGATCACTATGCAGACAATACCTGCACAATTGGGATGAGGGCATCAGGAGCACTCAGGGAAGGATGCTGCACTTGGACACATTACACTTTGCACATGCCCCAAACCACATTTGCACAGGAACTGTCTCTACATGTATCTCAGGGACAAACAATATTAGAGCCAAGTGACATGCCTGTCTGCATAATGTGGAAGTGCACTTCAAGAAAGCACATACAACTGTAACTGCATGGGTCACACATGTACATGAAGTAGCTACAAGGTACACACATCAAAACATACACATGCACAGTCAAATAATAAGGAAGACAGCACAAATAAGCACCCTTCAAGTCTGCACAAACTCTAAGAAAATTTGAGCTCCCACACATGAGATGAATGCACAATATATAACAGGGGGACAAGTCTAACATGGACATGCTGACATTGGCCAACACAAAATGAAATACATACCATACAAAACATAACACAATGCAAAGACACCACAATTACATTTACACCGACTTATCCATACAGTCAACATCTACCTTTGTCTTAGGTGACAGCAGCACTGCCCACAAAGTCAGCTATTGCGTACAACAGCAACTGTATCAGCAAGTAGGCTGAAACACGCACAACTGAAGGCATACAACACAAATTACACAGGAACAACCTAAAGGTAGGAAATGAATTGCAGGACAAATGTTTACCCAAACAATAACTATTTGGGTTTATTAACAAGTAATGGCAAATGTCCAAAGCCATTGGTCGGTCCATTATTCTTTGTTTGCCCAATACTGTGCCAACACTTGACTCCTATTACAGGCAGGGAACCTCCACAGGAAGAAGCATCAAGTGGGCCGGAAGGCACCTCAGGGATCATCCTTAGGGGATGGTTTTGGGAGAGTTGGACAGTTTCTTAGGAGAGGCTTCTTGGGAGGAGGGGTATGGATGCTTTCAGGTGGTAGTGTTACAGGGGAGAACTTGGAGATGGAAGGGATGGGTTGGGATGTGGGTTGGTGCCTCTTGGGTTTAGGATAGGGGCTGGAGGGAACATGGGAAAGGGCAAGTTAAAAAAAACTTTTCTTTGGAACACAGGGATGGTCATCATAAGGGGGTGGGAAGTGGTTGTCTTGTGTGTTGGTGTGGATGTCTTGGGTGTGTGTGTGAGGCATCCTAGTGTTTGTGTAGTGTCTGTTGCATGTGCAAGTGTGGCCATTTGCGTGTCTTGGGGCTGGGAGGTGAAGGTGCGGAGTGATGAGGGAGTGGCGTTTGTGTATGTGTCTGTTAGGGGGATATCTGTGGGTATGCTTGTAGTGGTGGATGTGTTTATATCTGTTGGGGTGATATCTGCATGCATGGTGGCCCTAAGTGGGACAGGTATGCCCAGACATGGTTCCCCTCCTCCCCATTCCACTGGAGTCAAGCTAGCTTTGCTGATGACGGGTGAAACCCCAAAACTGGTCCCAGGATGCTTGTTTCCAGTCCAGGGAGGACGTGGCGTGGCAGTTCAAGCTTAACTGTTCCCAAGGGGAGCACGGTCAAGACTGATTTGCCTATGGTAGGGTTCAAACTGGAATTGCATGGGTAGCAAAAAAACTATAAATTTAGGCACATATCTCTCTACTGTGGAGTGAACATTTGACATTGTTCAGCATTCCATCCATCAATTGTTCTTTTTGCATTTGTTGCCCTAAGTGGGACGGGTATACCCAGACTTGAGACCCGTGCTCCCCGTGCCACTGGAGTCAAACTAACCTTGCTGATGAGGGGTAATACCACGAAACTGGTCCCAGGATGCTTGTTTCCAGTCCAGAAAGGACCTGGTCTGGGCTGGCAGTTTGAGCTGAACTGTTCTCATAGGGAGCAGGGTCAAGACTGATTTGCATATGGCTGGGTCCAAACTGGAATGGCGTGGGTAGCAAAAAACAATGGATGTTGGCCCATAACTCTGTACTGAGGGTGAATGTTTGACATTATTCAGGAATCCGTCCATCACTTGTTCTTTTTGCATGGAAATATTCATGTCACACTGGAAACATGCCAACAATGCACACTTCACCAAGTGAAATTTGTCCCAATAGAGTCATGGAGATAGTACCAATGTTGCTCAGATATGCCACACATTTGGCATGGAAATGTGCACTGTAGACAAAAGGCACAAAATTTCAGGGAGATATGTATGTCCCTAGAATCCACAACACAATGAATCAGCAAGTCGTAGCGAAATCACCACTAATGTCGGGCACCCTTTACAATGACATACCCTGATTGCATCAGTAAATGCTATTAATCTGTTTTATGTTGGAGAGGCCTGCTTGAAGAAGGCCCTCAACATAATACACAATGGGAAGATACATCACTGTCCCAATTTTGATCATGCAAACCCAGATGCCTGTGGATCAATGCTTGTACTTAAACATGTGATTTCAACATAACTGCACGTCACTCCATGATGAATGCCAACAGTCAGGTTACAAAACTTCCCCATTACACATGTGTAGTGCACTTTGCTACATGAGGCCACATAAATGACGTGGACATGCACAATGAGCCTACAACATCTAGTCAAACGTCTTGTCCCTCATTGCTACTGCATTTGCACATGTCATATGACATACTATGACGGGTCAGGGTATGTGTCAGCCAATAATCAATGGTGACACAATGCTGTCTGTGGCACAACGTGAAATATAGCCCAATTGTACATGTCTATTCCACACAGGTTGGCATACATGTATATGTGAGGGAATACAGAAATTACCCCCTCAACACAGGTAGACAGTGCATGAAACAACAGCATACAAATGTTTTTCAAAAGAGAAAGGGACACATGTTGACACGTAGGCACAAGGAATGCTGGCAATAGTGATGGCAAATAAATCACCACAAGTGACATTCCCCACTTACCAAGGGAAAGTATTGATCTATAGCTGCACCCCAAAGAAATGTACACTATGTCATATATATGATGGCCATCTTCACACTAAGGACAGTAGTGAGGCACCAGCACCAGTCATATGCTGAAGACAAGTAGCCTCTGGGTGTGGGAGGCCAATATGCTCCGTTCACCAGACACATGGCTAAGGACAGTGATCCATCACAACCTTTCTTTTGGTCTGTGACACAGAGGAGTAGTAGTGTGTTGCATAGAAATTACACCCACTACAACAACAAACAATACCTGATTGATCATTGTACACCACTATATGTTGTCCCTTGAGAGCAGAATGTTTGTGGATTGAGCACAGTTGTGTCCTAGGTCACTGGGCAAATAGGCAAAGCACATCAGAATGCACCACATGACATGACTACACATACAACCACTCCTCTACTGTGTTACACATGGCTTATCCCTAATCGTCACCCTGCCCACACTGGGAGGACATCTCCAGCTAGACCTCAGCGATCTTCTGGGCCCAGCATCTCAGGTCCTGCCCACCTCTTCTGGACGTAGGAACTCCACCAGCTATAGACCCACAGGGTCTGCACCTTCTTGCCGATGTATCTCCATAGCTCCTTTTTCTGATGGGCGCTGCCCTGCAATGATGCAAAGGAGATATCAAGAGAATAAAATCACAAGACTTGTCACAAATGGTTGAGTCACATGCATGTCAGTAACACCAAGCTAGAACTTTTCAATTTGTTAACACTCCACAAGTGTGAAACACACAAGCCCATCAGTACACGGACATACTATAGATATATGTATTTGCATCTGCTGACTAACCCACTACCCTGCTCATGGCCTACAATGACTAAGCAAGCTTACTGACTTTAGGTAGCCCCTGCTCCAGCAACCTGTACTGTGATGTGAATCACAATCAAACACTACACACCTATGTGATTTCTGATGGGTAAACTCCTTAGGCCTGAAAGGACCAACATATTTAACTGTGAAATTGACTCACTGCATACAGTCCATACAGGCAACTGCCATAGTACAAACTTCACCATTAAACTTCAGTAACAATCAAGGGGCTGCCATGTTAGGTACAGCAAGTGTTTTCCTTGTACCTGTGTGGACATGTGGAAAAACAAATGCAGACTCATGAAACTTCAAGGGTGGGTTCTGTTGTATGTACCTCTACCACATAACAATCCTTTGCACATATGTGTCTATCCTACAGCGATGGCATCCAATATTCAAAGGTATGAATTGTGCAGTTTCTGCTATGTGACCAAGCAACACAGTCACATATTGGCCTCCCAGGAATCAACACACTGTTTGCACTGTGGGACTGTTATTTATGCACTATGCCTGTACAGGACAAATATGACCTGTGAGAAGGTGTCAACAGAGTTGTTGGAGTAAGGGAACTGTCATGAGTCTAAGACACACATTAACAATGATGCAAAATGCACAGATTACTTTAATGACTGACCTCTGTACCCATTCCAAAAGTAGTCAAAGGAATGACATTCAGGGCAGGTTTTGCCACTAGAGCATCGTATTGGCCACATGACTGCTGAATTACAGGGAGTGGGCACAGTGCCACATTTGCATTGCCATAGTGACCCTACCACAGCCTGGAATAGGTCCCATACTGGGAGATACATTTTACAGGCCCTGGTCTCTGCAGGCTGAGCAGACAGAACCTACCTGACACTCCATTTCCATCACTTCCATGCATGACAGTACATCATGTGGCCATCAACAATTTGGCATGCAGTGCGTGTGGAAACCTGAAGGGCGCAGTGAGTCATGATACACCTTTCCCTCAATGGTTTAGCAAGGCCAGATGTGGTTTGAAAGCTCGGTGGCACTGTACACATTGCTCACATGATTTTCAAATGACTCATACAAAATGGGTACACAGCTCATGCTGTCATGCACATACATGTTGTCCAACATTTACAGCAATCATGAGGAAATAGATGTCTTTGGATGGCAGTAATGTATCCTTACCTAGTTATGTACATTCAACACAAGGATGATCTAGGACCCCAAAAATCTCACAAAACTCAATGCGAATGAAATTAGCATATATTACTGGCCACCAATGCCTGCATATTCTACATCCCATTGATGCCACACAGGCTGCAACAACAGGCACACAAAAAGTCTAAATTGCACACAGGGGCACATTGTAGCCTGTGAGGAGGAAAAGGATGGTGAAATGCCTATAAAATTGTGCATATATGGTACTTACCTGCTCCTCTGTGAGCCATACAGCTGTTCATACAGACGTAGGACCTCAATCACAAGCCTCTCCAGCTCCTCTGGATAGAAGGCAGGAACCCTATCACCTGCTGGACATGGCATGATTGCTCCCAGAGGTGGCACACAGCAGCTCAGGTGATAGAGGTGTTGCTGGCTAGCAGTGTTAGTAGTCAAGTGAGTGAATCTGCAGAACATGGTGATCACGTCCGCCACTTACGTGGTCGTCACCACTGGTGGACCCAGCCATTGGGCCATGACCGCCACTAGCAACAACATTAGCCTATGGCAGTCTCCTTCGCAGTTGCAACCGCCTATTGCCATGGCGACTTCTGCCAGTGGTCGCAAGCGGTTCCTTATGTCCAGTGAAGTAGGTCAGTCATCTGCAATTTTGGCAGCCTAAAATGCTGTATTGGGCTTTATAAACTATGCCACACCTACAAAACATGTTATCTTACTTCACAAACATACTTATCCTGTCTTGTCCTGTCCTGTCTCACATACATCCTTCTCCTTGTCCTGTCTCCTGGCCTTAGCAGTCATGTGACTCCCTCTACTTCACACGCTTGATAAATGTTATCCCTCCTTGTGAGTGCACTTCACTTGTGAGTTACCAAACAAGGGTATTTGGAGAAGAGAACACTGGACTGGTGGTTGGAGTGACAGTACCAGAGCCCCCTGGGAGTTGCAGTCATGTAACTCCCTGTTATACACACACTATACAAATATTATCCCCCCAGGTGAGTACACTTTATGTGTGAGTTACCAAACAGGTGAGTGTGGAGAAGAGGACACTGGGCTGGTGAGAGGAGTAACAGTAACCGAGCCTGCTGGCCTTAGCAGTCATGCCACTCCCTGTACTACAGACACTATACAAATGGTGTCCCCCCCAGGTGAGTATACTTCATTTGGGAGTTGACAAACAGGGGTATATGGGCAAATGACTACTTGGCTGCTGTTTGGAGTTATAGGTAGAGGGAGGGCCTGCTTGGGGTTGCAGTCAGGTCACTCCCTCTAATACCCAACACTAGCCAAATGTTCCCATTTGAGTGAAGAGTATTGGAGGGATTACAAACAGGTGTATTTGGGCAAATGAAGCCTGCGCTGGTATTTAGAATTACAGACATAAGGCCTGCTGGGAGTTGCACCCATGCCACTCTGTCTAGTACACACACTATACAAATGGTATCCTCCCAGGTGACTACACTTCAATTGAGAGTTACCAAACAATGGAATTTTGAGAAGAGAACACTGGGATTGTGGTTGGAGTTACCGAAGCAGGGCCTGCTGGAATTGCGGTCAGGTTACACTCTCTACTACACACACTATACATATGGTATTTATGGGGTTATATAAATCGTGCTTCCTGTGAGTTGCAGTCAGGTCACTCTCTCTACTACACATCCTTGATCAATGTTCTCCACCAGGTGAGTACACAGCAATTGAGAGTTCACTAACAGATGTATTGTAGCATGTGACCACTGTGCTAGTGTTTGTGGCTGCAGGAATAGTACCTGCTAGGAGATGTACTCATGTCAATCCCTGTACTACACACATTTGACAAATTATATCTCCTCAGGTGTGTACCCTTAAATTGATAGATAACAAACAGGAGTCTTTGGACAAGTGACACCTGGTCTGGTGTTTGGAGTTACTCAAACAGTGCCTCCTGGGAGTTGGAGTCATGTCAGTCTCTGTACTACACACACTATATAAGTGACGGTGGAACAAAAAAAAAACGGGTGACAGTGACTTATGTAGCAGGGGAAGCGCGATAGGGTGAGAATGGACAAAAGTGTGTGCAGGGACTTCAATAGTATGGTGAAAAATGGGGTGACTAATCTATGTACTCTACAAAATAAGGTGCTCGGGCAATGTTGTCTTCCAGCAGAAATGCAAAGGATTGTGGTATGTGAAGGGGTGTGTTTTATAGTGTCCTTTGCAGGTGTGTCCAGTGTGGCAATGTGTATCAGCTATGTTGTTTTTAAATTAATCGAATGTGCAGTTGTGTATTACTATGCTGACCATGGACCACTGTATTTCTGACCGCCATGGGGGTCTGACATGGCGATTGTGTGCTTGTAATAAGGTCAGTGGTTGGTCAGGGTGCTGATGGCGCTGGAGGTCAGACCGCCTATTTTCAGGCCAGCGCACCTTTGGCGTCTGCCTTTTTGGTTTGTGATCAGCAATTCTGCCTGTAAAACTCATAAAGGGGCAGTCTGAAAGACCGCCAGCATGACAGTCTTTTCAGGACGGCCCACATGAAAGTCTGGTGGTCGGCCCGCCAAACTCATAATGAGGCCCAAAAGGATGATGGACGGAGTGTTGAAACTTTTCAAACACTCAACCCCAGTCACAGATCTGGGTTTATTCCATCGTTGTTTTGCTCACTGTGCCACCCCAGTTTGGACCCAACCATATGCAAATCAGTCTTGACCCTGTTCCCCATGGGAAAAGCCTAGCCGGAACTGAAGGCCAGGTCCCCCCTGGACCGGAAACAAGCATCCTGGGACCAGTTTCAGGGTTTCACCCTTTATCAGCCAGGCTAGCTTGAATACAGTGGCACAGTGAGCAAGGGACCAACGTCTGGGCATACCCTTCCCCCACAAGGCAACTTTAGCAACACAAAAGGAAGATGGACAGAGTGTTGAAACTTTTCAAACACTCAACCCCAGTCACAGAACTGGGTTCAATCCATTGCTCTTTTGCTCACCATGCCACCGCAGTTTGAATCCAGCCATATGCAAATCAGGCTTGCCCCTATTCCCCATGGGAACAGTCCAGCCCAAACTGCCAGGCCAGGCCCTCCCTGGTCCGGAAACAAGCATCCTGGGACAGGTTTCAGGGTGTAACCCGTCATCAGCCAGGCTAGCTTGAATCTAGTGGAACAGTAAGCAAGGGACCCACATCTGGGCATACACTTCCCACGTAGGGCAACTTTAGCAACACAAAAGGATGATGGAGAGAGTGTTGAAACTTTTCAAACACTCACCCCCAGTCACAGATCTGGGTTTAATCCATCGTTCTTTTGCTAACCGTGTTATGGGGTCAAATTTTTTTGGTAATGCAGATGATTGTGTGTGTGGTGCGTGTGTCACTCTCTTTTTTCTCCTCCCCTCCCTTGTGTGCTAGGTGGCTGTACTCACTGTCGTCCTCTTTGCCGGTGTTGGTGTTCCTGGTAGAAGATCATGGGGAACTTTAGCAACTCAAGAGGATGATGGACGGAGTGCCCAACAATGCAAACACTCACCCCCAGTCACAGATCTGGGTTTAATCTATCGTATTAGTGGATGTTGATGTTTCTGCATCTGGATGGTGTTTGTGTGAGCGCCTGTATAATGAAATGTGGTGCTTTTGTTTGCCTGTACCATTCCTGTGTGTTGTCTTGTGTGCATGCTCATCTGCCTGTGTACTTGGGATGGGTTGGGGTTGAGGATAATGGGACTGGGAAGAGGAAGTTGGAGGGGGGAGGGTAGAAACAGGGACAATGGCTGCCATCAGAGAGGAGGCCAGAGCCTGGATTGATCTCTATTGGGTACCAATCCAGTATGAATGCCCTCCAGGAATGCATTAGTCTGTTGCATCTGGGCTGCTAGCCCCTGGATGGCATTCACAATGGCTGACTGCCCTACAGAGATGGATCTCAGGAGGTCAATAGCCTCCTCACTGAGGGCAGTAGGGCTAACTGGGGCAGGGCCTGAGGTACCTGGGGCGAAGGAGATGCCGACCCTCCTGGGTGAGCGGGCACGGGCAACTCGCTGAGGGGCTGCAGGGAGGGCGGTGATGGTACTGGGAGGTGGTGGTACCTGTAGCTGGGGTGGTCACAGAAGTATCCACCACCACCAGGGAGCTTCCATCGGAGGAGGTATCTGTGTGTGAATGGTCCCCTACAGTCTACGTGTGGTGCTCCCCTCGCCCTCCGTCCTACTGGTGCCCTCAGCGTCGGTGGACTCTGCCTCCTCGGTCCTGTGGGATGCTGCTCCCTCTGTCACCGGTACCTCTGCTCCTCCACCAGATGATGCCAATGCATATAAGTATAGGATGAAAAAACAAAATAGGGGGGGAAGAGACAAAGGATACACTTGGTCAATGGCTGCAACAACACCATCGTTGTTGTACACAGCACCCTCAAACAAAGGGAACAGTCCTACGCAAATGCCATAGCACTACCAGAGAAATAGTTAGCAGCCAAGGCATGGGGAGGGTCACACACCGCCAACTGCAGCACACTTGGGACCCACACAGCCCTAACTAGTAGTGGATCCCTACAAGCTAGGTAGCAAGATTTGCCCTTCTGAACCCTAGCCACCTGGGACCTATGTTGCAATGTCAGGCCTGGCCTAGGGGCATCCACTGACACACATCCCCCGCCCAGACACCACCCCACCAGCCATAGGTTGTCATGATGGCCACTGTACTCACCCAGTTGTGGATGCTGTGATACTCTCAAGCACCCATCCAGCTCAGGATAGGCCACCGTCAGTATAAGGGCCATCGGGGGAGCCAGGGTTCAACGGGCACCCCTTCCTCATTGGGAGGCCATCCCCAGCTGGGCCTCCATGGTCTTCAAGCTCAGCGTCTCAGGCCCTCCCACCATTTGAGACAGTGGGTGCTACGCCTGCCATAGACCCCCATGGTCCGCACTTCCTTGGCGATGGCACACCATATACCCTTCTTTCGATGGGAGCTGACCTGCAGAGGCAATAGACATAGAAAATATATTTAGCCAAACAGTCCTGCCTGTTACAATTATGGCCCGCCATTCCCCTTCACATTGCCATTTAGACGCACAGGGCCCAACACACAACCTATAAGAGGACATCCATCCAGCCCCTTACACAAGGCCTTCACACACACCACTCCATGCATTCATGCCACATGCATCGTGCCCACAGTGTACTCACCTGTGGGTCCGAAGGCCCATACAGCAGTTTGTACTGGGGTAGAACCTCATCCACTAGTCTCTCCAACTCCTCTGAAGTGAAGGCTGGGGCCCTTTCCCCAGTCACACAGGACGTGGTAGGTTCTAGACACAGGTCACAGCAGCATATGCAGTGTAGGTCCTCTCCTGTGGATGATCAGGTAGCAACTGAGGGATCAGTTAGAAAATGGCGGTCACGTCCGCGGCGGTGCATGCCGTCACAGCCGGCGTACATCACCATTTGCCACTGTACCCCACAGGGCCCAATGTCAACCAATGAGGAATTGCACTCCGGTTCCTGACCGCTTCCCGCAACGGTGCACAACATCAGCGGAATTACCTCACTTCCACCTGTCCCTCCACACAGGACAGGCAGACGCCATTTCAGGGGGAGCAGGCCCTCGAAAATTGCTACGTGACTGGTGAAATTAGGACATAATGGACAAATCACACTTACCCATTACAAGTTAGCAGCATGCAAAGTTCTGCTGTAGCTCCATTGTTCAGTTTGTGACAGGGTCCTCACTCTTTTGCCCCATGGATTGCCAACGCTGTGGATGAATAGGAGATGGAGACATACCCCATGTACAGACCCCTGGTGGACTTGGCAACACTGGAGGACAGGCACATTATCCTCACCTATAGCCTGGACAGGGCCACAATCACAGAGCTGTGTGCCCAATTGGAGCCTGACCTGATATCTGCTATCCGTCACCCCACTGGGATCCCCCCTCTTGTGCAAGTGCTAACAGTCCTCCATTTCCTGGCAACAGGTTCTTTCCAAGTGACAGTGGGCTTAGCAGCAGGAATGTCACAGCCAATGCCCTCTATAGTGCTGACAAGAGTGTTGTCTGCCTTTATTAAACACATGTGCAGCTACATTGTATTTCCCCTGGTTGAAGATTTGGCCACAGTGAAGGCCGACTTCTATGGAATGGAACAGATCCCCACCATAATTCGGGTGATTTATGGAACACATATTGCATTAGCTGCACCCGTCAGAATGTACATCGGAAGAGGTTCCACTCTATGAATGTACAGGTGGTGTGACTTGCGGACTAGTACATCTCCCACGTCAATGCTAAGTATCCTGGGTCAGTGCATGATGCCTTTGTCCTATGGAACAGCAGCATCCCAAATGTGATGGGCTAGCTTCAGAGACACAGGGTGTGGCTAATAGGTGAGCCCTGGTTCCCACCAAGTAGATGTTGGTGTATGGGTATGGTGTGGACCATATAGGATAGTGTGTTGCTAAATGTTGTCCCTCAATTTTTGCAGGTGGCTCTGGTTACCCAAACCTATCATGGCTGCTGACCCCTCTGAGGAATGCCAGGACAAGGGCAGAAGAACGTTATAATGAGGCACATGGGCGAACTAGAAGGATAATTGAAAGAACCTTTGGCCTCCTAAAGGCCAGGTTCAGGTGCCTCCATCTAACATATGGATCTCTTTCCTACTCACCCAGGAAGGTCTGTCAGATAGTAGTGGCATGCTGCATGTTGCACAACCTGGCCCTGAGACGCCATGTGCCTTTTCTACAGGAGGAGGAGGCTGGAGATGCCCCTGTGCCAGCAGTGGACCCTGTGGACAGTGAGGATGAGGACAACAGAACATCAGTGATCAGACAATACTTCCAATGACAAACAAGTAGGACAGTGTTACTTCACTTTTCAATTACATTTGTTTGAATTTGTGTGGCACTGGCATGCTGATATTTCGCACTTCTAAGCCCACTTACTATTCCCTTTGGCAATTCATTTTGCAGATGTTGGTGACCTCGGAAATACTCCCGGTGTGATAATTGCAGCGAGCTACAGGTCATTCATCTATGCTCATTTTCAGTACAGTTGAATTGCAATGCATGTACCTTTTTCAATGAATACATAATTGAAAATATGACATACTCCAGACTTGTTGGTGTTTATAGAAGTGCTAAGAAACAGAGGGGCAAGTGCAAGGGGATGGGGTGATGATGGAGGAAACTCCAGGGAATTGTTCCAATCTGTTTGTAGCACAGCTGCATTGTCCAAGGGGACATAGGAAGGGGAGCAATGGCAGTTCAGAGTGGACAGTCTCATTTCCTGGCAGGAGTCTTGGCAAGTGTCTCTGGCTTCTGTCAGGATTGCAGGGAATGTTTGCGGGGTGGTTCTCCTTCTGCAGGGGGAGGGGTGCTATGGCCTGTGAGTCCTGTGGCGGGGCCTCCTGGCCACTAGCAGCAGCACAGGTGGAAGGCTGTTCAAAATTCTGGCTAGTGGTGGGCACCCGCTGTTGTGTGACTGCCTCCCTCATAATGTTGGTCATGTCTGCCAGCACCCCTGCCATGGAGATCAGGGTGTTGTTGATGGCCTGCAAGTCCTCCCTGGTCCCCTGGTACTGTCCCTCATGCAGCCACCTGTTCTCCTGCAAGTTGTCCAGGATTTGGCCCATCGTGTCCTGGTACTGTTGATAGGCTCCCAAGATCTCTGCTAGTGCCTCCTGGAAAGTCGGTTCCCTGGGTCTGTCCTCCCCCGGTGCACAGCACTCTTCCCAGTTTCCCTGTTGGCCTGTGCCTCTCTCCCCTGAACCGTGTGCCCACTGACCCCAGGTTCCTGATTGCCTTGGGTATGAGGTGTGGCCTGGGGTCCCTGTAGAGGTGGACATACTGCTGATTGAGGTGTCCTGGGGATAGAGGTATGGGTACGCTGGCTGGGTGCTGTGATGGTTTTTCCCTGATGAAGGAGGCTCTGTGGTGATGTGTAACTGGGCATGGGTAACCGGCTGTCCAGAGGTCCCTGATGGGCCAGGTTGGTCATCCAAATCGTGAAGACCAGAGTTGCTGTCATCACTGTGGGCCTCTTCAGTTGGGGGACTGGATATTGATGGCACCTCCTCACTGCTGACATTTACTGGGATACCTGTGGGGATGTAAATGATGTGCTATGGTTTCTGTGTCTGACATATTGTGCATCCGTGGCTTGCCCTCTTTGGTTGTATTTGCCCTGGCAGCTTTCCCATGTGTTTGTGGGTGTATGGTGGGATTGTTAGTTCTCTATGGTGTGCATGCTTTAGTGATCAGTGTCCATGCAGGGCTGTGGGTGGTGCCCATGCATTGGTAGAGCATGCAGGGCTTGGCATTGGGATAGGTGAGATGGGATGGTGGGGTATGTGGGAGGTGGTGGAGTGATGGGGATGAGGGTGAGGGTATGTGATGTCATGTAGGTAGGGGGGTGATAGTAGAGAGTTGACTTACCAGAGTCCAGTCCTCCTCCTACTCAGGCCAGGCCCTCAGGATGCAGGATTGCCAAGACTTGCTCCTCCCATGCTGTGAGTTGTGGGGGAGGAGGTGGGGGTCCACCACCAGTCCTCTGTACAGTGAGCTGGTGTCTTGCTGCAATGGAACTTACCTTCCCCCGTAGGTCGTTCCATCTCTTCCTGATGTCATCCCTAGTTCTTGGGTGGTGTCCCACAGCGTTGACCCTGTCCACGATTCTCTGCCATAGCTCCATCTTCCTAGCTATCAATATCTGCTGCACCTGTGCTCCAAATAACTGTGGCTCTACCCTGATAATTCCCTCCACCATGACTCTTAGCTCCTCCTCTGAGAAGCGGGGGTGTCTTTGTGGTGGCATGGTTGTTGTGTGAGGTGTGTAGGTGAGGGTGTGTTGGGTAACGTGTTGGGGTGTGTGATGTGGGGTGCATGAGGGGTGTATAGGTGTGTATAGTGTGTGGCTCTGGTTGTGTCTGTGGTCTTAATGTCTCTCTGCTGGCAATTGTTTGCAATGGTAAAGGATTGTGGGTGATGTGGGTGTGTGTTTTATAGTGGTGTGGGTGTGGTGTGTGTATGGGTGTCAGGTGTGTGTTGTTTGAATTGTCCAATGTGGTGTTGTTTTGTTTGTATGTGTCCATTTTGAGCGCAGCGGTATGTACCGCCAATGGTTTACTGCCATTGAATGTCTGCCGTGGTGATTCGTGGGTCATAATGTGGCGGGCATTGTTATGTTGGGGTAATGGTGTGGGTTGGATACTGCCAGTTTATCACTGACCTTTGGTGTGGCGATTTGTGAGTGTGGCTAAATAGTGACGGATTGGTGTGTGTGGGTCATAATATGGTGAACTGATATCCGCGGCGGGAGCGGTAAGTTAATGGCAGACCATGTGGCAGTAAGTGGGATTTACCGGCAATGTCATAATGAGGGCCATAATGAGTGATGCCTTAGAAATGTAGTAAATGAAAGAGATTACAGGAGATCCAGTTAGCTTCTGGAAAAAGAAAAACTTTAGAGGCTAGGCATTATCCAAATGTATTTCTAACAGGAATAAGAGGGCAATATGATGATTATCCTGTTCAAATTTCAGCTTCAGAATATTGTTCCACCTTTAATATAAGCTAATAAGTATTATGGCATGTAAGCAAGATACAAATGAATATTGCTAAGGCATGGCGAACTAAGATTTATGTTGAGGAATTTAGCTCTACCTACTTCATTTCTTAGTTTACGTTCCACAGAATACCTATGGTATGATTTATACAGTTTCCTACTTGGAGCAAACAATACTCTAACATATGTTATCTTTAGGACACCTGGTCAGTTATTTTGGTTAGATTCCACAAATGTTTGCAGATTTTTGAATTCCAAGTTCCAGACTGTAGGAAAGTGCTCTTGTTGGCATGGTTACCCACCACTTTTTTCCTGAAATTGATTCCAACTTGACTTAGATAGTGCTGGGATCCTGATAACCAGGCCCCAGCACTAGTGTTCTTTCCCAAAAACGGTATCATTGTTTTCACAATTGGCACACCCTGGCACACAGTTAAGTCCCTTGTAAATGGTACCCATGGTCCCAAGGGCCCTGTGGCAAGGGAAGGTCCACAAGGGCTGCAGTATGTATTATGCCACCCTGGGGGACCCTTCACCAAGCACATTCACATTGCATTGCAGCTTGTGTGTGGTGATGGGGAGAAAAAGACAAAGTCGACAGGGCACCCCTCCCGGGTGCCATGCCCACAAACCACTGCCTGTGGCACATGTAAGTGACCCCTCTAGCAGGCCTTACAGTCCTAAGGCAGGGTGCACTATACCACAGGTGAGGACATAGCTGCATGAGCAAAATGCCCCTACAGTGTCTAAAACCATTCTTAGACACTGCAAGTGCAGTGTGGCCATATTGAGTATATGGTTTTAGAGTTTGTCATTACGAACTCCACAGATCCATAATGGCTTCCCTGAATACTGGGTAGTTTGGTATCAAACTTTTCAGCACAATAAACCCACACTAATGCCATGTTGGATTTATTGAGAAATGCACCAAGAGGGCATCTCAGAGATGCCCCCTGTATGTTGCCAAACTCCTAGTGCAGGACTGACCAGTATGTGCCCACTTTCAGATGGGTTTCTGACCAAATGGGGTGAGAGCCTTTATGCTCTTGTCGGCCAGAAACAAAATCTGTCCTGGGTTTAGGTGCTTCATGCCTCCCCCCTACAGGAACTGTAACACCTGGCGGTGAGCCTCAAAGGCTCAGGCCTCCTGTTACAGTGCCCCAGGGCACTCCAGCTAGAGAAGATGCCCACCCCCGGACAAAGCCCCACTTTTGGCAGCAAGTTTGGCAGGAAAATTAGGGAAAGCAGGGAGGAGTGACCACCTCAGCTGGGACCACCCCTAAGGTGCCCAGAGCTGAGGTGACCCCCTTCTTGCAAAATCTTCCATCTTAGTTTGGATGACAGGGTCCAATAGGGATAGGTCTGTGTCCCCCTCCCCAAAGGTAGTGGACACAGGAAGGGTGTAGCCACCCTCTGGGATGGTAGCCATTGGCTACTGCCCTCTGACCCTGTAGTGCCCCTAAATCCAGGATTTAAAGGTTCCCCTGAACCCAGTTCGCCAGATTCCTGGTGACCTCACAAGGAGAAAGAAGAAAGAACAAGCATTTGCAATGCAATAGATCTCGCATTTTCGTGAGTTGGACATATTGACATCGTAAATGCATAACTGGACATTTTTTGCACATGAATTGGTCAACCCTGCTGCATATTGTGGTCCTTTCTGCCACACAATTCCAGTGGCCCTGCATATAACTAAAGGGCTGGAGGGATTTTTGAAAGACAAGCCATCAACGAGTAAAAGTGATGGGCGTGACATCGATGTGGCTAAAAGCCACAAATACACTACAACAGGTCGGAAAAGCAGTGATTGTGCAGTGCTATACTTGACCTAAAAAGCGTTACCCATGTCAGTAGGTTTCAGGGCTGCGATCTATTGGCTCCGCCAATGTTTGATCTGTTTTACTTTCTATTTCTGTTTCTTATTTGGAAGAAACAAGGCCTGTTCCCGACAGTATTTCACCCCATCACCATGGCAACTGTACTGATACTCTTATGATCTGAGAAGATGGCACAGTGCATTTTTGCTGTGAGCTGCACACAGACAAAATCAGATTTAAACTTTTTAATCTATCTATCTATCTATCTATCTATCTATCTATCTATCTATCTATCTATCTATCTATCTATCTATCTATCTATCTATCTACCCTTTGAAGGTGGACCCACCTTGATTTTTCGGTGGCCCAACGTGTATACCCACCACAATTCACTTCGAGAGAAGCCACTGAAGATAATCGATTGTGTCACTGTTGACAGTATGAAAAAAATATATGGCCCCTCTAAATAGCACAAGACGATGCTCCACTGTTTGCGCCGTATCAGCATCCCCCCATAAAAGAGCACATCCTTTTCTTTCATAGGGATGAACAGACACGACTCCTTCCTGTGCAGCTCTCACAGAGTCACTGAGACACAAACTGTACTTCTCGATCCTTCCTGGCAGATGACAAATGGACTAATTTACTAAACCAAGCAACTCTTAGAAATCTTTTTACTATGTGCCCTCCTGAACCAGACCACTCAGGGTAGGAGTCCCTTTACAAGTAGGACCAGTGTACTCGCGCGCAATTGTGCGTTCCACGGTCCACCTTGTCACACAAAATTCTTTGAATTATGTCCTTAGACCACGCGCCTCACAGAAACATTTTAAGAGTGCGAGTAGTTAAAGAAAGCGAACACCCAGAATACAAGCACCTGAGGTTTGCGGTACTTGTGGTTTCTGAGATACAACAATAAGGGGGTCATTCTGACCCTGGCGGTCATTGACTGCCAGGGTCAACGACCGCGGGAGCACCGCCAACAGGCTGGCGGTGCTCCCAAGGGCATTCTGACCGTGGCGGTATGGCCGCGGTCAGAAACGGAAAACCGGCGGTTTCCTGCCGGTTTTCCGCTGCCCTGAGGAATCCTCCATGGTGGCGCAGCTTGCTGCGCCGCCATGGGGATTCCGACCCCCTCACCGCCATCCTGTTCCTGGCGGTTTTGACCGCCAGGAACAGGATGGCAGTGAGGGGTGTCGTGGGGCCCCTGGGGGCCCCTGCAGTGCCCATTCCAATGACATGGGCACTGCAGGGGCCCCCGTAAGAGGGCCCCTAAAAGATTTTCAGTGTCTTCCATGCAACTGCACCCGTCGCACCCTTCCCACTCCACTTCGGAGCCAGCTTCCTCGTGGGAAGGGGTTTCCCGCTGGGCTGGCGGGCGGCCTACTGGCGGTCGCCCGCCAGCCCAGCGGGAAACACAGAATAACCGCGGCGGTCTTCTGACCGCGTAGCGGTATTCTGTTGGGGGAACTTTGGCGGGCGGCATCCCTAAATGTAATTTTCGGTTTGTGTGTGATTTTACGTAATTACGGGGTGTGTGTGTGTGGGTGGGTGGGGGGTACTTGCGCAAAATTTGCCTACCGCTACTTACAAGTGATATTACCCAATCCGAATAAGGACACAATATACGGCGTGATTACTGAAATGTACTTGGACTAAGGCACAAACCATTATATTCATGAACTAAATTCTCAACAAGTAAACCACTTCCATGGATTCGTGCCTGCTTTCCCAGCTCCCGCGCACAGATTTGACATGGTTCTGGATTAACGCCACCAGTAGTTTTGTCTTGAATCTGTGAACCAATAAACAGATATAAGGAAATGCCACCTTGGGAGGTATTTACACAAAACACAGACCTTTGGTGCCCCCAAGTGGCTTATTTTATCGAACGTACATTTTATAAGCATCAAACAATGAAAACAGCGAATCGTGGAACCAAATTAAGGCAAGTATATTCTGATGAAAACAGAATTGCAAGCACATACTTTCACAAGAGGTTGTGGCAGTCGAATGCGTCATTCGTGCTTTAGAACGCGGCGCGTAATACATTATAAACATGTTTTCAAGTGCACTGGTCAAAGTTTTTAAGCAAGCTTCTTAGACATTTGCCATACAAAAAAAGAATGGGATTTTGTGTGTGCGTGGGTGCCTTTGTGTGTGGCACAGTTGCAGAGCAGATGCGAATCTCTCAGAATATAAGTCATGGGAAAAGATGCAGTTTATAGAATACAATATTGAAAAATAGCATTTATTTCCATGTGAAACGTTAAAGCAAACAAGCAACAGTGAAGAAAACAGACGGCCTCGTCATGACGTAAATTACGTCATCGCGCATGACGTGCGGCGGCCATTTTGAATTGGCGGAATGAATATTGTACCGGTAGTGTTTTTCTCTACGCATCGGCAGTGCGTAAGAAAATCAGTTGTCTTTGCATGAGGGAGGCAGGGGGCAGAGATAGGCGCCCTCATAAAACAACCTCTAACTTTTGCCCTCGGTTTTTAAATGCACAGCACAAGTAACCTGAGAAGAACATGATTCATAGCCCTGTTAACAAAAACAGACTGGAGCCACTGGAAACATCCAGCGCTCTGGTCAAATGCTATTAGCCTCAGAAAAAGTAGTCCCCAAGCACATGCTACATTGGCACAAGTGGAAGGGTACAAGTACTAGGGCCATGCTCCAGGGGAGTGTACAACTAGAAAAGGTGGGACAAAGAGCAAGGATTAACCACTAGCAAGCAAGGATTTTTTAAGGACACTGAAACAAACCAGTGAAAAAACAGAGACCCCACAAAGAAGTATAGTAGAAGTATATACTGAAGTATATACAAGAGGCCTCGAATACTCGACCTAAAAAGGACTGCCAAGCTGAACCCCAGCAGAGAAGACTGAAGATGCAAACTGATTGGCCCCAGCCCTACCTGCCTGTCTACAGCTTCAAAATCCCTGCAAAAAGAAAGCAACACATCCTGCAGGACCAGAAACCTCTGAAAAGCCTCCAGAGGACTGCCTGCATCACCGAGGACCAAGAACTCCCGTGGACAGTGGCCCTGTCCAAGAAGAAACTCCATCCAAGGACTCCAGAACCGCTCCGGATCCGCGAGTCCTGGCTACTCTGCACACGAAGCACACAACCCAAGTCCAGGTGACCTAACTATCTAGAGCTTGTCCCCTGGCAGTTCTGAGCAAGTGCCTACCCTGGGTTGACCCCTCCTGTCCAACACAACAACTCCTGCCACCTGAATCCGGAGGACCCCCCTGCCCGCAACAGAACCGGACCAAAAAGCTCGTAGCCAAAAGGTACTCTGCAACCGCAGCCCAATGGCCTTGGTGAATCTGATCTCTGGTGCAGCAACATGCAGCAGGTGGCCCTCCTCCTTGTCTAGCTAGTGGTTTTCTGGAACTGACCCCCCTGGACCCAGCCTGCAGCATCTATGTGACCCTCGGGGTCCCCCTGTAGGAAAACGCTGGGAGCCCGATGCTGTGTTTACACCCTGCACAGGGCCGCATGTGCGCTGCTGAGGGTGTGTGTTTGGTACTGACCTGTGCCCCCCCCAGAGCTCCTCTAAACCCCCAGGTCTGTCCTCCGAAGACGTGGGAACTTACCTGCAGGCAGGCCTGATTCTGAGTGCCCCCAGTCTCAATAGGAGCCCATGTTAACTTTGTCACATCTTTGACCTCTGCACCCAGCGAGCCCAGTGTTGCTTGTGGTGGGTGTTTGGAGTTAACTTGAACCTCGACCATTGGACTTCCTAACCCCCGGGACTAGAACTGTAAGCCTTGTACTTACCTCAAAACTGTGACTTTGTTCCCCCAGAACTGTTTCTGAAAATTGCTCTGTCAACTTTTAAAACAGATTGATGCTATTTATTCGAAAACTGTATAACTTGCCAATTCTGAACAAACTGGTATTGATACATATGTTTGATACTTACTTGCAAATGTACTTTCCTGAAACTTGACTCTTGTGGCCCTAGAAATAAAGTAACAAATTATATTTTCGCTTTATAAAAACTATTGGCCTGGAGTTAGTCATTGAGTGTGTGCTTCCTTTATTGTCTGTGTGTACAACAAATGCTTTGCACTACCCTCTGATAAGCCTAAATGCTCGACAACACTACCACAAAAGAGAGCATTAGTATTATCTACTTTAGCCTCTGTTAAACCTCTGGGGAATCCCTGGACTGTGAATTCACTATATCTCATTTTGATATAGTATATACAGAGCCAGCTTCCTACCCAGGCAATGCTTAGAATTATAACAAATAAAACCTAAAATCCTCTAGGAGAGGTCATTGATTTATTTTTGGCGAAAAGAGTCCCAAGCAAACATTCAAATGTTCTCATAAATAAGAAATGCTCCAAAATTTGGCTATGACTCAGATGAATCCTGTTCTTAATTTTACTGAGCAATGTGTTGCTTGTGATATCCTTAACCAACAAAATAATAATAAACTGTCTGAACAAGTTATAACATTTCAAACTCATAAATATGGAAAATGCTGCTTACGGAAAATTAAAATCAAATCTGAACAGTGTACAAAATGTCATTTGGTTTCCTAAAACCAATTCTAAAAAAAGAAAGAGTGATCAATTTTATAACCGCGGTTAGGCATGTCGTTAAAGGAAAGTCTCCTAAAATAACTATAATTAAAAAAAGAGGACACACATCACAGTGGATCAATGACTACAACCTCTTTTTACATTATATATGTGGAATGCTAATATGAATACACAGTTTGTTGCAGATAATTCTACTGCTGTAGCCCATTGTGTCAATTCATATATTACTAAAGCTGACAAAACAGATATGAAGGAAGTATGGGAAGAGATATCTGCTGAACAATCTTCAATTAAAAGACTGTCTCGATTTAGCCTACAAGTGACCGATTAAGATTTTATAGTTTATAAGATAAATCTTGCGCAATTACATGGCTTAGTTTCTGATTAGCATCCTCTTGAACAAGGGTTTTGAAAAATGTGCCTGAAATTGAATATCTTGTCACTTTGAGACAGAGAACAGAAATAATATAAAAATAAATTTGTTGGTCACTTATTACCCTAACAGAAGATCTTCATTGGAACAGTTTCACTGTATGAAGTAGCTCAATATTATACTTACAGAAATAATGTTGTCGAGAATGCTAATATTGGAAAATGTCATGTTGATGGAACAGATGGATGATTAATACATCACTCCAAATTTACATTAATTAATCATCAAAACCTTACATATGCCAGTAATGCTAAGAAATAACTTTATATTTTAGTACTTTTACAACTTATTAAACCATGGGGAAAAGAGGAAAAACTGCTTCGATCATCACTAGCATATGAAGAAGTTTTTTTATGGCTATAAAACCTGTAGTACAATACCAGTGTTCCAGATTTGGTTTGAAACATTGAACCAAAACATTTTAGAGGAAAAAAATATAATCTGAAACATTATGCAATATTACTGATAATCCTTCAAATATTACACCTGCAGACCCGTTTGGACAGCCAAATATTGCTAATGAAGCTACTGTCTTTATAGGTAAGGTAGACCTATGTGTAAGGGTGGGGAGAATTTAGATGAACTTAAATTGAAATTAGTGAACAACTTGAAATAATTCAACATATTTAAACAACTGTAGATTATGGCCATCAACATGAGCATAGTTTATGTATATGTTCAAATTTGCAGCCTATATTACAATATTTCTTAGGCTGGTGTGGGTGAAACTTTCCTTATAAAAGTTATAACTGCTTACCTTCAGAACATTACTAATTCCAATTTATCATGTGTTGTTACTGCTCCAAACAGATTAGCCACACATAATATTATAGGGATTACATTACATCAACTACTACCAGTGGAACATGATAACATTCCAGAAAACCTCAAATTAAATTGTGGAACCTCTCAGAAACTTTGTTGAGTTCCTAAAAAATTACAGATTTTGATTATAGATGAGGTAAGTAAGGTTTCAAACTTAACAATGGCTTTTGTTCACTAACGTATGATAAACAAACTCAAGACATTTTGGCCCTCATTACAACCCTGGCGGTTGGTGTTAAAGCAGCTGTAAAACTGCCAACAGGCCGGCAGTAAAAAAAATGAAATCGCGACCGTGGCGGAAAACGCCAACATAGACAGCCACTTTAACACTCCAACCGCCACGGTGTTACAAACAAACAGCATGGAGGACACTGCCAACAGACAGGCGGAAGACAATGTACCGCCCACAGTATCATGACACTCAATACCCGATCAAAACGGAGAGAACACTGCAGGGGCATCAGATCGAAATAAAACAGGCACCTCAGGGGGAAGGGAAACGGGGTCACCTCAGCCGGATGAGTGCACGATGCCAGATCCACGAGGGGGCTCCATGCCCATTGATGTATCCTAGCCACAGTCTCGCAAGTCTTTACAGTGGGTGGTTTGCCCACTGCTGCATCCTGGGGAGTGAAAAGCCACAGTCTCACAAGTCTTTACAGTGGGTGGTTTGCCCACTGCTGCATCCTGGGGAGTGCAAAGCCACAGTCTCACAAGTCTTTACAGTGGGTGGTTTGCCCACTGCTGCATCCTTGGGAGTGCAAAGCCATAGTCTCACAAGTCTTTACAGTGGGTGGTTTGCCCACTGCTGCATCCTGGGGAGTGCAAAGCTACAGTCTCACAAGTCTTTACAGTAGGTGGTTTGCCCACTGCTGCATCCTGGGGAGTGCAAAGCCACAGTCTCACAAGTGGATAACAGTCTCCACTGGTTCTGGAGGGGGCTTTGTGCCCAGCGTGCTTCATCCTGCCAAGGACTGAGGTAGTGGATGGGATACTCCACTGGTTCTGGAGGGGGCTTTGTGCCCAGTGTGCTTCACCCTGCCAAGGACTGAGGTAGTGGATGCCTTTCTCCACACGTTCTGGAGGGGGCTTTGTGCCCAGTGTGCTTCATCCTGCTAAGGACCGAGGTAGTGGATGCCTTTCTCCACTGGTTCTGGAGGGGGCCTTTGCCCAGTGTGACTCATCCTGCCAATGACTGAGGTAGTGGATGGAATACTCCACTGGTTCTGGAGGGGGCTTTGTGCCCAGAGTGCTTCATCCTGCCAAGGACTGAGGTAGTGGATGGGATACTCCACTGGTTCTGGAGGGGGCTTTGTGCCCAGTGTGCTTCATCCTGCCAAGGACTGAGGTAGTGGATGGGATACTCCACTGGTTCTGGAGGGGGCTTTGTGCCCAGTGTGCTTCATCCTGCCAAGGACTGAGGTAGTGGGTACCTTTCTCCACTGGTTCTGGAGGGGGCTTTGTGCCCAGTGTGCTTCATCCTACCAAGGACTGAGGTAGTGGATGGGATACTCCACTGGTTCTGGAGGGGGCTTTGTGCCCAGAGTGCTTCATCCTGCCAAGGACTGAGGTAGTGGATGGGATACTCCACTGGTTCTGGAGGGTGATTTGTGCCCAGAGTGCTTTATCCTGCCAAGGACTGAGGTGGTGGATGTCTTTCTCCACTGACGGTGGGCCTACATGGAAGCTGTCCAGGCCCCTGAAACTGACCACCAGCTTCGTACGACTGACCACTGGGGATGGCAGCCATGTCTGCGGTGGTGCCACTGGCACATGATGTGGCGTGGTTGCTGGCGGTGCTTGCAGCGGCCTCAGTAGCGGCAGTGCTTGCGGCGCTCACTGGTCTGCAGTGCTGGTGGGTGGCTCAGTGAGCGTACTGGTGGCGGCAGTGTCCTGGGAAGCGGTGCTGGTGGCGGTGGTGTCCTTGGCAGCGGTGCTGGTGGTGGCGATGACCTTGGCAGCGTTGCTGGTGGCGGCGGTGTCCTTGGCAGCGGTGCTGGTGGCGGCAATGTCCTTGGCAGCGTTGCTGGTGGTGGCGGTGTCCTTGGCAGCGGTGCTGGTGGCGGCGGTGTCCTGTGAAGCGGTGCTGGTGACGGCGGTGTCCTGGGAAGTGGTGCTGGTGGTGGCGGTGTCCTTGGCAGCGGTGCTGGTGGCGGCGGTGTCCTGTGAAGCGGTGCTGGTGACGGCGGTGTCCTGGGAAGTGGTGCTGGTGGTGGCGGTGTCCTTGGCAGCGGTGCTGGTGGCGACGGTGTCGTTGGCAGCGGTGCTGGTGGCGGCGATGTCCTGGGAAGCGGTGCTGATGGTGGTGTCCTGGGAAGTGGTGCTGGTGGCGGCGGTGTCCTGTGAAGCGGTGCTGGTGACGGCGGTGTCCTGGGAAGTGGTGCTGGTGGTGGCGGTGTCCTTGGCAGCGGTGCTGGTGGCGACGGTGTCGTTGGCAGCGGTGCTGGTGGCGGCGATGTCCTGGGAAGCGGTGCTGATGGTGGTGTCCTGGGAAGTGGTGCTGGTGGCGGCGGTGTCTTTGGCAGCGGTGCTGATGGCGGCGGTGTCCTTGGCAGAGGTGCTGGTGGCGGTCTTGTCCCCTGTGCAGGTTGGCTGCGACTTCCCTTTCTTTCTCTGCCCCTTCCCCACCTTGGATGGTGGCGCAGTTGTCTCCCAACTGTAGTCCCGGGATAGCCCTTGGTGGCAGGTGTTTTGCCCTTCTCCTTCAGGGCTGTGACCAACTTCTTATGTTTCTGAGGTGGGGGACTGTCCGTGGTCTGGCTCCCTGGCACACTGGCTGCCCTTCTGTTTGGCGCACTCCAGAAGCCGGTTACTGCTGGCACCACTGTTCCCGGTGATGTGGTGGCTGAGGTGCTGCGTTGGGACCTGGAAAGGCGTGCCCTAGGGGACGGAAGGGGTGGGGGAGGTGTAGGGAAGAAGTCAACATTTAATAGGAAACGTTTTTTAGACACACTGGGACTGGTAGATGGAAGGGGTTTGAGAGTGGAGGAAGAGGTAGTAGTTGTAGGAGGTGTACATTTGCTGACTTTGGGTGAAGGTGCATTGCCTGGAGGCTGTAGTGAGGTGGATGGCTGTTGGGTGGGTGTGTGACTGCGTTTGTGTACTTTGGGAGGTGGGCTCACAGACACACTGGGAGAGGACACAGAGGATGTGTGAATGGTAGTGGGGTGGTGAGTGCACGTGAGCGGTGTGTGGTGATGGGCATGCTGGTGATGGACGTAGTGGCTGAAGATGTAGTGCATGTAGTTCTCCAACTCCTCCGTGGTGAATGCAGGTGCCCTTTCCCCAGACACATGAGCCATTGTCGCTTCCAGACTGAGGTCACCGCAGCACTTGCAGTGTAGGTCCTCTTGTGTCGAAGATCAGGTATCAAGTGAGTGAACAGATATAAAATGGCGGTCAAGTCCGCGGCGGTGCGTACCGTCACCGCCGGCGTACATCGTCATTGGCTCCTGGGACCCTAGGGCCCAATGTTAACCAATGCAGGATTGCGCCGCGGTCTTCGACTGCCTACCGCGACGGTGTCCAACGCCAGCGCAGTTACCTCATATCCCATTGTCCCACCTTACATGTCAGGCTGCCGCCATTTCAGAGGGCCACATGGCATTATTTTTAAATGCGTCACACATATCTAGGCCTTGCATACACACTAAGACAGGCCAATAGCGGTTTGAAAAGTGTGTGCAATAAAGTTGTATTTTCGTGCCTCAGTGTTGGCTGACCCTCTGCTCGCTGTTCTCCTCCATAGACCATGTCCGCTGGGGCAGGTGAGGAGATGGCGTTATCCTCCAGTGTACAGACCGCTGGTGGACATGTCGACAATTAAAGAGCGACATGTAATTGTCACCTACAGACTGGACCGTGCCACAATCCATGAACTGTGAGCCCAGTTGGAGCCGGACCTGATGTCAGCTATCCGCCATCCCACAGGGATACCCCCTCTAGTGCAGGTGCTGTCAGTACTCCATTTCCTGGTAAGTGGGTCTTTTCAGACGACAGTGGCCATAGCATCAGGGATGTCCCAGGCTATGTTCTCCAACGTGTTGTCCAGAGTGTTGTCTGCCCTGCTGAAACACATGCGCAGCTACATCGTGTTCCCTCAGGTGGAGGATTTGCCTACAGTGAAAGGTGCCTTCTATGCTTTGGGACATATCCCCAACATCATAGGTGCCATTGATGGGACACATGTGGCCTTGGTCCCCCCGCAGGAGTGAACAGGAGTACAGAAACCGGAAGAGTTACCATTCTATGAATGTGCAGATAGTGTGTTTGGCCGACCAGTACATCTCCCATGTGAATGCCAAATTTCCTGGCTCAGTGCATGACGCTTACATTCTGAGGAATAGCAGCATCCCTTATGTGATGGGGCAACTCCAGAGGCACCGTGTGCGGCTATTAGGTGAGGACATGGACCCTATACAGTGTGAATATTTGTCTGGGCATGGGGTTGTCCCTAAGGGTTAGTGTGTGTGTAGGAGGCTGGACTGGCTTGTAGTGAGTACCAAGGGGTACTTACACCTTGCACCAGGCCCAGGTATCCCTTATTGGTGTAGAGGGGTGTCTATCAGCTTAGGCTGATAGAAAAGGTAGCTTAGCAGAGCAGCTTAGGCTGAACTAGGAGACGAGTGAAGCTCCTACAGTACCACTAGTGTCACTTGCACAATATCATAAGAAAACACAATACACAGATATACTAAAAATAAAGGTACTTTATTTTTATGAGAATATGCCAAAAGTATCTCAGTGAGTACCCTCAGTATGAGGATAGCAAATATACACAAGATATATGTACACAATACCAAAATATGCAGTAATAGCAATAGAAAACAGTGCAAACAATGTATAGTCACAATAGAATGCAATGGGGGCACATAGGGATAGGGGCAACACAAACCATATACTCTAGAAGTGGAATGCGAACCACAAATGGACCCCAAACCTATGTGACCTTGTAGAGGGTCACTGGGACTGTAGGAAAACAGTGAGGGTTAGAAAAATAGCCCACCCCAAGACCCTGAAAAGTGAGTGCAAAGTGCACTGAAGTTCCCAAAGAGCACAGAAGTCGTGATAGGGGAATTCTGCAGGAAAGACCAACACCAGCAATGCAACAACTATGGATTTCCAGAGGAGAGTACCTGTGGAACAAGGGGACCAAGTCCAAAAGTCACGATCAGGTCGAGAGTGGGCAGATGCCCAGGAAATGCCAGCTGTGGGTGCAAAGAAGCTGCCACTGGACAGTAGAAGCTGAAGATTCTGCAAGAACGACAAGGGCTAGAAACTTCTCCTTTGGAGGATGGATGTCCCACGTTGTGAAGAGTCGTGCAGAAGTGTTTTCCTGAAGAAAGACCGCAAACAAGCCTTGCTAGCTGCAAAGCTTGCTGTTAGGGTTTTTGGATGCTGCTGTGGCCCAGGAGGGACCAGGATATCGCCAATTGCGTGAGGGGACAGAGGGGGAGTCCAGCAAGACAAGGAGCCCTCTCAGAAGCAGGCAGCACCCGCAGAAGTGCCGGAACAGGCATTACAAAGTGGAGTGAAACGGTGCTCACCCGAAGTTGCACAAGAGAGTCCTACGCTGCCAGAGGACAACTCATTAGGTCGTGCAATGCAGGTTAGAGTGCTGTGGACCCAGGCTTGGCTGTGCACAAAGGAAATCCTGGAAAAGTGCACAGGAGCCGGAGTAGCTGCAAAACACGATGTTCCCAGCAATGCAGTCTGGTGTGGGGAGGCAAGGACTTACCTCCACCAAACTTGGACTGAAGAGTCACTGGACTGTGGGAGTCACTTGGACAGAGTTGCTGAGTTCAAGGGACCTCGCTCATCGTGCTGAGAGGAGACCCAGAGGACCGGTGATGCAGTTCTTTGGTGCCTGCTTCTAGTCCAGAGAGGAGGCAGACTACCCCCACAGCATGCACCACCAGGAAAACAGTCGAGAAGGCGGCTGCATCAGCGTTACAGTGTCGCAGTAGTCGTCTTTGCTACTTTGTTGCAGTTTTGCAAGCTTCCAGCGCGGTCAGCAGTCGATTCCTAGGTAGAAGGTGAAGAGAGAGATGCAGAGGAACTCTGATGAGCTCTTGCATTCGTTATCTACGGAATTCCCCAGAGCAGAGACCCTAAATAGCCAGAAAAGAGGGTTTGGCTACTTAGGAGAGAGGATAGGCTAGCAACACCTGAAGGAGCCTATCAGAAGCAGTCTCTGACGTCACCTGCTGGCCCTGGCCACTCAGAGCAGTCCAGTGTGCCAGCAGCATCTCTGTTTCCAAGATGGCAGAGGTCTGGAGCACACTGGAGGAGCTCTGGGCACCTCCCAGGGGAGGTGCAGGTCAGGGGAGTGGTCACTCCCCTTTCCTTTGTCCAGTTTCGCGCCAGAGCAGGGCTGAGGGGTCCCTGAACCGGTGTAGACTGGCTTATGCAGAAATGGGCACCATCTGTGCCCATGAAAGCATTTCCAGAGGCTGGGGGAGGCTACTCCTCCCCTGCCTTAACACCTTTTTCCAAAGGGAGAGGGTGTAACACCCTCTCTCTGAGGAAGTCCTTTGTTCTGCCTTCCTGGGCCAAGCCTGGCTGGACCCCAGGAGGGCAGAAACCTGTCTGAGGGGTTGGCAGCAGCTGCAGTGAAACCCCTGAAAAGGCAGTTTGGCAGTACCCGGGTCTGTGCTAGAGACCCGTGGGATCATGGGATTGTGCCAACAATGCCAGGATGGCATTGAGGGGGCAGTTCCATGATCATAGACATGTTACATGGCCATATTCGGAGTTACCATTGTGAAGCTACACATAGGTAGTGACCTATGTGTAGTGCACACGTGTAATGGTGCCCCGCACTCACAAAGTCCGGGGAATTTGCCCTGAACAATGTGGGGGCACCTTGGCTAGTGCCAGGGTGCCCACACACTTAGTAACTTAGCACCCAACCTTTACCAGGTAAAGGTTAGACATATAGGTGACTTATAAGTTACTTAAGTGCAGTGGTAAATGGTTGTGAAATAACGTGGACGTTATTTCACTCAGGCTGCAGTGGCAGTCCTGTGTAAAAATTGTCAGAGCTCCCTATGGGTGGCAAAAGAAATGCTGCAGCCCATAGGGATCTCCTGGAACCCCAATACCCTGGGTACCTCATTACCATATACTAGGGAATTATAAGGGTGTTCCAGTATGCCAATGTAAATTGGTAAAATTGGTCACTAGCCTGTTAGTGACAATTTGGAAAGAAATGAGAGAGCATAACCACTGAGGTTCTGGATAGCAGAGCCTCAGTGAGACAGTTAGTCATAACACAAGTAACACATACAGGGCACATTTATGAGCACTGGGGCCCTGGCTGGCAGGGTCCCAGTGACACATACAACTAAAACAACATATATACAGTGAAATATGGGGTAACATGCCAGGCAAGATGGTACTTTCCTACAGTGTGTCTAACAGTTATCCCTCAACATTTGCATGTGACTCTGGCTACCCCAACCTGTCATGGCTACTGACCCTAGTGAGGAATCCCAGGACAAGGGCAGAAGAACGCTACAATGAGGCACATGGGCGAACTAGGAGGGCGATAGAGAGGACCTTCGGCCTCCTGAAGGCCAGGTTCAGGTGCCTCCATATGACAGGTGGTTCCCTATTCTACTCACGAAAGAAGGTGTGCCAGATCATCATGGCCTGCTGTATGCTGTGCAACTTGGCTTTGCGATGACAGGTGCCTTTTCTGCAGGAGGATGGTCCTGAAGGAGGTATTGTGGCAGCTGTGGAGCCTGTGGACAGTGAAGAAGAAGAAGCAGAAGAGGATATCGACAACAGAAACACCGTGATTCATCAATACTTCCAGTGAGACATAGGTAAGAAGACATCACTGCCTGCTACATCTGATACACTTGTTCTGCCTCTCATCTGTCTGTTACTTTCACCCAGTGTATGGACCCTGATTTATCACTTACCCTTTCGATTTCACAGATGTAGGTCCCACTGTGTGACAATACAATGGATATTGTTATTTTCCTCAGTTATTACAAATACACATTTGTGAAAGCACAGACTGACTCCAGATTGCTTTGTGATTTAAGGGTGTTTATTTAAGTGCTAAAAAGTGGTGGGGGTTGTAAAATGGGCAGGGGTGATGGTGGAGGAATATCCATGGCAGAGTCCAGTCTATTTGTTTCACAGGTGTATTGTCCAAATGGGCATAGGAAGTGGAGCTGGGGCAGTTGATGGATGGACAGGGTGGCAAAGTGGAACAGAAGGAGGACAATCAAGGTGCTCTCATTTCTTGGCGGGGGTCTTGGCATTGTTCTCTGTCTTTGTCCTGGGTCTCAGGGACTGCTTGCGGGGTGGTTCTCCATCTGCAGGGGGTGGGGTGGTGGTGTCGTGGTCCTGTGACAGTGCCTCCTGTCCACTAGCGCCGGCGGAGGTGGTGGACAGTTCATCGTCCAGGCTAGTGTCATGGATCCCTTGTTGTGCCAGTGTCACTCCTGGTGTTCACAAGTTCCTTCAGCACCCCTACAATGGTGCCCAGGGTGGTATTGATGGATTTGAGTTCCTCCCCAAACCCCAAATACTGTTCCTCCTGCAGCCGCTGAGTCTCCTGAAATTTGGCCAGTACCGTTGCCATCGTCTCCTGGGAATGGCGGTAGGCTCCCATGATGTTGGAGAGGGCCTCATGGAGAGTCAGTTCCCTGGGCCTGTCCTCCCCCTGTCGTACAGCAGCCCTCCCAGTTCCCCTGTGTTCCTGGGCCTCTGTCCCCTGAACCGTGTGCCCACTGCCACTGCCCCCAGGTCCCTTCTGTTGTTGGGGTGGTGGGTTAACCTGGGTTCCCTGTAGTGGTGGACAGACTGCTGCTTGACGTGTCCTGGGGACAGAGGTATGGGCCCGCTGGGTGGGTGCTGTGCTGGTGTTTCCAGAGGGGGTAGGCTCTGTTGTGGCTTGTGCCAGTGTGAGGGGAACCGACTGTCCTGAGGTCCCAGATGGGCCGGGCTAGTCATCTAGATCCAGTTGGACAGAGCTGCTGTCATCACTGTAGGCCTCTTCTGTGGGGGGAGTGGACATGTCTGGAACCTCCTGTCCAGTGACGTTGGGTAGGGGTCCTGCAGGGGTGTAAACGCATAGTTTTAGTATCTGTGTGTGCCATGGTGTGCAATGAGTGGGTGACCCTGTACCCCAGTGCTTGCATTCCTGTGTAGGGCCTTGTGTGCTAATTGTTTAGGGGTCTGTGTGGGTTTGTGCAGTGGACATACATTGGTGATGGGTGTCCATGCTTTGTTGTTGCATGCAGGGCTTGGTGTTGGGATGTGTGGTTTGTGATAGTGGGACATATGTGAGGATTTGGAATGATGGGGGTGAGGGTGAGGGTAGGCGTATGTGTTAGCATGCAGGTAGGGTGGGGGATGTAATAGTTAAGATTTGACTTACCAGAGTCCATTCCTCCAGCTACTCCTGCGAGGCCCTCAGGATGCAGTATAGCCAAGACCTGCTCCTCCCATGTTGTTAGTTGTGGGGGAGGAGGTAGGGGTCCGCCGCCAGTCCTCTGAACCGCAATGTGGTGTCTTGAGACCACGGAACGCACCTTCCCCCGTAGGTCGCTCCACCTCTTCCTGATGTTATTCCGTGTACTTGGGTGCTGTCCCACTGCGTTGACCGTATCCACGATTCTGCGCCATAGCTCCATCTTCCTAGCTATGGTGGTGTGCTGCACCTGTGATCCGAATAGCTGTGGCTCTACCCGGATGATTTCCTCCACCATGACCCTGAGCTCCTCCTCTGAAAACGTGGGGTGTCTTTACGGTGCCATGGGGTGGTGTGGGTGATGTGTGGGGTGATGTTTAGGGGTGTGTGGTGTTTTGTGCGTGGATGTGTATGTGTGATGGTGTTGTTTGCCTCTGTATGCTGGTGTTGTCTTTGCTGTGCTGTCTCTCTGGCCTTCGTCAATATTTGATGTAGTAAGGGTTTGTGGGTGATGCGGGTGGGTGTTTTATAATGGTGTGGGTGTGTGGGAGTGGTGTGTGTATGTGTATCAGGTGTGTGTATTTGGAATTGTCCAATGTGGTTGTGTTTTGTAAGAGTGTGTGTATTTTGAGCGTGGCGGTGTGTACCGCCAATGGTTTACCGCGGTTGAAAGGCCGCCGCATGGATTCGTGTGTCGTGATAGTGTGGGTGTATTCCTGTTGGCGTGACGGTGGAGCTTTAGATCTCGCCGCTTTATCACTGACCTTTGGTGTGGCAGACTTGTGTGGGTGTCTGTATTGTGGCAGATTCCGAGCTGTGTGTTGTAATAGCTGTGGCGCGGCGGTGTGTTGGCGGTCTTCTGCACGGCAGTAAGCGGGATTTACCACCAATGTTGTAATGAGAGCCTTTATGATAATCCATTTGGATGTAAACATATTATAGTTTTTGGCAATCTGCGTCAATTTACTCCTCTAAAAGGGGAGCAAATTATTTAACAGTGACAGAAAAAGAAACTAGAAACTCCTCAAGGAGTAAAGGTAATGTTGATATTTAGTTACGGTTCGCATATAGTAAATTTACACAAAATATGAGACAAGCAAAGGATTAGGAATATGACAATATATATTAACATATGAAGCTAGAAATTATAACAGAAGAGGCAAAGAAACTGCTTGAAACAATAACTATATCTAGTTTATTGCCACATTTTAAAAGTGTGACAGAAGTTCTGCATTATCTTTTTTTGGGTATACTACTCATTGTTTGATGCCAACCCTAAAAGAATGCTCTGATTTAAATACGGAAATGTATCTATGGAAAATGAAAACAAATATACATTCACCTTGTGAAGATTTTTTTAAACTCATGTAGTAAATATTCCAATAACTAAATCCTTATCTACAAAAGTATTAAACATGGAGAAATCAGTGTCACCGATGGCGGGATTATAAAAAGACCTATTTCTGTGTAAAACATGTAATTTTACGTTGAAATTTGAAAGTGAGAATGGGCATGTAAACAGAGCAGTGGGACATATACCACATTTTGTGAATTATAAAATTAATGATGGTATTGCGTTTCATATTGTAACCAAAACAAATTTCTAGAGCAATTGCAAGTTTTTACTGACGAAAGACTTATGCATTCAGAGAGAACAATTTCTTGTATAATTAGCTTATGCCGTAACAATACATAAATCTCAATGTTTAAACTTGTATTATGCATGAATTAACATTGGCTCTAGTGTTTTTTTAAGACAATATGGAATATGTTGCATTATCGTGTGTGAAAACATTAAAAGGACTATGGGGCATATTTATACATTTTGGTGCAAAACTGCACCAATGCAAGTTTTGCACAGGCTTGCACCATTCTTGAGCGACATCTGGGCACCATATTTATGGAATGGTGAAAGCTGGCGCAAATAGTAGGCTCGCGTGAAAAAAATGATGTTAGCCGGGTGGGGGTTGCGTTATGGGAGAAGGAGGTTTTGCACCAAATAATGACGTTAGACAGCTTACAGTAAAAAAAAATGACTAACCAGCCTAGCGTCATTTTCTGATGAAAAACCATCCATACCACATGACTCCTGTCTTAGAAAAGACAGAAATCATGCTCACCATCCCAGTGGCCAGCACAGGGGACTAGGTTCCCCTGGGCATGGCCATTGCACCCAGTGCCATGTAGGGGGGCAATTTCAGGGCCCCCAATTGCCCTCAAAAAACAAAATACTTACCTATACTTACCTGGGATGCGGTCCCCCATCCTCCGCTGTCCCTCTGGTGTGGGTGTCACTGGGGCCTGGGGAGGGCACCTGTGGGCTTATTCTATGGTGTTCCACCATGGAAATAGGTCCACAGGTCCCCTAATGCCTGCCCTGACCCAGGTGCTAAATAATGGTGCGAAGCAATCTTTGCACCATTATTTGACCCCTTCTCCCCCCTTGCGTTATTTTAGCATGGGGTATGAATATGATGCTAAGGCCACGGGAACGCCTAGCTTGCATCTCATTGACGCAAGGGAGGTTTCCACATCCACAAAATGACTTTAACTATATAACTTTGGCGCTAGACGGATCTAGCACCAACGTATACATATGACGTTAGTTTTGCACCGAATGCGCGTAAAAAAAAAAACTGAAGCAAATTCAGCAAAAAACAACTATAAATATGCCCCTTTATGTCTTAGACCCTGATAACACTAAAATTAATGCTGACACTTTCCTTGTGCGCAAATACAATTGTTTGCAAAGAATATGTACTTGTTCTCTTGGAGAATATCCCATTCTGTTTAACTCCAAATTATATATGAAAAGGAAGGAAATGTTCACCAACAATGAACCTTTACACAGTACAGACCCATGTAAAAAAAAGAATAAAAAACACCACCTTGAAAAATAAGAATTTCAGTTTAGTAATGCAAATGGGATTTACTGCTATAGTAATGTGATTGTTAATCTTATTTTATATTTCCCTTTAGTAAAATAGTTACTTCTACAAAATACATACCCCTTTTTGTAAGACTGTAAGTGATCGGTATTCACTCCTTAAATCTGAAAAACAGCTGTGCCAATCTACAAGTTTTATTAGAGATAGTGTTAATGTTAGTTCAGGAACTGTTCACTTCTCTATAAATCAACAACATCTTGCACAAGAATTCTGCATTGCTATTCCTGGAATTATAACTAACAAGACTTTGCCACATACAGATCTACAGGTAGGCATACACTTCCATATCCTTACACCCTCAGGGTGTGAACACTTCCACAAACTATTTTATGACCAGAAAGTTACTACGAGTAACTTTGCAACTGTTTATTGAGATCTCTGCTACTGGGCCGTAGATCTCTGCATAGGAAAATACCGGAGGTTATTTATATGAAAAAATGAATCAATTTAATATAAAACATAAACATAGAGTATTTATAGATATTTAATAACAACCTCATAGCTATAAAAGAAAACATGTATCTACACCAGCTCCTTTAACGTTTATCAAATGTTTTATTCAAATGAAATTATTTAAATGTCATAATTAAGGTTTTAATTATTATCTTACTAAATAGTTTAAAAATAACCTCTAACATTTTTAGTTTTATTTCAGTTGTAATAAACTTGGTTATTATAAATTATGATTGTGATAAATTTGAATAGTGTTTACATTTTTTTATCTAAGCTAAATCATGCAACCACATTTATTTTTCAATTAAGTTTATTATTGAGTTTAAAAATCAATTAGTGTACTAAATTATTTAGCACTTAATTTAGCACTTACAAATTATATGTGTCTTAATGCACATTAATACAGAAAGTGAATGACAGGAAGAATAATATAGAAAGAATTATCTTTCATTTAGAATAGCATTATATCTATAGTGTCCATACTGATTTGGAAGGTTTAAGCAGTTGGCTCCAATGGTTTTTCCCCATATGGATGATGTAAGAAATTTGAATATTAGTTAGTGATAGGAGTCCTTCCTAAGTAATAAGTCTATATTTTTGTCAGGTCCAACACACAAGTTCAATAAAATAAAACTGAGCTCCAGTCCTGGAAGCCATGACAAAGAAAAGGCAGACCTAACTTAAGAAAAGGTTTTAATGATATCAAAACAATGAATGTGAAGTCAAAACACATCACCACAAAAATCACAAAATCAAATTCTAAAACTGATGAAAAAGATTATATAAAATAATAGAATATGTTTACCATCCCATCAGGGCAACTAAATCTATGAATTTGTATACTTTTGTGGTGAAAGGCAACAAGAAAAAGACATGAACCAATTAGTAGTCACTTTTCACAGTTGACAATGATCTAGACATAATTTCAAGCTGACTACCATGGAGTGGAGGTCGGATACACCAATCAGGTCAATTTTTCTCTTCTAACATAAGCGTTGATTTAGAGTTTGGTGGACAGGTTATCCAGCCACAAATGAGGCAGAGTACCTTACCTGCCAAAATGACGGTCCGCCTACCATATTTAGAGTTGGGGAGACTGCCATTTACATATGACAGTGGCCACACTGGGTCTGCCATCAGCAACCCTACACCGATGGCCCAACTGAGTTTGGTCCATCAGTGTAGGTGCTTCAGACTAGCTGCCATGTTTAGAATGGTAACGCTGATGTATTTCTTTCTCTTCAGGACCTCCACATAAAACCCCAGGTGCCAGGGTAATTTTGTTTTATGTGTCAAAAACAAAATCTCAGTTTTGGACTTTGCTTTTGAAAACAACATTTTTTGGTGAGTGTCCACTGGAAAAATGGGGGCCACTTAGCAATTTTTCAGTGCCTTGAGAGGAGCAAGTGTAAAGGCTGCTCCTTTGAAAGTGCAGAGCTCTTAACATGGACTGTGGAGATAGTTGGTAGTCCAGCCAGAGTAGCAAAAGAAAGATCTTTGCCACTCTGATGGATTGCAGGCCACCTACCAAAATATAAATTAGGCTCTTTGACCCAGATTTATCAAGCTTTTGGCTTGCCCTTGCATCTTACAAAGCATTGCAAGGACAACTCAAAGGCATCAGTAATATTTACAAAGCCACGCAAAAGTTTATTTGAACTGCATAGTGTGGCTTTTTAGAGAAATGTAACACGACACAGCTGACTGTGCTGCATTGCTTACATTTCACCATGGGTGGCATTCAATGCGTGGAGCATGGGCCTTCCAATGCGTCCAGCCCTGGATTTTGAGGCATTCTCAGGTGTACAAAGCTAGTAGAATGTTTCAAAATACTATGTGAGAAATATCTTTATTTCTCCTTGTTATTATTTATTACTTCTTTTCAAGCATGCTACATTCTGAAAGAAGCAAGTGCTGGATGGATTGCTTTTGGGCAGGAAGGTGACTGTTTTGACACAAAAATAACCCTGCCTGTAAAATAGGTACACTTGCACTATGGTGCAAAGGTGCCTGCATTAGCACTAGGCAGCTCACAGTGCACCAGTGCAAGGAGAGAACAGAAATGCCTCATATCTTTGTAAACATGGAGCATTTCTGTTCTCTTTGTCTGATGCTTGCTGTCCTGCGTTGCACAAAAGATTAGTAAATCCCCCAACTTTTTTTACAGAAGTCAAAATAATCTAACTGGCAAGACTGAAGACTGCATCCAACAAAGTAATCTCAAAATTGGATAGCTTTTGTATGAAGCGCTGTTGAAGCTTTTTGTTTTGGCATAGAAAATTACAATTTGGTGCCTGCCGAAGTCCTCTCATTAGTTGGATACTTTTTGCACTTTTACCAGGTCAAGATTTCTACCTTCACACTTAACTTTGTTAGGGAGCATATAAACCTTAAGTGGGGCTGGTCTGGAGTTTTATCCAATGAAGTAGATTTAAAACTGGATACATTTGCTGCAATGTCCAGCTAAAGCTCTGCACCACTTGGAAAGTAAAAAAAAAAATAAGTCCCACTTTTTCCAACATTCTGGAGCAGTTTCTCTTTGTCACTTCTAAGGTTTCCAGGACCTCAGAGAAAGCATTAAGGGTCAGGACACCAGCAGAGGCCACCAGGAGGGTCAAGTCCAGGTTAAACTGCAATTGGTTAGCTGGTCACCTAAATAAAAGGCCTCTTGCAGTTTTTAATGTCACTAAATCCACACAGAAGGTCATTAAACCTTCGAATCTACTACTTAGTTCTGCCTACAAGTGGGAACTGATGCGGACCTTCAAGTCTACAAAATAAAATCACAGACACAGGTCCAGGTCCCTCCTGTTCTTCCTCAGGTCCAGATGTGCTCCGATAAGCAGGGGGTGAGGTGCTTCCTTTAGAGAAATCACTAGCAGGTGTGCAATTATGACTCCTGGGGACCCTCTGACTAACAGATTAAAAGTTCCCACATTTTCAGCACATCTTGTTTGTCTTACTGCAAACCCTTCCACAGTGTTCTATTTTTTGTGAAAACAAAATGGCATAGTACTTCTGCCCCTGTAGGAGGCTGGTGGCCCAGCAAGGGGTGCGTTTAGGGAAATTAAGAGACTTCTTCTCCTCTTACACACCAAACTGGTTCTGGCATCAGTTCAATCCTCAGTGTGTTGGGCTTAGCTTTGCTACAGTTGGCATTGGTTTCCAAATATCTTCATGTCTTGCTCTACACTTAATTAGGATGAAACAGAGTTTACCCTGGTCCCTTGCAAGTTAATGAAATTCCTGAGCACTCTCCAACTGTCCTTCCTGAGAGAGCATTTGTCCCATTTCTCACATCCATATCTTCCTGTCAAAAGGCTCACACCATTGCTTCTGCTCTGGGAGCAGTTTTCACACCTCATCAAGATGTAGCTACTGACAGGTTACTGCTAATTAGCCATTAAGCTTCAGGTAGCCACATCTAACTTTTTAAAAGTTACTTTCACTGCATATTTATCAACAATCCAACTTCATAATTGAAATGGATTTTATTAGCTAATAACAACAGTAGTTGAATAAATTCTGTAGTTTATCGTAAACCAAAGTTAACTAAAATAGTATTTTAATTGAACTTTGTTTTTTTTTCTCATAGGAACAACCAGAGACCTATGTAGTGACGAGTTTCTGGGGGCTAGTCAATGTAGAAACATGTACACATGAAACTCTTACATATTCCACTTTTACATACTAGGCACCCTACCTTCTGGACTACTAGTTGCAGCAGTCAGGTTATGCAAGTAGGTCTCAATCAATGTGTTCCTTAGCAGTCTAATGGATCGAGAATAACATGCACTATATTTCACGGGTAGCATTTAACTTTACATGCTAGTGGTGTATTTTTGCTGCACCGTATACTATGGACTTACTGAAAATTTAAAGGTGGTGAGCTAATTTGACCATTTTTAGATTTCCGAGCACGTACACTGGAAACTGGATAGCATTATCCCAGTGTACAGAGTTCAATAACCAGCAATGCAAGTTACCATAAAATGGAGATGACCAGGCAAAAAGGAACATTTTCTAACAGATGGTAAATGATAAACTTCCTTGTTATTGATGGAAACTGTGCAATATACCATGCTATTTTGGAGTTTTGCATTTTTTTATTTTTCACTATCATCAATTTGTGTGCAAAACATTCTGCTTTTGGGGCACAGGCATTTCTTATGTGTTCTCCTTCTTTAAAAAAATGTGTGCTCACTGTTCTTCTTTGTGTACTGCAAAGCGCACACTTGTGACTAAACAGGGCCACAAAGTAGTTGTTAACATTTTGGAGATTTTTGACAAACTGCTTGGTTACATCCCAAGTGACATCACTACATTTCCATGCTTTTACACAATGTTCTCATTGATTCACATGATTCTCTAGTGCTGCTAATTATGGTGGTGAGCATCACAACGTCAACAGGAATGTTGACTTGGCTTGTTTGCTCTTGAACTGGGTGGCCATCTTCATGACATCAATGAGCTTGCTGATGCAATAATGTCATATGCACAGTCCTAAAACAATTCAAATTTTAGCAAAATGGCAACTGCAGACTCACTCATTCTTCATATAGGGGGATGAGGAGGTATTTCATTAGGAGAAAGGATTTTTCACCAGAAGTGCATATACTATATTGTTGGCTAAAATAAAAAGCATTTTAGCTTTTAATAACCAAGTGGTATTGTTGAGTATAGGGATGTCTAAAGTGCTCTCAAAAAACATTCATGCATTTTTCCAGTTTTTTATTAAAATTAATAGGAGTATAGTGTGATCATCAGTGGTGGCTATGAGGGTTCACACAAATGAATGGTGGAGTAAATAGGTAGGGTGGTGGAGATCAGGTATTGTTAGGCTGCCAGGATAGGGTTTTGTAAGAAGGAGAGGTTGTGCTCCATGAAATGCACTACAAGTCATTTTTAGCACTACAATAGGAGAGATTAAGGCGGAAAGACACGCGACTGAGAGAAGGCTACACTTAGAAGTAGAAGACATGCAGAGGAAGGAAGGTAATGAGTGGATCACTGAAAAAAGAAAGGAGAGGATTCAATGTGAAGTTCTAAGGGAATGTCAATTGTTAAGAAAAGTTTTATGATTTTAGTGGGAAGAGAATTTCTGAGATAACAAGCAGTCCTAGTATGTAAAGCTGGACAAAGAAATACATTTTTTAGAGTGCTCTGTGTGTGGGCAAACAGCTTAAACATGGAAGTCTGAGTGTGCAGATCATCCAACCTTTGAGAGGCAGAGCCTGGCATGTGCATATCAAGACTAGGGCCACCTTCTTAAGCAGGCTGGGGTGCCCATTGCTTGGTAAGAGGTTTGTAAAATGCACTAAGGGAGGTGTACAGAAAACCTCTTTAAGAAAAGTCTTGTTTAATAGTATTCTGTCATTAATATCAATTAAGGTTGTTTTAATGGCTAAAAATGAGTTATTTGGTACTGGCTGAGAACTCACCAATGCTCAGTGAAAGTTAAACTCCTTGTTACCTAATTTCATCCTAGGGTATTTCTACAGCACAGCAGAGCAACTGCAGATATGAACAATACCTAGTGCCAACATCCCAAGTGTATGTTGCGTTTGTTTGTGTATGTGGCCAGTGTAGTAAGGTAATTCAGTTTCTGTATAATAAACCAGAGTAATGGAAGCCAGTGGTTTCCATTTTGGAACGCCTTTGCCTGTCCATGTGCACGAGAAAGAGGTGAGGCTGTTTTCCCAGGCAGTTTAGGTGCATTGCTTACATTCTTCAAGCCTGATGGGGGAGACATAGACACTGAAGTGGAGACATAGGACACAGGGCTCCTTTAAAAAATAAGTAGATGTTTTGCTAAGAGTTGCTGATTAGTCTTCCTGAAGCACTGCCATTTTGTAAATGCTGGGGGTGGAGTATGGAACTACAGTCTCTATTGTTCAGATTGTAAGGGTCCTTTTTGGGTGAGGCCAGTTTTCTGTCTCTTTCCTGATAACTGTCAGTGTGGGTGTTGACATCTAGATGGAGAAAGTTATTTGTACCTATCAGACTTGCTAATCACACATTCTAACTCTAACCTAATACTAACAGATGATTTCAGCATTAATTTGTTCCGGTATGATTCTGAGAATGTGAAGACTACTTATGGGGTATTCCAACCTTCCTAATCATTCACAAAGAATCAATACTCTGAGTACCACTCTAACAAAAGCAATGTCTGCCATGAGTTTACATGCACTGAATAGATGCCTGGTGTCATACAAACCTGGGGGATATACACATTTCACAACAAAGTGGACGGCAGTTCTTGATTATACACTAATGCCAATACACCTGGTTAAACAGTTCATTGACTATAAGATCAAGCAGATTGGGGAGTTACCACTAAGGGCAAACAGTGACCTTGGCAGTCAATAATTATACTGTGCCTTAAGTCAAGTTGGTGGGAAAGGATACTACTGGCAACAAAGCGCAGCATATAAAATGGTCAGCAAGACTAGCAGATACATTTACTGAGTAGGTGAGTACCAAAATTGAGAATCCTTTGACACATTCTTCATTAACATCAAGGCTGGTTGTGTTGGCACTATAAATCACTGGATTGAAATCGTAGATCTAGGGAATTTTCTCTAGACCCAGAACTCCATATTGTCAATGCATGGTACATAAATAATCTAAGGTTGGAAAATGGTAAATTGTGAAGAGATATCTGACAGGTACAAAAAAGCTTAACAATGAAAATTAATATTGAGAAAATGGAAATAACCAACCAATGGAACCTCAATGATAGACTTATATGGAAGCAAAATTGATAGCCACTGAAAAAACTTAGATATTACTGCAAAAAGCTGTGCGGGAGAGAATGTCGTTACAGTTTAGCAGTGGCTACACAGATTCTCTACTGGGAAAGTTCCGCTCACAGATAGCCAAATCAACTCGTCTGAGTGAGAAGAATTTATGGAAGATCTATGCTCAACAAAGGAAGAAATACCAAAAGATAAAACCATTTCTGTCCCACCACTTCTCTATCCAGCAACGCTTTGCCACTTCAAAAATGATATTGTAAAATCTAAGTACCCCTTAAGAATTAGCAATGCTCTTACTGCGCCAAAATGGCCCAGTAAGAAGGAGCTTGTGAAAATAATGAATAAAAGCTGCAGCCATGCGACTCCAGGCCAAAATGTAATTCAGGCCTCAATGTTCAAAAATAGCTCTGAGTTTTGGCTGGAAATGTTGGCTGCAATATTCACCAACTGCTCCTACTTCTAATGAATTCTGACGTCATGGCAAGGTTCTGACATTTATACAGTTGATAAAAGAGGCAATCGGTGTGATCCATCAAATTGCAGATCCATCCCTCTGTTAAATGCTGAGGCCAAATTGTCTGCTTCACTAATTTTAGTCAATCTTCAGTATTGAGTAAAACATCACAACATGATTCCTTGGTGTCAAACAGATTTTAGAACACATAGCAGTACTCTGGACAAATATTTGTCCCTTTCTCATCTTGTCCAAGACACTGTGAAACCTGGAAAATCATTGCATTTTTGTTTTGTTGATTTCCGTAAAGCATTCAGTAGGATAGGAAAAGGCCTCCTTTGGGCCAGCTTGGTTAGGCGGGTTACCTCCAACAAATTATTGAATGAAATTATTCCTCTGTACTCAAGCAACTGGGTGTAGCTGAAATTAGTTACAGACGGAACTGTGGCAAAGAAAATTCAGGCCAATAGAGGCCTTAAGCTAAGCTGTGTGCTTGATCTACTCTTATTTAATGTATTTCTTTTGAGAACATGGACTCAACAGTTGCAAATCCCAGAACATGGCCTTCTAAGATTAACCATCACCTGCTAAAAATTGTGCAATTCAAGTATGGTACTGATAGCAGTTCTTTTTATCAAAATATGCACAAGTTCATCTTTAAGCACAAAGTAGCACTGCATTGTTACCGACATAGCTGCTTACTATTTGCGTTACCAAACACAACCATTCATGTATATGTTAAAGTGAGGCAGCTATGTTAAAGTCCACCTGTGAGACACCCCACCGCTCCCAGCCCCCTGCTGCCACTGTGGCATCTGATGACGTTAGTGCACACAGAAGTTGCAGTGACACGCTTGAAGCCATTTGCTTCCAGCGCTTCTTTGGAGAAACAGGTAAGTTTCTCCTCGGGGTTGTTACAAAGAACAAAGAGGCATTGGTGGAAAGGAAATGGTTTTCCTTCCCTCCGATATCTCTTTGAGCATTCCTGTGGCACGATCGCACCACGATTGTGCCGCAGGAGTTCCCACTAGACACCGGTGATTTATTTTTATTTCTTTGTTGACTGTTATTTGTGGATTGTTGGGGAGCGGCTCTTTGGGGAAGGGTAGCTCCCATTTGGAAAACATGTATTTTAAACGTTCCTGCCCACATTTGTTTACTCCAATCTTCCCACAAGAGGGGAAGAAACCACTAGGCACCAGGGAATTAAAATTTTGGTGATGTTGGGGAGCAACCACTTGGGGAAGGGTTGATCCCTTTAGGGGACAGTTATTTTGTCTGTTTCTGCCCCCTTGGTGTCAGATCAGCCTCCTTTTTTAGGCCAATCTGCCTCCAAGGAGGGACAAAACCACTAGACACCAGGGATTTCAAATTTTTGTGATTTTGGGGAGCAGCCCCTTGGACAATTAGGGAGCACATATTTTGGCCAATTCTGCCCCCCGCGGGGGCAGATTGACCTCTTTCTTTTTAGGCTCATCTTCCCCAGGGGGGGTAGAAACCACTAGACACCAGGGATGTTTTATTCACTATGTTGTTGCTGTTGTTGTTGGGATCTGCCCCTGGGGCAAGGGATCCTCTCTTTTAGGGGGTGAATGTTTTTGCCATATTTTTAGGCCCATCTGCCTTCCAGCTTGGTGTGTGTGCACTGGTGCATTATTTGCATTTGTGATCATAATATTTATTTCTACTTTTTATTCTAGTGCAAAACTTTCAACTCCTGCTTGCGGTTTCAGCAGTGGTAGATCTGCAGTTTATGTAGTGGCTTGTGTTTGGCAAGACCAACTTTTTTGTACCGTTTACTTCAATGAGTACCATTGCCATGCATGAATTATTTTTTTGTAAATGGTGCAATAGTAGTAGCATATTTAGGTTATGTTTTATTGTGAGTGAATTTCTCCTTGGATGTGTGCACTACGTGTATTGAGTTGTCTTATATGTACGTTTATTTTGTTTTCCCATTTTACTGGGATATAGTTGGTGCTTGCTGTGTCTTTGCCTGGTAGGTGCTGGTGAGTTTAGCTGTCTCTGACAAGTGAGTGATATCATTTGAGTATATAGAGTGAATACTGACAGATATTTGCCTATAAATTTCTTTCAGTTGTTTATGGATGCTGTATTTTTGGGTTAGATTGTTGAGCAGACTCATTTGTATTCTGGATAGTATTTGAGAAACAACAGTGCAAGACTTATGCCCCGCTCTCAAGTTACCTGGTGGACTCACACAAATCTGGAACAGTTAAAGAAGTACTTGGGTTTAATTTTTTTGTTGAGTATGATAAGCCATTGCTGTCTTCTTATTAGTCTACCAGTCCCATGATGGCAAAGGCCATATTACCAGCAATCATGAGTCGTGATCGGTATTTGCTTCTGCTTTGGATGCTGCATTTTGTTGTTAATGCTTCAGCTTTGCCACTAGATCACCCTGATTGTTATCGTCTTTTTAAGATTTGGCCTGTCCTTGATCACTTTGTCTTTTTAAGATTTGGCCTGTCCTTGATCACTTTGTACATCGATTTTCAGAGATCTATGGTACAGGGAAAGAAATAGCTACGGATTAGTCTTTGGTCCTGTTCAAGGGCTGTTTGGTTTTTAGGGATTACATTCCTAGCAAGAGGACATGTTATGGAATTAAGATGTATATGCTCTATGAGAGTAGTTCAATATATGTCAACAGTTTCTGGGTGTACACTGGTAGGGATTCCACTACTGACCTCCCTGGTTGCCTTTCCTCTTTCAGAGTTAGTGAGAAAATTGTGCTGAAACTTGGTAGAGGGCTTTTTACCAAAGGTTACAATTTGTACCTAGATAACTTCTACACTGGTGTGCAATTGTTCATGGAATTGTTCAAAGTGGACACTGTTGCTTGTTGCTCAGTCCGCTCTAACTGTAAAGGTTATCTAAGGGAGCTTGTGTTTCAAATACTTCAGAGGGGACAGTGCAGTGCCTTGCATAGTGATGAACTACTAGGTGTGACATTTGCAGACAAGAGGGAAGTACTTCATCTGTGTTTGGGGTCAGGTTGCAGAAGTGTGCAAACCTGTGTGCATTGTAGACTAAAATAAGCACATGGGTGGTGTAGATAAGGTAGATCAGATATTGGAACCTTACACTGCTGTTTGTAAGCCTTTCATTTGGTATAGGAAGGTGGCTATCCTTCTCTTCCATTTAGCAACCTTTAATGCTTTTGATGTGTTCAAGGATTGTTTTCCAGAGTCAAAGGTGACTTTTGTTCAATCTCAGGAGTCTGTGATAGACAGCCTTGTTATAGTGGAATATGCAAGTGTCCCTAGTGCTAGAGTGGTGGAGGATGTGGCTAGTTTGAAAAATTGCCACTTCGCCACTTTGCTGATCACATTCCACCCATGCCCAAAACAAAAATCCTTGTAAGAGATGTAGAGACTCTATACAAAGAGGCATGCCAAGGAGAGTTGTATGCACTGCACTAATTGTCCTTATAAACCTGGGCTGTGTGTGCCTGCTTGTTTTCGAATGTACCACACCCATGAGCGTTACCTGGTCTGTAGTATTTATATTTTTTTGCTCAGTTTCACGTTTGACATTAGTGTGATATATTTAATTAAAGTTGTTGTGTATGTAGTTTTGTATTTACATGTAATTGGTTTGTGTTTTATTTTTCATTAAAAAATGTGATGGCAGTGTGCGTGGATTGGTCCTTGGCTGGCGGTGTGCGTGGATTGGCTCTTGGCTGGTGGTGTACGTGGTCTGGCACTTGGCTGGTAGTGTGAGTGAGCTGATTATTAGCTGGCAGTGTGTGTGAGCTGGTGCTTGGCTGGTGGTGTGTGAGAGCTGACACTTGGCTGGTGGTGTGTGTGAGCTGGCAATTGGCTGGCGGTGTGTGAGTAGTGACTTACTGCTTGTCACTACATGCACTGCTAGCCAGCTCTTACACTCTGTCAGCGGTGTGATTGCTGTGTCAAGCATGTGGGCATATGAAAGTGATGGGCCCTTAAATGGCGCTGTCTGTTGATTTCAATGTTGTAATGTGCTGGGCCAGTAGCTGGCCCAGCATGAATGGTCTTGTGTGTGTCACTTATGAAAGGTATCTGAATGGACTGTAATGTGGTTGATGCCCTGTTGTGGCTTTACATCTCACGAGCTGTGAGTTATTGGTTCAGTTTTTATACATTTTGATCTGTCAAGCCATTAATTACCTTGTGCCAAATCCAACCAGTATGTGTGTGCATTTGATAAACATATGGTTGAGCAGTAATAATTGCCTTTTCTGTCTTTCTCTGTCAGGGTGTACATTATCTCTACATTGTCTCTTGCTGTGAATATTGTAATGTGCTGGGCCCGTGGCTAACGGTGTGAATGATCTTGTGTGTGTCGCATATGAAAGGAGTGTGAATGGCCTGTAAAGCGGTTGGTGCCTTCTTGTGACGCTACAGCTCACAAGCTGTGAGTCACTGGTCCAATTGTTTGACCTATCAATTGTTAACAGTGCTTTTCACTTTTGTTAAATCTCTTGTTAATTTTAGTACGTATGTGAATCAGTAAAGAGAGTGAGAAGAGAGAGCTTGCTCACCTTCCCAAGTTACTATCAACAACCTCTTACTTCTGTGATGTCCCAAACAGGCAAATTATGGAAAACACTGTTTTTAACCTTTGCCCAAGGTTACCACAATAAAAAACACACCATAATGGTGGGTAACTATAAGACAATTCCATTGTACTTCTCCTCTTTGGCAATTCAACTCACAGACAAAAAAACAGTGCTGCTGTATTCAGGCGTTGAAGCACACCCCTGACATGCTAGGTTTTTAGGGTGGGACCTCAATGATGAAGCATGCCACCAACTAGGCTGGTGCGTGAGGGGGCTTTGTAACAAAACCTCAGGGTGTTATTTTCACAGTTTGATGTTTGGGACATTACAGAAGTAAGAGACTTGGTAGCTTGCTTGCTTCTTGTCTAGGGAACATCTGCTAACTCAAGATATGTTTGAAAACAAGAAACCCAGTGGAGTATAGGGTGATGTGCCTTTTGTGGATCACAACAGGTTTTCTTACCCACCATGGCAGGCAAACGTCAAAATGTGCCTAAATCACACATTTGCCTTTCATGTATCTGCCATATTCTTCCAGAAACAAAAATAAACTACAATTTTCCCACCACCCAGCATATCCCTTGAACTCCTGATAAAAATGATACTTCGCTTGTGTGGGTGCCCAAAGCAGAGTCAGCCTAAAAACATATTTAAAAAATGCACTTATGAACATGCTTTGGGGTCACCTCAATCTCTACATGTTTTTGCCCTTCCCTGTTGCAGGCACTTAGCCCACCCACACAAGTGAGGTAACACTTTTATTGGAAGACTTGGAGAATGCTGGGTGGATGGAAGTTTTTGGCTCCCCTCAGATTCTAAATCTGTGCATCACTGAAATGTGAGTAAAATATTTTTAGATAGGTGTTGTGGTTTGCAAAGGATTCTGGGTAGACAAATGTGGTAAGAGCTACAGAAGTCACCATATTCTGGATTTTCCTAGGTATCTAGTTTTTTAAAATGTACAGGTTTGCTAGTTTTCCCTAGGTGCCGGCTGAGTTTGAACCCAAAATCCACAGCTAGACACATTCCAAAAAGCTAGTCAGCTTATAGTGGGAAAATGTGTCCATGTTTAGTTTTGGGGCGCTTCCTGTCACAGGTACTAGTCCTAACCACACAAGTGAGATACCATCTTTATTGGGAGAATTAGGGGACTGCTGGGTTGAAGGAAGTTTGTGGCTCCCTTCATGTTTCACAACTTTGCATCACATAAATGTGAGGAAAATGTATTCTTTAGACAAATTGTGAAGTTTGCATGGGATTGTTGGTAGGAAAATGTGGTGAATCCTGGATTCCCTTAGTTATCAAGAGTTTAAAAATCTACTGGCTTGCTTGGTTTCCCTAGGTGCCGGCTGAGCATGAGCCCAAAATCCACAGCTAGGTGGATTCCAAAAATCGAGTCAGTTTTCAGTAGAAACATGTGATGTGTCCACGTTGCATTTTGGGTCATTTACTGTCATGGGAACTAGGCTTACCCACACAAGTGAGGTACCATTTTTATTTGGGGGAATGCTGTATGCAAGGAAGTTTGTGCCTCCCCTCAGATTCCAGAACTTTGCATCACAGAAATGTGAGGAAAATGTGTTCTGTTGAGGAACATTTTGAGGTGTGCAATGGATTCTGGGTAGAAAAATATGGAAAGAGTCACCACGTCCTGGATTCCCCTCAGTGTGTAGTAAAATGTACAGGTCTGCTACTTTTCTCAACATGCTGGCTGAGGTTGAGCCCAAAATCCACAGCCAGGCATATTGTTGTACACAAGTCAATTTTCAATGGAAAAATATGATGTGTCCACATTGCCTTTTGAGGCATTTCCTGTCAAAGGCACTAGGCCTACCCAAACAAGCGAGGTACCACTTTTATCAGGAGACTGGTGAGAATGCTGGGTAGAAGGACGTTTGTGGCTTCCCTCAGATTCCAGAACTTTACATCACAAATTGTGAGGAAAATGTGTTTTTAGACACATTTTGAGGTTTGCCTGGGATTCTGGGTAGCAAAATGTGATAAGAGTCACACAAGTCGCCCCATTTTCGATTACCCTAGGTTTCTAGTTTTCGAACATGTACAGGTTTAATAGTTTTCCCTAGGTGCCAGCTAAGCTAGAGCCCAAAAATCACATCTAGACAAATTGCAAAAGACAAGTCAGTTTTCATGTAAAAAGATGATGTGTCCACATTATATTTTTGGGTGTTTCCTGTCACGGGCTTTAGGTCTACCCTCACCTGTGAGGAAAGTTTTTTTATCAGGAGTCTGCTGTGAATGTTGAATGGAAGGAAATTTGTGGCTTCCCTCAGATTTCAGAACTTTTCACCATAGAATGTAAGAAATTTGTTTTTTGGACAACTTTTGAGGTTTACAAGGGATTCTGGGTAGAAAATGTGGTAAGAGACACATAAGTCACCACATCCTAGATTTCCCTAGGTATCTAGTTTTTGAAAATGAACAGGTTTGGTAGGTTTCCCTTTGTACCGGCTGAGTTCCAGCCCAAAATCCACAGTAAGGCACATTCCAAAAAGCGATTCAGTTTTCAGTAGAAAAATGTGATGAATCCACATCGAGTTTTGGGTAATTTCCTGTCATAGGCACTAGGCCTAATGTGAGGACATTTTATTTTTTTAGACAAATTTTGAAGTTTGCAAGGGATTCTGGGTAGAAAATTTGGTGAATGCCACACAAGTCTCTCAATCCTGGATTCCCCTCCATGGCAAAAGTTTAAAAACATGCAGGTTTGCCAAGTGTTCCTAGGTGTCGGCTGAGGTAAAGCCCAAAATCCACTGCTAGCCACATTGCAAAAAAAAGAGTCAGTTCTCAGTGGCGTAATGTAATCTGGCCACATTGCATTTTGGGGAATTTCCTGTCATGGGCACTAAGCCTACCCACACAAGTGAGGTACCATTTTGATCAGGAGACTTGGGAATGCTGAATGGAAGCAGGTTTTTGGCTCCCCTCAGTTCCAGAACTTAACATCACAGAAATGTGAGGAAAATGTGTTTTTAGACAAATATTGAGGTTTGCAAGGGATTTTGGATAGAAAAATGTGGCGAGAGTCACAGAAGTCACACCATCCTCACACCATCCTCAATTCCTCTAGGTTATTAGTTTTCAAAAATGTATAGTTTTGATATTTTTACATAGGTGCCGGTTGAGCTAGAGCGCAAAAATCACAGCTAGGCACATTGCAAAAGAAGAGTCAGTTGTAAGTGTAAAAGTGTGATGTGTCCACATTGCATTTTTGGGTGTTTCCTGTTGCGGGCATTAGGCCTACCCACACAAGTGAGGTACCGTTTTTATTGGGAGACTGGGAGGAATGCTGGGTGGAAGGACATTTGTGACTCCCCTCAGATTCCAGAACTTTGCATCACAGAATATGAGGAAAATGTGTTTTTTTAAACTAATTATGAGGTTTGCATGGGTTCTGGGTAGAAAAATGTGTTGAAAGCGACATAAGTCACCCCATCCTGGTTTTCCTTAGGTGTCTAGAGTTTAAGAATGTATGAGGTTGCCAGGTTTACCTAAGTGTCAGCTGAGCTAAATCCCAAAATCCACTGCTAGGCAAAGTTGCAAAAAAAAGTCAATTGTTAGTGGAAAAATTTGATGTGTCCATGTTGTGTTTTGGGAAGTTCCTTTTGTGGGCACTAGGCCTACCCACACAAGTGAGATACCATTTTTATCAGGAGACTTGGGGAAATGCTGGGTGGAAGGAAGCTTGTGGCTCACCTGAGATTCCAGAGCTTTGCTTCACAGAAAGTTGAAGAAAATGTGTTTTTTTTAGACAAGTTTTAAGGTTTGCAAGGGATTCTGGGTAGACAAATGTGGTGCGAGTCACACCAGTTGCCCCATGTTGGATTTCCCTTGGTGTCTAGTTTTGAAAAATGTTGAGTTTGCTAGATTTCCCTAGGTGCTGGCTGAGCTATAGCCCAAAATCCGTAGCTAGGCACATTGCGAAAAACAAATCCATTTTCAATGGAAAAAATTTGATGTGTCCATGCTGGGTTTTGGGGCGTTTCCTATTGAGAGCACTAGGCCTACCCACACAACGAGGTATCATTTTTATTGGGATACTTAGGGGAATGCTGGGTGGAAGGAAGTTTTTGGCGCTCCTCAGATTCCAGAACTTTGCATCACAGAATATGAGAAAAAAAATATTTCTGACAAATGTTGAGGTTTGCTTGGAATTCTGGGTAGAAAAATTTGGTAAGAGCCACACAAGTGACGCCATCCTTGATTCCCCTTGGTGTCCCAGTTGTACAAATGTACATGTTTCCTAATTTTCCCTAGGTGTTGGCTGAGCTAAAGTCCAAAATTCACTGCCAGGAACATTGCAAAAAACGAATCCATTGTCAGTGTAAAAATGTGATGTGTCCATGTTGTGTTTTGGGGCGTTTTCTATTGCAGGCACTAGGCCTACCCACATAGTGAGTTTTAATTTTTGTTGGGAGACTTGGGGGAATGCTGGATGGAAGGAAGTTTTCGGCTCGCCTCAGATTCTAGATCTTTGCATCACAAAAAATGGGAGGAAAATGTGTTTTTTTGTAAAAGATTTGAGGTTTGCAAGGGATTGTGGGCAGCAAAATGTGGTAAGAGTCACACAAGCCACCTCATCCTGGATTCCGTTCGGTGTCTAGTTTTCAAAAATGTACAGGCTTGCTAGGTTACCTTAGGTGCCGGCTGAGCTACAGCCCAAAATCCACAGCTAGGCATATTGCAAAAAAAGGGGTCAGTTTTCAGTGGAAAAATGTGATATGTCCATGTTGCATTTTAGGCTGTTTCCTGTCATGGTCTGTAGGCCTATTCACATAAGTGGTACCATTTTTATCGGGGACTTGAGGGAACACAGATTAGCTGAACAAGTGTTATTACCAATTGTCTTTTTCTGCATTTGTGCATCTAAACGTAAGATAGTTTCTATTAAAGAAGTCATTTTGAAAAATTCCCTCTAATTCACATGCTAGTATGGGTACCCACAAATGCAGAGATGTGCAAATAACCACTGCTTCTAAACTCCATTTGTTGTGCCCATTTTGGAAATATATAGGTTTCCGTGACACCTATTTTTCACTCTTTATATTTTACCAAATGAATTGCTGTTTACCTGTTACACAACGAAAACCCAATGCAAGGTGCAGCTCATTTATTGGCTATGGGTACCTTGTATTCTTAGTTAACCTACAAGCCCTATATATCCCCCACAAGCAGATCTTTCATAGCTAGAAAAAGTTACTGATTGAAACATAGACAGAAATGGATGTTTTTTTCCAACTCAATGTCAATATTCTTTTATTTCAACCATTACTTTCTATAGGAACACCTTGAAGGGTCTACCCAAATTACCCCTTGCTAGACTCAGAATTGTGACAACTTTTAAAAAATGCCCTGTTTTCCAGGAACCACTATTGGTTTTACACCTATTTCTGTCACTAACTGAAAGGGTTAAGTCCCAGTAAAATGCCAAAACTGTATTGAAAATGTTGGTTTTCTGATTCTCATCTGCCTGTTCCTGAAAGATGAGAAGATGGAGATTTTAGCACCACAAGCCCATCGATGATGCAATTTGCAGGGAAAAAACAAATGCTTTCTTCTGCAGCACTTTTTCCCCATTTTGCAAAAAAACACAACAACATTTAGCTGTATTTTAGTTCATTTTACTGTCCCTCCAGGGTAATCCACAAAGCCTGGGTACCTTTAGAATCACCGGGATGTTGAAGAGAAGGAAGCAGATTTGGTATGGCTAGCTTATATGGACAAAAATGTATGGGGACCTAAGCTCAAACTACCCCAAATAACCAAAAAAGGCTCCGCAGCAAAGGGGTTATAACACAAAAATAATGTATTTCAGCATGGATCCAGCTCCAGTGCTAAACTGCTGGAGAAGATTCCAAACTGCTGCTTATGTACCTGCAATGCTGTCACAGATTTCCAGCTATTTGTATAATCATTTGCGGTGCAAGTGCATGGGTTAAAGGCTGCATTGTGCACCCTTACGCACTGGTGTGAGGGATGGTCACATGCCTGAGAAGCGTACTACTACCCTATTGTGTGTTAAAAACTCAACATGCCGACACAAAGCTCAAAGGCAATTGCTGAAATAGAGAGAGACAGGCTTAAGTTTCATATTAGCCAATATAGCACATCATCTGAATGGCCCCACTGTGCAACCACTACAGAATGTACTACATGCAAGGTCTTGCTATCATTAACCTATGGATTGAATGCCATTCCACTTTCGATAATTTGCTAATAAGATACAGATGTGGCTATAATGCATTATTTTTAAATTACCTAATTCTGTTAGCCAAGCCCAAATTCGACCTGAGTTCAGACCCAGGGAACAATCCCTAAACCAAAAAACGTAATTATTAAAAGTTTGGTTCACATTAAAACAAGCGGATGAAGGCACATCGAAACTTTTCCAGGAGCTAGGAGATAGTAAGGAGTCAGTATGGGCTTCATTCGTCAAATTAATTTGGAGTACAGTGCAGATGACACTGCCCTAGGTCTCTAATACATCCTGCCAGACATTACCAATGGTCTTCAAAAATAAAGGCTCCTGTAAAATTGTGACAAAAAGCCATAATGAGAGTCCAAACAAGGCAGCATGGCAAACTAGTGGTGGACACTTAGGGGCCTATTTATTGGCCCCTAGGGCCACCTTGCGCCACATTAACGTAATTTATTTTGACATTAATGCGGCCCGAGGCCAAAATCCCTGTGCCGTATTTACCGAGTGGTGCAATGCATGCATTGTGCAACTCTGTAACCCCTTGCACTACATTATGCCTTTGTACGCAAGGGGGGCATTCCCCCATTAGGGGAGCTTGAAAAATGGAATAAGGAAACTTACGCCATTTTTTATAGCATTTTTAATGCCTGCTCAAGAGCAGGCGTTAAAAGGGGTCTTACATTTTTTATAATGGGGCCCTATGTACTCTGCAGGAGTAGCGTCAATATTTTGGTGCTACTCCTGCAGAGTACATCAATAACGTCATGAAGGATGATGCGATTGCCCCCTACCCTGCACCATGGTGCGCCGCATTTTAAATATGGAGCACACACGGTGGTGGTAGGGGGGTGCTAAGGGGCACAGGGAAAGTGATGCAGCACTCGGTGCAGCGCCACTTTCCATAAATCTGCCCCTTACATCGATCAAGGCTACCTGAATCTCCCACCGTTATGGAAAAAATATATATTTAGACTACGATGCTGGCTGTTCTTTGTGGGTGACGACCGTCAAACTTGGAAACACTTTTGAGTCAGCCATGCATCTTGGTCTGCAACCATCAAAGAGAGTCTCTAGCATGTGTTGTCTGTGTTTGCCTTGCCTTTGAAGTACATAGAAGACAGCTTTGACTACTGAAATTTTACAATAAAAACTTTAGAACATACTCTTATGCACTTGCTCTGAGATGTGGCGGCAATAATGGTTTCCTCATTAGTAGATTCATAAGTCTTATGAATATTGTCTGAAAACACACTGGCAACTATCAGAAAACAATAATGAATTGAAGCCCTCAATGTGGCCATATGGCACAGAGACAGAATTGCTTTAAATCAAATGAGGATATTTTAATGGAATATTCTTCAGCGTTTCTAAATTAATTGAAACCGGTAGAAACTGGGGTAATGAATAGCAGCATCAATGCTGTCAATTATTATGTGAGCTTTGTAGATAATTGGAGTATTATGCAGTCATGCTGGTTAGGTTTCACTATGTAATACTCCCCCAGTACCCCAAAGAAGGTCCTACGGATTTACAATAATAAACCCTTAGCTCAGTTCTGGTAGTGTGGCAAAGAGCAGTCAGAGGAACATGTGTTAAGCATTTCAGAGTACCAACATGGGCGATAAGTAATGGACATGACTCAAAAGAAATGCAACACCAATCTAAAAAAATAGAGTAGATTTTTATATAATTTTAGACACCAAAGAAAAGTAAATGAGTTGCGTATAACCGGAGTTATGGATTTTAAAGCAGTGATAAATCAGTGCCTTTACAAGCTGTCAAATCTCACAATGGCGGTCAATGGGAAAAGTCACTAGTGACACTTGGTCATTTGTGGGGTGAACTTAGAGGAACCTATTCGTGGTTATGGTTGTGTGGGTCTCACGATCATTCTGTGCAGGTCAGAACAATTTTACCTGGCTCATGGGGACCGGATGCAGATGAGTACTTGCTGTCCTTGATGCCAAACGCTAGAGCCTCAGGTGCTCAAAAATGCTACTTGTGACACTCGGTCACTTGCAGGTTGAGTTAATGGGAGCCCGTTGAGGGTTAAACTTGCATGGGCCCCTGGACCAGGATTCACCAGGCAGAGCAACTCCACCTAATTGCAGCATCTTGAGTGTAGAGGTGTACTTGACTATCTTAGGTGCTGAGCTGGAGCTGCAGTTGCTGGTTGTACCACTGAGACGGTGTGGGTGAGGAAATGGATGCAAAAACTCAACAACGGAGCCACAGGTGATTTGAGATGAAAATGTTGCAGTGTACTCTCAATTTGCAGCCTTGACTAAAGGTGGTAATGACCAGACTCGCCACCAACAAGCCTTGACAGTGGTAAGGTGGAGGAGAAGCTATCTCTCCTTCCAGAGATCCAGTGGAAAATGGTATTCTGCTGTAACTTCGCAGTGGGCTGGACCAGGGGGCTAGTGCCACTAGTCCAAGGGAGTCTGGTCTTCCCTTTGGCACTCAAAGGAGTCCCTCTTGCTGGGGAAAGCAGTCTTTGGTCCAGGATGAGATGCAGTCGAGCAGTTCCATGAAGTTGCCACTGGTTCAATGTATCACATATTTTTTTAGTGCAGGTTCCTGTTGTCATTGATGCAGGTCTTTCCTGTCCTCTTGTCATAAGTTGTTGCAGATCAGAGATTCTGGTTCCAGGGGATCCCCTTAAATCCTAGATTTAGGGATGTTAGGGGTGTGGGTGAAATTAGTCAATGGGCTACTAGCCCCGTTGGCTAATCTGCCCCTGAGTTGACCACATCCAGTGGGTTGTGGTGCCTTTTCTACCCAGAACCATCTATTTTATCTCTTTCCAAGATGACAGAAGTCTTCCTCAGTAGTACAGACCAGGCTACCCACCCTTGAGGTGTGGCTATTCTTCTGGGGGGCTATGCCCCGACTAATTTTTCCACCTGCCTTGGTGAAAATGTGCCTAGGGGCAGGGGGACAGCCTGCTTGCACATCAGAAGTGCTGTGCCCTTTGAAGCTCACAGCTTTGATGTGCCACATCACTAGCCTTCCTGAGAGGAAGGTGCGACCTCCTTCCTGTCCTGGCTATTGTCCTGACTCCTGGGAGTGTTCGTACCCCAGCCCATGGGTCAGAATCCTGTCTTGGCAGCAGCAGCTGAGGGCTGACAGTCAGAGCATAGAAAAACTGGAGTCATTTGGTGGGCAACCTCTAAGGTTGCTTTATGGATCTATGATACATCACCCTTGACACAAGATTTTTGTCAGGGGTGAGAAGGCATGTTGTTTGATACCAAAACATGACCCACTTTGGCAGTACCATAATGAAGTTGGCAACTTTGGGTTTGGCCGGGTGCTAGCCCATGTTACCCTATGGACTTTCATTCAATTGTAGTAGCCTCTAATGGAAAAGGCCACTAAAGGGACATATAAGCTTGCACTTAGATGTCCATACCTTTAATATAATGCATCCTGACTCCTGGGCTCAAGAGGCCTACCTTAGGGGGGACTGGCATATATTAAAGACAGTGCTTGGGCTGTGCCACACATGGTGTGGGCACAGTTGAGTTTGCACAGTTTACACTGATCCTGTAGTCTGCAATGGAAGGCCTGCTGTCAGTAGTTTACTTGGGTCACACATGGTGGCACAAACAGTGCTTCGGGCCCAGGTGACCCTTTAACACCCATGCCATGCGTACCACTGGTACCATATACTACGCACTTATAAGGGGGTAAAAGCAAGCTCTAGTGTACTTTCAGGGTCCTCATAAGCAGTATCAAGAGAAACAAATACGGGGTGACCATTCAAATAGGGCACTTTTCTACAAGATTGAACTGCACTTTACCACCATGGAATATTTCAATACATCGTTTAGTTGTGAAATCGAAGTAGGGTTGCTATCTATCTGTTTTTTATGCACAGGTGCAATTTTACATTGAATGGTTTTAAGTAACTGTATACAAACTGTTATATTGTATTAGTGAGTTATTATAACTTGTTTATTTATCAAGGGGGCCATAGTGGTGGTGTTCTACTTATACCCTTTTTTGAGGCCAATTTTTAATGAACATTTCACAGAGAATTTACACAGTGATGTATGTCCTGATGAAAGTGCTTTAGCTGCGCAGTGACTAGCTGACTTTATTTGAGATTTACTCAGTGGAATGATAAAACCTACCTATGAACGCTACTAGAAGAAGTTTTTATTCATGCCACTACATGCAGATAAATAAATTGGGTCATGTTCAGCACTGTATGATATTTTAAACCTGTTGATTCTTTGATACTCAGCACAAATATTGAGCTGTCATATTCAATAAAAAATAGACAGACACATCTTTTATGGACAAGTTATAGAAGAAGGACCTCCAGATGATTAGTGTGCACAACAGTGTCTAGCCCACATACTGAGGGCCTGATTATGAACTTGGCGGATGGGATAATCCATCACAAATGTGACGGATATCCCGCCCGCTGTTTTACAAGTTCCATAGGATATAACGGAACTTGGAATATGCCGGGTGGGATATCTGTAGCATTTGTGACAGAGTATCCCATCTGCCAAGATCGTAATCAGGCCCTGAGTCACCAAAACCTCACAGGAAGTAGATAAAATAAACACTAAAGGAATTGCCAATAAAAAGAGGGTCTAAGGGACTTCTATTTCTGTTTTAGGTTTCTCAGGATCACCATTTCTATTGTCCAAATAGAGAACAATTACCTAGGAGGTCGTTTTAATTCTGAAAGAGCCTTGAAATAATATTCTTTAGAGCTTTGTGACTGATTTGACTATATTAAATTGGTCTTTCTGTTGTACACATCAAATCCACTAATTTCATTGATATTTAAGGTAAATGTCAGTAGGGAGGGTGAAACAAAAGTGTGTACCTCTAACCTTTTATGTGTTTGGCTATATCCTTCATTTTTGTTTGAATCTGTTTTTATTGATAATGACGAAGTACATGCGATTTCAACAGCACATTTCAATATCATCTTTTACATTTTGTTGCTTGTGTAATAAAAGAAAAAAAGAAGTTTCCAAGAGAATTCATCATAGGGATTGAAACAGTCTATGATGTGTTACATACATTAATTAGTTGCAGGTATGATGTTTCCATATTATATCAATTGTAGTGACAGAAAATAAGACATACAACGCAGTACTCAGTCTTAGTTTATGTTTGTGGGATCTATGGCAGTCAAATGTAAATATAAGCATGCAATTAGTGGTATGTGTTAACAGGCATATGTATCTGCAAAGAACAGTTCAATTATTTGTCTGTAAAACATGAACAATATTAAACAGGTTGAGGGCTAAAGCATTATAAAACAGTTAAAGGACTTTGGAGTGCTACTTTCAGGTACTTAACAGCGTTGTTAGCAAATCTGTATTGGGTAGGACAAGGGACTGCCTGGTATATCCTATCTCAAGCATTTTGAAAAGGTGATCGATTGTTAGCGAAAAGGTCTGTGGCATGTTATGCTGTTTCAGCGCCGTAGATTATGGCATTTGGTGAGCAATTAATGAAGTGTGGGTGAGGGATGTTCTGTGGCTGCCTCGGTGTCCAGTGATGGCACAGACCCATGTGTTAGTGTGTCTGGGATGGGTGTGTGCAAGTTGGCCAGTATTGCATCCCAGCTAGCGGTCATGGGGCATTTATGGAGGCCCAGGGCATCTTCTCGGAAGAGGGCTGTATTTTCAGCTTGTGCCCAGGCTGTCATTGATCGGGACCAGGCCTCGTAGCATGGTGCATCAGATAGCATGGGTGATTCATATTTTGGCTAGTATGAGGCCTAGATCTAAAAACCAAGTTGTGACACAATTGTTCTTGGTCCTTAAGAACAACTGCAATATGCAGGCTTCCCACATAAAGAGGACTGAGCGATCCACACAGTGCTATCGCCTGTGCATCACTGCTGTCAAGTAGCTTTGTAAGTTGGGGCAAGATCACAACATGTGTAACAGTTCAGTGTCTAACAGGTCGCAACGGGGACATTCTGCATCATGTCGATGGAAATATTGATTAATTTTAGCAGGTGTCAGGTAAGCATGATGGACAATGTAATACTGGATAAGACGAAATCTGATGTTACGTGACTTTCAGTGGGGTTTAAAGTAGGGCGGACCATTGATTATCTTGTATGATGTGCCCCAGGTGATATCCTATTGGCCACAAAGTGATGTGAGTGGTGGGGAGGTGTGATGTCTTAGTGAGTTTGCCAGCCAACGCACTAAATGACTACCAGCACCAAACATGTGTAGATATTGCAGTGCCATATGTATAGGATGTACTTGGGCTATTTCCCCCCATGCCTGTCATGTCGCGCTTATGATGGAGTGATATAAGAGGAAACCACCAGGATCCAAACTATGTATCTCTTGTAGGACTTCATGTGAGAGAAGAGCATGATCATTGTAGAGGTCCCCCAGTGTGTGAAGTACTGCTGTGTGCCAAGGAGTCAATTCTACAGATGATGTAGTGTGGGGTCCGCAAGGACTCCCTAGTAAAGCAATGGCTGGTGCATAGGGAATAGTCTTCCTGGTGAAATAATGGGTTCTACAGAAGCAGCGGTATGCTGTATGTGAGAGTAGGGCTTTGGGCAAGGGGTGCTTAGCACATGGCTGAAATAAACAGAATAAGCCAGCAAGCTTCCAAGGTGGGGTCAGTGTGGCTGTATCTGTTAGATTCCCTGAAGCTTGCCAACACAACACCCACTGCAGTTGGGCAGTAAGATAATATAGTTCAAAATTGGGGTGGACCAGTCCTCCTTGATGCATGACTCTGTATAGTTTGGTAAGTGCCACTTTGAAGTGGGAGTCATGCCATAGAAAATTCTGGATCATGTATTCTAAAGAGCGGAAGAAAGAGACTGGGATGTATAGGGGAAGGTTCATGAAAAAATAGATCAAACTAGGCAGTGCAACCATTTTTAAAAGGGCTTCTCAGCCAGGTATCAATAAGGGGAGAGTCTTCCAGAAGGTCATTAGTTACCTTAGGGAGGTTGCAGCATGTATTAGCTTGCCATCTAGTAGGTCATCGTCGGTATGGCAGATCTTGATTCCAAGGTATTTAAAGGTATCTGGTTGCCAGACTAGTGAGCTGCCAACAGGAAGTGGGCCAGGGTCAGGTGTGGTCGTCGCATATGGGAAAAGACAGCATTTGGGCCAGTGGACCTGGAGACCAGACAGCGCAGCGAAGGTGTTGAGTTTGTTGGTAATGGTTGTGGGTATACATGGCACGTCACGTAGATAAATACATAGGTCATCCGCTTAAAGAGACCCCACATGTGTGTCATCACCCATGGGTATTCCCCACTCATGCCCCTGTGTGCGGAGGGCTATGGCTAGGGGCTCTACAGCTAGGGCAAAAAGGAGTTGGGCAAGGGACATCCCTGTCGTGTGCCTCTTTCTATGTTGAGAGGTGTAGGAATCAGAAGCCATCTTAGTACCCTAGCTGTTGGCGAAGTATACAGTAATTGGACCATGTTCAGGAAATGAGTGCTGATTCTCATTTTCATCGAACTTGGAGTAGAAAGGGCCAATCTAAGGAGTTGAACACCTTTTCGAGGTCAAGTACTAGGCATCCAGCCTGGAATCATCTCAACGGTGTATGCTTTAAGAGCCTGAAAAAGTGTTGAAGGTTCAGTGATGTGGTGCGGGATGGCCCAAATATATTTTGGTCTTTGTGGACCAAGGTGGGAACCAGTGGTGCCAGTCTATTTGCTATGATCTTGGCCAATATTTTATAGTCGGAATTCAGGAGAGCTAGAGTCCTTTATGAATTAAGATGTGTTGGGTCCTTGTGTAGTTTCAGTGTGAAATGGAGACAATTTGTATCCAGTATCTCTTTATGGAGGCTAAGTAGGCGAGGTGCTAGTAATTATGCATATGCTTTATAGAATTCCAACGGTAGCCCATCGGGGCCAGGGTTTTTTCCCACGGCCAGAGCTTTAATAGTGTTTTGAATCTCCATCAATGTGATAGTGTAGCCTGAGGTAAGGGCAGTTCAGATAGAAACAAATCAATGGTGATTGGGGAGATTTCTTTGTCAGTACAATAGAGAGCGGTGTAGTGATCATGGAGTCCGTTATGAATCTGCCACTGTGTATAAAAAGCAGTGCGTCTTCTTTGGGACGCAATGGCGCTATGGGGCTCTGGGGGCTGTCTTGTTGTATTAACCAGGCTAAGAGTGAACCTGTCCTGTCTGATGTGGCGTGTCTTCTGGCTGAATGTGTTGTGTAATTCAGACAGCGTAATTTCTCGAGAAGTTCAACTTGCTTTTTCTCGGCCACAGCAAGTGCCGTTTGGTTGTGAAGGTTGCGCACTACTTCATATTCCAGTCGGAGTAGTCATCACTCCTCAGCTGTTACCTCCTTATCTAGGTGCTTATGTATATTCCAGGTCATTCCCATGCAATGACCATGAAGAGTCACCTTGAAGAGATCCCATTCCATGGAGCACGCATTTACAGAACTTTCGCTATGGTCTAAGTAATTAACTATAATTTGCTTAATGGATTCTCAGAACGTGGAGTCCTTGAGGGCAGTGGGTTGGAGCTGCCACATGTGTTCAAGTGGGGGGTCAGGGGTTCCAATCCAGTTGGAGATATTGGGGATTGTGGCCTGAGTGCGTGTTGCCCAGATAGTTGGTTTGTGTGACTTGCTTTGCAAGATGGGTAGCACAGAGTAATCTGTCAATATGTACATGTATTTCGTGTGGGGCTGAATAGAACAAATAAACTAGTGGAAATATTAAGTGTACGCCAAACTTCAAGGAGGCCCCAGCTAACTGTCCAATTAGCAAGGGAGTGGCCATTGGATGCCGCTGTTGTACGAGTTAGAGGGGGATAGGAGCGATCCTGTGTCACATCCCACATGCTATTGAAATTTCCCCCAGCAGCCAAGGTATGCCCCCAAGCGAGACAGGGTTCCTGATAGCTGTTTTAAAAAGGAGGTTTGGTTAGTATTGGGAGCATAGATGGTTCCAATGAGCATTTGTGAGCTGTTTAAGCAGCTCTTCACAAACACATATCTGCTCTCTACGTCTGCCACCACGTCCTCCATCACGAACGGACCCCCTGCATATATCCATATCAGGGCTCCACAAGTGTAGGAATAGTAGTTGGTGGAATATATCTGACCACGCGAGTATTGCCTAAGCCTGTGAGCTTTGGAGGTTGTCAAGTGTGATTCTTGCAATAGAGCGATGTGGATGACATGTTTTCGCAGATAGGAATATATTTCATATCACCCTCTGGGGTATGAATGCGTGCACATCCCAGGTAAGTATTTTAGTGGGGGTCATAACACCTTTTTGTGATCAGCCAGGACTCCTGGGGTCTTTAGGGAATAAAGGATGGAGATATCACATGTGTAAGCTATAAAGAAGTCAGCAATCCTGGGCTGTGCACAATACTGCAATGCAAAACATGCAAGGGGGAAAACAAAACATACAATCATTGTCATGTTGAATACCAAAAGGGTAGGTCACTTTAACCAGTGACCACCCAAACTATTTGAAAAAAGAACATGAAGGGGAAGAGAAAAAGGTGGCAGCAAGCATCTCTGTTTCAGATGATAGATGAATGTTCTGGCGGGCCACCCCAGTTTCCTTAGTCAAGTCTGAGTGGTCGCTCACACAGGAGGATTCACTTGGCAGGTTTGGAGTTGGTTACTATTCAAAGTGTATGTGGATATTCTTGTGTCTGGTTAGTGTGTGTCTTTATCGATGGAGAAGTGAATGAATTATGGTTCAACTTTAAGTGAACTTGTGGAGGTCAGAGCTGGGCGGGCTGGGCTATATGTGCCAGGCCCCTAGATAAAAGTATCTGCTGTTTGTAGGGTGATGGTTGGTCGGGGTATCAAGTCGCAGCCAGAGGGCCAGGTAGCATTCGAACTCTCCTCGTCAGATGATCGTGGTCCTTCCAAGTCTGGGCTAGAACAGACGGGCGAGTCGGCAAAGCAGCCTCTTTCAGTGTCTGGTGGCATTCTGCAATACTTTGTTAAAGATCTCTGGCAGTTTGTGGGGAGCGTTGTGCTTTCTGGCAGCTCCCATGTTCTCTGTATTTCTGTTTTGGAGTAGTGGATTTTTGTTTGTTGAAACTGGATTCCTCCAGCCATTTCCACATGTCTTCCAGGGTTGTGAAAAAGTGTGTTATGCATTTTACTACCACACAAGACGTGCCAGCAACAGTAGCCAGTATCGTAGATCCAGTTCACAGACGACTCTTGATGGCGATAAAGGAGCCTCATTGTCTCTGCACTGCAAGTGTGTAGTCTGGGAAGAACATTATTTTAGCATTGTCAACGTGCACTTCAGAAAGAAGACGCATCTCCTGTAGCACAGCATTCCGGTCTCGGAAGTGTAGAAATCGGATCGCCATGGGGCAAGAGTTTGATCCAGGTGGAGGTCCACGTGCTGGGACCCAAAGGTCCCTTTCTATGGAGAAGTACTGACATAAGGCTTCTGCTGGGAGTAGTTCTTGTAACAAGGTTCTGCATATGTCACTGCATCCCGTCCTTCAACTGCCTCCGGAAGACCGATCGCATGAACCTTGTTCTTGCAGGATCTCCCCTCTGAATCCTCAACACGCATTTCCAGGATGTGTACACAACCCGACAGGGTTTGTAATGAGGTGGTTGTAGTGTGTCAATAGCATATTCAGTCATTTTAACTTTGGCTGTAAGCTTCCGATGGTCTCCATGCAGTAAGCTGAGATCTGACATTACTGTGTCAATCTTGGATTCTAATGAGGATCTGGTTTGTTCAATTGTAGCCAGTACAGTGTCCAGCTTGTCATCCAACAATTTAGTGTTTGCATGGTGTTCCAACGCGTCAAACGCTGATGATGAGGGTGTGGCAAGGGTGTGAGAAGGTGCTTGGTGATCAGTTGGCTGTGTTCTCCACATCTTGGTTGTTTAAGTTGCATCGCAGGTAACGGAGTGGATATCAGGAACAGCGGGATAGTGGCCACTTGGTGAGGTGTGCTTCAGCGTGAGTGGATCCAGGAATTATTAGCCAGTTCAGCTGCAAGAGGGCTCAGTGGCTTCCAAAGTTTAGCCTGTCCCAGACCCCGATTGGTGGCTGACCGTGTAACACTAAAGCCAGGCACCTTGTGGGTTGTAATTCAGAGTTTGCATGTAGTGAGGAGAACCACCAAGTCTCTCCAGGTTGAGGATGCAATATCAATATAGGATAAAGGTGGTGTTAGGTAAGCTTGTTGTAGGCTTAGCAAAGCAGAGTGGGCAATTAGCTGGGTAGAGTGATGTTGCAGGCAGTGATCTTATGATCAAGTAGTTGAGGTACTCAAGCATTGTAGGTTATAGTCCCAGATAGGAGCTATGAGGCCCAGTTCAGTCTGTATGCATCTCGGTTTAGCAGGCCTCTATTTGCAGTTTGTAGCATGGATTACTTTCTGGGTGTGGATCAGAGGGTTGAGGAGTGTGCCGGGGTTTTATCTGGTCAGTGATGCCCCCGCTGTCGTTGTTATGCGTAGTCGCCGGTAATATGTAAGGGATTTAGCAAGTTGAATTAATGTTTTCACCGCTGCAGGTCCAGACACCATCCTCACAGAAATCGCCCCCCTCCTTAGCATGCCAGAGTGTATTATAGCCCAGGATTTACATTTCTTCCAGGCACAGGTTCTTGCTTTCCTGATTTTTATGCACATTTCAGGGCCTGCTGTTTGGCGCTTCCTAGCCCCAGTGTACCGGTGGCTTATAGGCAGGCCCTCTTTGTCATGCAAGGCGTGATCGCTCTGTTGGGGGCCAGGAGTTTTATAGCACAGTCCGCCTGTCAGTGCTTGCCGGTTTCTCGCCGGAGTTCGCCGCGCCAATCACCTAGTGCTGATGTCGATTATTGGGTCCAGATCCAATTTCTCCTCCTCTCCCCTCACTTAGGCGGGTTTGCAGCCACAACACCGTGTGGCCAGAGTGGGCCTCGTCCTAACTGTGCGCATGCGCGAGAGCTGCTCTGTCTGCTTCAGGTATTCTACGATTTGGTCAGCATCAGCTCTACGGTCCCAGGTGAGTTATTATATCCACTTGATGGTTGCCACAGCATGATATTGTGTCGGATAATGGGGTGGAAGAGTGGAGTTGGCTTAATGCATGTAGGCCATATTGCCTCGCTGGCCCAGACCCCCATTGGCTATATCCTTCATAAAGACACCTGGCAGGAACCTTTTCCTGCTGTCCCTACCTCTTGATAGTCTCAACAGTTCCTTGTAAAGCTTTGGGATGACCGCCTGTGCTGAATTGAATTCAACATTTTTTTTCTAGTGCTTTGTGCCAACTTACACTCATACTCCAGCATTTTAAAAATGGTGCAACCAAACCTCAGTCCAGATGGAGCCGGACTGTGGAGTGATCTGCCAGACACCCTTCTAATAAACTGCATGAAACTTTCTCTAGCTGCATTGTACTTAAGATTAAGTATTCTATGCTAGAGCATGTGCTACGGACACGAGCCACAAAAAGATGTACTGCCTGGACTCTTTAGTTTTCCCGAGACAGCTCTGACGAGTGTCATGTTTATGATGGATTACAAATCGGCCAAACTCTAAATTAGGCGCATAGCCTTTTATCATGTAGGAAAACGTAAAGATGATGTGTGAAATGCCTGCAAAACGTCTCAGCCATGGGCACCTCAGATACCAATCGGAATAGTTTGCCTTACTTTGCAGACCATGACATTTTGTAAAGTATAACATGTATCTTCAAAATTGCCTGAAAACTCTGTGTCGTATTAACTGATTTCTTTTGGAAATTATACTGTAAAATTGAAAATTTGTTCCCAGCGTCGGTATGGATGAATACCCCGTTTGCCATGTATGAGCTTAGTGGATTAAGCCTTTTTGTTTTATTGGCTTAGTTCATCATGGTCAATCTTTTTAGGTCGCACTTATTACAAAGTTTACCATCACCCTCTTACTAAGACAAGACCTTAAAATGTTATTACTATTTCAAAGGTTTCACATTCTGATTTGTCTATTGCACTCAATACTAGACTGGAGTGGAACTAGAGATTGGTAAATCAAATATACTTGCATGACCGACTGGTTTCTCACTTTATCAGTGTTATTAAATTAGATCACTTAAGGATAGGCACTGAGAAATATTAGCTAAATATATGTGTAGAGGGGCTAGCCCAATGTGTGTTGTGCTGTGTGAAAATCAGTAGTGTGTGGCTCTGTATGCCCTTTTGGTCTGAGAAACTCAGCAGTTTCAGGGAAGTGGAGCAGAGACACGAACAAGCCTTTGGATCAATGCCGGCCATACTTAAGGACAAATGTTTAGATCACGGTACTTGCAGAAATAGCAAGAAGCAGTGATCATCTGAGGAAGGTTACCTCGCAGTGGTCTGAGAAACAGCTAACCAAATGTAAATACTCCTTGTTCTGAGGTAGGGGCCATTATTAATGGCTCCTTATATATCTATTTTAATAGAACCAGTTAGACATCATAATAAGATCCAGAACAAAAGCAGACCAGTCAATCGACATGGGCTTCAAACGCTGAACATTTTCATGTAGAAAGAAAATATTGCAAAGCAAACAAACACCTTTGGACAGGCTTCTTATGGCTTCCCCAATTAATTTGTTGATCAGTTCCTGGAAACACTCTGCCTAACTTAAATACCTCAGAGAGCGTACCCTTTTCTATTTGTCAATCTACTACTTTGCTCTTCTTTGAGCCATACAGGAGTCCCCTGGCCTTCTGCTACCGATAATACAGGATCTCCTCATTCAATGTTCCTGTAAGTGTTATGACTACAAAGTAGTATTTAATTCTACATTTTTTAACACATTTTTATTGCCTTTTTGGAATACATATTTATGCACTTAAATAGGTCGGGTAAGAAATAGAGCATCAATGTATGGAGAAAAACATTTTGTGCACTATTTGACAGTATTAACGTCTCTTTGTGTCGCATGACCTAATGCATGAAGGAATTTATATCAGTTGGTAAATGAGAACAATCCGCAAGTACCTCAATTGCGGGCGAGTCTACTGTGCACTAAGGTATGAAGAACAACAACTACACAACAAGCAGCAATCAGTTGCAGGCCTGGCCGATACGTGTTAGGAGTGTGTACAGGGAAGGTTCTATGGTGAATATGTACTCTCATGCACAGCGTGAGGCATGCATTCAGCATTATGCATAGGACAAGATTGGGAACTTGATGCTTTCTTTGAAGAAGAGAAACAGTTCATCACACTGTGCTGCAATTAGGCTTTTGCGTAAGGCCCTAGCCTCTTCTCATCAGATTGCCACTGCCTCAGGTTCAGCCCAATAGATCACAGTAAATGTGCCATTGGGTCAGTCCAAGTAGAGATCTTGTCTTCCACTTCATTGTGATGGATCTTCTTGCAAGGAGGAGGGCTAGATCTAAAAAACAGTTTACTGCCCTGCTTGCTTTGAGGTGATTGCACAGGCCCAGGAGACACTCTTCGTTTGTAGGGTGTCACTACCTGTAACAGCCAAATATGTGGTGCATATTATGTCCCAGAAGTGTTGTGTAGTGGGGCACTCTCAGAACAAATGCTTTATAGAGGAGGCTGATGGGTAAATCCTGTGTATAGAAGCCTGTGGTGGATAAGCTCGCTGAAGTATGTTATGTTGTATATGTTAGAACCATGCGTTCCTAGAGATTTCGTGTGAAAGAGCAATGGCTTGCTCTCATTCCATGATGTGAAGGGGTACCCAATATCCTCCTCTCATGTAGCACAGAAAGGGGTGTGCAGGCAATGGAGGTGGTGTGGTATCTGGGATAGCGCAGACAAGTCAGGCAATCAACTTTCTACCCTCCTCTATTGTGTACATGATGCTTGTTAATGGGTGCGGGGGTGGTGCCATGGTAGTAGTGTCCCAGGTGTGTTTGAGTTGAGCCATGAGATGCCGGTGAGTTAAGAATTGTCCTGATTGGAGTCCAGTCTGGTCCATCAGTGTTTTGAATGGAATCAGGGCCCTGTCCTGGAACAGATCACCCAAAAAGGTGATCCTGGTGTCAGCCCATGCAGTCCCCACTTCTCTGAGACCGGCAATCTGTACCTGCACATTGCTCTTAGTGGGATTTCTGGTGAAAATGGTGTTAAATTGAGGATAATATTCAGGGCTCTATGGTGACTATCAAAATCTACCTGCACCAGCTTGTTAGAGGCTGCAGGTTGGGGCATATGAGGTATAAAGAGGTCTCAGACTGAATTGTGGGAGAGCTGGCCTCGGGCATGTGCCACTTCCAGTAGGCAACTTGAAGACAGCATGAATGCAGCCCATTGGAGTTGCACCACTAGGCAGTAGTGTTTGAAGTCTGCGGCGGCCAAACTGCCCCTGTCAATGGGGTAATTTCAGCATAGATAACACAACTCTGCGGCATTCATTGCTCCAGGTTAAATCACTCAGCATTGTATCAAGGGTGTAGAAATGACCCTCGGCATTGCTATTGGTAAATAAAAAGAAATGGTAAAGCACCTTTGACAGAATCACTATTTTTGCCAGTGCCACTTGACCATAAACCGACAGAGGTAAGGAGTACCAGAATGTGATTTGGGCTTGTAAACTGGTCACCGTCCACATAAGATTCCTGTCCAGTAAGTCTTTGCTGTCATGGTAGATATTGATGCAGGGGTAGCGAAAGGTGGAAAGCATGTCAAATGTCTTCTCCAGGTCCAGTACTAGACAGTTAGCATAATGCCATAAAGGTGGTGCCTCCTCAGGAGCTGATGTAATTTTTGTGTTTTGAGGGATGTGGGCTTGCCCAGTATAAACCCATTTTGATCAGGGTGTATTAGCCTGTGTCTATCAGACGCTGTGCAAGAATCTTGCTCAGTATCTTGTAATCGCTACTAAGCATTGAAATCAGATAGCTGGACTTAAGTTCCAACGGGTTGTGGCCTAGTTTGGGGAGGGAAACTATCAGGGACTTCCTTTTGAAAGGTGACAACTCTCCAGCCTTGAGTGCTATGGCCTACCTCCTTGCAGGATGTCTATGTAGGTTTTGTAAAATTCTATTGGTAAGCCATAAATCACAGGGGTTTATTCATGTGGCGAAAGTCCCTGGCAGCCCAACAAATTTACTGCTTTGTGATTGTGCTCTCCAGAGCAGTTGCTTAATCTGCAGATAACCGCTGCATTTCCCCTCCATCCAAGAAGTTAGCTATCTGAGCATGAGAGGGGGAGCACACAAGCCATATGGTGACTAGTAGTGTGTACGGAAGGACTGGTGCATCTCTTTTTGTGAGTTGGCTAATCATTGGTTGGCAAGGGGATCACCATGATGGGAGCTTTAGTAGTATTGTGCTTTAGCAGCCAGGCCAGAAGCCTCCCTGGCTTGTCTCTTTCAGCATGTGTCTTAGCTACGTGAGCCTTATGATCTATGCATCGTAAGTTCATGATTGTATGTGCTTGCTTTTCCTGGCTGTCAGAAGGTCCTGTTTGGAAATTTCACTCGTGGTTCTGCTTGCTTGAGGTCTTCCAGAGTGCATTGCAGGTAAGCCAATTCCCATTCCACTGTGTTACACGCCCCCTCACTGTGGGGCAGATTTATGGAAAGTGGCGCTACTTTTCCTGCGCCCCTTAGCGCCTCCCTACAGCTACCATGTATGTACTGTATTTAAAATATGGAACACCATGGAGCAGGGTAGGGGGCAATAGCGTTATTCTATGTGCAGCTATTGATGCACTCTGCAGGAGTAGCGCCAAACTGCAGAGCGCATAGGGGCCCATTCTAAATAATGTAAGCCCCCTTTTTACGCCTGCTCTGAGCAGGCGTTAAAAGTGCCAGAAAAATGGCACAAGGAAATCTCATAGATTTCCTTCCGCCATTTTTTCAGACCCGCTAATGGGGGAACACCGCCTTGCATACATTATGTCTGGTGCAGGCACAATGTGGCACAAGTGATTACAAAGTGGCGCAATGCAAGCATTGCACCACTTTGTGAATATTAGGCTTGGGAAATGCCACCTTAACGCCACATTTGCGTTGAAATAAATGCCACAAATGCGGTGCAAGGTGGTGCTAGGGGCTTAAAAATGTGCCCCTATATGTCTACAATGAACACTCACCACAATTTTGAATCCATCCTATTCAATAAGGTGACTGCTCGCAATGCCTCCGTTCTCAGCAAAATATTGTATTATGGTTTCTTGGATAGTCTCTCTGAAGGCCTGATCCTCCAACGTAGATGATTGAAGGTGCCAGGTAGATACTGGAGATGCATTCATCCCTGATTCCAGGCTCAGCATCGGGAGTAGTGGTCAAAAATGTTTTTGCCGAGGTGTTCTGCAGCAATCGTTATGATCTGGGATGGATGGCAAACACAGGAAACGGTCATGGCAAACATGTAGGATGTGTTGGGGGGTAGAAGGAGAAATCTTTCTTATATGGATAAAGTGCCCTTCAATGGACCATTGCATCAGCCATTTTGTAAGGTATGTGGCAGTAGTTATTGTGGGAGTGTGGGGTAATGGGTGGTGTGACCTGTCTAAGTGCATGTCCAGTGCACAATTAAAGTCCCTCCTATTATCCATGAAGATGCGTGCACCAAGAGAGCTCATACATCTCAATGAGGAACTCTTGATGATCGGTATTGGTAGTGTAGATAGGCCGTCATTCTGACCTTGGCGGGCGGCGGAGGCCGCCCGCCAAAGTCCCGCCGTCAGGTTACCGGTAATTCTGACTTTCCCGCTGGGCTGGCGGGCGGTCGCCTTCAGACCGCCAGCCAGCCCAGCGGGAAAGAGGCTTCCACGATGAAGCCGGCTCGGAATCGAGCCGGCGGAGTGGAAGCTGTGCGACGGGTGCAGTTGCACCCGTCGCGTATTTCACTGTCTGCGCAGCAGACAGTGAAATACATGTAGGGGCCCTCTTACGGGGGCCCCTGCAATGCCCATGCCAGTGGCATGGGCACTGCAGGGGCCCCCAGGGGCCCCGCGACCCCCCCTACCGCCATCCGGATCTCGGCGGTCCGACCGCCGGGATCTGGATGGCGGTAGGGGGGGTCGGAATCCCCGCGGCGGTGCAGCAAGCTGCGCCGCCGCGGAGGATTCAATGGGGCCGCGGTACACTGGCGGGACCCCGCCAGTGGTGCCGGTCCGACCGCGGCTTTACCGCCGCGGTCGGAATCCCCATTGGAGCACCGCCGGCCTGTCGGCGGTGCTCCCGCGGTCCTCCGCCCTGGCGGTCAAAGACCGCCAGGGTCAGAATGACCACCATAGTGTCCAGGAGCACTGCAATGTCATCCAGAACCCGCTCCACCAATATGTATCTCTCGTCTGTGTTGATCTCCATAGTATGCATCTAAAGGGAGTTGTGGGTCAGATCTACACAAGTGTCCGTCTGGCATATCAAAGGTATTCACTACTGTAGCAGTGCTCCTCCAGAGCTTTTGAAGTCTAGCCTTTTGCCAGGTACATCTTCTGCAGGAAGGCAATGTGTGTGCGTCGGTGTTTGAGATAAATGTATACATTGTGGTGCTTCTTCGTAGAGCATGTACCTCAGACGTACCAGGTCCTAAATGTCAACTTAGCCATGTTATGTTTTATGTCGACCTAATTGAGAGGAGTTATTGAAGACTAGGCCTGGTCATATAAACAACCCAACTCCTCTCCCTGGGCCATAGATTTGTATCTGACTGTCCAAAGAACAACTTTTAACAATGGTCAACTGTGGCTGTTATAGGATGGTGGTATGTTCACTTGAGCCAGCCAGCCTGCATAGTGCAAATAGCCCGTGGCTTGGCTCAGTAAAAAGGACATGAGCAAGAGTCCATGAGGGACTATGTGGAAGAGAAAGCATCCACCCCAGCTTCTACTCCCCCCTGGGGGTGGGTGGCACACTACTAGAGTACTCAGATGATGGACGACGGTGGCAGATGGTGCAGGTAGACTTAGAACGTGAACACCACGTGTCACGTCAGGAGACTGGTTAACATCAAATATGGCCCCAGGCTGTGGGTTGATGTTCTGTGGGCCTGTCAGCAGGTAGTCCATGACTTTAGATGATTGCATCAGCGATTTGAGGGCTTATGGACAGGGGAATCACTGAAACTGAGCTAGTGGGGATTGACTCATTGTCTGAAGAGGGAGTGTCCAAGTCCCTGGAGTCTTTGTTGGGGGTCTGTGTCCTGAAGTTTGGACACCGCGGTGAAGGTCAATAGTCTATCCAGTTCTGACTGCAATGGTGAGGGAGCAATTATAGCAGTGTGGACAGGGGTGCCTTGACCTCAGTTCGGCGCCCATCACAAGTCCAGCGGCCCAAGCCCTTGTTGCATCAGTGACTCATTCAAGGGTGTTTTGATATTTTTCAACCAAGTCCCAGGTGTCATTGTAAGAAGAGAGAGTGTCCAAGTTCCTGGAGTGTTTGTCAAGGGCCTGAGTTCTGCAGTCCGGATGCCATGGTCAAGGTCAATAGTCTCTCTAGTTGTGACTGTAATGGTGAAGAAGCGCTTCTGACAGTGTGTTTAGTGGGTACCCTGACCTGAGCTCAGTGCCCACCATGAGTCGAGTGCCCTGAGCTCTCGGCGTACCAGTGACTCATTCAAGGGCCTTTTAGTATTTTTCAATCAAGTCCCAGTTGTCTGTTGGCTCCGTAAAGAAATATGTGTGTTGTCTCATCATGATTTTCAGTTTTAGGGGAACGAGTAGGGCTTACTGGAGTTCTTCTTTGCACAGCTTCTGTTTTACTCTGAGAAACGAGGTGTGGTGTTTTTGCACCGCAATGGTGTAGTCAGGAAATAGCATGATGAGAGTGTTTTCATATGACAGCTGGAAGGCTTGTCTTGAGGTTCACAGAAGTGTGTACTTCTCTTTGAATTGAAGAATCCTGGTCACAATTCGTCTGGGTGAGGCCCCCAGTGGGGGCTGCTGCATGGGCACCTGGGGAGCACGCTCAACAGCAAAGAAGGGGATAAAACCTGTCAGGGCAACCTGTGAGGAGAGCCAGCCCTCGATAAAGGCAGTGGGATCAGCACCTTCTACCCCCTCCAGCAGTCCCACTATTTGAATACTGTTCCATCAAGAGCACCCCTCAGTGTCCTCCACTCTGTCCTCCAGGTCGCACACTCGATCTGCAAGTTCCTGCATTTGTTTAGTGATTTTGTCCACATGTGGCTGAAAAACTCAGAGTAGTGTTTAGTTCTCCTTAACCCAATTAGCAATTTTTGGCTGAACAGCTCATAGTAGACCAAGGTATATTGCTATTGTGTCGACTTTACCTTCCAAAGCCAATCTGGTCTCCACTATCATCTGTAGGATTAAGTCTCATTTTGCTGCTGGTGGGTTTCTCCCCCGGCTATTCAAAGGTATATCAGGTAGTATGGTGGCCATGGACATAGATATGGCTTCTAACATCATCTGTGGGGGGGCATCAGAGGTGGTCTTTCCACTCTTCGTCTTCCAGTCTGCAGCCGCCCACAGTAGATAGTCGGGCACTGTCTCCGGAGGACACTCCCCTTCGTGCAGGGTGTCAGAGACCCACTTTAAATGAATTTCATTCTACTTAAGATGGCACACAAAGATCAAACAGAATTAATAGAGGGACTACTCTTTACTTCAAATGTTAGATGACTAATTGATGACATTGGAGCTCCCCCATGATATTTGTGCTAAACTCTAAAAACATACTTCACCGGATTACCTGGCATTTATATGAGCCAAAAACGTATATTATAGACATCAAATATACATTCTTACCTCAAATCACTGCTACTGAGGTCTCCAAACATGTGTGTGCCAATCAATGTTTCATTAGCTTTCATTTACTAGCAATTGTCCCTCACAGAGTACATCCCCTTTCTTCCTAATGGGAAGATCTCAAAACCTAATAAATGTGAGGAAGAATTTCCAATTCATATTTCTTCAAAGTTTATAGATGAAGTCTGTCCTTGTCTGGAATGGAGTTACACATGGTTCAGTGTTACTTGGACTCTCTCAAAGAAATGGCACGTCACAAAAGAATAGAGAGAAAATGTCTTAAACTTTTTTCACTCATATGATCTCCAGTCAGCACTGAAACTACAGAAGAAGGGGGTGCTGCGGCACTCCCATATGTCCTTGATAGAGTTCAGATGGAGAACTAACAATACATTTGTATTTACATATCAGTCATGTAGCATTTACTTGTGTTGAAGAAGTGCTTAATTTACAAAAAGATAAAAAAGTGACTCATCCCAAGGTATTTCTCAGGAGGCCAATACAGCATGAACAGTCCACAGCCTCTGCCAGTACTACAAAATGTGAGTTCAAATGCTACTTGCAAACCATCACACTCAAATCCGGGCTATTCCAGGTCACCAAATCTTTAAGAATAGTTTGGGCATGCTGGTATTATTTTTTATGTATACTGAATTGTTAAATATGTTGCTCATGTGCTCAGTTTAGAACTTGACTGAAAGCACCAGATGTGGTGGAATGTCATAAAAGAATACTGGTGTTAAAAAATTGCTGAAGTTGAGCCCTGGCAAACACTGCCACAAATTAAGCATGGCTGTAAGTACACATTGTTCATGGCAGGCATCTTCCTTTGATAAAGGTGTACTTTTTCTTTTAGCATGGAGAGCTGTGTTTACTATTTCTTTCTCCAACTGCATGTTTAGGATATTTTGTACATTTAGCTAGCAACACTTTTTCTGGGGTAAAGGTGAAAGAAGAAGGCCACAGTATTTACAAGCTTTTCTAACACATATAAAAAGATACATTACTGCTTTACAAAGTAAAATACAAATAGCTACAAAATATATCTGCAGCCTGGAAAGTATATTGGAGGCATGTAAGTCAGGTGATGTCAATGGCCAGCACCCTTCCTCATCTAAAGAGGTTTTACAGTCAAAAGATCAACATCTTTAGTGTGTCCAGAAAAGCTGTTATTTCTATATACCGCTCTCCACCTGATGTGATTCTGGACATGGTGGCTGACTTTCAGCTGGATTCACCAGCAGGCCTCTCCCAGGCAACCCCAACCTATGTCAAAATACTAGCTGACTCCATTTTATGGCCATTGTATTTTTCCATATGGTTTCCTCTGACAATGTTAGAATCACACATGCAAGCCAATCCTGATGCTTGCAACTAGTCCTGAGGTGCATCAACAGAAGAATGCATCAGTTTATCACCATGCCACTTCATTAGCTGAAAGGCAAAGGGTGGCAAAGAAATTTTATGCATTTGGCTACTTACCTTGTGTGCTTGGTGCCATTGACTGTACCTTCATGGCATTTCAGCAGTCTCACAGCATAGCACACATTTTCTGCAACAGACACTACTTGCACTCCATCAACATGCAGTTTATCTGTGATGCCAGGGGCAGCTCCACAGATAGGCACGCTGGCTTTCCTAGATGCACACACTACACCTTCATTTTCCACCAGTCATCTCTTGCACTTTTTCGGTTACTAGGGATTTTGGTGACAGGTGACTTCTTGTGAAGTACAACACCTCATAGTAGACCTGCATTTGCATTGTAACACTAATCAAGATTGACTACAACACAATCAACACTCATGACTCTAACACACACAACATGTAAGTAGACATGTACAATGTAGTTCTATTAGAATAGAGGGCCCTCCTTAAAAGCTCATGTTTTTTCAGGTAATGCCAGGTATGGTCTCTCTAGCCATATCCTCACCCTCTCCTACTCCACACTTGGGGTAGAGATCTCAGCCTACCCCGAGTAACATGAAATTACATACAGAAGGGGGAAGTTGGCCATTTTGTTTGAATTCTAAGCCATACTCACCTCCAAGAAGCAACCTCTGCTATCCTGCTGCTCATTTTCTTAATCTTGCCATCAACATGCCAGAGGGACTTCAGGGGAAGGCTACCCTTTTTCCAAGATGGGATTCAAAATCATGAGTGAGGTGGTCATAGTCAAATACCCTCAACTTTTTGGGGGACCTGATACCCAGTTGAGTAGAGCAGGCTCACATCTGGAGGGACATCACCATGTGCTGCAGTGCAGTGGGTCTCAACAACTGGTGGGATAAGCTGTGCCATAAGTGCAGGGAGATCCTGTGTGACTGGGCCCCTATTAAGGCCAAGGACATTATGGGCGTGTCCTCCAAGCCACATACGCAGCTTCACTGCATGACACCACTGTACCAGAGGATCCTGAGAGCTATCTGACAGACCTTCCATGCTCAGCTGGAAGAGTTTGTGCAACAAGGCAACGGCATATTTTCATTTGTCACATAGGTGTTTGTGAGTTTTGGGAGTGGTGTCCTTTCAGGTATTCTCTGTTAGGTTTCTCATAATCTTTCTTATTCACTTTAACTGAAAGTTTGGGCTGACCACATTTAATGAGATGCATGTTTATTGTTTGTTTACCTTGTCTTTTAATACTGATCATTTTTGTCATTTTGAGACAGCTGACATTGTGGACCATTACTTCCTAAAATATACGTTGGTGAAGTTTTTCTTTTTAAGTTCACACGCTTAATGAACAATGTAATGAACTTTGTTATGCAACATACTCATACCATTTTAAAGTACTTTTCTATGATTTTTAGCCTGCTGGCAAACATGTTTCTTTGAAGATATAAAATGGGTAAAACTGGTTGTGAAACTAAATTTATATGCTTAGCAAAAATCTTACCTAAAGTTGCACGTACTTTGAGTCACAGATAAGGCAGCACTATTGTAACAGCAATTTATTCAACTTGTAATTTGCATCATTTTTATATGAAGGCACAGGACAGTGAGTAATTTGGTATAGTGTACACAATGTTAGCTAAACTTATAGAGCTGTGTAGTATTTACCCACTGAATTAACCCCTTCGCTGCCAGGCCTTTTCCCCCTCCTGTGCCGAGCCTTTTTTTGGCTATTTGGGGCAGTTCGCGCTTAGGCCCTCATAACTTTTTGTCCACATACGCTAGCCAAGCCAAATTTGCGTCCTTTTTTTCCAACAACCTAGGGATTCTAGAGGTACCCAGACTTTGTGGGTTTCCCAGAAGGAGGCCAAGAAATTAACCAAAATACAGTGAAAATTTCGTTTTTTTAAAAAAAATGGGAAAAAGGGGCTGCAGAAGAAGGCTTGTGTTTTTTTCCCTGAAAATCACCAGCTTCCCAGCTTTCAGGAACAGGCAGACTTGAATCAGAAAACCCAAATTTTCAACACAATTTTGGCATTTTACTGGGACATACCCCATTTTTTACAGTTTTTTGTACTTTCAGCCTCCTTCCAGTCAGAAATGGGCATTAAACCAATGCTGGATCCCAGAAACCGCAACATTTCTGAAAAGTAGACAAAATTCAGAATTCAGCAAGGGGTAATTTGTGTAGATCCTAGAAGGTTTTCCTACAGAAAATAACAACTGAAAAAGAAAAATATTTAAATTGAGGTGAAAAAAACATCAATTTTTCTCTACGTTTTACTCTGTAACTTTTACCTGCAATGTCAGATTTTCGGAAGCAATATACTGTTAAGTCTGCTGGACTCTTCTGGTTGCGGGGATATATTGGGCTTGTAGGTTCATCAAGAACTCTAGGTACCCAGAGCCAATAAATGACCTACACCCTGCAGTGGGTTTTCTTTCTATACCGGGTATACAGCAATTCATTTGCTGAAATATAAAGAGTAAAAAATAGCTATCAAGAAAACCTTTGTATTTCCAAAATGGGCACAAGATAAGGTGTTGAGAAGCAGTGGTTATTTGCACATCTCTGAATTCCGGGGTGCCCATACTAGCATGTGAATTACAGGGCATTTCTCAAATAGACATCTTTTTTACACACTGTCTTACATTTAGAAGGGAAAAATGTAGAGAAAGACAAGGGGCAATAACACTTGTTTTGCTATTCTATGTTCCCCCAAGTCTCCCAAAAAAAAAAAATGAAACCTCACTTGTGTGGGTAGACCTAGCGCCCGCGACAGGATATGCCCCAAAACACAACGTGGACAAATCACAGAAAACAGAGCTGTTTTTTGCAAAGTGCCTACCTGTAGATTTTGGCCTCTAGCTCAGCCAGCACCTAGGGAAACCTACCAAACCTGTGCATTTTTTAAAACTAGAGACCTAGGGGAAGCCAACATGGGGTGACTTGTGGGGCTCTGACCAGGTTCTGTTACCCAGAATCATTTGCAAACCTCAAAATGTGGCTAAAAAAACACATTTTCCACACAGTTCAGTGACAGAAAGTTCTGGAATCTGAGAGGAGCCACAAATTTCCTTCCACCCAGCGTTCCCCCAAGTCTCCCGTTAAAAATGGTACCTCACTTGTGTGGGTAGGCCTAGCGCCCGCGACAGGAGGCACCCCAAAACACAACCTGGACACATCCCAATTTTTGAAAGAAAACAGAGCTGTTTTTTGCAAAGTGCCTACCTGTAGATTTTGGCCTCTAGCTCAGCCGGCACCTAGGGAAACCTACCAAACCTGTGCATTTTTGAAAACTAGAGACCTAGGGGAATCCAAGATGGGTTGACTTGTGGGGCTCTGACCAGGTTCGGTTACCCAGAATCCTTTGCAAACCTCAAAATTTGGTGAATAAACACATTTTCCTCACATTTCGGTGACAGAAAGTTCTGGAATCTGAGAGGAGCCACAAATTTCCTTCCACCCAGCGTTCCCCCAAGTCTCCCGATAAAAATTATACCTTACTTGTGTAGGTAGGCCCAGCGGCCGCGTCAGGAGACGCCCCAAAACACAACGTGGACACATCCCATGTTTTGAAAGAAAACAGAGCTATTTTTTGCAAAGTGCCTACCTGTAGATTTTGGCCTCTAGCTCAGCCGGCACCTAGGGAAACCTACCAAACCTGTGCATTTTTGAAAACTAGAGACCTATGGGAATCCAAGATGGGGTGACTTGTGGGGCTCTGACCAGGTTCTGTTACCCAGAATCCTTTGCAAACCTCAAATTATGGCTAAAAAAACAATTTTTCCTCACATTTCGGTGACAGAAAGTTCTGGAATCTGAGAGGAGCCACAAATTTCCTTACACCCAGCGTTCCCCCAAGTCTCCCGGTAAAAGTGATACCTCACTTGTGTGGGTAGGCCTAGCGGCCGCGACAAGAAATGCCCCAAAACACAACGTGGACACATCCCATTTTTTGAAAGAAAACAGAGCTGTTTTTTGCAAAGTGCCTACCTGTAGATTTTGGCCTCTAGCTCAGCCGGCACCTAGGGCAATCTACCAAACCTGTGCATTTTTTAAAACTAGAGACCTAGGGGAATCCAAGATGGGGTGACTTGTGGGGCTCTGACCAGGTTCTGTTACCCAGAATCCTTTGCAAATCTCAAATTTTGGCTAAAAAAACACATTTTCCTCACATTTCGGTGACAGAAAGTTCTGGAATCTGAGAGGAGCCACAAATTTCCTGCTACCTAGCGTTCCCCCAAGTATCCCGATAAAAATGATACCTCACTTGTGTGGGTAGGCCTAGCGCCCGCGACAGGAAATGGCCCAAAACACAACGTGGACATATCACATTTTTTCATAGAAAACAGTGCCTACCTGTGGATTTTGGCCTCTAGCTCAGCCGGCACCGGGGGAAACCTAGCAAACCAGCGCATTTTTGAAAACTAGAAACCCAGGGGAATCCAAGATGGGGTGAATTGTGGGGCTCTGACCAGGTTCTGTTATCCAGAATCCTTTTCAAACCTCAAAATTTGGCTTAAAAAACACGTTTTCCTCACATTTCGGTGACAGAAAGTTCTGGAATCTGAGAGGAGCCACAAATTTCCTTCCACCTAGCGTTCCCCCAAGTCTCCCGATAAAAATGATACCTCACTTGTGTGGGTAGGCCTAGCGCCCGCGACAGGAAATGGCCCAAAACACAAAAAAGACACATCTCATTTTTTCATAGAAAACAGTGCCTACATGTGGATTTTGGCCTCTAGCTCAGCCGGCCCCAGGGGGGGCAGAAATGGCCTAAAATAATTTTTTCCCCCAACCCCCCGCCTCCCCCCCCTCCGGGAGCGACCCTTGCCTACAAGGTCACTCCCCTTGCGTGACAGCGCAAATAAAAAGATCCCTGGTGCCTAGTGGTTTCTGACCCCCTTGGGGGCAGATTGACCTACAATCGGCCAATCTGCCCCCAAGGGTTCTCTGAGTCTGTAAACATGTTCTAGGCGGTTGTGGAGGTGTATCAGATGCTATGGGTGGCACTACAGATGGTGCTGGAGGTGGTAGTGCAGATGGTGGTGCAGGAGCTGCAGGTGGTACCGGAGTTGGTGCTGGAGGTCGTGCAGGTGGTGGAGGAGCAGGTGGTACAGATGGAGGTGCAGGTGGTGCTGGTGGGGGTGTAGGTTGTTCAGGTGATTCAGATGTTGGTGCAAGTGGTCTGTAAAGATTGACATTGGTATTTTTTGTGTATTACTTCTATCATCTTCATGAACAAGACATCAGATCTTGCACTCTGTTCCCTAAAAGTTTCTGTCTTTTTGTGGCACATATCTGCCCTGCCTTGGTAACATTTCCCAACACTACCTAAGTTACGGGTTTGGCTGTTAATCATCTAAGGGGTCCTTTAAGTGATTCTGAAGTTTCTCATACAATAGTTCCAAATTGCATAAATATACTGCCCCATTTCAATTTGTTGCTGGAAAAATTGAATCTTTGCATGTCCAGCATGAGCCCATTCAAAACCCACCCCACATGTGTGGACATCTCAAATTACCAGCAGGTTGACCAGCACAGAGAGGGGTGGCAGCTGGGAGATTGTGATAAGGAAAATCAAGCTGCTCAACAGAGGTGTCTTTAGATGATTAGATCAAGGCAGGAGATGCACCTACGTGGAAGGAGTGTGAAATAGATTTACACAGAGACCTGTGATGTGATCACTGTGTGGAGGTGATTGTTGCATAAGTGGATGTAGCCTCCAAGGCTGATTGGCTAATGGCTGGGGACTGATAATCCTCAGAAAAGATTTAGAAGGAATATGCTGCTCACCTGTAAAGTGTCCTTCCTTAGCATTTTGGGCATGAGGATAACATCCTGGTTCGCTTCCTAGACAAGTTCCTGCTCATTCTCCTCTTCTTCCCCCTCTTTGATTTGAGCAATGCTGGCAGCAGATATTGTTGCTTGGAGAAAGATCAGATTCTGTCCTGAGATTGCCTCAAGTCCTCTACTTGTAGTTAGTTCGGCATCATTGTCCGGGTCAATGTCCTCAGTAGCTTTTAATAAATATGTTCCTGTTGATCAACAATAAAGCTATTCATATGTTGACAAAGTCAATATATGGTATGAAGGGTTGACATATTAATGAGATCACTAAATCTATATAATGTGGAATTACCAGCTCTAGAAAGAGAGATGAGTGGTTTGGAGTTCTCCTGTAAAGTCCACTGCTGAACTTCGATCTTTGTAGCTGAATTTGACAAAGAATGTCTAGGTAGAGCAGTTACAAAGAGAAAATGTAGGTTCAATTGATATAGTCAGTAATAATAATTATTCATGAACATTAAAACAAATATATTACAGAAGAGTGTACAATATCATAGAAACCACCATGAAATGCATTGAGGCATTTTAAATATATTTCTAACAGGAAAAGAAAGAGTTAGTGATTGTCTAAATTCTGAAACATAAAAGTTAAGATCATGGGCTTCCAGACTTACCTGATGAACAAATGGCAGAGGGCCTAACTGTTGTTGCTGGGATTCCTTTGATATCCTAGTTGATGATTTCTTTAAGGTTGACAACAGGTGCTGTTGTATGACAGAATATGACAGTAGAGAGGCATATATTGTGGAACAAGTCATTGTAAGTCAAACAACAACATGCTACGTACATGCTTTCATTACTCATTTTGAGAGACATAGCAAAAAATATTAAGCTTGCTTGAAGTAGACTATCATAACTTGCTTGCTTGAAGTAGGCCTAACATAACATATTTTGCTACTTTTACATTGTCAATATTCTGCAAACAAATTAAGAAACAACACAGCTATATCAAACAATAGCGTGGCATATTGAACATGTTGACAAGAGGGATGTGTAATAAAAGAAATACAGTTACCCGGTCAGGAGTAGAGGCAAGGTATGAAAGCTTAATGAAAAAAGTGCTGACGAGGAACTTATCAGTGTCTACCATCCTTGTGGTGTTACGTCTGAGGTGAGAGCACTGCTAGGAGCAGAAGTAACTTTTGTGGCAGATGTGTCTGTGACAACAACATAGGACCTACTACATTAGAGAAAAATAAACATTAGCATATATTAGTGTAGTGGTATAGATGCCAAGGTTAGTTTTTACTACACTTTAAATATATAGCAAAACTTATTTTGAAGTTTTCTATAGGTTCGGACAAAAGAGACACATCTTGGTAGCATAAGTACATGTTGGTACTTTGTGTTGCAGGACCTGCCCTCTGAGTTGAGTTGCCCTGTTGCAGTTCCAAGGATGTCTGCTTCAGTTGAATCATTCACTCTGGCATAAAACATTAAAAAAAAGTGTTAACACTTGTGTTAGAGGGTGTTTTTGAGCTGTATAAATATGGCGTCCAACAAGGAATGCCAGTATGAGTTAAGTACAGAATGGGTGCTTATAGGTTTCCTTACAAAGAGATTAAGGCCCGTATTTATACTTTTTGATGCTAAACTGCGCTAACGCAGTTTAGCGTCAAAAAGTTTTGCGCCGGCTAACGCCATTCTGAAGCGCCATGCGAGCGCCGTATTTATTGAATGGCGTTAGCCGGCGCTAGCAGACCGGCGCTGCCTGGTGTGCGTGGAAAAAAAACACGTACACCAGGCAGCGCCGGCGTTGGGGAAAATGGCGTTAGGGCGTCTTAAAATGGTGCAAGTCAGGTTGACTCCAAAAAATCGCCTCCACCTGATTTGCGCCATTTTTAACGACGCCCAGATGCCATTTACATGACTCCTCTCTTAGTAAAGACAGGAGTCATGCCCCCTTGCCCAATGGCCATGCCCAGGGGACTTATGTCCCCTGGGCATGGTCATTGGGCATTGAGGCATGTAGGGGGGCACAAATCAAGCCCCCCTATGCCAAAAAAAAATATAAAAAAAATAAAAAATTATACTTACCTGAACTTACCTGAATGTCCCTGGGATGGGTCCCTCCATCCTTGGGTGTTCTCCTGGGGTGGACAAGGGTGGCAGGGGGGGTCCCTGGGGGCATGGGAGGGCAGCTGTGGGCTCATTTTGAGCCCACAGGTCCCTTAACGCCTGCCCTGACCCAGGCGCTAAAATCCAGCGCAAATGCAGGGTTTTTTGCCCCGCCCACTCACGGGCGTGATTTTTGCCTGGGAGTATAAATACGACGCATTTGCATCGCAGTCATTTTTTTGGCCGGGACGCCTACCTTGCATCTCATTAACGCAAGGAAGGCGTTCATGCAAAAAAATGACGCTCTTTCCTCATACTTTGGCGCTAGACACGTCTAACGCCAAAGTATAAATATGGCGTTAGTTTTGCGCCGAATTTGCGTCGAAAAAAACGACGCAAATTCGGCGCAAACGGAGTATAAATATGCCCCAAAGGCCCTCATTAGGAGTTTGGAGGGCGGAAAAGGCTGCCCGCCAAACTATCGCAGGTCAGGAGACTGCCAGTGTTGTCTCCTACCTGCTGGTCCTATTAAGAGTTTCCCTTTTGGGCCAGTGGGCGGAAACACAGTTTCTATCCATTGGCCCAGCAGGAAATGCTTAACAACATTGAGGCTAGCTTGTAATACGGCCGGCGGTAATGCTGTTGTGCATCGGGTGCACCAGCACCCATTGTGCAAATCACTATTTGCAAAGCAGGCAGTGATTTCCACGACAGGGCTGGCATGGGGGTGCTCCTGCACTGGCCATGCCAACTACATGGGCAATGCAGGGGCCCCCCTTTGGCCCCCAGCATCCATTCTCAATCAGCATTTACATGGCAGTGAAACCACCATGTAAACGCCGGTGGAGACAGGGGTTGTAATCCCCAAGGCAGTGCTGTGGTGGTGGTCCGACCCTGCCCTGGCGGTCTGGTGCCCGCCAGGGACATAAGAAGGCCCTAAGTCATAGCTGGCACATTATCTAAGTCCAGGCATAATTAGCTAGGCCATTCCTTTTTTTTTTACTTAGAATTGTGTGACTTGTAATATTATTTAAGCATAATTCAAATCAATACTGTAAGTCACAGTATACAAAATTGAAAACAGACTGGCTTACTTAGTCACACAAGATATAGAGAAAGATAGAATTTGGGGAGAGTATGAGGTGTGTGGTGTAAATTGTTATCTGGCACAACCTTAATGTTATCTGGAAGTGGCCACCCATATAGCAATGGGGTGGGGAGGGCATGGTGGAGAGAACATCCATATAGAGGTGAGTGAGGCAGAGACGGCCTCCAATTGGTCTTTATTGGAAAATGGCCCAATCTGAAGGGTCACCTCAAACCTTTGCCTTCCTCCTCCTCTTTTTCTGACCTCATTTTTGCTGGCTTTAGGACTCTGGACACTTTACCACTGCTAAAGTGCATGTGCTCTCGCCCTAAAACATGGTAATATTGACTCATACCCAATTGGCATATTTAATTTACTGTAAATTAAATGCTACTAGTGGGCCTGCAGAACAATTTGGTCTGTGCTGGTTGACTGCATCCCTTGTGCATTCCACCCAGACAGCCATAAACACAAGACATTCAGTTACACCTGCATACATCTGTATACTAAATGGGTCTCCCTGAGCAGGAAGGGTGGAGGGGCTCTGTCTTACATTTCAAAGGCCAGTGGCCTGCCCTCACACAAAGGACTGATACCCCCCCATGAGGGATCCTGGCAGACAGGACTGGGCTGAAAGGGGAACTTGTGCATTTCAAAACCACTCTTTGAAGTTTCCCCCACGTCAAAGGCACTTTTGGGTCTATAAACTGGGTCTTTGACCCCACCAATTCAGACTCTTCTGGATCTACACCTGAACTCTGTCAGAAGACTTGCCTGGCTGCCCAAAGGACTCATCTGGACTGCTTTGCTGAGAAGGACTGCTGCCCTGCAGTGACGCTGCTGCCTGCTGATGTCTGACTGTGCTGGAAGGACTCTGCCTTCCCCAAAAGTGCTCTACAAGGGCTAGGATTGAGCTTGACTCCTGTTCTCAAGTCTCAGGGTCAGCTACTGGCTTTTAGCCAGTTTTCGGACTTCAGCGACACCTGGAACAACTTCAGCGATGCCAGTACCAATCCAGCAGCCTGCTCTCACTCTCTGGACATCGCTGCATGTGACTTTGGTCTGCAACGGAAGACCGACGTTGCCACAACACCGCTGACATCATGCAGGTTAATCACAACACTGCAAAGTCAACACAACACGTCTTAACCGACTGGATCCATCGGCCCTTCCGGGTCACAAGGAACCGACGCATTGCTGCTGATGCTGCATGAGCTCCCCCTGCAACTGGACTGAACCGATGCCTCACCTCCACCTACCTTGCAGTGCGGAACTGATGCCTCATCTCCCCGGACGCTGAAGCCACACCGGCCCCAGCAACACCTCATCTCCCCAACTCCGTGCAACATGTTTGCTTCTTCGTTTTCAAAAGGTACTGTAAATGGGGGTCTGTTTGATTCTATGACTGGTACCTGTGACATCGGACTATTGGGAACGACTCCATCAACGACTCTGTGATAGCCCCAGTTGAAGCTATTGTGTTTCTAAGCGCTTTAGTGGGATTTAATCTTTGACAATTCATAACTTTGCTTGCGTACATTGGATTTTCATTGTTTTAACAGTATTTTATTCAGATAAATATTTTCTATTTTTCTAAAACTGTGTGGTGTGTTTTTGTGGTATTTTCACTGTGTTATTGTATAAGTTCAGCACAAATACTTTACACATTCCCTTCTAAGTTAAGCCTGACTGCTCAGTGCCAAGCTACCAAAGGCTGTGCACAGGATCATTTGGATTGTGTTGTGACTTACCCTGACTAGAATTGTGGTCCCTACTTGGAGAACGGTGTATACCTCTGCCAACTAGAAACCCTATTTCTAACAGTCCTCCATAAACATATTTAGCAAACTCAATCCTGGACATTTTCTCCTTCACCCACCTACTGTCACCCTGCCATTTCTTCTTTATATACCCTGACAGTCCAGTCCAGACCTTCTAGCCATATGCCTTTACCACATCATTAATGTACTGAAGTAAGGCTGATTTTTGGATCTACTGAGAGAGAATGGAGGCAGCCCATGTAGTTAATTATAGTTTTTCACCACAAATGAAACTACATGGTCTGTCTTCTCATGTATAAAAATTCTCCTCGCATTGGCAACAATCTTTACTGGACTAAGGGTTCCAAAGCGAGCTGCATTCTAAGGAGCAGGAGGCAAATGTTGAAGAGGAAAGAAACAGACCCTAGGTTGTGGATAGGATATGTATAGGTGTAAGTGAATGTGTGGCAGGTATGACTGATTGTTTTCGGGTGTATATAATTTCCCTATTCACTGTCATGTGTAGGTCTCAAAATCACTACCATGTGCAATTTTCCGAGTATGGAGGACAGAGTCTCCACCAGTTGTAGATTATGATCATAAATTATATGTAGTAACATTACTGTCGGAAATTACAAATATTCTGGCTTTACCCTCTCAACTGAGGAAGTGGATCCATGTAAGTTACACTTTTGTAGTACATTTTACTCTGACTTTCTAAATGACCCAATGTAATAAACCTACTAAAAAGTTCAGTTTACTCAAAAGTGTAAATTACATTTGTGAATCAGGCTAATATATTTTACGATGCAAAAAACATTGGCATCATTATTTAGCAACATTTCTGACCATCACATCACTGCCCTTTACACCAGCTTTCTGAGATTGACATGCTTCCTCTTCTTCTAAGGGGTAAGATCAATGTGCTTACATTAAGCCTAGTAAGTGTAGGAAGATACATGAGGTTTTATACCTAGTGCAGTCAGTGATTGCTGCTCAGTACTCTCAGTGGTCACTTTTGTTTACCATAGGAATCAGATATTATAGAACTTAAACTGGATAACCAAGTTGCTATCTTTTTTCAGCAAACTGTACAGGGGAAGCTTGCCTGACCAACAAGGCTCATGTGATCTTAACAGCATCAAGGCCAGATGAACAACCATTTTTTTTGTGACTCTTAATTTGCAATTTTTTGCAAATCACAATTTGCGAGTTGCAAAACAAAATGTACAGCAGTATCTGTGACACTTTTAGCGATTCCAAAATGGGTCACAAGGGACCTGCCTCATTAATATTGATGAGGCACGTCGCAATTTGTGACCCATTTGGGAATGGCCACACTCACAGCGATGGTGACCTGCTGGGGTCAGCAGACAACCATGTCTGTGACTGCATTTTTAAATAAAACAGTTTTGGGACCCCTTTTCGTTTGCTAATGTGTTACCACCAATTTCAAATTGGTGGTAACTGTGATTGTTTTACAACTGCATTCCCGGTCACAAAACAGTCGTACATGGACCTGCAAGTCACTATTAGGAAGGGACGCCTTTGGAACGCCCCTTCCTAATACTGAGTGGCAAACCCTATTTTGTGAGTCGGAAACACATTACTGACTCACACAATAGGGATGGTACAATCTACAAGGCCAGTTTGCAGTCGCAAATGGCAAGTTTTGCTGTTTAGGACTACAAAATAGCTTTGTCGATCTAGCCCCATATTCACTACGATTCAGTAATGACACACTATAAACCCAATGTCCAGTCAAAGCTATATCATTTTGACACAAAAGATCTTTATTTACATACATGAAATTTAGATCAGCTAAAATAAGAAACAACAAAATTACAGAAAGATTTAGCAACTTCTGGAAATGAGATACAGTTGCATAGTGTTTTCATGGTAATTTACTACATTTTAAATAACTTGAGCAATTTTCAAAAGTGTTACTCTATGTTTCTCGGGTGTCCTTGGGAATCTTCAGGTCTCAGTTCATTTACTACATGTTTGTTTACACTCCAGTCAGTTGAATAGGATTCTGAATAGAATTAAATAATGTAGAAAGTATGCTTCTGCAATGACAGATTTTTCAATTGCCTTGAGATGAAAGACCATAACTCATTTAAACACTGAAAAGCCCACCACCTAAAAATGAACTTAAATTCACACACAAAAAATTGTGGATTTAGATTGCCAAGTGCTTATCCAAAAACAAAATTCCACTGCTCAATTATCAGTGCAAATGGCCCCAGTGGTCAGTCTAAAGAGGGGCAGTGAACACAGAGATTAAGGTCTTTTACACATGGTTGCAAAAGTTGAAGTCACAAATTCTAGGTCTGGAATTGATCATTGGTTTAAGCTGGTATGGGGACCCATGCAATTTGAAGTGCTTTCTCAACCAATCACTTCTGAGCCGCAGTTGGAAAACTGAAATTTAGAAATGGGGTCTACATGAGTCTTTAAGTTTCAATATGTTTTTATGAAGATTTTACAGATGTAAAACATTACAAACTGTCAGTTCTACAGTATGAACATTAAGGCCTCTACAAATACCCTAATAGCAATCCACATAGCTTATTAACGACATTTGACCAAGGGAAATGCCTCAACAGTTTCTTGTCCCCAGGGCCTTGCAACTAAGGGAGCTGCTCATCTGTCATTACCAAATCTATTGACAGGAGTGTTTTTAATCTACTTGGATCGATTATGATATTATGGGCTCTTGCTAGAAAGAATATTCTTCTGAAAATGGTTTCTTAAGCAAATATGGAACAATAGTTCATAAACAAAACATGTAAAATTTTACTTAACTTGAAAAAAATATAAAGGCCCATATTTATACTTTTTGATGCAAAACTGCGCCGGTGCAGTTTTGCGTCAAAAATATTACCGCCGGCTAACGGCATTTCTGTGTGCCGTGCGGGTGTCAAATTTATACTTTGACGCCTGGCGGCGCAAACCACAGGTGTAGGTCATTTTTATACGCACACCGCAGCGTCAAGTCGTAAAGCAAAACGACGTTAACATGGCGGAAATGACTGTGGGTCGATTTACGACACCGCAAACCGGATATGCGGCATTATTTGATGCAATAGCGTCAAAATTCCCCGCGAACACACCCATTTCAGCAGAGGAGAGCCAAAATGGATCCCAGATGCCTGTACATACCCCAGGAAGATGACAACAGACCAGGAACCAGCCAGGAGGACCCACACAAGACCCAGGACAGTTTTAAGAGGAAAAGAAAGTGTTGCTTCAGTGCAAAGGAACAGGAAATTCTGGTTAAAGAGGTGACAGAACACCAGCACCAACTGTTTGTCACCTCAAAGTTGCCAATCAGTAGGAGAGAGGCAATATGGCAACAAAATGTTGACAAGATCAACAGTGTGGCAGAAGTACGCAGAACAGTCATCAAGTGCAAAAAATGCTGGCATGACTGCAAGCGCAGGACCAAGGAAAAAATGGCCAGGAACAGAAAGGCAGCATTGCAGACTGGAGGTGGGAGTCTAGCACACCAGGAGGCCCTGGACCACATGGAGGAGATGGTCACAGCTGTCTCCCCAGAGGAGATCGTCACAGGGATTCAAGGACAGGACAGCGCAGGCTACCAGGAGACAACGCACATGCAGGGTAAGTCGCATGGGGAATTAAAATGCACTAATGTTAACTGGAACCCGGGGGGGGATACGGACCATAAAATGCATGGAAGTCATCATATACATGGAGTGGCATGGGTAAAGGGGTGTGGCATGGGGGCATGGCCTGCACAGAGAGAAGCTGGGGCACATCATTACACTACACCAACAACAGTCCCATGGGGGCATGCTGCCATGCCACCGATGGAGCAAAGGTAAAGCCACGCCAGGAGGGAAGGGCACAACGTCAAACTGACATCCCGGCACACATCAGCCACTATACCCCCTACAATAACTAGGGCCTTATTAACAACCTCTAGTCATACCGACAACTGGAATGTAACAGTGACAACAGTTGCCACTACCACCTCTGCTCTGTGCGCAGCTTAAGTAGCCAATGGCAGTAACGTCCCCATGGATCATACACACCGAAATTAGAGGGTTGAGGATGACAACTTCAACAATCTCCTGAAACAAGACAAATGTTCCAGTCCTGTCAATTGTGAATGCCCATAGTTGCCACAAACATCAGCCAATGTCATCAACATTAGGAGCTACACAGAACTAAGGCCACACCCATGCTGCATATGCCAGGGTCCATCCTGTGCCTGGGTCACAATGCAACATCCCAAATGTCATACTGCTCAGACAACAGCATTGAGGGGGAGGACACATGTAACTGGTCACTGGCATACACCTGCACAGTCAAAGGAGGAAATAGGACACTGGTATGACTATCAGAGCAATCCAATGTACCACACATTCCCCAACATCAGCTTTACACATTACCAATGCTAACATCCATATTGTGCCATAACAATGTTATGCCTAGGCTACGCTACATTTCAACTACATATAAATGGATGTGAAAGATCAGAGACTGGGGCAGGTCCAGATTGTTAAGTGTGCTGTTAGTGCCATCAGAACACCCACAGCCAGTGAAAGGTCTTACCATGAGAATGGATGTAGACGGAGGCTTGAGTAGGACAAGAAGGTGGCAATTCATTATTTGGCCTAAAACAACACTAGAGGAGATGATGCTGACAAGTCTAATAACTTAATACAATACATGTGACATGCAGGTGGGCCATAGGCCTGGGAGAATGCCCATCTGAAAGACTGGAGCAAAGAACAGGAAGCAAGATCACAATGTGAATTCATCACAAGGCAGGCATGTCACATCACAAATGCCACAACACAGACACACTAATTGTACCCTATTTCATTGCAGAGGATGATGGATCTCCTGCGGATATGCCTGTCCAGGAATACCCTGATGACATGGATGACCAGCTGACAAACATCCCTCAGCACACCATCCAAGATGTCCTTGGAACCCTCCAGACCCCAACTTCAGTCACAAGGAGGAGCACAGAACAAGCAGCCCTCGCAGAGGATCCACCCACAACCCCAATTGTAAGACCTGCCAGCTCCAATACAGCTGAGGACTCAGACAACACAGGCACCAGCTTTGAGAGAACTGTAGTTGGAGTACAGCGGGAGCTGGCCAATGAGGTGCGGGTGGGGATGCAAACTATGGCAGCCAGCCTAGAGGGGGTGCGTTCGTGCATGATGTCAACTGAAGAACAGGCAGCAGCAATGCAAGGGCGAACAACTATCTTGCAGGAAGTAGAAAAAAGGCTGAAGGAAATCAGCACAGCTGTAATACAGTTGACTCAACACCTACAACAGCAATCCTGTCAACGCGTGCACGAATGCAACATTGAACCCCTCAGGGCCGACCTGGCTGCCTACCATCGTGATGCGGCTGCTATTCTTAAGGATCAGCAGATCCTCCTTGCAGCAGTACTGCCCTCAAGACCTTCACAGGTAGCAGCGACCAGGATGTCTGACTCCACGTCTTCTAACACTGAGGTGTGTGTTGCCCTTTCACAACCACCACCACCACCACCAAGAACAGAGGAGGCATCACACACATCAGAAGAAGAAGCCATGGAACAGATCACCTTCACACAGAAAAGTACCCGGAAGCACTAGTCTCTGCCACATGGCCAACTATTACCAAGGTCCAGCGCTTTGTAATATGCCAGTCTTACAATAACTGTACTCAATGACTGTTCTGCAAACCACTGTTAATCTTGTCATCCTGCCCAGTGATTGTCTCTCACTTACTCATTGGCAAATTCTGTCCATCTGCACTGTCTGACACATCACCCCAGCATTTTCCTTTAGCACTTGTGTAGGATCACAATGGAAGATGTCACTATAATGGACTCACAATCATGGACAATGTACATATAGCACTACAGCACTTTTCAATAAATAGCATTTACACAACCACTTTGTCTCTGTGTAATCTGACACATCAACTGTGCAGTAGATCACTGAAATGTGCCTCCTGTCAAATTGGCCAGGATTGCATCATACTCTGGCCTTCCTGAGGGTAATATCTGATGAAGTGAGAAAACATACACCATCATGCTGTGTTGGACAGAATAATGTTTCCTCCAGGGATATCTAAGTCAGCAAATAGTGGCAGCTAAATGTTGTCACCATGCAATACTAACACATATAACAGTGCCCACAAATCTAAGCAAACACTACAAAAACTGCATGAATGAAGGTGTCTAAGTTTCCATCCAAATAAGTAATCATGCTGAACAGTGTCACAAATGATGTCTGTGAGTCATGAAGATGATAATACAAGAGTGCTTACGACCACTCACCTTGTAAGTGTGTTCTTGAACATCACACTGCAGTCAGACCTAAAACAGTTCCTCAAATACCAAATCTGGAAGCACTGTTTGTGACTTTGAAAACATACTTATTGACAAAAACACATTGGGATCCATATTAACTGTGATTGGTGGTTGCAATGAATGGTGGAATCTTTGCAAGGTAGCTCTGGGGTAGCTGCCAGTCTTACAGCTCAGATGGGATTTGTTCGTAGCATAGGACACAAATGTAATAGAACAAAATTCATGTACACTTATGCCAAAGCCCTGATCAACAAGCATTTAACACATACTGTAAATGGTTCACTATATAATTATTAAACTGTAATAATAGAAGAGGAAACTCTGGGAAAAGTCTTACCTACCCTAATCTACCCTAACTACTCATTACCCACAACTGTCCCTAACTAACCTAAGCTAAACTTACTTATCACATGTAACAAAACGTTCTAAACATCAACCCCCCACCCCCCTTAAGAGACGGGACACATGAAGGACAACAGATACTAACCTAAACACATACTATACTATCCTAAACAAATATATATATATTTTTTTTTTTTACTTTGTTATTTTTTTTTGGAAACACACAAGAACCCCAACATAGCCCCCCCACCCACCCACCCACCCAAAAAGAAAAAATAGAAATAATCAGGACCCCCACCCACTAACACTAACTAAACTAACAGCCTATACTAACCTAACACTAAGCCCCCTAAGCCCACTAAGTATCAGAACAAGGAAAGAGGAGGGAGGGGAGGAAATCATGTCCATTTTTAAAAGTCTAGAGGTTGGCCCTCCGGAGGGTCCCCTTTATGGACCGTACACGCCTGTCCATATGGCGAACATCCCGCTGCAGGTGACCAATTTTCCAGAGGACACCGTCCATTTTTCTTTCCATTGTCTGAAAAGCTGCAGGGTCAACTGTAGCAGCTGGGGCAGTCTGGGTACCAGCTGGGGATGTCTGTGGGCGTGTAGAGTCTATGCCTGTGGGCTGCTCTGAAGGTGTTCCACTGCTAGGGCCTGGAGCAACTGCAGACGTTGGGACAACAGTCCCAGCTGTGGGTGGTGCCACCTGGGTGAAAGTGGTGGTTGTGCTGGTGGTTGCTGTGGTGGGCAAAGTAGGGCCACCCTGTGGGAAAGCCCTCCATTCTCCGGAGGCCCGTTCATTCCGGGATCTGCAGGCAATCCATCTGAACCCCGACTCTACCAGCAGGATATGCTGGTACCTCATAGCCCACCTCTGGAACTCACGGACCTGGATGGGTGTCATGTTCGCAGCTGTGAAGACAAAGGCAATCAATTTACATTAGGAACTGCATGGTGTGAAATGGCACAAGAAGTAAATCAGACAGTACATCTACTGTACTTGTAACAGCTCATATCATCATACAGATCATTGAATGTCCCTGAAGAAGTACATGGCATGGCAGCCTACAAAGGTCATATCACACATACCACATCCAAACCCTACAAGATGGGTAACAACTGACATTCATTTGGCATCAGAGTTCTGCCAGTTGTCAGCTAACAATCATGCTGCACATCCTCCACCAATGCCAGGGCTACAAATGTCAGCATACGTGATGGAAATCTAAAGCCACATGATCTGCAAGTTGTAAATGGACTTGCTAGTATAGTACTCATGTGCTATACCTGAGTGTGTATACTAGGTTCCGACCAAACATTCACTGATTTACATGTCTGTGTAACATACTGGTAGCATCAGTCCTAGGTACACTATTCACAAACCCATGCCTGTGTTTGAGGGTGGGGGGTGGAGAAACAACTAACAATTCCAAACAACATGGACACCCAGGAGACTATAGAAAGCTGGACATGTGTTTGGCTCTACACACACACCACAGGTAAGGTGTATCTTCAAATAGGAGACAGCAAACCCTTGACCAATCCTAGTGCCACACATGTCAGGAAATGCAGACCTTTGTCCTCTTCATATACTTCCAGTAAGACATGACTTACAACAGACACAGAGTTGCAAGAACACCCATGATCATGATTTGCATGCACACCTAGGCCATTGCACTCAAGTGCCACATACTTGTAGCACTACATGTGTAGCTACATGCTGCTAGGAAGTTCAACCTACAGTTTAATAAGTACTTTGGTGAATAGGGAAGCAGAAGTCTGTGGGTAAGCATTTTGCAGTCCCAGTCTGGGAGAATGTAGATCTGACAGGCAGACTAAATCTGAGATGAGTTCCAGTGCGACTCTTGTTGATGCAATTGTTATCCACATGACTCACCCCAGTTCTCATTGCGGGGCCTACAGGAATGACCTAGAATCCCTAGATTAGACAATAGGATAAGCATTGGCCAACTCAAAAAAGTTGAGAAAATGAAATCCCACTAATGGAACAAGACAAATGATGGGCCAGCGCTTCATACCTTGCTATGTGTTCAACACACAGGAGTCCATCACACATCACCAGCAAATACAACACATAACAGACATATCAACACTTACTGGAGTTGTTGGGGTCCTCAAATTAAGCCACCTCTCCTACAGTGTAGGGTGCCAGTCCACCTGTAAGGTATGGAAGGAAGAAATGTGCTCAAAATCTATGCACTGACCAACAATTCCAAAGACAAAAACTATGTGTAAGATGACATAAGTAATTAAAGCCATTCAGACATGATGATACTGCATCCGACATAGCGCGGCTAACATGTACATACCATGGGTCTCCTGTGACAATTACACACATATCTGCACACATGCAGTGGCCCTAACTATCATGTGGTGGCAAACATGCTCCTTCATTAGTGAGTAGAAATAATAATGTAGTGTAATCGTCTCATCATGTGCATCCAAGAGAGACATCCAAAGCCTGGTTACTTGAGGACTGCATTACCAGTCAAAAAGCCTATGTGGCCATGACACATTTATGACACATAGGTACAATGTACAGAGGGTCAGGAACTTTTGTAAGCCCTCATGTTGTTACAGTTTCTTCATTTGATGTGGCCCAGCAATGGTGATTTGCACCAAACATAGAGATATGAACCCATTTGCATACCTTTGGACTGCCATCCCTAATTGGAATGTGGCACTACAAACTCCAGATACCAGTGTAAGATGTTAGCTGAGGGCACCTTACACCTTTTCCCGATGTTTTCAAATCCAGATCTGACATGTATCCAAAATGATGAAGAACCACAATAATCCCTAACATTCATAGAACTTCCAAAAACGCTTTCCTTACACACTCAACAGACACACATGAGACATATGTCTGGGCCATATTGCTATCATCAATTGACGTGAAGCCAGCACTCATTTTCGGCATCATGTAGTGTTTCTAAAGTCAGTCTAGCTATTGCGTCAACAAAGGTTGCCAATATTTTAGTAAATCTATACTTCACTGCCAAATGTGACCTATATAGACATGATTGACTCCTATTTTGTGTTGCTGTCTGACACAAAGGCAGCACCAAATTACATTAAGCAAAAGTATTCTGTAAGTTTGCAGATCACGTGCTTCCTGACAGCTAGCAATTGTGGTCCTTCACATAGTCCATCAATGACCCTATATGTTTCCGCAGCATTACACACAGTCAGCAACTTAGCCGGCAGATATTGTACAAATCATCTGATGTCACTACAGAGCTTTTAATTGTGCAGATTTACATGATTTGTACTCACAAACAGTGCCACCAATCACTATTCCCAGGTGGTCCAGCAGATCTTGCTCCCTGGTTATGACGTCAGCCCTTTGATGCTTCAGCTGGTGGTCATTCCTCTGGCTCCCATATACGTGCTGCAAGTAATGCAGCACCTTTCCCCACCAGATTCGTCGCGCCTCAGTGTGATACCCCTGTATCACCCTGCCCCCTGCCTCGATCATTAGTGGGAGGAAATGACACACCAGCCATATAAACCCCCCAAGCTCCTCCTCACCCATCCTGCCAAGACGTGGCCTACCCAACATCTCAGCAACGAAAAGGGGAATAGGGGATAAAGAAGAAGAAAGGAGGAAAGGGGGAAAGTAGAAGTACAAAAAATAAGTAAACTTAACAACTAAAAGAGCCCAACTATCCCCAAACTATCACTACCCACAACAGACTCCCACAAACAACAAATACAATACAATACCGAACAATTGTAAACAAAACACACTCAGACAGTATACAACAACAATATTTATTTCACAAAGTAACAAGTAATGTAACACACAGGACACAAAAGCACAAAATCACTGGACAACACTCTGAACCCAGCCACACAATCTAGAAGAATCACAGACTGCAAAGTGAAAGTACACCCACTGTACATAATCTGTAAATACGATATCTTATTACACAATTTCCTGCATAAAATGGCAGCCGTTTTTATCGTTATGCGTCATATTTTTTCACGCATACAGATTGTGCATCATATTTTTCGATGCACAGGAGTGAAAAATTAGGCCACATCCAAATAATTATAAATAGTCTTTACAATTATTTGGATGCGGCCTAATTTTCACTCGTCGAAAAATATGACGCACAATCTGTATGCGTGAAAAAATATGACGCCTAACGATAAAAACGTCAACATTTCAGGGCATGAACTAGTTTTGGGTATTTTTTCCATTTTTACGTAATGTTACATTTGGGACACAACTGAGATAGGCTGATTGCACCCACTTTGGTGTTGATGGTGTATGTTCACATGTGAGACATCATACTGCAGCGGACCATGACCCGCTACTTCCTTAACAGGATTTTGACGCTTGGCTGGCGCAGTAGATGGCTATATGTGTGGCCTACATATATGTATTGCACAATTTGGGCATGTTTGGCATCAGGAGAGGATTGCAAGGTGACGCACATTAGTACAATACCGCAATGCCTGTGGCTCAATGTGTGTGCAGTGGCTAATAATGTATTAGTCGACCCAGTGTGTGTGCATCACAAGATGCATTATTGCAAATATGCTTGTATGAATGTGAAGTCAATGTGTCCAAACCTTAGATGAAAGTCATTGTGGAAATGAGAGAGGACATGTGCTAATCACACATGTAGCAACATATTTTGTGTGCACTTCCAAGATTTTGGGTAACGTAGACACCACAAATGACAAAGCATGCACCAGATAGATGGCAGACGCTTGTTCATGTCAATGGTCCACAAGTTGTCCATCCCATGTCCTAGATTTTTGGTAACTGCTTCCTAGGCACTTGTTGGTGAACCCACAGTGAGTCAGGCACATGCATAGACGAAGTGGGTACCATGTCATTGGCCCAGACAGCCAAAGGTGAACCACAAATGTAGTATAACGCCACAGTTGTGGTCATATGATGGAGCCACAACTCTCCGGTGGCTGTGGTAGACAAGCAGATGAGGCAGCACGTGTCCACATTTTTCCAGTGATCAATTGCACAGAGGTGTCTTGTTCATGTGTGTGGTCCAATGTTGATCCTGTATATTTTTAGGGGTGTATGTTGTCACAGTTACGTCCAGGTCTCAGCATGAGTTAGTGGCAGCTATTCGTGTATCTACTGAGTATCCTTTGGAGATAATTGTGAGTAAAGTCGATGAGGATATGAGTACCTACATGGGGATGGTCCCACACTGTCACTGAAGACGTGTAATGAGACTGTCAACAGGGCAACCTTGGTGTGCTGAGTGAGATAATGTCTCAGGTGTCATGTTCTGGTAGGTGTCATTTCAACATTTGTGCAAAGATTGGCCTCTAAAATTCCCACTGCATTTGGGAACATCATAGCCTCTGTGCTGATTATTCTCACAGCTATTCACAGCGCACGACCCCTCAATATGTTGTGAGCAATGTTATTCAGTGTGTGAACTGTCAGGGTCCTATCATGTGTGCACTTTTCATGGACATTATCAGAGGTAGCTGGTTCTGCTGGAGGCACCATACCCAATCCCTGCATACGGCCCTGGTACACTGTCACACTTTGTCATTCATGCATACATGAGACCCATACAAGGGATGGGCCATGATTTTGGTATTCAAAGACAATTTAACAAATATGGTACAATTAAAAGGCAGATGATGCTATACAATGTATTTGGGTATGCATTGATAAAGCACATGACAAAATACCCTCTGAGGAATATGAGGTTTGGTAAAGCAAGTGTGGTACATATGTAACCACAAGGAATCTTTAGGGTAACACACAGACAGGTGCCAGTCAGGCTGACAGGATGCAGGGTATATCTGGATCCAGCAATTTCACAATTTACATAATCAGTGGTCTGACTAAGACTGGTCGGAGGTAGAACAAGATAGTTGAAACGGAAAACTGTGTATGTCCTGTGTTTTTGAAGGTGGCACATGAACCCAAGGGCTGTGTTACACGGCTTAATTACTAGCAATGCATAACGGTGTATTTGACAAAATGGCAACTTTTATGCTGTTCCAGGCATCAGCAGGGGCAGTGCATGTTCAGATGGGTGGTGTGCATGGAGGTGCTCACAGGTGTGTGCTGCATCAGTTTCTCACAATTCCTGTATGTGAGTATTGAATTCAAATGGCCAACAGTACATTTCACATGGGAAGCAATCTACAGGTGCTAACAGGGCTTAGTAACTACAAGCCAGTGTATTAATTGACCTGACGTCCATGCAGTCAGATGTACTATGACAATGGCATAACATAGGAAAGGGTGTAGCACACAGGATTACTATTGTTTGTGTGTGTAGAGGAGGGAATATCGGGGTACACACATTACTATTCCAGGGACCTCTTCAGACAGGTGGGTTGTGACCAGGAGCATGGGTGTGTCAGGAGTTAGGCAATGGGCTAACATGTACATGGAATGTCATGTGCGCAGTGCTTGTCATATGTGTGGACTTGTGCTGTCCATGTTCTGCTTATATGGAACTCTAGTCACAGATAGTCCTTGCAAAGATTGGATGCAGTTGGACTTACTTCTGTCAAGGGTCTGCTCATACATTCCTGTTACCAATGCAATATCACATCAACTGCCTCATGTATGAGGCTTGTTTTACCCTTATTGAGTGATGGTGTCTTAGTTGTGTGCCATATGCTGCGATGAACCATGTTTCCAACATGTATGTGTTAAATAGGTGTGGTCCTCTGCTATTGCCCTTCAAAGGTGTACAGGTATATAATGTACAGGATATATGTCATTTACAGTGTTTGTGTATGTGACTATTTTATGATACGCATCACAATTGCTCTGGGATTTTCTGTGTCCTGATCGGTATATCAGCTATGCTCCATGATGCTACACTCTTATTCTGATAGTTAGAGATAAAGGTGATAAAAATGATTAGCCAGACCATGACATGGTGATTATTATCGGTGTTTATTTACATTAGTTAATACAGTGGTGATGGTGATTATTTAGCTGCCGTGTTTTGTTGTTCCCCCTCATGTTGCAGGCCACCATCCTCCTCTTCCTCCTCTTCAGGCATGTGTGGCTCTGGTTCCAAGAGGGGATTGTTCCTTCGTATGCAAATGTTGTGCAGGATGGCACATGTTAGAATGATCTTACAGACCATTTCAGGGGAATATAGGAGGCTACCACCAGTGATGTCGAGGCACCTGAATCTCGACTTGAGGATGCCGAAGGTCCTCTCGACTATGCTGTGTGTCCTCCTATGTGCCTCATTGTAGGCACGCTCTGCTGCATTGCTTGGGTTGTCAAATGGTGTCATTATCCATGGCTGGATCCCATACCCCTGATCAGCTGAAAGAGAAAATTATTGCGATCATGTTGATGTAGCTTGCCCCATTAATATCACCTTGCATGGCAGTGTGACTCTTTTGTGTTATTGTGTTGCTTCATAGGCTTCTAGGATGTACTATCTGCATTGGGTTGTTTCCTTGGCTGAACGAGTGTTTGGTTCCTGACCGGTTGTCAGCAGTATGTTTTGGGATTTGCAGTACAGTGTGCACTCCCAAGCATTGTGACTTGTGATACAGGTATCCCTGTGTCTTCGCTGGGGGTGAGATGATAGTTCCTTACACAGGTTCATTTTGACAGTGTTGTTAACACATTCACATCTATGTACCCGGACATCCCATACCTTTATACTTATGCAATGGATTAATTTAAATTATTGAGACGCTTACATTTTGCAAGGTGACAAATAGGCAAACCACTCCAAACGTTGTGATCATTGACGTCTTAACATTAGACTGTACACTAATTTCAGATGTGTGACAGGTTCAATGCAGACCTATGAAACATGGCTAGCGATGTCACGACCTCAGTGTGTTCCTGTCAACATGTTGCTGGTGTGGTGTATGTGTTGTGTGTCCTAGAGGGTTGCTGTGCAGTGCTTATATAAGTAGGTTTTTGTACTTACCAACAAGTAGTCCATTGCCATACCGTCCATCCTGGAAGTGTTGATTGATGGTAGAGTGACAGAAGATGAATGAGTCATGGACACTCCCAGGATATTTTGCCACGATGTTGGTGATCAATCCCTGGTGATCGACAATGGCCTGCATATTGATGGAATGTGTGTGCTTCCTGTTGCAGTAGAGGTGTTCAGTTCCAGCAGGTGGCACAAGGCATACATGTGTGCAGTTGATTGCACCAAGGACGTGTGGGAAGCCACTAATGAGGTAAAACCCCTGTTTTGTTTCCTGCTGCTTCTGCAGTGTGTTAGGGAAGCAGATGTGGCGGGGTGTGAGTCCAATGATGGCATCCAGTACTTTGGGCAAAAAGGCAGAGAATGATGGCTGTGATATTCCGGCAACCAGGGCACCAGTTGTTTGAAAAGAGCCACTTGCCAGCATGTGAAGTACGGCAAGCAGCTTGGTTTCTGTTGGGATGGTGCGGGGTGTTAGCAAGGTGTGTGCCAACTGTAGCTCTATGTTGCGCAGCAGCTGCTGAATGGCCTGCTAGTTTAACCCTGTACCTCTGGATGATGTCATATTCCCTAAGGCCAAGAAGGGTTGTTCTGGTGCAGAATATCCTCTCCTGCCTTTGGGGTCCCTGCTAGTGTTGTGGTAGCTGGTGTTGTTGTTGCTGGGGTCTGCGTCTGCATGCACGCTGGATGAGAAGCACCTCCATGTCTCCCTTTTGCTGCTCTGCTGCTCTACTGTTGCTTCTGTGTGTTCTGATTAAATACAAGTGTGTTTGCCCCATTTTAACGCCTGCCCTGACCCAGACGTAAATTTTTGATGCAAATCGGGCTGTGCGTCATTTTCCGACTCTGCCTCCCGGCTGTGCGGCATTTTTTCCCAAAAGCATAAATACGACGCATGGCCGTTTAAGTCATTTTTTGGACGGGAATGCCTACCTTACATATGATTAACGCAAGGCGGGTTGCCGCATTAAAAAAATTATGCACACAGCGGGATTTTGACATCCGCGGGCTCGGGTGTCAAAGTTTAAATATGGGCAAGGTTTGCGCCGATTGTGCGGCAAAAGTTTTGACGCACATTCGGCGCAGACAGAGTATAAATATGAACCAAAATGTTGTAAAACTCTCTACACCAACCCTCAAACTTAAAAAAAATCATGTTATTTCATTTTACCAAAAATATAGGAAGTAATAATGAAAAATGTAAATCAAACATTACTTTAAATTACTACTGACCCAAAGCCCATATAAAAATGAACCACCCACAAATATTTGATTTGCCAATATAATTAGAAAAAAACATAAGAAATCAAACTTCTTGTTAAAACAACCTTAAAACTAGGCCTAAGCAGAGTTTGAGGAATTCTGGCACTTCGCGCTAAGTGGAGTAACATAGAGTTTTCAAAACTCTACCATCAGGCACGTGGCAGAATTTTGTGTAATGTTAGCTCATGCGTGAATTATTTTTAGCGCTCGCTCATGAGCGCCATGATATTCTCATGCTGCTAGTGAGTGCGGGCAAGATTTTGCATCTGACCTTGCAGCTTCTTACCGCCACAATGCCTTTATAGTGCTGCTTGCAGTTGACCGCAGGTGCACCTCAAGCAGATTCTTTTCAGCTAAGTCTACTCAAAAAGACATTTTGAGTTGATTTTCTACTCCAATGGACTGTTCAAGTTATATTTTCGTGTGAGAAGCCTTTTTTTAAACTTTATTTTCCAACAGGAAGGAAGTGCCCCAGAGATTCCAACTTCCTGTTCCTGTCCAGCAGGCTCCCGCAGTGCTTTTTCCATCTCCCAGTCACTTTTCACTTGGGATTTGAGGTGGAAGAATCACTCTCTTTGTCTGATGAATATATACTTTTGGATTTAAGGTTGTTGCTTTTGTGATATCATACAATTAAGTCCAAAAACAATTGTATAAGGGTTTTGCTTGTTTGCTTGGGGATGCACCAGTATTTCTTTGTACTTTTATTAGATTATTAAATTTGATGTGGTGGGTGGCTTGGAGTTTCAGTAGGGGCCTAGTTATTTTTTTATATTTCATTTTTCACCTTTTGAAAAGGAAAAATGTTGCACAGTTCAGTAAATTTTCTCCATATTTGTTACATTTGCAATATTCATTTATTTTACTGTGTGGCCTAGTCTTCCAAAGGACCATCCAGCCAGTAGGCCCAGTACTAGTAATCAGTGCATGATGTTTCTGTGGTATATGTTTTTTAAAACATCATCTAAGGCAGAGATGACATTGGATTAAAGTAAAGATGTTGGCTCTTGTTTGTATTTCATATTTTTCTTTCTGGAACAAATGTATATGTGGGTAATATTTGATGCCATAAGAGGATGTGTGTTGTTGTCAATTTCTCATAGCTCAGTTAATTTTCGTGTTTGACATTTCCTAATTAATGGTAGTGTTTTCTTCAGTGTTACCATGACTCCTTGTCTGGCCAGTGTGTGTGAGTGTGTTCGCCATAGGCCTCCATTTGTCTTTGTTCTTCAAGCCATGTGGACAGGGGCCATTTTGTGTCCTTAGCCAGTGTGCTTTTGCCCTAGGCTTGCAGGTTTTCTTTGCTCTCCATGCCTCCTTGCTTGCTGTTGTTGTTTGACCATGTGCTGATGACCATTTTGTGCAACCAGCCAGTGTGTTTTTGCCATAGTTTTGCATGTGTTCTTTGCTCTCCATGCCTCCTTTCTCAATGTTTTTCTTTGACCATGTGGCCGTAGGCCATTTTGTGTACCAGTATGCTTTTGCCATAGGTTTCTATGTGTTGTATGTTCTCCATGCTCCCTTCCTTGCTGTTGTTGTTTGACCATGTGGCTGGCAACCATTTTGTACAGCCAGCCAAGGTGTTTTACTGTAGGCTTGCATGTGATATCAGTTTAATAATATGTATGAGGATCATTGTAGTATATGCCTATAATGAATATGATTATGATGAACAGCACTTTATATTACATGTATTTTTTTGCATTTTTCACCTTTGCCCCTCAGTAGGTTTCTCATAGTCCTGTAGCACAAACACCAGCAAGGCATTTTCTTCTTTTCTTTACTTTAAATTTCTATATTCATTTTTAATTTTTTTTAACTTTTCTTTTCTTTTTTTTCTTTTCTCTTTTCTTTTTGGTATTATTCAATTTCCCCTCCGGACCTCCTTGCTTGCATAGAGCAGGTACACTGCACACACACCAGCATCATTTTTATTTTTTTTACTGATTATTCATTTTCTCCCGGACCACCTTGCCTATCAGAGGTAACCACTAGCCACACTTTTTTAAGGATTACTGCATTGATCCATGCACCTCCCTGACTGCCACAGGTGTCTCCTTTAGAGTAGATGAACATAAAGCAAGGAGCTATAGCTGCATGTAGTATTATCAAGATTGGAAATGCAATTTTTTGTTATGGTGGTGTGGTTTGACTTTAATATGGTTGGATACATTGTTGTTAATTATTATTTCCTAAGTAGCCAACCACAATACATTATATTGTCTTTGTTTGTACTCATTGAAAATGCAACAATGCCATATTTTACTAAATGTTTTTCTTTCAGGTGCACAAGAGAAGAAGAGACATCACCTGCAGTAGTGCTAAATGAAAGGCCTTTACAAAAAAGATGTGGTGTCAGTCCTCCAATCTCTTCTGCTTGTGCCACTTAGTTCCACTGCCAACTAACAGCTTTAAGATGGACCCAAAGAAATGTGCTGCCAAAAAAGTGACCAGTGAGAAGAAGCAGCTTTCTGCCACTAGCATGCCGACCACAACCTTTTTTGGGAGACATGTGCCTGCCACACCAGCCTCTGGGGAGGAACCAGGGAGCAGCACTCTCCCGTTAATAGCACGACCCCAAACTAAGTCTAAGTCCTTGTCTGTCAACAAGACAGCCACTGCAATTGTGGTGACGCTAATGAATAGTGATCTTGAATTGGATTTGTCCCTTTCGCAATGTAGTACCCAATCTTTTCAGAAAACAGAGCAAAGTAGACAGCTGCTGCAGCCAGCAACAGTAGATCTTCCTGAAGTTGAAGCAAAACAGGAGGTTGACCTTCCTGCCAAGCAAGAACCTCCCATTTAAGGATCATTGGCTCCCAGATTTCAGCATGAAAAAAGAAGGGTACTAATCGACCATCGTCTCCAAGCATCCCTTCTGATAATGATAATCTGAACATGGATTACAAGAGACACCCGGGAGAGGCAAGGGAAAAGAAAAGTTCCTGGAAGCCTTAGAACTATGTAAAGGGATGATGAGGAGGATGATGACGATCCAGTCGTTGTGGAAGCTGGAACAGAGGAGTCCAACATTACCCCTCCCATTCAACTTGCTGCGAGAAATGTGGAAATTGCTGAATGTGATAGTGCTGAAGGTGAGGAGATCCGGGAAGTATCAGCTGCAAGTCCAATGTTGGTGGGAGGTCATGAGGAAGAAGATGGTGACATTTTAAGGCAAAGCAGCCCTGTCCCTAGCAGTGCGACTGCATCACCCGCCTCTGTGACCTCAAAATGGCACAAGACTCAGAGTCAGATGGAGACACCACACATGCAGTGATTGCCCCAAGAAACACATTGAGTCTACCACCTCCTACTTCTCAGAAGTTGCCTGCCTCAGTGGTTCAAGAAAAGAAGATGAACCAGGCTTCCATTATGGGCATGTTTTGGTAGGAGGAGTATTATGACCGCAGCCACCCACTAGCATGTTTGTACAATGGGAAACTGGACAAAATGTTAGCACTAAACCTCCCCTCTTTTTCTTTTGTGGAAGTAGTGGGATTTTTAAGATTTGTGGCAGCCATCAGTCCAAGGCAGAATTTTTCCAAGTTGGAACTATTTTGCCAGAGTTGCTGTTGCAGAGCTCCATCATGATGTGCTGCAATTGGTTGGACAGGCTTTGCAGTAAAGTGCTGTTCACACTATCAACCTGATGACAGACATGTGGACCAGTTATCAAGCGACTGATCACATGTGTATTACTGCACACTGGATTTCTTCTGCGGGGTTAGGCAACACCTATCTTCAGGTCTCAGCGCTGAAGATACTTTCTTTTAAGGGTTTAAGGGTGCTTGGCAAGTACAACAAAAGCCATGTTCGCCATGAAATATTCCTACACAGCTGCAAACATCTTGGACTAACTTAGCAGCAAGATATGTAAATGGCTGAGATCCAGAGATCTCAGAATTGGATTTCTTGCCACGGACAATGGCAGTAATATAGTCAAGGCCATGGCAGATGGTAGCTATTTCAGGGTCCTCTGTTTGGCGCATAGCATCAACCTGATGAGGCAGGAGTTTCTTAGTAAATAAGACATTGTTAGCAACATGCCGTCCACCTGCAGAAGAATCTGCACTCATTTCAGCCATTATTTTAAAGCCCGGATACAGTTGAGGATTATTCAGCATGCTTGTAGAGTATGAATTGAAGCCCTCATGCAGGAGTTGCCAACACATTGGAATTTTACCTATTACATGTTGCAACATCTGTTTGAGCAGTACAGGCAGGTCGATGACTATGGCCCTCATTACATCATTGGCGGTAAATGCCACTTACCGCCATGCAGAAGACCGCCAGCACACTGCCGCAGAATTTCGCCACAGGTATTACGACCCACAGCTCGGAATCCGCAAAAATCTAGACACCCACACAAGTCCGCCACACCAAAGGTCAGCGATAAACTGGTGATAACAAAACGGACACCGTCACGCCAACAGGAATAGGCCCACACTATCAGGACCCATGAATCCACGCGGCGGTCTGTCAACCCCGGTATTCCATTGACGGTACACACTGCCGCGCTCAAAATACACACACATTTACAAAATGCTACCACATTGGACAATTCCAAATACACATACACACACCACACCAAGAAACACACACAATACAATATAAAACACACACCAACATTACCCACAAACCCTTACTACAAAAAATGTTGATGAAGGCCAGAGAGACAGCACAGCAAAGACAACACCAGCATACAGAGGCACACAACACCATCACACATCCACATCCACATCCAGGCACAAAACACCACACACCCCTAAACATCACCCCACACATCACAACACACACCACCTCACACATCACCAACACCACCCCATGGCACTGCAAACACACCCCAGGTTTTCTGAGGAGGAGCTCAGGGTCATGGTGGAGGAAATCATCCAGGTAGAGCCACAGCTATTCGGATCACAGGTGCAGCACACCACCATAGCTAGGAAGATGGAGCTATGGCACAGAATCGTGGACAGGATCAACGCAGTGGGACAGCATCCAAGAACATAGGAAGACATCAGGAAGAGGTGGAATGACCTACGGGGGAAAGTGCATACCGTGGTCTCAAGACACCACATCGCGGTTCAGAGGACTGGCGGCGGACCCCCACCTCCTCCCCCAGAAATAACAACATGGGAGGAGCAGGACTTGGCTATACTGCATCCTGAGGGCCTCGCAGGAGTAGCGGGAGGAATGGACTCTGGTAAGTTAAATCTTTCACTACTTCATCCCCCACCCTGCTTGCATACTAACACATACCCCTACCCTCCCCCTCACCCCATCACTCCAACTCCTCACAGATGTCCCACTATCACAAAGTACAAATCCCAACACCAGGCCCTGCATGCAACAACAAAGCATGGACACCAATCACCCACGCATGGCCACTACACATACCCACACAGACCCCTTAACAATTATCACACAAGGTCCTACACATGAATGGAAGCAGTGGGGTACAGGGTCACCCACCCATTGCACACCATGGCACACACAGATGCAGTAATCATGCCTTTACATCCCTGCAGGACCCCTACCCAACGTCACCGAACAGGAGGTTCCAGACATGTCCACTCCACCCACAGAAGAGGCCCACAGTGATGACAACAGCTCTGTCCAACTGGATCTAGATGACCAGCCCGGCCCATCTGGGACCTCGGGACAGTTGGTTCCCCTAACACTGGCACAGGCCACCACAGAGCCTGCCCCCTCAGGAAGCACCAGCACAGCACCCTCCCAGCGAGCCCATACCTATGTCCCTAGGACACATCAAGCAGCAGTGTGTACAGCACTACAGGGAACCCAGGCTAACCCACCACCCCAAGAACAGCAGGGACCTGGGGGCAGTGGTAGTGGGCACACGGTTCAGGAAACAGAGGAACAGGAAAACAGGGGAACTGGGAGGGCTGCTCTGCGACAGCATCATGGGAACCTACCATCATTCCCAGGAGATGATGGCAGCGGTACTGGCCAAGTTTCAGAAGACGCAGCGGCTGCAGGAGGAACAGTATTTGGGGTTCAGGGAGGAACTCAATCCATCAATACCACCCTGGGCACCATTTTAGGGGTGCTGAAGGAACTCGTGAACACCATGAGGGACACTGTGGCACAACAAGGGCCCCCTGACACTAGCCTGGATGATAAACTGCCCACCACCTCCGCCGGCGCTAGTGGACAGGAGGCACCGCCACAGGATCATGACACCAGCACCCCACCCCCTGCAGATGGAGAACCACCCCGCAAGCGGTCCCTGAGATCCTGGACAAAGACAGAGAACAATGCCAAGACCCCCGCCAAGAAATGAAACCACCTTGATTGTCATCCTTCTGTCCCACTTTGTCAGCCTGTCCATCCTTAAACTTCCCCAGCTCCACTTCCTATGCCCCTTTGGATAATGCACCTGTGAAACAAAAAGACTGGACTCTGCCATGGACATTCCTCCACCATCACCCCTGCCCATTTTACAACCACCTCCACTATTTAGCACTTAAATAAACACCCTTAAATCACAAAACAATCTGGAGTCAGTCTGTGCTTTCACAAATGTGTATTTGCAATAACTGAGGAAAATAGCAATGTCCATTGTACTGTCAACATACCTGTGTCACACAGCTCTAGTCCATAAGGAAACAAAGCAGATGTCACACAGTGGGACCCACATTTGTGAAACTGAGAGGGAAAGTGACAACTCAGGGTCCATACACTGGGTGGAAGTGACAGATGAGAGGTAGAACAAGGGTATCAGATGTAGCAGACAGCAATGTCTTCTTACCTGTGTATCACTGGAAGTATTGATGAATCACTGTGTTCCTGTTGTTGATATCCTCTTTTTCTGCTTCCTCGTCTTCACTGTCCACAGGCTCCACAGCTGCCACAAGACCTCCATCTGGACCATCCTCCTGCAGAAAAGGCACCTCTCGTCGCAAAGCCGAGTTGTGAAGCATACAGCAGGCCACGATGATCTGGCACACCTTCTAGGGAACCACCTGTCAGATGGAGGCACCTGAACCTGGCCTTCAGGAGGCCGAAGATCCTCTCTATAACACTCCTAGTTCGCCCATGAGCCTCATTGTAGCGTTCCTCTGCCCTTCTCCTGGGATTCCTCACTGGGGTCAGTAGCCATGACAGGTTGGGGTAACCAGAGTCACCTGCAAATGTCGAGGGAAATCTGTTAGACACACACTAACTCTTAGGGATATCCCCAGACCCAGCCACCTTGTCACACTGTATGGGGTCCATGTCGTCACCTAATAGCCACACACAGTGCCTCTGGAGTTGCCCCATCACATAAGGGATGCTGCTATTCCTCAGAATGTAAGTGTCATGCACTGAGCCAGGAAACTTGGCATTCACATGGGAGATGTACTGGTCGGCCAAACACACCATGTGCACATTCATCGAATGGTAACTCTTCCGGTTTCTGTACACCTGTTCACTCCTGCGGGGGGGGCAAGGCCACATGTGTCCCATCAATGGCACCAATGATGTTGGGGATATGTCCCAGGGCATAGAAGCCACCTTTCACTGTAGGCAAATCCTCCACCTCAGGGAAAACAATTTAGCTGCACATGTGTTTCAGCAGGGCAGACAGCACTCTGGACAACACGTTGGAGAACATAGGCTGGGACATCCGTGATGCTATGGCCACTATCGTCTGAAAAGACCCACTTGCCAGGAAATGGAGTACTGACAGCACCTGCACTAGAGGGGGGATTCCTGTGGGATGGCGGATAGCTGACATCAGGTCTGGCTCCAACTGGGCACACAGTTCCTGGATTGTGGCACGGTCCAGTCTGTAGGTGACAATTACATGTCGCTCTTCCATTGTCGACAGGTCCACCAGCGGTCTGTACACCGGAGGATGCCGCCATCTCCTCACCTGCCCCAGCGGACGTGCTCTATGGAGGTGAACAGTGAGCAGAGAGTCAGCCAACACTGAGGTACGAAAACACAACTTTATTCCGCAAATATTTAAATCCGCTATGTGCCTGTCTTAGGTTGCATGCAAAGCCTAGATATGTGTGACGCATTTAAAATTAATGCCATGTGGCCCCCTGAAAATGCGGCTGCCTGACCTGTAATGTGGGACAAGGGGATATGAGGTAACTGCGCTGGCGTTGTACACCGTTGCGGTAGGCGGTTGAAGACCGTTGTGCAATCCTGCATTGGTTAACATTGGACCCTATGGGTCCCAGGAGCCAATGACGATGTATGCCGGCAGTGACGGTACGCACCGCCGCGGACGTGAGCGCCATTTTCTCTCTGTTCACTCACTTTATACCTGATCTTCGACAGGAGAGGACCTACACTGCAAGTGCTGCTGTGACCTCAGTCTGGAAGAGACAATGGCTCATGTGTCTGGGGAAAGGGCCCCTGCCTTCAGCACAGAGGAGTTGGGGAAACTAGTGGATGAGGTCCTACCCCAGTACACGCTACTCTACGGTCGGCCAGACAAACTGGTAAGTACACTGTGAGCATGCTGTATGGGCAATGCCTGTGTGGAGTGGTGTGGAGGGAAGATGGGGGCGGAGAATGAGGTGTGCATGAAACGACGGAGAGTGGATGTGCGTCATGGCAAGGGTAGGGATGCAGGCCAATGACTGTGACGATGCGTACGGTTATATCTTCTCCTTTTCATCTGTACTATTCCTGTAGGTCAGCACCCACCAGAAGAAGGATATTTGGCGTGCCATCGCCAAAGAAGTCCGGACCCTGGGGGTCCACCACAGACGGAGCACCCACTGCCGGAAAAGATGGGAGGACATTTGCCGCTGGAGCAAGAAGACGGCGGAGGCCCAGCTGGGGATGGCCTCCCAAAGTGGGAGGGGTGCCCGTCGCACTATGGCCCCCTTATGTTCCGGATGCTGGTGGCAGCGTATCCTGAGTTGCATGGACGCTTGAGGGCATCACAGCAGCCACAAGGGGGTGAGTACACTCTCATTCAGCTGATTCAGCGCGCATTGGAGGTGTCTGGGTGGGGGAGGTGGGCTGTGGGTTCCCCTAGGCCAGGGCGTGTTTAGTAGGCAAGGTCCCTTAGTAAGGCAGGCCATGTGGCACTCCCCCCCCATCTGTGGTCAGAGGCAACAACACATAGCCAGGCTCCTGTGACTTCCATGTGTGCAGCAATCAGGCATAGGCCTTGTAACCCATGTCCCTGTGATTAATTAGGGTACTCAAAGTGCACTGCGTAGTGCAGGGGGCTTCTGTGTCTCTAGTGTCCGCCGACCTTAGCGTTATTGCATGCACTGAGCATGTCTTTCTTCTGTCTTCCCACCCCTTTTTGTGGTCTCCCTGTTTTTGTGTGCATTAGCATCATCAGGCGGAGGAGCTGTGCCACCGGAGCAGGAGGGAGCTGCCTTCCACATGGCCCTGGAGGGCGACACATCGGAGTCTGAAGCCACCAGTGGGACGGAGGGCGAGGGGAGCTCCACGGCGGGGACAGGAGCTGAGACCAGCGACACGGACCCCTCCTCTGATGGGAGCTCCCTTGCGATGGCAGGCCCCTCTGTGCCCCCCACATATACAGGTACAGCCGCCACCCCCCCCTACCAGCACCGCCCTCCCAGCAGCCCCTCAGCGTGTGCCCCATGGCCGCTCACCCAGGAGGGTGGGCATCTCCTTCACCCCAGGTGCCTCAGCCCCTGCCCCTGTCAGCCCTGCTGCCCTTAGTGAGGAGGCCATTGACCTACTCGGATCCCTCACTGTTGGGCAGTCTATCATTTTGAATGCCATTCAGGGTGTAGAGAGGCAGTTGCAACAGACCAATGCATACCTGGAGGGCATTCATTCTGGTCAGGCAGCCCAACAGCAAGCTTTTCAGACTCTGGCCTGAGCACTGATGGCAGCCATTGTCCCTGTGCCCAGCCTCCCACCTCCAACTTCCTCCACCCAGCCCCAATCCCCTGTACCTCAGCCTATCCCAAGCACACCATCAGACCAGCATGCACACACCTCAACACACAAGGGAAGCTCTTGCAAACATAAGCACCACACATCCCACAGGCACTCACACAAGCATCATACCCATGCACACATACCAACATCCACTGCCTCCACTGTGTACCCCTCCTCCTCGTCTCCCTCCTCCCTCCCTGTCTCATCTTCACTCACACCTGCATGCACTACATCTTCAGCCACTATGTCCATCACCAGCACACACATTACCACAACCCCGCTCATGTGCACTCACCACCCCCACTACCATTCACACATCCCCTGTGTCCTCTCCCAGTGTGTCTGTGAGCCCACCTCCCAAGGTACACAAACACAGCCACACACCCACCCAACAGCCATCCACCTCACGACAGCCTCAAGCCCTGGCACCTTCACCCAAATTCAGCAAACGTACACCTTCTACAACCACTACCTCTTCCTCCACTCCCAAACCCCCTCCATCTACCCGTCCCAGTGTGTCCCAAAAACCTTTTCTGTCCAACCTTGACCTCTTCCCTTCACCTCCCCCACCCCTTCCATCTCCTAGGGCCAGTCTTTCCAGGTCCCAACCCAGCACCTCAGCCACCACATCACCGGGAGTGGCCAGAAGCAGTAACCAGCTTCTGGAGTGCGCCAAGCAGCAGGGCAGCCAGTGTGCCAAGAAACCAGACCACGGACAGTCCCCCAGCTCAGCCGCCACCAGCACCGTTTCACAGGACACCGCCACCACCAGCACCGCTTCACAGGACACTGCCGCCACCAGCACCGCTGCCAAGGACGCCACCAGCACAGCTGCCAAGGACACCGCCGCCACCAGCACCCAGGCCAATGAGCGCAGAAAGCTCCGACGTTACAGAGTCCGCCACGAACAGGTTGTAACACTCTGGGCACAAAGCCCCCACCAGAACCAGTGGAGAAAGACATCCACTACCTCTGTCCTTGGCAGGATGAAGCACTCTGGGCACAAAGCCCCCTCCAGAACCAGTGGAGAAAGACATCCACTACCTCTGTCCTTGGCAGGATGAAGCATTCTGAACACAAAGCCCCCTCCAGAACGAGAGACTGTGGCTTTGCACTCCCCAGGATAAAGCAGTGGGAAACCCACCCACTGAAAAGACTTGTGAGACTGTGGTTTTGCACTCCCCAGGATAAAGCAGTGGGCAACCCACCCACTGGAGAGACTTGTGAGACTGTGGCTTTGCACTCCCCAGGATAAAGCAGTGGGCAACCCACCCACTGAAAAGACTTGTGAGACTGTGGCTTTGCACTCCCCAGGATAAAGCAGTGGGCAACCCACCCACTGGAGAGACTTGTGAGACTGTGGCTTTGCACTCCCCAGGATACATCAATGGGCATGGAGCCCCCTCGTGGATCTGGGGTCCTGCACTCATCTGGCTGAGGTGCCCCACTTCCCTTCCCCCTGAGGTGCCTGTTGTATTTCTATCTGATGCCCCTGCAGTGTTCTCTCCGTTTTGATCGGGTATTGAGTGTGGGCCTCGCCCATGCATTTTGGGCCCAGTGGTCCACGGACTTTAATGGTGCAATACCTGGACTTGTATTCTTGGTGTATATATTTGTTTGTATTGTATATATATTTTTGAGTACTGGATTTTATTAGATTGCAAATGTTCAAATCATTTCCTTTTGTCTTTGCATTCTTCAGGGGGGTTGGTGGTTGTAACTGTAATGTATCAATATGTATTAGTGTGTGTGTTGTAGTGGGTGAGGATGGGGGTGTGGGTGGGGGTGTTGCGTGTGTGTACCACTCTTTTTTCCCTCCCCCCTCCCCTGTGTCGTAGGTACAGTACTCACCGTGGTCGTCGCCGCCGGCGATCGTGCTCCTGGTAGAGGAGCAGGAAGACAAAGGCAGGGAGAATCTGGAGTTCCGGTTCCATGGCGTCCTGGTTCCTCGTGGGGTGTGTAGAGGTGAGCGTTTTCCCCCCCTTTTTGCTCACGGTGAATCTGCCCCGGAAAAGGTGGCGGATTGGCCTGTTGTAATACTGTGGGTGGTACTTTGTCCTCCGCCTGTCTGTTGGCGGTTACCGCCGTGGTGCTTGTTTGTACCGCCGTGGTGGTCGGAGTGTTAAAGTGGCTGTCTATGTTGGCGGTTTCTGCAACGGTCGTGATTAAATTTTTTTACCGCCGGCCTATTGGCGGTTTTACCGCCACTTTAACACCGACCTCCAGGGTTGTAATGACCACCTTAGTGTTAACAAAAATAAAGATACTTTATTTTAGTGACACAAGGCCAAAAAATATCTTAGAGGCTATACTTCCGTATGAGATAAGTATTATACACAAAATATACAGTAGTAATTAAAATCAGGTAAATACACAGTCATAAAATAGTGCAAACAGTGAAAATCACAATAGATTGCAATGGGCGTAAGGGCAACACAAACCATATACTAAAATAGTGGGATGTGAATGCTGGTTTCCCACCTAGGCAAGTGTAGTGTGTAGAGGGGTGCTGGGAGTGTAAGAAACGCCAAAGGTAAGTAAAATACCCCACCTCAGAGCCCAGGAAATCAGGAGTAAAGTGCAGCAAGTTTCCTAAAACACACTAGAACTGGTGGTAGAAGACAGTGCAAGAACCAGAGGTGACTACAAGACGCCAACAATAGATTCCTGGACCTGAAGAAGGGGACCAAGTCCAAGAAGCACTGAAGAGTCCAGGGAAAACAGGAGCCCCTGCTAACCTGGATGAAGGTGCAAAAGGAGAACCACCAGTGAGAAGACACAGTCAGTATTGTACCAAAGAAGGTAGATGAGGGTTCCTTGTTGGTGCAGAAGATGTCCCACGCCGGATGGATGAATGCAGTCTGGTTTGCTTCACGGGATTCCGTCAACAAGCCTTGGTAAACACAAAACTTATTTTTTGCAGAAAATGGCACTGCCCGGGCCCAGGAGTACCAGATCGACTCTACCCAGGAGAGGGTACTCAGAGAGCCCTCAGAAGACCAGGCAGCGTGCACAGGAGTCCCATAGCATGGGGACAAAGGAGTTGCAAATGGCAGTTGTCGCAGCACTATACAAAGGAATCCCATGCCGCCAGGGAACAACTCACAGAGCAGTGCATCACAGGATGGAGTACTGGGGACCTGGGCTACGCTGTGCACAATGGATTTCGTGGAGAAGCACACAGAAGCCCTAGGAGCTGCAAAACACTCAGTGGAAAATGGTACTGTCTGGCACGGGGAGGCAAGCTCTTACCTTCACCAAATTTGGACAGCTGGACCTTTGGACAGTCAGGGTCACTTTAGTCCACCACCTGTGTTCCAGGATCCAAGCTCGTCATTGGGAGAAGAGACCCAGAGTACCGGTCGTCAGTGCAGAGAGGTGCCTACTGAAGCAGAGAAGTGACTCTGTCACTCCACAGGAGATTCCTTCAATTCTTCTGATGTAGTATGAAGACAGGCAGCCCTCAGTGTGTGCACAACCTGGAAACTGTTGCAGTTGCTGGCAGAAGCTGAAGATACAGAGTTGCAGTAGCCTTCTTGGATACTTGTTGCAGTTGTACAGTTCCTGTAGCAGTTCTGTGGTTGATCCGACGGTAGAAGGTGAAGCAAAGGATGCAGAGGAGTCCTGCTGGAGTCTTGCAATCTGAAGGTGTGAAACACCCAGAGGAGAGACCCTAAATAGCCCTGAAAGGGGGATTGGTCACCTAACCAGGTAAGCACCTATCAGGAGGGGTCTCTGACGTCACCTGATGGCACTGGCCACTCAGATACTCCCAGAGTTCCATAGCCACCCTGAAAACAAAATGACAGCACCCAGGGACACTCTGGAGGAGCTCTGGACACCGGGGTGGTGATGGACAGGGGAGTGGTCACTCCCCTTTCCTTTGTCCAGTTTCATGCCAGAGCAGGGGCTGGGGGTCCTGAACCGGTGTAGACTGGATTATGCAAGGAGGGCACCGTTTGTGCCCTTCAAAGAACTTCCAGAGGCTCTGAGAGGATATCCCTCCTAGCCTGTAACACCTATTTGCAATGGGAGAGGGTGTAACACCCCTCTCCTAAAGGAAATGCATTGCTCTGCCTTCCTGGGATTGAGCTGCTGAATCCCCAGGTGGGCAGAAACCTGTCTGTGAGGTGGCAGCTGGGGCTGCAGTGGAAACCTGAGATCTGGTTTGGCAGTACTGGGGGTCCATGGTGGAGCCCTTAGGGTGCATTGAATTGACCCCCCCAAAACCAGAATCGGATTAGGGATACAATTTCTCAATCTTAGACACCTCACATGCCCATATTTAAAGTTACCATTGTGAAGCTACATATATGTATTGACCTATATGTAGAGCACACTTATAAGGGCGTCCCCACACTCACGAAGTCTGGGAAAATGGCCTGGACAACATGGGGGCACCTCTGCTAGTGCAGGGGTGCCCTCAAACACAGGTACTATGCACCTAGCCTTCAGGGTCAGAAGGTTAGATATATAGGTGACTTATAAGTGACCTGGTGCATTGAAAATGGCTGTGAAATAGTGCTTACACTATTTCACTCAGGCTGCAATGGCAGTCCTGAAGAAGTGTTTGTATGAGCTCCTTAAGGGTGGCAACAGAAATGCTGCAGCCCATAAGGATCTCCTGGAACCCCAATGCCCTGGGTACCTAGGTACCATATACCAGGGACTTTTAAGGGGGGGTCTAGTATGTAAGTACAAATCTGGAATCAGAGAGAGCATAAGCACTGGAGTTCTGGTTAGCAAGACTCCAGTGACACAGTCAAGCGTACTGACAAAACAGTAAAACACACTGACATGTAGGCCACAAACTATGAGCACTGGGGTCCTGGCTAGCAGGATCCCATGAGACAGTAAAAACACACTGACAAACACTGACATACAGGGCAAAAATAGGGGTAACCATGCTAGAAGAAAGTCACCTTTCTTATACAAACACTTCTTCAGGACTGCCATTGCAGCCTGAGTGAAAAAGTGTAAGCACTATTTCACAGCCGTTTTCACTGCACCCGGTCACTTATAAGTCACCTATATATCTACCCTTCTTGCCCTGAAGGCTAGGTCTATAGTACCTGTGTGTGAAGGTACCCCTGCACTAGCAGAGGTACCCCCATGTCGTCCAGGCCATTTTCCCAGTCTTCATGAGTGCAGGGACACCATTATAAGTGTGCACTACATATAGGTCAATACATATATGTAGCTTCACAATGGTAACTCGAATATGGGCATGTGAGTTGTCTAAGATTGAGAAATTGTACCCCCAATCCGATTCTGTTATGGGGGGGCAATTCCATGCACCCCCTAGTACTGGCAAACCAGCTCTCTGAGGTTTCCACTGCGGCCCCAGCTGCTGCCACCTCAGAGATAGGTTTTTGCCCTCCTGGGGATTGAGCAGCTCAAATCCCAGGAAGGCAGAACAATGCATTTTCTTTAGGAGAGGGGTGTTACACCGTCTCCCATTGGAAATAGGTGTTACAGGCATGGGAGGGGTAGCCTCCCAGAGCCTCTGGACGTGCTTTGAAGGGCACAAACGGTGCCCTCCTTGAATAACCAGTCTAAACCGGTTCAGGGACCCCCATTCTCTGCTCTGGTGCAAAACTGGACATAGGAAAGTGGAGTGATCACTCCCCTGTCCATCACCACCCCAGGGGTGGTGCCCAGAGCTCCTCCAGAGTGTCCCTGGCATTAGCCATCTTGGATTCCAAGGTGTGGGGACCCACTGGGACATCTGAAAGGCCAGTATCCGGCAGCATGGGATCCCTTGGTGTAGTGCTGCAACAAATGCACTTTGCAGCTACTGTGTCCCTGTATCCTGGGACTCTCGTGGGTGCTGCCTGGTCGTCTGAGGGCTCTCTGAAGTGCTGAAAGCCGCCTCTGTCTCCTCAGTCTGAGTGGAGACCCCAAGGTCCCTCCTGGATCCAGGCAGCTCCTCTTTGAGGCAAAATGTGTTCTTGCGTGAAGCAAAGCTTGTTGGTGGAATCCAGCGACGTGAACAGCCTGCATCCAATGACTCAACGTGGGACATCTCCTGCACCAATCAGGAACCCGCAGCTATATTTTTTTTGTGCATTTCTCTACTTTTCTTCCAACCGGAGAATCCACTTTTGCACCTTCTTCAAGGTGGGAAGGGGCTCCTGTTCTTCCTAGGTTCTTCATCAACTTCTGGACTTGGTCTCCGCTCTCGACAGGTCTTCAGGTAAGGGAATGCATCGTTGGTTTCTTACAGTTTTGCTTGGTTCTTGCATAATCCTTCATTACAACTTCTAGTGTAATCTGAGGAAACTTGCTGTACTTTACTCCTGTTTTCCTGGGCTCTGGGGTGGGGTATTTTACTTACCTTTGGTGTTTTCTTACACTCCCAGTGCCCCTCTACACACTACTACACTTGGCTAGGGGGGATTTCAACATTCACATTCCACTATTTTAGTATATAGCTTGTGTTGCCCCAGGCCAATTGCAACCTATTGTGTTTTTCACTGTTTGCACTATTGTTTTTACAGTGTACTTACCTGATTTTGGTTACTAGTGTATATTGTGTATAATACTTACCACCAGTAGGAATATTGCCTCTAAGATATTTTTGGCATTGTGTCACTAAAATAAAGTACCTTTACTTTTGGTAACACTGAGTATTGTCTTTTATTGTGTATAAGTACTGTGTGACTATAATGTTATTGCAAGATCTTTACATGTCTCCTAATTCAGCCTTGGCTGCTCTCCTACAGCTACCTCTAGACAGCCTAAGCTGCTAGACACTGCCCACATTTCACTAAGGTGGATCAATGGACCTGGTAAAAGGTGTAAGTACCTCTGGTACCCACTACAAACCAGGCCAGCTTCTCACATTGGTGGTGCAGCAGTGGGATAAGTACTTGCAATTGCCTTATCACTTGGTCACTGGTGATTTTCACAAGAAAAGTGTACTCCAATACTTAGAGCTATATACAGTTCTACCTAGTAGTCACATTTTCACTTCCAAAAAGTTTTTTCAAACTTTTTTAAAGTTTTTCAAAGTTCTGAAAAGATTTTCTTTTCCTCTAAAAAGTTAGGTGAAATAGTTTGCTTACTTCTTACTCTTCTCCCTAACTTTTTCTTTCACTAAGTCTTCTATTGAGGCTACTCCCAAGATTGTCAAGACCACTTATGAAAATCTTAATTTCAAAAGTCTGAGGGATCTCTGCTTAGAAAGAATCTTAGGAATTGAGAAGAACCCCAATAAAGATTTCCTTTTGATTCTCCTCTTACAAGATGACCAGAGGCATCATGATGGTCATGTACAATTAGAAAGGGAGGTAGAGGGAGATTCTGACCAGGCAGTTTCAGGAGAGAGTACTGAAGATGCAGAGGAAGGTCTTTCCACAGATCTTTCAACAAACCACATAGTGTAGCTGGTAGTGGGAAGGGGGCACACACAAGTAGGGCACCTTTTACCCCCAGAGGCCAGGTCACTAGGGTTACACAAGTTAGGGAAAGATCAACCTCTGCTCCCTCCCATGTTACTTCTGTGTCAGAAGTGTCCAACACATCCAACCCTGTGGACCAGTCCCTAGATAGGGAACTCAGAAAGCTGAGGTTGGAGAAGGCCAGACCGAGGCTCCAGCAGCAATAGTTGGCCTTAGAATGGAATCCCTAACAGTGGAAAGGGAAAGGCCGGGGTAGGGGTTAGTTCCCCATGGTGGCAGCAGCATTAACAGTTTCAGAAGTTATGAGGTCAGGAAGAAGAACAACAGCAACTCCAGAAACTTACATAAGATTGTTCCCCCATACAAGGTAGGAGATGCTATTCAGAAGTGGTTTGCTGCACTTGAGAGGGCCTGTAAAGTTCAAACGGTCCTCAGAAGAAGTAGGCTGCTATACTTTGGTTGTCCTTCTCTGACAAAGGGAGGGACAGGCTCCTCACTGTCAGGGAGGAGGATGCAGACAACTACAACAGTTAAAAACTAAATATACTGAATTAAGTACAGGGAAACCAAGAAAGAATCTTTACAAGATTGGGTTGACTTTGTGGACTGTTCTTTGAAAGCTATAGAAGGTTGGTTACATGGCAGTAAAGTGTCTGATTACCAGGGCCTGTCTAATCTGATTTTGAGAGAGCATATATTGAATAATTGTGTGTCTGACTTGTTACACCAGTATCTTGTGGACTCAGATCTGGCCTCTCCCTACGAATTGGGAAAGAAGGAAGACCAATGGGTCAGAACAAGGGTGAGCAGAAAAGCTCATACAGGGGCTGTAGGAAGCTGGCCTGGTTTGTAGTGGGTACCTAAGGTACTTACACCTTATACCAGGTCCAGTTATTCCGTATTAGTGAAATGTAGGCAGTGTTCTAGCAGCTTAGGCTGTCTAGAGGTAGCTGTAGCAGAGCAGCTTAGGCTGGACTAGGAGGCATGCAAAGCTCCTGCAATACCACTATAGTTACACAGTATTTATACACAACAAAAGCCAATACTCAGTGTTACCAAAAATAAAGGTACTTTATTTTAGTGACACAAGGCCAAAAATATCTTAGTGGCAATAGTCCTTCTGGAGGTAAGTGTTATACACAATATATATACTAGTAACCAAAATCAGGTAAGTACACAGTCAGAAAATAGTGAAAACAGTGAAAAACACGATAGATTGCAATATGCCTAGGGGCAACACAAACCATATACTAAAATAGTGGAATGCGAATAACAAATTCCCCCCTAGGCAAGTGTAGTGTGTAGAGGTGCACTAGGAATGTAAGGAAACACCAAAGGTAAGTAAAATACCCTACCCCAGAGCCCAGGAAACAGGAATAAAGTACAGCAAGTTTCCTCAGGACACCCTACAAGTTGTGATAAAGGATTTTGCAAAGACAAAGCAAGACTGCAAGAAACCAATGATGAATTCTTGGACCTGAAGATCTGTGAAGAGAGGAGAACAAGTCCAGAAGTCGAAGAAGAGTCCAGGAAGAACAGGAGCTCCTGTCACCCTGGAAGAAGGTGCAAAAGTGGATTTTCCAGTTCAAAGGAAAGTGCAGAATTGCAACAAAAAAGATAGCTGTGGGTTCCTGCATGATGCAAGAGATGTCCCACATCGAGTCATTGGATGCAGGCAGTTTTCGGTGCTGGATTCCTCCAACAAGCCTTGGTTCAAGAAAGTTTGCAGTTTGCATCAAAATGGCACTGCCTGGGCCCAGGAGGGAACTGGGGGTCTCAACTCGGACCGAGGAGACAGAGGGGGCTCTCAGCTCATCAGAGAGCCCTCATAAGACCAGGCAGCAGCAACAGAAGTCCCAGGAAATGGGGACAAAGAAGATGCAAAATGCGGTTTATGCAGCACTACAAAGGAAGGACCCGCGCCGCCGGAGAACAACTCAGAGAGTTGTGCGTCACAGAATGGAGTGCTAGGGATCAGGGCTACACTGTGCATGAAGGAATCGTGGAAGAAGTGTACAGAAGCTCTAGGAGCTGGAGAAGACACTGTGCAAAGGGGTACTGTTGTAGCATGGGGAGGCAAGCCCTTACCTCCACCAAATTTGGACAGCTAGACCTTAGGACAGTCTGGGTCACGTCGGTCCATCACCTGTGTTCCAGGGAACATGCTTGTTGTCAGGAGAGGTGTCCCAGAGTACCAGTCGTCGTCGCAGAAGAGTGCCTGCTGAAGCAGGGAAGTGACTCTGTCACTCCACGGAAGATTCCTTCGGGTCTTCTGGTGCAGGATGAAGACAGGCAGGCCTCAGAGTGTGCACACTTTGGAAACTGTTGCAAATACTAGCTGAAGTTGCAGGTTACAGTAACCTTCCCGGATACGTTGTTGCAGTTACAGCGGTTCCTGGAGCAATCTGCAGTTGATCCAACAGTCAGAAGCTGAAGCAGAGGATGCAGATGATTACTGGAGGAGTCTTGCAAGCTGAACATGAGGAAACACCCAGAGGAGAGACCCTAAATAGCTCTGAGAGGGGGATTGGCTACTTACCCTGGTATGCACTTACCAGGAGGGGTCTCTGACATCACCTGCTGGCACTGTCCACTCAGAGGTCTCCAGAGTGTCCCCACACATTGGAATCCAAGATGTCTAATGCCAGGGACACACTCGAGGAGCTCTGGGCACCACCCCTGGGATGGTGGGTGGACAGGGGAGTGGTCACTCCCCTTTCCTTTGTCCAGTTTTGTGCCAGAGCAGGGACTGGGGGAGCTGCTCAGTCCCCAGGAGGGCAGAAACCTGTCTGTGAGGTGGCAGCAGCTGGGGCTTCAGTGTAAACCTAAGAGAGCTGGCTTGACAGTACTGGGGGGTCCGTGGTGGAGCCCACAGGGTGCATGGGATTGGCCCCCAAATACCAGACTTGAAATGGGGGGACAATTCCATGATCTTAGACACCTCACATGGCCATATTCAGAGTTACCATTGTGAAGCTACATATATGTATCAACATATATGTAGTGCACACGTTTAATGGTATCCCCGCACTCACGAAGTCCAGGGACTTGTCCCTCAACCACGTGGGGGCACCTTTGCTATTGCAATGGTGCCTTCACACTAGTAACTTTGCACCTAGCCTTCAGTAAATTAAGGTTAGAAATATAGGTGACTTATAAGTTACTTAAGTGCAGTGAAAATGGCTATGAAATAGTGTGTACACTATTTCACTAAGGCTGCAGTGGCTGTCCTGAAGAAAGGTTTGTCTGAACTTTGGGTGGCAAAAGAAATGCTGCAGCCCATAAGAATCTCCTGGAACCCTGATGCCCTGGGTACCTAGATACCATATATTAGGGACTTATAAGGGGGATCCAGTGTACCAATTGGAATTGGAATATGAAGTCACTAAACTATAGTGACTAATTTGGTAAGTAGAGAGAGCGTAAGCACTGGAGTTCTGCTTAGCAGAACTTCAGCAACACAGTTAAGCATACTGAACAGCACACACATTAGGCCACAAACTATGAGCACTGGGGTCCTGGCTATTAGGATCACAATGAGATAGGCAAAACATAGTGACAAACAAGCAGAAATTGGGGGTAACATGCCAAGAAAGATGGTACTTTTCTTCAGGGGGTGACAAAGAAAAGAAGAAAGATGGTGAGAAATCTCAGGGCAAGCATGGGGATAAAAGTAAATATAAATATCCTTCTTCAGGTCGACAACACTCCTCTGCGGGTGGGGATAAATCATCTTCCTCTTCTTCTCACTCTACACACAATAAAAAACCTTGGTGCTATGTGTGCAGAGGTAAAGGCCATAGGCCAGGGGATAAGTCCTGGCCAGGTAAGGCCCCTGAGCATACCACCACTAATACATCAACTTCAAACTCTAGTGCCCCTAGCAGTAGTAGTAATAGTGGTGGGACTACTGGCAGTAGTCAAGCAAAAGGTGTAGAAGGGTTTACTTTTGGGTCCATCATAGAAAGTGGGGTAGGTATAGAAACTCCCAAGACAGTTTCTGTCACAGCTGGTGGCGTTGGCCTTGCCACCTTGGCTGCTTGTCCCCTTAATCTGGACAAGTTCAAGCAGTTGATTTTTAATAAAAGGTGTTGAGGCCCAGGCCTACAGGGACACAGGTGCCAGTGTCATTTTGGTGACAGAAAACTTGTCACCTGCACAACACCTCCTTGGACAGAAGTACTGAGTTACTGATGTCAATAACTCCACTCAGTCTCTCCCCTTAGCTGTAGTGCAACTTAGTTGGGATGGAGTTACTGGCCCAAAGCAGGTGGTGGTATCACCTAGTTTACATGTAGACTGTCTCTTAGGAAGTGACCTAGAGGCCTCAGGTTGGGCTGAGGTAGAGGTTAGGGCCCATGCATCCATGCTGGGCATTCCTGAGGAATTGCTTCCTGTCATTTCTGATGAAATGAAAAAGCAAAGAAGAGAAAGAGCCCTGAAACTTCAGGATCCTTCTCATCCCACAAGTAAAAAGGGTATCAAAGTATCCCTTCCCCATCCTACCACTAAGGATACCATTCCTGTGGTGGGAGACCCTTCTCCTGGGTGGAACCTGTGCCAAGGGAGCACAAAGCCGCCACAGCTGAACTCCCAGAGGTAAAAGTTCCTCTCTGTGGAACCACTAAACCAGATGTGCAAAATTGCACTGTTTTAGTAATTTTGGAGCAACCCTCCAGACCTCTCAGAAACACGTTAGTGCAGCAGCCCTGCACTACCTCTAAACACATAGGACAGCAGCCCTGTCCTTGTGTGGAGCTTATAGGACAGCAGCCCTGCCCTGCTCGAACCCAAGAGAAACAGCAACCCTGTTCTCTCTTTCAGACATATGGGAAACCTTTTGCCCAGCTATGGCTCTGATAAGACAGCATCCCTGTCTAGCTTTCCCATCCTTAGGACAGCAGTCTTGTCTTGACATAGGATCAATGGAACAGTCACACTGCACCACTTTAAACCCCATAAAACTCACAAATAGAGAATATGAGAAAATGCACTTGCTCTGTTTTCTAGGTAAAAAATCTCCAAACAAGGTGGTTACATCCACACAGGGAAGTAACTATACAATAGATGGTAAAGGGAGTAACCACTCTATTGCAGAGCCACCCTCCACTTATCACCCCTTAGACAATAATGTCTCAACTGGCCAAGGTTAGCCTTTTTGTCCTTTGTTTGGGGGGTTGTGTAGGAAGGTGGATTTCCTCTAGCATAGTTACCCACATTTTTAGCCTGTTTGTCAGTGTTTGTCAGTGTGTTTTTACTGTCTCACAGGGATCCTGCTAGTCAGGACCCCAGTGCTCATAGTTTGTGGCCTACTGTAGGAAAGTACCAGCTTTCCTGGCATGTTACCCCCATTTTTAACTTGTGTGTCAGTTTGTTTTTGCCTGTCTCACTGGGATCCTGCAAGCCAGTATCCCAGGGCTCATAGTTGTGGCCTAAATGTGTTACCCTGTGTGGTGCCTAACTGTCACTGAGGCTCTGCTAATCAGAACCTCAGTGCTTATGCTCTCTCTGCCTTTACAATTGTCACTGCAGGCTAGTGACCATTTTAACCAATTCTGATTGGCACACTGGAACACCCTTATAATTCCCTAGTATATGGTACCTACGTACCCATGGTTTTGGGGTTCCAGGAGATTCCTATGGGCTGCAGCATTTCTTTTGCCACCCATAGGGAGCTCAGACCAATATTACACTGGACTGCCTGACTGTGCGTTATTTCACAGCTATTTTACACTGCAATTAATTAACTTATAAGTGACCTATATGTCTAACCCTCACTTAGTGAAGGTTAGGTGCAAAGTTACTAAGTGTGAGGGCACCCTGGCACTAGCCAAGGTACCCCCACACAGTTCAGGGCAATTTTCCTCGGACTTTGTGAGTGCAGGGACACCATTACACATGTGCACTACATATAGGTCATTACCTATATGTAGCTTCTCAATGGTAACTCCGAATATAGCCATGTAACATGTCTAAGATCATGGAATTGTCCCCCCATGCCAAATACGGTATTGGGGTGCCAATCCCATGCATCCCCGGGGCTCCAGCATGGACCCCGGGTACTACCAAACCAGCTCTCTGGGGTTTTCACTGCAGCTACCGCTGCTGCCATTCCACAGACAGGCTTCTGCCCTCCTGGGGTCTGGGCAGCCCAGTCCCAGGAAGGCAGAGCAAAGGATTTCCTCTGAGAGAGGGTGTTACACCCTCTCCCTTTGGAAATAGCTGTGAAGGGCCTGAGAGGAGTAGCCTCTCCTGGCCTCTGGAAATGCTTTGAAGGGCACAGATGGTGCCCTCCTTGCATAAACCAGTTTACACCGGTTCAGGGATCCCCCAGCCCCTGCTCTGGCGTGAAACTGGACAAAGGAAAGGGGAGTGACCACTCCCCTGTCCATCACCACCCCAGGGGTGGCGCCCAGAGCTCCTCCAGTGTGTCCCAGACCTCTGCCACCTTGAATGCAGAGGTGTGAGGGCACAATGGAGGCCTCTGAGTGGCAGCAGGTGACATCGAAGACCCCTCCTGATAGGTGCTTACCTGACTAGGTGGCCAATCCTCCTCTGAGGGCTATTTGGGATCTCTCCTGTGGGCTTCTCGTCAGATAACGAATGCAAGAGCTCACCAGAGTTCCTCTGCATCTCCCTCTTCGACTTCTGCCAAGGATCGACTGCTGACTGCTCCAGGACGCCTGCAAAACTGCAACAAAGTAGCAAGAAGACTACCAGCGACATTGTAGCGCCAAATCCTGCCAGCTTTCTCAACTGTTTCCTTGTGGTGCATGTCCTGGGGGCTGTCTGCCTTCACCATGCACTGGAAGCCAAAAAGAAATCTCCTGTGGGTCGACGGAATCTTCCCCCTACTAACTCAGGCACCAAACTTCGGCTTCACCAGTCCTCTGGGTCCCCTCTCATCATGACGAGCGTGGTCCCTGGAACACAGGGGCTGGATCCAAGAATCCCAGACAGTCCAGTGGCCCATCTGTCCAAATTTGGTGGAGGCAAGTCCTTGCCTCCCCACGCCAGACAGGATAACTCTGTACTGTATGAACTGCAGCTGCTAGGGCTTCTGTGCCCTTTCGCAAGGAATCCTGCATGCACAGGACGGCCCAGGTCCCCAGAAGTCTGTCCTGCATTGCTCAACTCGCTGAGTTGGCCACCGGCTTCGTAGGACCCTCTTTTGTAGTGTTTAGATGACCGCCGTGCTCAGTTTTCTTGAACCTGTGTTCAAGTACTTCTGTGGGTGCTGCCTGCTTCTGCATGGGCTCTCTGTGTTGCTGAGTGCCCCCTCTGTCTCCTCCTTCAAGGGGCAACCTCCTGGTCCTTCCTGGGCCCAGGTAGCATCCATTTTCTTCAACCGCAACCTTTACAGCTAGCAAGGCTTGTTTGCGGTCTTTCTGCATGGAAACAACTCTGCTTCCTCTAGCACACCGTGAGGCATCTTCTGTGCAAAGGAGAAGTTCCTGGCATCTTCCGTTGTTGAGAATCTTCAGCTTCTTCCACCCAGAGTCAGCCATTTTGCACCATCATCCGGGGTTTAGTGGGCTCCTGTCCCCCTGGACACTTTTGTGACTTTTCGACTGGGTCCCCTTCGTTTGCAGGTCCTCAGGTCCAGGAATCCATCTTCACTGCTTTGCAGTCTGTTGTGGTCTTTGCAGAATCTCATATCACAACTTTAGTATGTTTCTGGGGAAGTCTGGTCACTTTACTACTACTTTTCAGGGTCTTGGGGTGGGGTATCTTGGACACCCTTAATGTTTTCTTACACTCCCGGCGACCCTCTACACACTACACTAGGCCTGGGGTCCACTTGTGGTTCACATTCCACTTTTGGTGTATATGGTTTGTGTTGCCCCTAGGCCTATTGTCTCCTATTGAATTCTATTGTGTTCTACAGTGTTTGCACTAGTTTTCTAACTGTTTACTTACCTGACTTTGGTTTGTGTGTATATTTTGTGTATTTTACTTCCCTCCTAAGGGAGTATATCCTCTGAGATATTTTTGGCACATTGTCACTAAAATAAAGTACCTTTATTTTTACTAACTCTGAGTATTGTGATTCTTATGATATAGTGCTATATGATATAAGTTGTATATTAGGAGCTTTGCATGTCTTCTAGTTCAGCCTAAGCTGCTGTGCTATATCTACCTCTATCAGCCTAAGCTGCTAGAACACTACTAATCTACTAACAAGGGATAACCGGACCTGGCACAAGGTGTAAGTACCATCAGGTACCCACTATAAGCCAGGCAAGCCTCCTACATTGGTGTTGCAGTGGTGGTATAAGTACTTGTAACTGCTTTACTACTTTGTCATTGGTGCTTTTCATAAGAAAAACATATTCCAAATACTTAAAAATATACACAGTTAACCTGAACAGTTTAACTTTTTTTCTACAACGTTTCTAAAACGTTTTCAAAAGTTTTCAAAAGTTTGAAAAGTTTTTCTCTTTTCTCTAAAAGTTTCTAAAACCTTTTTTCTCTCTATCTTAAACTCTTTCTTACAACCATGTCTGCAGTAGAACTTACTCCCACAGTTGTACAGGCAACCTATGGTAGTTTAAACTTTAAAAGTTTGTGGGGTCTCTGCATAGAAAGAGGTTTAAGCATTGGTAAGAATCCTACCAAAGATCTCCTTAGCTTTCTCCTAGAAAGTGACTAGAACCAGTCTGGCCCATCCCAGGATCAGGAGGTAGAGGAGGGAGGTACCCAGCAAGAATCAGGGGAGGGCCCTGAAGACTCTGGGGAGGGTTCATCCAAAGACCCGCCAGCTAACAGGCCACCAAGTGACACTGATAGAGGGAGGAGGTCACACACTAGTAGGGCACCTTTCACTCCAAAAGGTCAGGTAACTAGGGTTCAGGTAGTTAGAGACAGGTCCACTTCTGCCAATTCCCACATTTCCTCTGTGTCTCAGAATTCCCAAACCTCCCACCCTGAGAATGACACCCTAGACAGGGAACTCAGAAAGCTGAGTTTGGAAGAGCCCAGACTGAAGCTGAGACAGCAACAGTTGGCCTTAGACAGGGAATCTCTAGTTGTAGAGAGGGAAAGGCAGTGGTTGGGGTTAGTTCCCCGTGGTGACAACAGCAGTGTTCTTGATAGTAATCCTGTAAGAGAACAAGATTCTAGGAACCTGTACAAAATTGTCCCCCCTTACAAGGAGGGGGATGCCATCAACAATTGGTTTGCTACACATGAGAGGACCTGTATGGTACAGTTGGTCCCTCAAAGGCAGTGGGCTGCTATCTTGTGGTTATCATTCACTGGAAAGGGTAGGGATAGGCTCCTTACTGTTAGAAAAAATGAGACCAATAACTACAAAGTTTTGAAGGATGCACTCTTAGATGGATTTGGCTTAACCACTGAACAATACAGGATAAAGTTCAGAGATACCTGAAAAGAGTCCTCTCAAGACTGGACAGACTTTGTAGACTGTTCAGTGAAGACCTTGGTTACATGGCAGTAAGGTGACTGACTATGAAAGTCTGTGTAATCGAATCCTGAGAGAGCATATTTTGAATAATTGTGTGTCTGACTTGTTGCATCAGTACTTGGTAGACTCAGATCTGACCTCTCCCCAAGAATTGGGAAAGAAGGCAGACAAATGGGTCAGAACAGGAGTGAACAGAAAAGTTCATACAGGGGGTGACAAGGATGGCAAGAAGAAGGATGGTAAGTCTTCTGACAAGGGTGGGGACAAAGATAAAAAACATTCTGAGTCTTAATCAGGCCCACAAAAATCCTCTATGGGTGGTGGGTCCAAATCCTCTTCCATCCATCAAAATAGGCATTGGTGTTATTTATGTACAAGTAAAGGCCATTGGGCAAGTGATTTCACCTGCCCATAGAAAAACACTGATGCTCCTACTACCACAACCCCAACTGCGTCCTCTAGTGCCCCCAAAAGCTAGGGGTAGGAAGGCTAAATCCTTGCCCACTATCCCTCCCTCTCCAGAAGATTCCCCTTTTGAGGAAAAGGAATCCTCTCCCTGTGCAGAGCCTACACCAGATGAGCTGGCAGCAGACACTGCTGAGCTTTTGGCTGCAGGGGGGCCTGCTAGAGAAGAGCTGAGTGTGGCACAACAGACCTCTTCCACACTGGAGGGTTTAAGACAGCAAGCTGTCAAGCAGCAGAATGGGGATGTTACTGATAGCCATAAGGTCTATTAGGAAGATAACCTCCTTTATACTGAGTCAAGGGACTCTCTACCTGGAGCTGCCAGGAGATTGGTTATCCCTTTGCAGTATAGGGAGTTTCTTCTGACCTTGGCACATGACATTCCTTTGGCTTGGCATTTGGGCCAGAGCAAAACTTGGGACAGACGTGTTCCATTGTTTCACTGGGCTCACATGTCAGAGGACAATAAGGAGTTTTGTGCTCCTGTGTGACCTGCCAAGCTAGTGGCAAGACTGGTGGCACACCTAAGGCCCCCTTCATTCCACTTCCTGTGGTTGGGGTGCCCTTTGAAAGGGTAGGGGTTGACATAGTTGGCCCCCTTGACCCTCCAACAGCTTCAGGCAATAGGTTTATCCTTGTGGCAGTGGACCATGCCACTAGGTATCCTGAAGCAATTCCCTTAAGGACCACTACAGCTCCTGCAGTGGCAAAAGCCCTCCTGGGAATCTTTTCCAGAGTGAGTTTCCCTAAGGAAGTGGTTTCCGACAGAGGTAGGATCTTCATGTCTGCATACCTCAGAGCTATGTGGAAGGAATGTGGTGTAACATATAAGTTCACTACTCCTTATCATCCACAGAGAAATGGTCTGGTTGAGAGGTTTAATAAAACTCTCAAAGGTATGATTATGGGACTCCCTGAAAAACTCAGAAGGAGATGGGATGTCCTGTTGCCATGCCTCCTTTTTGCTTACAGGGAGGTGCACCAAAAAGGAGTGGGCTTTAGCCCCTTTGAACTCCTCTCTGGGCACCCTGTAAGAGGTCCCCTTGCACTTGTGAAGGAGGGTTGGGAACAACCTTTAAAAGCTTTAAAGCAAGACATAGTGGACTATGTACTTGTCCTAAGATCCAGAATGGCTGAGTACATGAAAAAGGTCAGTAAAAACCTTCAGGCCAGTCAAGAGATCCAAAAGCAATGACATGACCAGAAGGTTGTCCTGACCCAGTAACACCCAGGACAGAAGGTGTGGGTATTGGAGCCTGTGGCCCCAAGAGCACTCCAGGACAAATGGACTGGACCCCATCTCATTGTTGAAAAGAAGGGTGAGGTTACCTATTTGGGAGACCTGGGCGCTGCCAGGAGTCCCCTTAGGGTGCTCCATATCAATCGCCTAAAACCCTACTATGACAGGGCTGATTTAACCCTGCTCATGGCAACTGATGAGGGGTAGGAAGAAGAGAGTGACCCTCTCCCTGACCTTTTCTCCACCACTAAAGCTGATGGCTTAGTGGAGGGAGTGGTGCTTGCAGATTTTCTTACTGCTGAGCAGAAGGACAACTGTATAAATCTCCTAGGCCAATTCTCTGACCTCTTCTCAATGATACCAGGTACAACTACCTGGTGTGAGCACAATCAACACTGGAGACAGTTTACCTGTCAAAAGTAAGGTTTATAGGCAGCCTGACCATGTCAGAAATTGCATAAAACAAGATGTACAGAAAATGCTGGGCTTAGGAGTGATTGAGCCTTCAGAAAGATCATGGGCTAGCCCAGTGGTGCTTGTCCCTAAACCTCACAGTAAAGATGGTAAAAGAGAAATTAGGTTTTGTGTTGACTACAGAGGTCTCAAACAAGTAACCAAAACTGATGCTCACTCTACACCAAGGGCAGATTAGCTAATAGATACACTGGCTTCTGCCAAGTATCTAAGCACTTTTGATTTAACTGCAGATTAAATTATCAGAAGATGCTAAACCTAAAACTGCATTTTCCACCATTGGAGGGCACTATTAGTTCACTGTTATGCCCTTTGGTTTGAAGAATGCATCTGCCACTTTTCAGAGGTTGTGGAACACAGTCCTGCAAGGTTTGAAGCTTTTAGTATAGCATATCTAGATGACATAGCTGTCTTTAGCTCCACCTGGGATGAACACCTGGTCCACCTATGGAAAGTTTTGGAGGCCCTGCAAAAGGCCTCACTATCAAGGCTTCAAAGTGCCAGATAGGACAGGGGAAAGTGGTTTATCGGGGCCACCTGGTAGGTGGGAAACAGATTGCACCACTGCAGGGGAAGATCCAGACCATTATGGAATGGTTCTCCCCCTACAACTCAAACCCAGGTTAGAGCCTTCTTAGGCCTCACAGGGTACTATAGGAGGTTCATTTAGAACTATGGCTCCATTGCAGCTCCTCTTAATGACCTCACTAGTAAGAAGATGCCTAAAAAGGTATTGTAGACTGCTAGCTGCCAAAGGGCATTTGATGAGCTAAAACAGGCCATGTGCTCTGCACCTGTCCTAAAAAAGCCCTTGTTACTCCAAGAAATTCATAGTCCAGACCGATGCTTCTGAATTAGGGGTAGGGGCAGTTGTATCACAGCTTAACACTGAGAGCCAGGATCAACCTGTTGCTTTTATCAGCAGGAGGTGACCACTAGCGAAAAGCATTGGTCTGCCATGGAGAGGGAGGCCGTTGCTGTGGTCTGGGCACTGAAAAAGTTGAGACTACACCTGTTTGGTAATCACTTTATTGTTCAGACAGACCACAAACCTCTGTTATGGCTTAATCAAATAAAAGGTGTAAACCCTAAATTGTTGAGGTGGTCCATCTCCCTACAGGGAGTGAACTGTACAGTGAAACATAGACCTGGGAGTACCCACTCCAATGCCGATGGACTCTCCAGATATTTTCACTTAGACAATGAAGACTCATCTGGGCAAGGTTATCCTTATTGTCCCTTGTTTTGGGGGGGGGGTGTAGAAAAGTACCATCTTGCCTGGCATGTTACCCCCATTTTTTACTTGTGCGTCAGTTTGTTTTTGCCTGTCTCACTGGGATCATGCTAGCCAGGACCCTAGTGCTCATAGTTGTGTCCTGAATGTGTTCCCTGTCTGGTGCCTAACTGTGCCACTGAGGCTCTGCTAATCAGAACCTCAGTGCTTATGCTCTCTCTGCCTTTAAAATTGTCACTGCAGGCTAGTGACCATTTTTACCAATCCTGATTGGCAGACTGGAACACCCTTATAATTCCCTAGTATATGGTACCTAGGTGCCCAGGGTACTGGGGTTCCAGGAGCTATGGTACCTAGGTGCCCAGGGTATTGGGGTTCCTGGAGATCCCTATGGGCTGCAGCATTTCTATTGCCACCCATAGGGAGCTCAGACCAATATTACACAGGACTGCCACTGCAGCCTGAGTGAAATAACGTCCACGTTATTTCGCAGCCATTTTACACTGCACTTAAGTAACCTATAAGTCACCTATATGTCTAACCCTTTCCTAGTGAAGGTTAGGTGCAAAGTTACTAAGTGTGAGGGCACCCTGGCACTAGCCAAGGTACCCCCACATAGTTCAGGGCAATTTCCCTGCACTTTGTGAGTGCAGGGACACCATTACACACGTGCAGTACATATAGGTCAATACCTATATGTATCTTCACAATGGTAACTCTGAATATGGCCAAGTAACATGTTAAGATCATGGAATTGTCCCCCCATGCCAAATCTGGTATTGGGGTACCAATCCCATGCATCCACGGGGCTCCAGCATGGACCCCGGGTACTGCCAAACCAGCTCTCTGGGGTTTTCACTGCAGCTACCGCTGCTTCCAAACCACTGGCAGGTTTCTGCCCTCCTGGGGCCTGGGCAGGCCAGTCCCAGGAAGGCAGAGCAAAGGATTTCCTCTGAGAGAGGGTGTTACACCCTCTCCCTTTGGAAATAGGTTTTGGGGGCCTGAGAGGAGTAGCCTCTCCTGGCCTCCAGAAATGCTTTGAAGGGCACAGATGGTGCCCTCCTTGCATAAACCAGTCTACACCGGTTCAGGGATCCCCCAGCCCCTGCTCTGGCGTGAAACTGTCCATCACCACCCCAGGAGTGGTGCCCAGAGCTCCTCCAGTGTATCCCAGACCTCTGCCATCTTGAATGCAGAGGTGTGAGGGCACAATGGAGGCCTCTGAGTGGCCGGTGCCAGCAGGTGACGTCAGAGACCCTCCTAACTAGGTGGCCAATCCTCCTCTGAGGGCTATTTAGGGTCTCTCCTGTGAGCTTCTTGTCAGATAACGAATACAAGAGCTCACCAGAGTTCCTCTGCATCTCCCTCTTTGACTTTTGCCAAGGATCGACCCCTGACTGCTCCAGGACGCCTGCAAAACTGCAACAAAGTAGCAAGAAGACTACCGGCAACATTGTAGCACCTAATCCTGCCGGATTTCTTGACTGTTTCCTGGTGGTGCATGCTCTGGGGGCTGTCTGCCTTCACCCTGCACTGAAAGCCAAGAAGAAATCTCCTGTGGGTCGACGGAATCTTCCCCCTGCTAATGCAGGCACCAAACTTCTGCTTCACCAGTCCTGTGGGTCCCCTCTCATCGTGACGAGTGTCGTCCCTGGAACACAGGAGCTGGATCCAAGTCACCCCGACAGTCTAGTGGTCCATCTGTCTAAATTTGGTGGAGGTAAGTCCTTGCCTTCCCACGCCAGACAGTAATCCTGTGTACTGCGTGAACTGCAGCTGCTAGTACTTCTGTGCACTTTCGCAAGGAATCCGGGGCCATATGTATGAACACTTTTTCCCATAGACACAGAATGGGTAAAAACCTTTGCTACATCTGGCCCCCTGTGTGCACAGCATAGCCCAGGTCCCCAGCACTCCGTCCTGCATTGCTCAACTCGCTGAGTTGGCCACCAGCCTTGTGGGGCCCTCTTTTGTAGTGTTGAGATGACCGTCGTGCTCAGTTTTCTTGGACCCATGTTCAAGTACTTCTGCGGGTGCTGCCTGCTTCTGCGTGGGCTCTTTGTTTTGCTGAGCCCCCCCTCAGTCTCCTCCTCCAAGGGGCAACCTCCTGGTCCTTCCTGTGCCCTGGCAGCATCCATTTTCTTCAACCGCAACCTTTACAGCTAGCAAGACTTGTTTGCGGTCTTTCCATGTGGAAGCAACTCTGCTTCCTACAACACGCAGTGGAACATCTTCTGTGCAAAGGAGAAGTTCCTGGCATCTTCTGTTGTTGCAGAATCTTCAGCTTCTTCCACCCAGAGGCAGCCATTTTGCACCTTCATCTGGGGTTTAGTGGGCTACTTCCCCCGGTGGACACTTTTGTGACTCTTGGACTTGGTCCCCTTCCTTTCCAGGTCCTCAGGTCCAGGAATCCGTCTTCAGTGCTTTGCAGTCTGTTGTGGTCTTTGCAGAATCTCCTATCACAACTTTAGTGTGTTGCTGGGGAAGTCGGGTCTCTTTACTCCTACTTTTCAGGGTCTTGGTGTGGGGTATCTTGGACACTTTAAGTGTTTTCTTACACTCCCAGCGACCCTCTACACACTACACTAGGCCTGGGGTTCCTAATTTGTTCGCATTCCACTTTCTTAGTATATGGTTTGTGTTGCCCCGAGGCCCATTGCATCCTATTGTATTCTACAGTGTTTGTACTACTTTTCTAACTGTTCACTTACCTGATTTTGGTTTGTGTGTATATTTTGTGTATTTTACTTACCTCCTAAGGAAGTATATCCTCTGAGATATTTTTGGCACAAAGGGGGTCATTACGACCCTGGCGGCCGGTGGTAAGTTGGCAGTAACACCGCCAACAGGCTGGCGGTGTTCCGCCAGCAATTATGACCGTGGCGGAAAAGCCAAGGCCATACCGCCGGTCCCTCCACTTTCCCGCCAGGTTTCCGCCTGGCGGTCATAATTCCCAGGGCAGCGGTGCAAGCACCGCTGCCCGGGGATTATCAGTCCCCGACCGCCAGCCTGTCCGTGGCGGTAAACACCGCCATTGAAAGGCTGGCGGTAAGGGGACTTGGGGTGCCCCTGGGGGCCCCTGCACTGCCCATGCACTTGGCATGGGCAGTGCAGGGGCCCCCAGGAATAGCCCATCGCGCATTTCACTGCCCGAATGTCGGGCAGTGAAATGCGCGACGGGTGCTACTGCACCCGCTGCACATCAGCATTTCCGCCGGCTCTATTACGAGCCAGCAACAATGTTGATGTGACATTTCCGCTGGCCCAGCGGAAATGTCATAATAGGGAGCCAGGAATACCACCGGCAATGGCGGTATTCTGTCTCCCGCGGCCTCGACGGTCTTTTTGCCAGACCGCCTAGGTCGTAAAGACCCCCATTGTCTCTAAAATTTAGTACCCATATTTTTTGTAACTCTGAGTATTGTGATTATTGTGATATAGTGCTTTATGATATAAGTGGCATAGTAGGAGCTTTGCATGTCTCCTAGTTCAACCTAAGCTGCTCTGCTATAGCTACCTCTATCAGCCTAAGTTGCTAGATCACTACTAATCTACTAATAAGGGATAACTGGACCTCGCACTAGGTGTAAGTACCATCAGGTACCCACTATAAGCCAGGCCAGCCTCCTACACCTACACTACATGTCAGTATATGTTGCTGTGTTCTCAGTATGCTCTGCTGTGTCACTGAAGCTCTGCTAACCAGAACTCCAGTGCTCATGCTCTCTCTGTGTACCAAATGCGTCACTATAGTCTAGTGACTCCATATTCCAATCCAGATTGGCACACTGTACCCCCCTTGTAAGTCCCTGGTATATAGTACCTAGGTACCTAGGGCATTGGGGTTCCAGGAGATCCTTATGGGCTGCAGCATTTCTTTTGCCACCCATACAGAACTCATTCAAACCTTTCTTCAGGACTGCCACTGCAGCCTGAGTGAAATAGTAAACACACTATTTCACAGGCATTATTCACTGCACTAAATAACTTTTAAGTCACCTATATGCCTAACCTTCAGTTCCTGAAGGCGAAGTGCAAAGTACTGTATGTGAGTATACCTGTGCAACAGTACAGGTGCCCTCACGTTGTCCAGGACCAATTTCCGAGACTTTGTGAGTGGAGGAATGTAGGAAAGCACCATCTTTCTTGGATTGTTGCCCCCATTTTTACCTCTATGTCAGTATGTGTTTGTCTGTCTCACTGGGATACTGCTGGTCAGGACCCTAGTACTCATAGTTTATGACCTAATGTGTGTGTTGTCAGTAGTGCTTTACTGTGTCACTGAGGCTCTGCTAACCAGAACCTCAGTGCTTATGCTCTCTCTGCTTTTACATTTGTCACTATAGGCTAGTGACTACATTTACCAATTCCATCTGGCATAGTCGACCCCTCTAATAAGTCTCTAGTATATGATACCTAGGTACCCAGGGCATTAGGGTTCCAGGAGATCTTTTTGGGCTGCAGCATTTCTTTTGCCACCCATAGGGAGCTTAGACAAATCCTTTCACAGGACTGCCACTGCAGCCTGCATGAAATAGTGCACACACTATTTCACAGCCATTTTCACTGCACTTAAGTAACTTATAAGTCACCTATATGTCTAACCTTAATTTACTGAAGGCTAGGTGCAAAGTTACTAAGTGTGAGGACACCCTTGCACTAGCACAGGTGACCCCATGCTGTCCAGGGCCAAATCCCTGGACTTCGTGAGTGCGGGGCTACCATTACACATGTGCACTACATATAGGTCAATACCTATATGTAGCTTCACAATGGTAACTCCAAATATGGCCATGTAAGGTGTCTAAGATCATGGAACTGTACTCCCATTCCAAATCTGGTGTTGGGGAGCCATTTCCATGCATCCTGGGGGCTCCACCATGGACCCCCAGTACTGCCAAACCAGCTCTCTGAGGCTGGCACTGCAGCTGCTGCCACCTCACAGGCAGGGTTCTGCCCTCCTGGGGTCTGAGCAGCTCAGTCCCAGGAAGGCAGAACAATGCATTTCCTTTGGGTGAAGGGTGTTACACCCTCTCCCTTTGGAAATAGTTGTTACAAGCTTGGGGGGTAGCATCCCAGAGCCTCTGGAAATGCTTTGAAGTTTGTGCCCTCCTTGCATAAACCAGTCTACACCAGTTCAGGGACTCCCAGTCCCTGCTCTGGCACGAAACTGGACAAAGGAAAGAGGAGTGACAACTCCCCAGTCCATGACCACCCCAGGGGTGGTGCCAAGAGCTCCTCCAGTGTGTCCCAGACTTCAGCCATCTTGTTTTCCAAGGTGTGGGGATGCTCTGGAGGCCTCTGAGTGGTCAGTGCCAGCATGTGACGTCAGAGACCCCTCCTGATAGGTGCATATCTGCTTAGGTAGCCAATCCCCCTCTCACGGCTGTATAGGGTCTCTCTTCTGGGTGTTTACTCAGATTCGGATTGACAGACTCATCCAGAACTCCTCTGCATCGCCTGCTTCAGCTTCTGACCGTCGAACCAACCGCATACTGCTTTAGTAACTGCTGTAAAAGCAATGAAGTATCCAGGAAGGCTACTGTGACCTGCAACTTCAGCTCCAGCCAGCAATTGCAACAGTTTCCAAGGTGTGCACACTCTGAGGATTGCCTGTCTTCATCCTGCACCAGACAAACTGAAGGAATCTCCTGTGAAGTGACAGAGTCTCTTCCTTGGTTCAGCAGGCACCTTTCTGAGAGGACGACCCGTACTCTGGGAGTCCTCTCCTGTCGCCGAGATTGATCCCTGGAACACAGGTGATGGAGCAAAGTGATCCTGACTGTCCAAAGTCCAGCTGCCCAAATTTGGTGGAGGTAAGGGCTTGGTTCCCCGTGCCAGACAGTACCTCTGTACACTGCGTCCTCTGCAGCTCCTGTGCAGCTTCTGTGCACTTCTTCTAAAAGTCCTTTGTGCACAGTGTAGCCCAGGTTCCCAGGACTCTATCCTGTGATGCTCAGCTCCCCGAGTTGTTATCTGGCGGCGTGGGATCCTTTTGTGTAGTGCTGTGATGACCGCACTTGGGAACTCCTTTGTCCCCATGTCCTGGGACTCCTGTGGGTGCTGCCTGGTCTTCTGAGGGCTCTCTGAAGTGCTCAGAGCCCCCTTTGTCTCCTCAGTCCGAGTTAAGACCCCTAGGTCCCTCCTGGTTCCGGGCAGCTCCTCTTTGACGCAAAACACGTTCTTGCGTGAACCAATGCTTGTTGGCTGAATCCAGTGATGCAAACAGCATGCATCTAACTATTCGACATGGGACATATCCTTCACCAAGCAGAAACCCGCAGCTATCTTCTTTGGTGCATTTCTATACTTTTCTTCCAAAGGGAGAATCCACTTTTGCACCTTCTTCCAGGTTGGCAGGGGCTCCTGTTCTTCCTGGACTCTTCATCGACTTCTGGACTTTGTCTCCTCTCTCCAAAGGTCTTCAGGTACAGGAATCCATTGTTGGTTGCTTGCAGTCTTGCTTGGTTCTTGCATATTTCTTCATCATGACTTGTAGTGTGCCCTGAGGAAACATGCTGTACTTTACTCCAGTTTTCCTGTGCTCTGTGGTGGGGTATATTACTTACCTTTGGTGTTTTCTTACACTCCCAGTGCCCCTCTACACACTACACTTGCCTAGGGGGGGGAATTCTTTATTCGCATTCCACTATTTTAGTATATGATTTGTGTTGTCCTTAGGGATATTGCAACCTATTGTGGTTTTCACTGTTTGCACTATTTTCTTACTGTGTACTTACCTGATTTTGGTTACTTGTGTATATATCGTATATAAAACTTACCTCCAGAAGGAGTATTGCCTCTAAGATATTTTTGACCTTGTGTCACTAAAATAAAGTAGCTTTATTGTTGGTAACACTGACTATTGTCTTTTATTGTGTATAAGTACTGTGTGACTATAGTGGTATTGCAAGAGCTTTGTATGTCTCCTAGTTCAGCCATGGCTGCTCTGCTACAGCTACCTCTATATAGCCTAAGCTGCTAGACACTACCTACATTTCACTAATAAGGGATAACTGGACCTGGTAGAAGGTGTAAGTACCTTAGGTATCCACTACAAACCAGGCCAGCCTCCTACACTCACCCCTGGACTCTCACACATGTACATCCATGATATTAACAGGGGAGACAGTCCCCCTTTAAAGAACAAAATTTGCAGATTGTCAGACAGGGTGAAGGCCAGCCTCAAGGAAGAAGTTGCCAAGATGCTAGCTTTAGGGGTGATTGAAACCTCCAACAGTCCTTGGTCCAGCCCTGTGGTGCTGGTACCAACGGCTGCCCCACCGGACTCGTAACCAGAACTTCGGTTCTGGGTGGATTACAAGGTCTCAATTCCATGACTAAGACTAATGCACACCCCATTCTCCAAGCAGACAAGCTCATTGACAGGCTAGGCGCTGCCAAATTCCTCAGTACCTTTGATTTGACATCAGGGTACTGGCAGATCGCCTTGACTGAGGGGGCAAAGAAGAGGTCTGCATTTTTAACCCCTGAGGGACATTACCAGATCCGGGTAATGCCCTTTGGCTTGAAGAATGCCCTGCTACCTTCCAAAGGTTGGTTAACAGGGTCCTGACTACTAAGGACGCATTCTGCGCCACCTACCTCGAAGACATTGCTGTCTACAGTGCCATCTGAGAAAAACACCTGCTTCTCCTCAGAGAGGTGAGCCAAGCCCTGCAACAGGCAGGACTCACAATCAAGGTCAGTAAATGCCAGATTGGGTTGGGTTCTGTGGTATACTTGGGACACCTAGTAGGTCTGATAAGGTGCAGCCTCTCCAGGCCAAGATTTAAACATCACAGCTTGGCAACCACCTAGAACTCAAACTGAAGTGAGAGCCTTCCTAGGCCTCACTGGTTACAACCGCAGATTTTTTAAGGGTTATGGCACCATGGTGGCCCCCTTAACTGGGCTGACTTCCAAAAAGCAGCCTAGGTTGGTGATCTGGACAGAGGCTTGTCAGAAAGCCTTTGATTCTCTTACGGAAGCCATTAGCACCGCATCCGCAATCATGTCCCCCTGATTACTCCAAGGAATTCATTGTGCAAGCAGACACTTCAGAGCATGGAATAGGGGCGGTATTAGCACAGCTGAATGAGGAGGGCCTAGACCAACCAGTAGCCTTATTAGTAGAAGGTTACTACCATAGGAACAGAGGTGGAGTGCCATTGAAAGAGAAACGTTTGCTGTTGTCTGGGCACTGAAAAAGCTGTGACCATACCTATCTGGTTCAGACAGACCACAGGCTCCTCAAATGGCTCATGCAGATAAGGGGTGAAAATCCCAAATTCTTGAGGTAGTCCATCTCCCTACCGGGAATGGACTTTACGGTGGAGCATCACCTGGGGAGTGACCACACCAATGCTGATGGTCTCTCCAGATTCTTCCGCCTTAGTGATGAGAACTGCCAGGAGGCTGGGTAGCTCTCCCCACTTTCATCTGGGGGGGACACATGTTAGACCTGAGAACCTTAGGGTGGTCATCTCTCAACTTTTTGCCTGTTTCCCTCCACTTTTCTGACACTGTTTTTGCTGGTTTAGGACTTTATCCTGCTAACCAGTACTAAAGTGCATATGATGTCTCTCTTAAATATGGTAACATTGGTTGATCCCCATTTGGCATATTTGATTTACTTATACATCCCTAGTAAAGTCCACTACATGTTCCCAGGGCCAGTAAATTAAATGCTATTAGTGGGCCTGCAGCACTGATTGTGCCACCCACATAAGTAGCCCCTTAACCATGTCTCAGGCATGCCATTGCAAGGCCTGTGTGTGCAGTTTCACTGCCAATTCAACTTGGCATTTAAAAGTATTTGCCAAGCTTAAAACTCCCCTTTTTCTACATATAAGTCACCCCTAAGGTAAGCCCTAGGTAACCCACAGGGCAGGTTGCTGTGTAGACAAAAGGCAGGACATGTACCTGTGTAGTTTACATGTCCTGGCAGTGTAAAACTCCTAAATCCGTTTTTGCACTGCTGTGAGGCCTGCTCCTTTTAATAGGCTAACCTAAGGGCTACCCTCATATACTGTTTGAGTGGTAGCTGCTGATCTGAAAGAAGTAGGAAGGTCATATTTAGTATGGCCAGAATGGTAATACAAAATCCTGCGGACTTGTGAAGTTGGATTTAATATTACTATTTTAGAAATGTCACTTTTAGAAAGTGAGCATTTCTCTGCCCTTAAATACTTCTGTGCCTTACAATCCACATCTGGCTAGGTTCAGTTGAAAGCTTCCTTGTGCATTCACTCAGACAAACCCCAAACACAGGATGCTCAGCCTCACTTGCATGCATCTGCATTTTGAATGAGTCTTCCTGGGCTGGGAGTGTGGAGGGCCTGATACGTACATGTCAAAGGACAGTAGCCCACCGCAAGACCCTGAAAAGTCGGTCACCATTGATGGGCAAAGGGTAGAGGCTCTGCGTGACACAGAAGCCATTATGACTACTGTCAAGAGTCAGCTGGTGTCAGCAGAGCAGATAATCCCTAATACATTCCACCAGGCAATAGTGGCTGACTATCGCGAGAGTCACCTACCGTGGCTATGGTTCCCTTTGAGTGGGAGGGGGTCTCTGGTACTCTGAAGGTAGCTGTGAGTCCTGCCATGCCTGTAGATGATCTGTTAGGCAACGATCTTGAGCATACTGCCTAGAAAGAGGTAGAGCTCAGATCCCACCTGGAGATGTTAGGTTTCCCTGAGTGGGTCTGCATGACCACAAGGTCCATGGCTGCCAGGGAAGGGAGTCAAGGCCGCCTGGAGCCTGGAACAATGGCCCCAACAACTGCACAGAGGAAGTGCAAGAGGGGCGGGAAGCACGCCTCAGATATTCCCACGGTGGTGGACGGGGTCCCAGAGGAAAAGGCCCCTGAGCCAACTGGAGAGGATATTGCTGACCTGAGTAAACTGCCTGAACTTGCTGGCTGGAAAGTAGAGGGTGGGCCAACCAGGGAAGAATTCTGCAAGGCGCAGAAAGAGTGCCCCACTCTTGAGGGTGTGAGGCAACAGGCCGCAGCCCAAGCAGCAGGTGAAGCCTCTGGCGATCATCATATCTACTGGGAGAATTATCTCCTTTACATTGAGCCAAAGGCTCCATCCATTGGGGCAGTACATGTGCTGGTGGTCCCCCAGTGTTACCGGGCCTTCCTTCTGGGCCCGGCTCATGACATGCCCCTGGACATTTGGGCCAAGACAAGTCCTTTGCCAGGCTTGTCACCCACTTCCATTGGCCTAGAATGCGGGTAGCCTCAGATAGTTTCTGCAGGGCCTGCCCCACCAGCTAGGTGAGTGGTAAGACAGGGAAAAGGCTTAAGACCCCCCCGATCCCACTCCCCGTCATTGGCACCCCCTTTGAAAGGGTGGGCATCGCCGTTATTAGTCCGTTGGACCCCAAAACTGCCTTGGGCAACAGCTTTATCCTGGCTTTGGTGGACCACGCCGCCCGCTTCCCAGAGGCAATCCCTTTGAGAACAGTGACTGCACCGGTTGTGACCAGAGCCCTGATGGGAATATTTACCCGTGTGGGGTTCCCAAAGGAGGTTGTATCTGACAGAGGCACAAACTTCATGTCAGCATACATGAAGTCCATGTGGAATGAGTGTGGGGTAACGTACTGGTTTACCACCTCTTACCATCCTCAATCCAATGGGCTTGTTGAGAGATTCAACAAGACCCTAAAAGGCATGATCACTGGCCTACCTGAGGCCATGAGGCATAAGTGGGACGTCCTCTTGCCATGCCTTCTCTTTGCTTATAGGGAGGTACCCCCGAGAGGGGTGGGGTTCAGCCCCTTTGAACTTCTCTATGATCACCCTGTCAGGGGACCACTAATCATAGTGAAAGATGGCTGGGAGAAAGCTCCCAAGATACCTTCCCTGGATGTGGTCAGTTACATGCTGGCCCTCCGCAACCAGACACAACACTTCTGGAAGCAGGCCAAAAGTAACCTTGAGGCCAGTCAAGAGGTGATGAGGAGTGGTGTGGCCGGAAGGCCACTCTGGTTAAATTCTCACCTGGAGACAAAGTTTGGGTAATGGAGCCAGTAGAGCCTAAAGCTCTCCAGGACCACTGGACTGGCCCATTTCAGATCAAGGTGCGGAAGGTGGAGGCCACTTACCTAGTGGACATCAAGACCCCTAGACACTCCCTCAGGATTCTCCACCACAACTGACTCAAGCCTCATTTTGAGAGGTCTGAGGTCAGTATGCTCCTTGTGACAGATGAGGGCATGGAAGAAGAGAGTGAGCCTCTTCCCGAGCTCCTCTCTGCCAAAGAAGGTGATGGGTCAGTGAGAGGTGTCAATCTCTCTGACTCCCTGACTCTAGATCAGAGAGGAGACTGCTACGAGTTGTTGGAGCAGTTTTCTTCCCTGTTATTCCTTACTCCTCGACTCACCCACTTGTGTGACCACGATATTGACACAGGAGACAGTCCCCCTGTAAAGAACAACATTTATAGGTTGTCAGATAAGGTGAAGGCCAGCATCAAGGAGGAAGTGACCAAGATGCTGACCCTAGGGGTTATTGAGAAGTCTAGTAGTTCCTGGGCCAGCCCTGTGGTGCTGGTACCCAAGGCTGCTGCACCCGATGTCAAGCCAGAACTCTACTTCTGTGTGGACTACCGGGGTCTCAACTCAGTCACACGGACTGACATTCACCCCATACCCCGGGCTGATGAGCTTGTAGACAGACTAGGCGCTGCCAAATTCCTCAGTACTTTTGATCCCACATCAGGGTACTGGCAGATCGCCTTGACTGAGGGGGCTAAAGAGAGATCTGCATTCTCCACACCTGAGGGCCATTACCAATTCCAGGTGATGCCCTTTGGGTTGGAAAATGCCCCCACTACATTCCAACGGTTGGTTAATGGGGTCCTAGCTGGCAAGGATGCCTTCTGCGCAGCCTACCTAGATGACATAGCTGTCTATAGTTCCAGCTGGGAGGAACACCTGCTCCACCTCAAGGAGGTGCTTCAGGCTCTGCAACAGGTAGGCCTGACCATCAAGGCTAGTAAGTGCCAGATTGGGCAGGTTTCCGTGGTGTACTTGGGACACCTAGTAGGTGGTGGCACGGTGCAGCCACACCAGGCCATGATTGAAACTATCAAGGCCTCGCAACCACCTAGAACACAGATAGAGGTGAGAGTCTTCTTAGGCCTCACCGGATACTACCGTAAGTTTGTCAAGGGCTATGGATCCATTGGGTCACCCTTGAAAGAACTTACTTCCAAAAAGCAACCTAGGTTGGTGAATTGGACAGAGGCTTGTCAGAAAGACTTTGACTCTCTGAAGGAAGCCTTGTGCACAGCCCCTGTGCTCAAGGCCCCTGACTACTCCCAGGAATTTATTGTGCAGACAGACGCTTCAGAGCATGGCATAGGGACTGTTCTAGCAAAGCTAAATGAGGAGGGCCTAGGCCAACCATTAGTCTTTAGTAGCAGAAGACTATTACCACAGGAACAGAGGTGGAGTGCTAGTGAGAGAGAAGCATTTGCTGTGGTCTGGGCACTGAATAAGCTGAGACCATACCTATTTGGGACACACTTCCAGGTTCAGACAGACCACAGACCCCTCAGATGGCTCATGCAGATGAGGGGCGAGAATCCTAAACTCTTGAGGTGGTCTATTTCCCTAGAGGGGATGGACTTTTCGGTGGAGTATCGCCCGGGGATTGACCACGCCAACACTGATGGTCTCTCCAGATACTTCCGCCTTAGCGATGAGAGCTCCCAGGAGGTTGGGTAGCTCTCCCCACTTTCAGTTGGGAGGGACACATGTTAGACCTGACAACCTTAGGGTGGTCACTCCTAACTTTTTGCCTGCCTCCCTCCACTTTTTAGATACTGTTTTTGCTGGTTTTTATACTCTGCACACTTTACCACTGCTAGCCAGTGCTAAAGTGCATATGCTCTCTCACTTTAAACATGATGACATTGGATCACACCCAATGGAATTATTTAATTTACTTATAAGTCCCCAGTAAAGTGCACTGTATGTGCCCAGGGCCTGTAGATTAAATGCTACTAGTGGGCCAGCAGCACTGATTGTGCCACTCACTTAAGTAGCCCCTTAACCATGTCTCAGGCCTGCCATTGCAAGGCCTGTGTGTGCAGTTTCACTGCCAATTCGACTTGGCATTTAAAAGTATTTGCCAAGCCTAAAACTCTCCTTTTGCCACATATAAGTCACCCCTAAAGTAAGCGCTAGGTAATCCATAGGGCAGGATGCTGTGTAGACAAAAGGCATGACATGTACCTGTGTAGTTTACATGTCCTGGTAGTGTAAAACTCCTAAATTTGTTTTTGCACTGCTGTGAGGCCTGCTCCTTTCATAGGCTAACCTTAGGGCTACCCTCATATAATGTTTGAGTGGTAGCTGCTGATCTGAAAGGAGTAGGAAGGTCATATATAGTATGGCCAGAATGGTAATACACAATCCTGCGGACTGGTGAAGTTGAATTTAATTTTACTATTTTAGAAATGCCACTTTTAGAAAGTGAGCATTTCTCTGCAATTAAATCCTTCTGTGCCTCACAATCCATGTCTGGCTAGGTTCAGTTGACAGCTCCCTTGTGCATTCACTCAGACAAAACACAGGATGCTCAGCCTCACTTTCATACATCTGCATTTTGAATGGGTCTTCCTGAGCTGGGAGGGTGGAGGGCCTGACACTTACATGTCAAAGGACAGTAGCCTGCCCTCACAGAAAGGACTGCCACACCCCCTACTGGGACCCTGGCAGACAGGATTGAATTGAAAGGGGACCTTGTGCACTTCTAAGCGACTCTTTGAAGTCTCCCCCACTTCAAAGGCACATTTGGGTATTTAAACAGGGCCTCTGTCCCTACCAACTTCTGGAGAAGAGAACCTGCAACCTGAGAAGAAGAACTGCCTGGCTGCCCAAAGGACTCACCTGACTGCTTTCTCTGAATGACTGATGCCTTGCTGTTGCCCTGGGCCTTGCTGCTCTCTGGCTGTGCTGAGAGGTGCTCTCCAAGGGCTTGGATAGAGCTTGCCTCCTGTTCCCTGAAGTCTCAGGACCAAAAATACTTCATTCCTGCAAGAAGAACTCCCTGTGCAGCGGAAATCGACACACAACTGACAGAAAATGAGGCACAGCCTGCATCGGGGTGGAAAATTCACTGCACGCCGTACTTGAATGATGCAGCCCAACTTCGCAAGGAGAAGATCGACGTAGCATCAGCATAGCATGGCCCACTGGATTGACGCCCAGCCGAGCCAGAACGACGCACCCCGACTTCTTGAGAGGAATCAATGCACCGCCTACCGTGTGGTAGAAATTTCCACGCAACGCCCACCGGAATGACTGTAGGAGGCTGGCCTGGCTTGTAGTGGGTACCAAGGGGTACTTACACTCTGTACCAGGTCCAGTTATCCCTTATTAGTGTAGAAGAGGTGTTTCTAGCAGCATAGGCTGATAGAAGGTAGCTATAGCAGAGCAGCTTAGGCTGAACTAGGAGACATGCAAAGCTCCTACTATACCACTGGTGTCATATGCACAATATCATAAGAAAACACAATACACAGATATACTAAAAATAAAGGTACTTTATTTTTATGACAATATGCCAAAAGTATCTCAGTGAGTACCCTCAGTATTAGGATGCCAAATGTACACAAGATATATGTACACAATACCAAAAATATGCAGTAATAGCAAAAGGAAGTAATGCAAGCAATGTAAAGTTACAGTAGATTGCAATAGGAGCACATAGGTATGGGGGCAACACAAACCATATACTCCAAAAGTGGAATTCGAACCACGAATGGACCCCAAACCTATGTGAGCTTGTAGAGGGTCGCTGGGACTGTAAGAAATCAGTGAGGGTTAGAAAAATAGCCCACCCCAAGACCCTGAAAAGTAGGTGTAAAGTGCACCTATAACCCCCAGAGAGCACAGAAGTCGTGATAGGGGGTTTCTGCAAGGAAGACCAACACCAGCAAAGCAACCAAAGTGGATTTCCGGACCTGAGTACCTGTGGAACAAGGGGACCAAGTCCAAGAGTTGCGACAATGTCGGGAGTGGGCAGATGCCCAGGAAATGCCAGCTGAGGGTGCAAAGAAGCTGCTACCGGATGGTAGAAGCTGTGGATTCTGCAAGAACGAAGAGGGCTAGAAACTTCCCCTTTGGAGGATGGATGTCCCACGTCATGAAGAAGCTTGCAGAGGTGTTCCCACGCAGAAAGACTGCAAACAAGCCTTGCTAGCTGCAAGGGTCGTGGTAAGGGTTTTTGGATGCTGCTGTGGCCCAGGAGGGACCAGGATGTTGCCACTTGGATGAGGAGACAGAGGGGGCGCCCAGCAAGTCAAGGAGCCCTCACAAGTCAAGGAGCAGGCAGCACCAGCAGAAGTACCGGAACAGGCACTTGGAAGAGGAGTGAACCAGAGTCCACCCGAAGACACAAAAGGGAGTCCCACGATGCCGGAGGACAACGCAGAAGGTTGTGCATTGCAGGTTAGAGTGTCGGGGACCCAGGCATGGCTGTGCATGAAGGAAATCCTAGAAGAGTGCCAGGAGCCGGAGCAGCTGCAAATCACGCGGTACCCAGCAATGCAGTCTAGCGTGGGGAGGCAAGGACTTACCTCCACCAAACTTGGACTGAAGAGTCACTGGACTGTGGGAGTCACTTGGACAGAGTTGCTGAGTTCCAGGGACCACGCTCGTTGTGCTGAGAGGTGACCCAGAGGACCGGTGATGCAGTCTTTTCGTTGCCTGCGGTTGCAGGGGGAAGATTCTGTCGTCCCACAGGAGATTTCTTCAGAGCTCCTGGTGCAGAGAGGAGGCAGGCTACCCCCAGAGCATGCACCACCAGGAAACAGTCGAGAAGGCGGCAGGAGAAGCGATACAAGGTTGCAGTAGTCGTCTTTGCTACTTTGTTGCATTTTGCAGGCATCCTGAGCAGTCAGCGGTCGATCCTTTGGCAGAAGGTGAAGAGAGAGATGCAGAGGAACTCAGATGAGCACTTGCATTCGTTATCTAAAGAATTCCCCAAAGCAGAGACCCTAAATAGCCAGAAAAGGAGGTTTGGCTACCTAGGAAGGAGGATAGGCTAGTAACACAGGTAAGAGCCTATCAATAAGAGTCTCTGACATCACCTGATGGCACTGGCCACTCAGAGCAGTCCAGTGTGCCAGCAACACCTCTGTTTCCAAGATGGCAGAGGTCTGGAGCACACTGGAGGAGCTCTGGGCACCTCCCCTGGGAAGTGCAGGTAAAGGGAGTGGTCACTCCCCTTTCCTTTGTCCAGTTTCGTGCCAGAGCAGGGCTGGGGGATCCCTGAACTGGTGTAGACTGGCTTATGCAGAGATGGGCACCATCTGTGCCCATCAAAGCATTTCCAGAGGCTGGGGGAGGCTACTCCTCCCCAACCCTGACACCTTTTTCCAAAGGGAGAGGGTGTAACACCCTCTCTCTGAGGATGTCCTTTGTTCTGCCTTCCTGGGCCAAGCCTGGCTGGACCCCAGGAGGGCAGAAACCTGTCTGAGGGGTTGGCAGCAGCAGCAGCTGCAGTGAAACCCCGGGAAAGGCAGTTTGGCAGTACCCGGGTCTGTGCTACAGACTCGGGGATCATGGAATTGTCTCCCCAATGCCAGAATGGTTTTGGGGTGACAATTCCATGATCTTAGACATGTTACATGGCCATGTTCGGAGTTACCATTGTGACGCTATATATAGATAGTGACCTATGTATAGTGCATGCGTGAAATGGTGTCCCCGCACTCACAAGGTCCGGGGAATTTGCCCTGAACGATGTGGGGGTACCTTGGCTAGTGCCAGGGTGCCCACACACTAAGTAACTTAGCACCCAACCTTCACCAGGTGAAGGTTAGACATATAGGTGACTTATAAGTTACTTAAGTGCAGTGGTAAATGGCTGTGAAATAACGTGGATGTTATTTCACTCAGGCTGCAGTGGCAGGCCTGTGTAAGAATTGTCAGAGCTCCCTATGGGTGGCTAAAGAAATGCTGCAGCCCATAGGGATCTCTTGGAACCCCAATACCCTGGGTACCTCAGTACCATATACTAGGGAATTATAAGGGTGTTCCAGTATGTCAATGTGAATTGGTAAAATTGGTCACTAGCCTGTTAGTGACAATTTAGAAAGCAGAGAGAGCATAACCACTGAGGTTCTGATTAGCAGAGCCTCAGTGAGACAGTTAGTCATCACACAGGGAACACATACAGGGCACACTTATGAGCACTGGGGCCCTGGCCGGTAGGGTCCCAGTGACACATACACTAAAACAACATATATACAGTGAAATATGGGGGTAACATGCCAGGCAAGATGGTACTTTCCTACATTGACGCAGACCTATCAGCGCCGGATTTCAACGCATCGACCCCGGGGCATCTGAAAACCCCGCAACCCGAAGAAGATCCAAGACCGAGCACCAGAAATCGATGCAAGGCCTTCCCTGCGTGAAAAATAAACGGCGCATTGCCATGTGCGGCCCGAGAAAGTGACGCAGACCTCACTGTTTTCCACGCATCTCGTCCTCTGTGGTTCCTTGCAGAGATTTTGAACTCAAATGAGGTACTTTGTGCTTGCAAGAGACATTTATTGCTTTTAAGAAACTAAAGACACTTTATATAATTTTTACAGTGATATCTCAACATATACTTATTGCATCTTAATCGTTTTGACCTGCATTTATCCAGATAAATATTATATATTTTTCTAAAGACTGTGTGGTGTATTTTTGTGGTGCTATATTGTGTTATTTCATTATTTATTGCACAAATACTTTACACATTACCTTCTGAGTTAAGCCTGACTGATCAGTGCCAAGCTACCAGAGGGTGGGCACAGGATGATTTGGATTGTGTGTGACTTACCCTGACTAGCGAAGCTCCTAGCTGGCTGCACTGACAATACAGGAGTGTAAAGGCTATTGTGTGGTAGCAGACCCCAGCCTATACAGTTGCAAGTGGGTCTGTGCTTAGCTCTGATCCCCCATCAAGTCAGTTAATGGCCCAATCACGTTCTGCTAATCGCCTTAGTGTGTGACTGTCTGGTGTGAATTCACAAAGTCACAACTGTCTGTCATAGCCAGTCATGTGACCTATGCAGGCTGCAGGCATAGAGGGCTAAGGGCAGGAATGCACCAACTTTCTAAAAGTGGCATTTTCAAACTTGTATTGATAAATTCTACTTTACTATTAAAGAGAGTTTAGCATTACAAGTTCATAGATAATAAACATGCTATATCTACCATCTCTGGTTTAGGAATTACAACTTATTAATTTTAATAAGGAATCCCCAGTGTTATACTATGAAAGGGGTAGCCTTGCAGTAATGAAAAATTAAAAGGTGGGGCACTGCCTTCAGGCTGCAATGGGAGGCCTGGGATATGTTTCTTAGTTGCTACTGAAATGGGTGGCATAATAAGTGTTGCAGGCCCACTGGTAGCATTTAGGCCCATATTTGCACCTTTTTAGCACTGCATTTGTGCCGCTTTTTGACACAAAAACGGCGCAAACTTACAAAATACAATGGTATATTGTAAGTTTGCGCTGCTTTTGCGCCAAAAAGCGGTGCAAATGCGGCGCTAAAAAAGTATAAATATGGGCCTTAATTTATAGGCCCTGGGTATATGGTATACCACTCTAGAAGGGACTTACTTGTAAATTAAATATGCCAATCAGGTAACTGTCAATCAAACCATGTTTAAGTTAGTAAGCACAGGCACTTTAGAACTGGTTAACAATGGTAAAGTGCACAGAGTCCTAAATCCACCAAGTAAAAATCCAGCAAAAAGTAGGAGCAGGAAGCCAAAAGGCCTGGGGTGACCTTGTAGAGAGGGCCATTTCCAGCATGACCCCCTCCAGCCTAAAGCCAGGGTAGACTAATCAATGCCTTGTTGGACTTCCCTGCTTAGGCGATAGAACGTGGACAGTGACCCTCTACTGCACGGGTACTTGTCAGTTCTATGCCTCTCTGAATTCAGTTGGCCCCCTCTGTCTATACTGTCCTGAGCCACTGAACTGACCCACGGGGAACCCTTCTCCTCACCTGTGAAACCGATCTGTGTAACACCTAACCTTAACTTGCTCACAGATGCATCCCGGTAGGCAGACAGTACCACCATGGCAACAAAGTAATGTGGCTCATTTCACCCCTTGTATCACACTTCTGTCCCCAATAAAGGAACTCTCTGTCCATAAGGACAACAACCAACATAGGCCACTGACAGCTATCAGTGTTAAGAGCCAGGTCCCCGTCTTTCCTTGGTTCTCTGACCTATGAAGTTTCTCAGAGTGGGGGGCACCAGCCCCAGGTATGATGCTCCCTTTCTCAACTCTCCCTCCCACCAGTTCAGGGGTTGTAACCTGATACTGGTCACTCAGCACTGGATCTGTACCCTGAGGCTGAACAGGGTTGAGTCTTTCCTCCTCTACTCCTCCATATAGGTTTCTGTACCCTCTGTTGGAAGAGGTATGTTACTGAGGTCCCAGCCTCCATGACACCATTGCCAGCCACTGTAGGAGGCTGGCCTGGCTTATAGTGGGTACCTGATGGTACTTACACCCTGTGCAAGGTCCAGTTATACCTTATTAGTAGATTAGTAGTGTTCTAGCAGCTTAGGCTGATAGAGGTTGCTATAGCAGAGCAGCTTAGGCTTAACTAGGAGACACGCAAAGCTCCTACTTGACCACTTATATCATATCGCACTATGGTCCTGATTCTAACTGAGGCGGGCGGCGGTAGAAAGACCGCGGAGGCCATTCAGGCTTTCCCGCTGGGCTGGCGGGCGACCGCCAGAAGGCCGCCCGCCAGCCCAGCGGGAAACCCCTCCCCACGAGGAAGCCGGCTCCGAATGGAGCCGGCGGAGTGGGTATGTGCGACGGGTGCAGTGGCACCAGTCGCGTATTTCAGTGTCTGCATAGCAGACACTGAAATACATAGTGGGGCCCTCTTACGGGGGCCCCTGCAGTGCCCATGCCATAGGCATAGGCATGGGCACTGCAGGGGACCCCAGGGGCCCCGCGGCACCCCCTACCGCCATCCTGTTCCTGGCGGGAGACCCGCCAGGAACAGGATGGTGGTAGGGGGTGTCAGAATCCCCATGGCGGCGGAGCGCGCTCCGCCGCCATGGAGGATTCTAAAGGGCAGCGGAAAACCGGCGGGAGACCGCTGGTTTTCCGCATCTGACCGCGGCCGAACCGCCGCGGTCAGAATGCCCTGCGGGGCACCGCCGGCCTGTCGGCGGTGCTCCTGCCGACCCTGGCCCCGGCGGTCTCTGACCGCCGGGGTCAGAATGACCCCCTATATCACAAGAATCACGATGCTCAGAGTCACTAAAAATAAAGGTACTTTATTTTAGTGACAATGTGCCAAAAATATCTCAGAGGATATGCTCCCTTAGGAGGTAAGTAAAATACACAAATGATATGTACACAAACCCAAAACAGGTATGTAACAGTAAGAAAGGTAGTGCATAGACTGTAGAACACAATAGGATGCAATAGGCCTATGGGCAATACAAACCATATACTAAGAAAGTGGAATGCGAACCACTTAGGGACCCCAGGCCTAGTGTAGTGTGTAGAGGGTCGTTGGGAGTGTAATAAAAACACTAAGGTTGTCCAAAATACCCCACCCCAAGACCCTGAAAAGTAAGAGTAAAGTTACCCTACTTCCCTAGAAACACACTAAAGTTGTGATAGGAGATTCTGCAAAGACCACAACTGACTGCAAAGCACTGAAGATGGATTCCTGGACCTGAGGACCTGTAAAGGAAGGGGACCAAGTCCAAGAGTCATGAAAGTGTCCAGGGGGGGCAGGAGCCCACTAAACCCCAGATGAAGGTGCAAAATGGCTGCCTCCGGGTGGAAGAAGCTGAAGATTCTGCAACAACTGAAGATGCCAGGAACTTCTCCTTTTCACAGAAAATGTTCCACGGCGTACTGGAGGATGCAGAGTTGTTTCCTTGCAGAAAGACTACAAAGAAGCCTTGCTAGCTGCAAAGGTCACGGTTGAAGAAAATGGGCACTGCCCGGGCCCAGGAAGGGCCAGGAGGTTGCCCCTTAGAAGAAGAGACAGAGGGGGTGCTCAGCAACACAGAGAGCCCACGCAGAAGCAGGCAGCACCCGCAGAAGCACTTGAACACGGGTTCAAGAAAACTGAGCATGGCAGTCATCTCAGCACTATAAAGTGGGGGTCCCACGAAGCCGGTGGTCAACTCAGCGAGTTGAGCAATGCAGGATGGAGTGCTCGGGACCTGGGCTGTGCTGTGCACGAAGGATTCCTTGCAAAAGTGCACAGAAGCCCTAGCAGCTGCAGTTCACGTACTACACAGGATTACTGTCTGGCGTGGGGAGGCAAGGACTTACTTTCACCAATTTTGAACAGATGTACCACTGGACTGTCAGGGTCACTTGGATCCAGCTCCTGTGTTCCAGGGACCATGCTCGTCAAGATGAGTGGGGGCCCAGAGGATTGGTGAAGCAGAAGTTTGGTGCCTGCGGTAGCAGGGGGAAGATTCCGTCGACCTACGGGAGATTTCTTCTTGGCTTTCTGTGCAGGGTGGAGGCAGACAGTCCCCAGAGCATGCACCACGAGGAAACAGTCGAGAAAGCCAGCAGGATTAGGCGCTACAATGTTGCTGGTTGTCTTCTTGCTACTTTGTTGCAGTTTTGAAGGCGTCCTGGAGCAGTCAGCGGTCGATCCTTGGCAGAAGTCAAAGAGGGAGATGCAGAGGAACTCTGGTGAGCTCTCGCATTCATTATCTGATGAGAAACCCACAGGAGAGACCCTAAATAGACCTCAGAGGAGGATTGGCCACCTAGTCAGGTAAGCACCTATCAGGAGGGGTCTCTGACGTCACCTGCTGGCGCTGGCCACTCAGAGGCCTCCATTAGGCCCTCACAACTCTGCATTCAAGATGGCAGAGGTCTGGGACACACTGGAGGAGCTCTGGGCACCACCCCTGATGTGGTGATGGACAGGGGAGTGGTCACTCCCCTTTCCTTTGTCCAGTTTTGCGCCAGAGCAGGGGCTGGGGGATCCAGTGTAGACTGGTTTATGCAAGGAGGGAACCATCTGTGCCCTTCAGAGCATTCCCAGAGGCCAGGAGAGAATACTCCTCTCAGGCCCCTAAAACCTATTTCCAAAGGGAGAGGGTGTAACCCCTTTATTCTGGTGACTGGGCTGCCCAGACCCCAGGAGGGCAGAAGCCTGTCTGTGGGTTGGCAACAGCGGTAGCTACAGTGAAAACCCCACAGAGCTGGTTTGGCAGTACCCGGGGTCCATGCTGGAGCCCTGGGGATGCATGGGATTAGAACCCCAATACCAGATTTGGCATGGGGGGACAATTCCATGATCTTAGACATGTTACATGGCCATATTCGAAGTTACCATTGTTAAGCTACATATAGGTAATGACCTATATGTAGTGCACATGTGTAATGGTGCCCCCTCACTCACAAAGTCCGGGGAAATTGCCCTGAACTATGTGGGGGCACCTTGGCTAGTGCCAGGGTGCCCTCACACTTTGTAACTTTGCACCTAACCTTCACTCAGTGAGGGTTAGACATATAGGTGACTTATAAGTTACTTAAGTGCAGTGTAAAATGGCTGTGAAATAACATGGACGTTATTTCACTCAGGTCGAAGTGGCAGTCCTGTGTAAGAATTGTCTGAGCTCCCTATGGGTGGCAAAAGAAATGCTGCAGCCCATAGGGATCTCCTGGAACCCCAATACCCTGGGTACCTAGGTACCATGTACTAGGGAATTACAAGGGTGTTCCAGTGTGCCAATCAGAATTGGGAAAAATGGTCACTAGCCTGAAGTGACAATTTTAAAAACAGAGAGAGCATAATCACTGAGGTTCTGGTTAGCAGAGCCTCAGTGACACAGTTATGCACTACACAGGGAACACATTCAGGCCACTACTATGAGCACTGGGGTCCTGGTAATCGCGCGCTGACATCATTACAGGGTGCCGGTCGCACTGGAAGCCATTTGCTTCCAGTGTGACGAGGGAGAAACAGGTGAGTTTCTCCTCTGGCGGGTGGGGGGTTTGGAACGAAGAGGCACCGGTGGAAAGGAAAGGCTTTTCCTTTCCCCCGGTGTCTCTTTGAGCATTCCTGCTGCCCGATCGCATTGCGATCGGGCAGCAGGAATGCCCACTTGACACCAGGGATTTTTTTTTTTTTTGTTTTATTGTGCTGTGTGTGTCGGGAGCTGCCCCTTGGGTAAGGGTCGCTCCCATTTGGGGGGCATATTTGTTGTGGCCATTTCTGCCCCCCTTAGGGGCAGATCGGCCTATTATTTTTAGGCTGATTTTCCCCCAAGGGGGACAGAAACCACTAGAACACCAGGGATTTTAGTAAAAATGTTTATTTATGTGTGGGGGCATTGAACTGTTGGCCACTTTTGCCCCCCCTGGGGGGCAGATCGGCCTATTATTTTTAGGCTGGTCTGCCCCCAACGGGGGCAGAAACCACTAGAACACCAGATATTTATTTTACATATGTTTATTTATGTGGGGGGCGTCCCCTTTAGCAAGGGGTGCCCCTCCAAGGGGGGCATTGAACTGTTGGCCATTTCTGCCCCCCTTGTGGGCAGATGGGCCTATTTCTTTTAGGCCCATCTGCCCCCAAGGGGGGCAGAAGCCACTTAGACACCAGGGATAGTGTGTGTGTTAGTGGAGGGGGGAGGCCCCTTGGACAAGGGTTGCCCCCCTTTGGGGGCACGGGTACCAAGGCCATTTCTGCCCCCCTTGGGGACAGGTCGGCCTATTATTTTTAGGCCCATGGGGCAGAAGCCACTTAGACACCAGGGATAGTGTGTGTGTTAGTGGAGGGGGGAGGCCCCTTGGACAAGGGTTGCCCCCCTTTGGGGGCACGGGTACCACGGCCATTTCTGCCCCCCTTGGGGACAGGTCGGCCTATTATTTTTAGGCTGATCTGCCCCCAAGGGGGGCAGAAACCACTAGAATGCCAGGGATTTTTTTATATGTTTATTTATGTGGGGAGGCGTCCCCTTGGACAAGGGGGGCATTGAACTGTTGGCCATTACCGCCCCATTGGGGGCAGATGGCCCTAAAAAAATATACCCATTTGCCCCCAAGTGGGGCAGAAATGGCCAACAGTTCAATGCCCCCCTTGGAGGAGCACCCCCTGCCCAAGGGGACGCCCCCGTGGGGACACACTATTAAAGGTATTTTCTGCCCTCCTTGGGGCAGATAGGCCTTTTTTTTAGTAGGCCCATCTGCCCCTATGGCAGAATCCACTTAGGCACCAATTTCTAAATGGTTGATGGTGGGATGTTTGTCAACTGACGAAGTATTTGCATTTGTGATAATTTTTTTCCTCCTTTTTGTTCTAGTTCAAAGCTTTTGCTTTCTTTGCTGTGGCTCCTTGCGGTTTTGGCGGTGGTTAACCTGCGGTTTGCATAGTTGCATGTTTTAGGTAAGTAAAAACAATTTACTCCAAAGGAGTATTGTTGCCATGCATGAATGACATGTTTGTAGGTGGTGTACTAAATGCAGGTTTGTGTGAAATTGTCCTTAGATTTGTGCACAATGATATTCGTGTTGTCTTATTTCTAATTTGCTTTTCTTTCCTTCTTTTTAGTGGGATATCATTGGTGATTGCTGTGTCTGTGCAGAGTAGTTGCTGGTGATTCAAGCTTTTTCAGGCAAGTGAGCGGTATAGTTTTTGATTTTATAACTCTTACTTATAAAGCTATACTTTATTACTTATCTTACACAGTGCTGGTTGTTGGTGGTGCATTTGTCCCGTTCATTTTCGTAGGAAAGATCATGGCTAGCCACAGGATGACCGCTCAGCAGGTGGTTGGTATGCTTTTTGAGTCATTGTCTGATCATGATTATGAGACGGACTCTGCATCTGAGGCAGAGGAGGAAGTGAGAGATTCTGGCAGTGAAGTTTCTGTCGGAGAGGAATCTTCTGATGAGGAAGCCACACTCAGTCCAGGTGAAGGGCCTGGTTTAGAGGAGGACACTGATGTGCCATTAGTGCAGCAACCTGGGGCTGAAAGGTTTCCCGTTAGAAGACCTGAACTCTGGGTTCCCCCAAACATGGAGCAGCCAGAGTTGCCTGCCTTTACTGCTCTCCTGGGGTGTAGAGTCAATACAGAGAACTTTGTGCCTGTCAATTTCTCTGAGTTATTTGTGGATGATGTGTTTTTGGAAGACATTTTTGAGCAGACTAATTTGTATGCGGAGCAGTATTTGAGGGACAACACTTCTAGACTTAGGCCCCACTCTAGAGCTACCCAGTGGATTCCCACAAATTTGGAGGAGATTAAAAGGTTTTTGGGTTTGACTCTTTTGATGGGGTTAGTAAGGAAGCCGTCACTGGCTTCTTATTGGTCTACTAGTCCCTTGATGGCAACAGTTATATTTCCTGCAACCGTGAGTCGTAATCAGTATTTGCTTCTTCTTAGAATGCTGCATTTTATTGACAATGCATTAGCCTTGCCACGAGATCACCCTGATTCTGACTGCCTTTTTAAGATTGGGCCTGTCCTTGATCATTTTGTAGATCGGTTTTCAGAGGTCTATGTTCCAGGCAAAGAAAAAGCTATGGACGAGTCTTTGGTCCTCTTCAAGGGTCGTTTGGTTTTTAGGCAGTACATTCCTAGCAAGAGGGAACGATATGGAATTAAATTGTATATTCTGTCTGAAAGTAGCACAGGATATGTGTATAATTTCCGTGTCTACACTGGTAGGGATTCCAGTATTGACCCCCCTGGTTTTCCTCCCACTTTTGGAGTTACTGAGAAAATTGTGTGGGAACTTGGTAGATGACTGTTCAACAAAGGTCACCATTTGTATGTAGATAGCTTCTACACTGGAGTGCAGTTGTCCAAGGAATTGTTTAGAGTGGACACTGTTGCTTGTGGCACAATTCATTGTAACCCGAAAGGCTATCCAAGGGAGCTTGTCTGTAATAAACTTGAAAGGGGACAGTGCAGTGCCTTGCGGAATGATGAGCTGCTAGCTTTGACATTTTCTGACATGAGGATGTCTACATGCTAAGTACCATCCATGATGAGAGTACTTCCCCCGTGACTGTTTGGGGCCAGGTTGATGAAGTGCGCAAACCTGTGTGCATTTTAGATTACAATAAGCACATGGGAGGTGTAGATAGAGTTGATCAAAGGTTGGAACCTTAAACTGCTATTCGTAAGTCTTACGTTTGGTATAAGAAGTTAGCAATTCACCTCTTCCACTTAGCAACTTTTAATGCTTTTATTGTGTTTTAGGATAGGTCTCCAGAGTCAAAGATGACTTTTGTGAAATTTCAGGAGTCAGTGATAGCCTTATTTTGGTGGAACAGGCCAGAGTTCCTAGAGAAGCAGTGGTGGAGGATGTGGCTAGATTGAAAGATCGCCACTTTGCTGAGCGCATTCTTCCCACGCACAAAAAAGACTTTCCAGCTAAGAAATATAGAGGGGGTCATTCTGACCTCGGCGGTAAAAGGCCCGTACCGCCGGTCAGAAGTCCGCCATTCTACCGCCACGGCCGCGGTAAACCGCCACGGTCATTCTGACCACCAACTGTGAAACCGCCAACAATCCGACATCCAAAGAAGTCCGCCTCATCAGCGGGCCGCGGAAAACTGGAGATGACCAAACCTCCACCGTCACGCCAACACAAACACGCCCATGCCATTCTGACCCACGAATCCACGCGGCGGTCTTTCAACCGTGGTATCCCATTGGCGGTACACACCGCCGCGCTCAAAATACACACACAGCTCCAAAACACAGCCACATTGGACAATTTGAAATACACACACCTGATACACATACAAACAACACTCCCACACATCCAATCAACTATAAAACACACACCCAAATCACCCACAAACCCCCACTAGTTGGAAATCGGAGAGAAGGTGAGAGAGACAGAGAGAGAGAGCGAGCACAGCAATAGAAAACCCCAACACACACAGGAACCCAACTTCTTCACCCACACCACATCTACGCACACATCACCACATATCACCACGCACATTACCACAAACACCACCCCACACCTCATCCACACCACACCATGGCACCCCAAAGACACCCCAGGTTCTCGGACCAAGAACTCAGGGTCATGGTGGAGGAAATTATAAGGGTTGAGCCCCAGCTCTTCGGCACACAGGTGCAGCACACCACTATAGCAAGGAAGGCTGAGCTATGGCAAAGGATCGTAGACAGGGTCAACGCTGTGGGATAGCATCCCAGAAATCGGGAAGATATCAGAAAGCGATGGAACGACCTACGGGGGAAGGTGCGCTCGATGGTGTCGCGACACAACATCGCTGTGCAGAAGACTGGCGGCGGACACCCACCCACTCCACCCCAATTCACAGCATGGGAGCAAGAGGTGGTAAACATCCTGCATCCTGATGGCCTCGCTGGAGTACACGGAGGAATGGACTCTGGTAAGTCGAATCTCAACTACTTCACCCCCCCAACCACCAGCATGCCAACCCCCCCCACCCTCACCCCCAATCTCAACCCCCCAGCACACAACCTCCCTGCCAATGTCTCACCAGCACAACCCACCCTAAACAACACCAACCCCTGAATGCCAACACAAATCATAGACAGCCACCACCAAAGCATGACCATTGCACATACCCATACACCCCCCCCCCACCACCCTCACAACACCTCCCACAAGGGAATGCCAGCACTGGGGGCCAAGGGCACTCAAAATGCACGCCATGGCACACACCGAAACAATAACCATACTCCTTTACCCCTGCAGGGCCCGAACGCCAACACACTGCCACGGAGGGTCCAGATATGTCCATCCCACCCCCAGAACAGGCCCCCAGCGAGGACAGCAGCTCTGTCGACCTAGAACCTGATGACCAGCCCGGACCATCGGGGACCTCTGGACAGTCGGTTCCCCACACACAGACACAGGCTACAGCAGACCCAACCCCCTCTGGGAACACAAGCACAGCTCCCACCCAGCAGGCCCTCGCCTCTGTCTCGTGGACGCGTCAATCAGCGGTGTGTCCGCCACTACAGGGCACCCAGGCTGACCCAACACCCCAACAACAACAGGGACCTGGGGGCAGTGGTAGTGGGCACACTGTCCAGGGGACAGAGGCCCGGGAAAACAGGGCAACTGGGAGGGCTGCTGTGCGACAGGGGGGGAGGACAGGCCCAGGGAACCGACTCTCCAAGAGGCCCTCACCACCATCATGGGAGGATACCATCACTCCCAGGAGATGATGGCGACGGTACTGGCCAGGTTCACCGAGATCCAGGCACAGCAGGAGGAACGGTACATGGGGTTCAGCAATGAACTCCGGAACATCGCTACCGCTATGGGGACCATAGTCCAGGCCCTCAACCGTATAGAAACCACATTGCAGGACCATGTGGCACCACAAAGGGCCCCTGTCACTAGCCAGGAACAGCCTACCACCTCCGCCAGCGCTAGTGGTCAGGAGGCCCCCACAGAACGACGGGACACCAGAACCCCACCTCCTGCTGAAGAACAACCACCCCGCAAGAGGAACCTGAGATCTCAAAGGAAGACAGAGTAGGATGCCAAGACCCCGCCAGCCTAATATCCCCCCGGATGTCATTCCACTGTCCCACAGTGTCACCCTGTCCAACCTTGAACTGCCCCTGCTCCATCCTTCCACAGGCATATGGACAATGCACCTGTGCAACCGAGAACTGGACTCTGCCATGGACATAACTCCACCCTCACCCATCACCGTTTTGATATCATGTACCAATATCTAGCACTAAAAATACATCACTCATTGCACTGAAATCATTCTGGAGTCACCCTGTATTATTTACAAATGTATAACACATTACTGTTCAATAATGTTCTGTTATTTATGTGATGATAACATACCGATGTCAATAAGCATTAGTCCATGGGCTAACCAAGCAGAAGTCACGCAGTGGGTCATACAGCACTGAAAAGGGAAGGGAAAATCAAACATCAGTTTAAAAGAACTGGGGGGAAATACACAAAGTAAAGATGCAGGGGGCTTTCAGTAAATGTCAAATGGCGTGGGTGATTCCTACCTGTGTGCTACTGAAAATACTGTTGGATAACTCTGTCCCTGTTGTCTGGGTCGTCCTCTTCGTCTTCCTCCTCTTCACTCTCCGCAGGCTCCACAGCTGCTTCAACACCACCATCTGGACCATCCTCCTGCAGGAAAGGCACCTGACGTCGCAATGCCAGATTGTGAAGCATACAGCAGGCCACGATGATCTGGCACACCTTCTTTGGTGAGTACATCAGGGATCCCCCTGTCATATGCAGGCACCTAAACCTGGCCTTCAGGAGGCCAAAGGTTCTTTCAATGATCCTCCTAGATCGCCCATGGGCCTCATTGTACCGTTCCTCTGCCCTGGTCCGGGGATTCCTCACTGGGGTCAATAGCCAAGGCAGGTTGGGGTAACCAGAGTCACCAATTAGCCACACACGGTGTCTCTGTAGCTGTTCCATCACATAAGGGATGCTGCTATTTCGCATCACATACGCGTCATGCACTGACCCAGGGAACTTGGCATTCACATGGGAGATGTACTGGTCAGCCAAACAGACCACCTGGACGTTCATAGAATGGTAACTTTTCCTGTTTCTGTACACCTGCTCATCGTCTTTTGGGGGTACTAAAGCCACATGGGTCCCATCAATGGCACCAATTATGTTGGGGATATGTCCAAGGGCATAAAAATCACCCTTCACAGTGGCCAAATCAACCTCCTCAGGGAATACAATGTAGCGCTGCATGTGTTTCGTCAGGGCAGACAACACTCTAGACAAGATTTTTGAAAACATAGGCTGAGACATTCCAGATGACATGGCCACTGTTGTCTGGAATGAGCCACTTGCCAAAAAATGGAGGACTGACAGAACCTGCACTAGAGGGGGAATTCCTGTGGGTTGGCGGATGGGGGACATCAGGGCTGGCTCCAGCTGGGCACACAGTTCATGTATAGTGGCTCGGTCAAGTCGGTATCGTAGTATTATATGGCGTTCTTCCATTGTCGACAGGTCCACCAGCGGTCGGTACACGCGAGGATTCATCCTTCTCCTCGCAAGTCCCAGCGGACGGTGCCTAGGAAGGACAACATGGAGCACAGAGTCAAGCAAATCACAGGTACGTTCACCACTGCATGCATAGCACTCGATTATCAATGTATTGAAAGGCGTGTATGTGTGGCAATGCAAGGCCTAGGCCTGTGTGACGCAGTACAAATTAAGCCTTTTGGGCCCTTGAAATGGCGGCTGCCTGACCTGTGAAGTGGGACAATGGGATGTGAGGTCAATGCGCTGGCGTGGCACACCGTGGCGGTAGGCGGTCGAAGACCGCTATACGAAGCCGCATTGGCTAACATTGAAGCCTATGGGTTTCAGGAGCCAATAACGAGGTGCGCCGGCGGTCGCGGTACGCACCGCCGCGGTACGCACCGCCGCGGGCGTGACCGCCATTTTCTATCTGCTTAATCACTCGAGACCTGATCTTCCACAGGAGAGGACCTATACTGCAAGTGCTGCTGTGACCTCGGTCTGGAAGTGACAATGGCTGCTGCGACTGGGGAAAGGGCCCCTGCCTTCACGTCTGAGGAGCTGGAGAAACTTGTGGATGGGGTCCTCCCCCAGTATGCGTTACTCTACAGTCCTCCAGACCAACAGGTAAGTACACTGGGTGCACATTGAATGGGCTATGCCTGTGTGGAGTGGGGTGGATGTAAGTTGGTGGGGTGGGGGGCGACGCAGGACAGATGAGAGCATATGCCATATGGCAAGGTTGGGGAGGGGGGGCCAATCGCATCTAACATGCAAAAAATTGATGATTTTTCCTTCCCACCCTGTACATGTCAAATAGGTCAGCGCCCATCAGAAAGTGGACATTTGGCGTGCCATCGCCAAGGAAGTCCGGGCCCTGGGGATCCACGTCAGACGGGGCACCCACTGCCGCAAGAGGTGGGAGGACATCCGCCGCGGGACCAGGAAGACCGCCGAGTCACTGCTGGGGATGGCCTCCCAACCTAGGAGGGGTGCCAGTCGTACCCTGACCCCCCTGATGTCCCGGATCCTGGCGGTGGCCTACCCTGATTTGGATGGGCGCTTGAGGACATCACAGCAGACACAAGGGGGTGAGTATCAGCCCATTCTGCTATCTCTCTGCGCAGTGGAGGCGTCTGGGTGGGGGAGGAGGGTTGTGGGTGACATTAGGCCAGGGCGCTTTCTGTAGTGTAGTCCTCTCCTTTAGGCATGGCCCTGTGCTCCCGGCCCCCACCTCTGTAGGGTGACAAGTACAGCTATCGATGGTCCAGCATCACACATGTGCGCCTTAGTCGTCTCTAGACCTGTTGTCCTAGTCAGAAGTACTGAGTAGTGTACCCCGAAAGTGCGGCTTAGTGCATGAGGCTCCTGTGTCTGTCCTCTCCGCCCACGGTGTTGACATTGCATGCACTCAACCTGGTCTTCGTTTTTCTCCCCCCACCCTTCTTCTTCATCTTCTTGTGCATGTGTGCATTAGCATCATCAGGCGGAGGAGACTTGGCATCGGAGCACGAGGGAGCTGCAAGTCACAAGGCCCCGGTGGGACCAGGAACAGACACCGAGGGCACCAGTGATCCGGAGGGCGAGGGGAGCACCACAACGGGGACCGGTGGTGACACCAGCGACAGCGACACGTCCTCGGATGGGAGCTCCCTAGCGGTGGCGGCAACATCCGGGCCCCCCGCCTCTACAGGTACAGCCGCCACCCAGCGCACCAGCCCCGCCCTCCCAGCAGCCCCTCAGCCTACGCTCCGTGCCCGCTCGCCCAGGAAGGCAGGCGTCTCCTTCGCCCCAGGCACCTCAGCCCCTGCCCCTGTTACCCCTGCTGCCCTCAGTGAGGAGGTCATTGACCTCCTGAGGACCATCATTGTTGGGCAGACTACCCTTTTGAATGCCATCCAGGGGGTAGAAAGGGAGGTGCATCGGAGCAATGCCTACCTGGAGGGCATTCATTCGGGTCAGGCTGCCCATCAACGATCGTTCAATGCTCTGGCCTCAGCACTGATGGCAGCCATTGTCCCTGTTTCCAGCCTCCCTCTTCTGACTGCCTCCAGCCTGTCTCTGTCTCCTGTTCCTCAGCCTATCCCATCCACACCATCAGACCAGCCTGCACACACCTCAACACCCAAGGGCAGCTCATCCAGACACAAGCACCACAGAACCCACAAGCATTCACGCAAGCAACACCCAGATGCAGACATTCCAACAGTCACTACCACCTCTGTGTCCCCCTCCTCCTCGTCTCCCTCCTCCCTCCCTGTGACGTCTCCACTCACACCTGCATGCACACCACCATCAGCCAGTGCTTCCATCACCAGCACACCCTCCAGTCCAGTCCGCACACGTGCAGTCACCACCCCCACTTCCATTTACACGTCCCCTGTGTCCTCTCCCACTGTGTCTGTCACCCCCTCTTCCAAGACACACAAACGCAGGCAGACACCCACCCAACAGCCATCCACCTCACGACAGCCTCCAGCACAAGCACCTGCACCCAAAGACAGCACACCTGACTCTCCTACAACCACATCCTCTTCCTCCACTCCCATCACCACTTCTCCTACCTATTACCTTGGTCCTAAGAAAGTTTTCCTCGCTAATCTTGACCTCTTTCCCTCCACTGACCCACCTCCTCCATCTGCAAAGAGTCCCAAGAGCACCTCAGCCACCACCAGCCCAGCTTCGAGTGTCACTGTGGTGCATGGGTTCTGGAGTCCACCCTTTGCCAGCAGTGACACTTCAATCAGCAGCAAGGGGACAGCCAGCCCCCCCCCAGGCAAGAGGACCCGGAAACTAAAGGGCCGCCGTGAGAGGACTGACACGGCTGCCCCCAAGGAGCCAAGTTCGCCCACTTCACCAGGCACAACAGCTAGGGGAGGCAAGGGCCCGAGAGCCCCATCTAAGGAGCGAAAGGGCAGCAGGGCGGAGAAGTCAGCCAGCAGGAGCGCAGAGCAGGAGGGGCCCACAAGCCCCATCCCGGGTGTTAGGGAGAACACCAAAGGGCCCAGGACTCCGTCACCGAAGGGTCCAGCAACAGCACGGTCGGAGGGTGAACAGGGCTGAACAGGGCCCCGCCGTGCAGAAGAGCACCGCTGAACAGGGCCCCGCCGTGCAGAAGAGCACCGCTGAAGAGGGCCCCGCCGTGCAGAAGAGCCCCGCTTAAGAGGGCCCCGCCGTGCAGAAGAGCACCGCTGAAGAGGGCCCCGCTGTGGCGAAGAGCACCGCTGAAGAGGGCCCCGCTGTGGCGAAGAGCACCGCTGAAGAGGGCCCCGCCGTGCAGAAGAGCACCGCTGAACAGGGCCCCGCCGTGCAGAAGAGCACCGCTGAAGAGGGCCCCGCCGTGCAGAAGAGCACCGCAGAAGAGGGCCCCGCCGTGCAGAAGAGCACCGCTGAAGAGGGCCCCGCCGTGCAGAAGAGCACCGCTGAAGAGGGCCCCGCCGTGGCGAAGAGCACCGCTGAAGAGGGCCCCGCCGTGCAGAAGAGCACCGCTGAACAGGGCCCGCCGTGCAGAAGAGCACCGCTGAACAGGGCCCCGCCGTGCAGAAGAGCACCGCTGAACAGGGCCCCGCCGTGCAGAAGAGCACCGCTGAACAGGGCCCCGCCGTGCAGAAGAGCACCGCTGAACAGGGCCCCGCCGTGCAGAAGAGCACCGCTGAAGAGGGCCCCGCTGTGCAGAAGAGCACCGCTGAAGAGGGCCCCGCCGTGCAGAAGAGCACCGCTGAACAGGGCCCCGCCGTGCAGAAGAGCACCGCTGAACAGGGCCCCGCCGTCTCAAGCACCACTCCGCTGGGCCCCGCCGTCTCAAGCACCGCTCCGCTGGGCCCTACCTGTCAAGCACCGCTCCGCTGGGCCCTTCCTGTCAAGCACCGCTCCGCTGGGCCCCGCCGTCTCAAGCACCGCTCCGCTGGGCCCCGCCGTCTCAATCACCGCTCCGCTGGGCCCTTCCTGTCAAGCACCGCTCCGCTGGGCCCTTCCTGTCATGCACTGCTCCGCTGGGCCCCGCCGTCTCAAGCACCACTCCGCTGGGCCCCGCCGTCTCAAGCACCGCTCCGCTGGGCCCCGCCGTCTCAAGCACCGCTCCGCTGGGCACTTCCTGTCAAGCACCGCTCCGCTGGGCCCTTCCTGTCATGCACCGCTCCGCTGGGCCCCGCCGTCTGAAGCACCGCTCCGCTGGGCCCTTCCTGTCATGCACCGCTCCGCTGGGCCCCGCCGTCTCAAGCACCGCTCCGCTGGGCCCTTCCTGTCAAGCACTGTTAACGGTTCACTGTGCCCACCATGCCTCCTCCTTGACCAGTGGAGACTGTAATCCACTTGAGAGACTGTGGCTTTGCACTCCCCAGGATGGCACAGTGGGCAACCTACCCACTGTATAGACTTGAGAGACTGTGGCTTTGCACTCCCCAGGATGGAACAGTGGGCAACCCACCTACTGTAGAGACTTGAGAGACTGTGGCTTTGCACTCCCCAGGATGGAACAGTGGGCAACCCACCTACTGTAGAGACTTGAGAGACTGTGGCTTTGCACTCCCCAGGATGGCACAGTAGGCATGGTGGCCCCTTTGTGGTTCTGGCGTCGTGGACTCATGTGGCTGTGGTGCCCCCCCCCCTTCCCTTCCTCCTGAGGTGCCTGTAGTTTTTTCTTCAGATGCCCCTGCAGTGTTCTCTCCAGAGGACTCAGGTCTCCTGCGTGGGCTTTGCCCTTGTTGTTACACTTTGGCCCACGGACACTTCGATTTTCTTTTGATGTGCAGGACTAATTGCCTCGGTTATCCATTGCACTGTATATAGACTTATTTTGATATTTATTTTTTGGCTAGTTGAGCATAACTTTTCAGAGCCTAATATGTACATAAATTTGTATTCACAATTTAATTATGTCTTAGCATTTATCAGGGGGGTTTGGGTGGTGTCACTGTGACTTGTTGCTCTGCATTGGTGTGTACATAGTTTGGGGGGGTGGGGGTCGCATATGTGTGTGCCCGTAAGCTTTACTCCTCCCCCCTCCCGTGTGTCGTAGGTGCAGTACTCACCGTTGTCGTCTGCGCCGGCGTTCGTACTCGTGGTAGATGAGCAGGTAGACGAGAGCAGGTAGTATGTTTAATTCGGGTTCCATGCTGTCCTCCGTCCTCGTGGAGTGCGTAGAGGTGAGCGTTTTCCCGTTCGTAGTCTGTTTACGCCGTGTTTTTATCGGCGGGGCTCCCGCCTCGGAAAAGGTGGCGGATTGGTGAGTTATGATACTGTGGGCGGTACATTGTCTGCCGCCTGCCTGTTGGCGGTGACCGCCGCGCTGTTTGTCTGTACCGCCGCTGCGGGCGGAGTGTTAATGTGGCGGGCTGTGTTGGCGGTTCACGCCAGGGTCAGAATTCCATTTTTTGGACCGCCAGCCTGTTGGCGGGTTGTCCGCCGCTTTATCACCGACCGCCAGGGTTAGAATCACCCCCAGAGTGTGTTTTTGAAGATGTATCCGGAGGGAGACTCGAATGTACTGCCCAGATTGTCCTTCAAAGCCTGGGCTGTGTGTGGGTGGTTGTTTTAAGAATTACCACACCCAGAAGAATTACTGGGAACAACCATGAGTGTAAACTGCCTGTTTTGTATTTTCATGTGTTCAGTTTCATGGTTGGCATTTCTGTCATGTACTTAGTTAGAGCTTTTGTGTTTGTAGTTTGGTAATTATTTCTAATTAGTTAGTGATGCCATTGTGTGTGGAGTGGCGCTTGGCTGACGGTGTACATAGTGTACATATTGACTTGCTGTTGGCTACTGCAGCACACTGCCAGCCAAATACAAGTCCACACACTCCCATCAGCTGGTGTGATTGCTGTATCAGGCATGTGGGCGTATGTAAGTGATGGGCCCTTGAGTGGCGCTGTCTGTCGATGAGAGTGTTGTAATGTGCTGGGCCCGTGGCTGGCGGAGTGAATGGTCTTGTGCATGTCATGTATGAAAGGTGTGTGAATGGACTGTAAAGCGGTTGGTGCTTTGCCATGGCTTTACAGCTCACGAGCTGTGAGTCATTGGTTCAGTTTTTTGGCCTTTCAGTTATTAACAATGCATTTCATTTTTGTGAAGTCTCTTGTTAATAAAATGTGATCCACTGAACCATGACTCACCCTTGTGCCAAATCCAACCAGTATGTGTGGTAAAAATGTCAAAACCTGCTCCGCTGTAATCAGAAGTCGCAGCACACCTGTGACACGCTAGGTGCCTCGGGTGGGACCCGATGATGAAGCATGCCACCAACTTAGTTGGTGGGTGAGGGGTCTTTTTAACATAACCTAAGTTTATTTCTTTTCACAATTTTAGTGTTTGGAACATCGCATAAGTATGTGGACACACCAAAATGATCTTTTGCAAAACTACCTGTGTTGGGGGGGACACCTATGGTTTTGGTCCCAGGTGTGGCCTTCATCTAGGGCAACCTACCAAACCCAGACATGTTTTAAAAATAGACACCCCAAGGAGGTGTGGCTTGTCTGGATCCCCCAACATTTTCTTACCCAGACTCCTCGGCAAACCTCTAAATGTGCATAAAAAATCATATTTTCCTCACTTTTCTTTGTAGGATCACCACTGCGACACAAAGTTTCTACCACCCAGCGTTCCCCTCAGTCCCCCAGGTAAAATGATACCTCACTTGCATGGGTCCCCAAAGCAGAGTCAGCCTAAAAGATGTATAAAAGACAAATGTGTGCTTATCAACTCGCTGTGCTATCCCCTCAATCTCTACAGGTTTTTGGCCTTTTTCTGTTGCAGGCACCTGGCCCACCTCCACAAGTGAGGTACCATTTTTATTGGGAGACTTGGGGGAACGCTGGGTGGAAGGAAATTTGTGGCTCCTCTCAGATTGCAGAACTTTCTGTCACCGAAATGAGAGGAAAAAGTGTTTTTTTGGCCACATTTTGAAGTTTGCAAAGGCTTCTGGGTAACAGAACCTGGTCAGAGCCGCACAAGTCACCCCCTCTTGGATTCCCCTAGGTGTCTAGTTTTCAAAACTGCGCAGGTTTGCTAGGTTTCCCTAGGTGCCGGCTGAGCTACAGGCCAAAATCCACAGCTAGGCAGTTTGGAAAAAGCAGCTCTGTTTTCTTTGTGAAAATGTGATGTGCCCATGTTGTGTTTTGGGGATTTTCCTGTCACGGGCGCTAGGCCTACCCCCACAAGTGAGGTACAGTTTTTATCAGGAGACTTAGGGGAACGCTGGGTGGAAGCAAATTTGAGGCTCCTCTCAGATTCCAGAACTTTCTGTCACCGAAATGAGAGGAAAAAGTGTTTTTTTGGCCAAATTTTAAAGTTTGCAAAGGATTCTGGGTAACAGAACCTGGTCAGAGCCCCACAAGTCACCCCACCTTGGATTCCCCTAAGTGTCTTTTTTTCAAATGCGCTGGTTTGCTAGGTTTCCCCAGATGCCGGCTGAGTTAGAGACCAAAATTCACAGTTAGGCAGTTTGTAAAAAACACCTCTGTTTTCTGTGGAAATATGTGATGTGTCCAAGTTGTGTTTTGCTGCATTTCCTTTCACGGGCGCCAGGCCTACCCCCACAAGTGAGGTACAATTTTTATCGGGAGACTTGGGGAAACGCTGGGTGGAAGGAAATTTGTTGCTCCTCTCAGATTCCAGAACTTTCTGTCACCGTAATGAGAGGAAAAAGTGTTTTTTTGTCCAAATTTTGAGGTTTGCAAAGGATTCTGGGTAACAGAACCTGGTCAGATCCCCACAAGTCACCCCATCTTGGATTCCCATTGGTGTCTAGTTTTCAAAACTGCACAGGTTTGCTAGGTGTCTCTAGGTGCCGGCTGAGCTACAGGCCAAATTCCACAGCTAGGCACTTTGCAAAAAACAGCTCTGTTTTCTTTGTGAAAATGTGATGTGTCCACGTTGTGTTTTGGGGCATTTCCTGTTGCGGGTGCTAGGCCTATCCACGCAAGTGAGGTACCATTTTTATCAGGAGACGTAGGGGAACACAGAATAGCAAAACAAGTGTTATTGTCCCTTGTCTTTCTCTACATTTTGTCCTTCCAAATGTAAGACAGTGTGTAAAAAAGACGTCTATTTGAGAAATGCCCTGTAATTCCCATGCTAGTATGGGCACCCCGAAATTCAGAGATGTTCAAATAACAACTGCTTCTCAACACCTTATATTGTGGTTATTTTGGAAATACAAAGGTCTTCTTGATACCTATTCTTCACTTTTTATATTTCAGCAAATGAATTGCTGTGTACCCGGTATAGAATAAAAGCCCATTGCAATGTGCATCTCATTTATTGGCTCTGGGTACCTAGGATTCTTGATGAACCTACAAACCCTATATATCCCCGCAACCAGAAGAGTCCAGCTGACGTAACAGTATATTGCTTTCAAAAATCTGACATCGCAGGAAAAAGTTACAGAGTAAAACGTGGAGAAATATGGCTGTTTTTTTCACCTCAATTTCAATATTTTTTAATTTCAGCTGTTATTTTCTGTAGGAAACACTTGTAGTATCTACACAAATGACCCCTTTCTGAATTCAGAATTTTGTCTACCTTTTAGAAATGTTTAGCTTTCTTGGGTCCCGCATTGGTTTCTCACCCATTTTAGTCACTAACAGGAAGGAGGCTGAAAGCACAAAAAATAGTAAAAATTGGGTATGTCCCAGTAAAATGTCAACATTGTATTGAAAAATTGGGTTTTCTAATTCAAGTATTCCAGTTCCTGAAAGCTGGGAAGATGGTGATCTTTCCACCGCAAACCCTTTGTTGATGCCATTTCCAGGGAAAAAAACACAAGCCGCCTTCTGCAGCCCTTTTTTTCCAATTGTTTTGAAAAAAACTTAATTTTCACTGTATTGTGGCTAATTTCTTGGTCTCCTTCAGGGGAACCCACAAAGTCTGAGTACCTCCAGAATACCTAGGATGTTGGAAAAAAAGGGCGCAAATTTGGAATTGGTAGCTTATGTAAACAAAAAGTTATGAGGGCCTAAGCGCAAATTGCCCCTACTAGCCAAAAAAAGGCTCGGCACAGGAGGGGAACAGGCCTGGCAGCGAAGGGGTTAAGGGAATTGCTTCAGGAGGGTCAAGGGGGGCAACTATGTCAACCCCTACCCTTTAAAAGGGCACCCCAACCACTGGGAGTGGAATTAAGGGGGCATTAGGTGTGCCACCAGTCTTGCCACTGGCTTGGCAGGTCACACAAGAGCGCCAAAACTCTTTAGTGTCCTCTGACATGTGAGGCCAGTGAAACAATGGAACAAGTCTGTCCCAAGTTTTGCTCTGGCCCAAATACCCAGCCAAAGGAATGTCATGTGCCAAGTCAGAAGAAACTTCTATACTGCAAAGGGATAACCAATCTCCTGGCAGCTCCAGGTTTAGGGTCCCTAGACTCAGTATAAAGGAGGTTGTCTTCACAATAGACGTTATGGCTATCAGTGACATCCCCATTCTGCTGTTTGACAGCTTGCTGTCTTAATCTCTCTAGTGCGGGACAGTTCTGCTGTGACACACTCAGCTCTTACCTAGCAGGCCCCTCTGAACCCAAAAGCTCAGCAGTGTCTGCTGCCAGCTCATCTAGTGCGCAGAGAGAGGATTTCTCTTTCTTAAAAGGGGAATCTTCTGGAGAGGGATGGCTAGTGGGCAACGATTTACCCTTTCTACCCCTAGCTTTTGGAAGCATGTGGTCCATTGTTCCAAGATCCAAGCTTCCATGTCCTCTTTGCTTCTTGGCCTGAGCCCTTGTCAAAGCAAAGATATGCCCAGGAATGCCCAGCATTGCTGCATGAGCCTCCAACTCCACTTCAGTCCAAGCTGATGTCTCCAAATCATTGTCTTTTCTTAAGCAATATACAGGTAAATCAGTGGCTACCACAACTTTCTTTGGACCAGTAACCCCCCAGTTGAGATTCACAACAGCCATGGGGTGGCTAAGAATGTTGTTATGAGCATCAGTCACTTGGTACTGCTGACCAAGATGGTTTTGATCAGGGTGGACCAGTTTCTCAATAACCATAGTGACACTGGCTCCTGTATCCCTGTAGGCCTCAACACCATTTATTAGGGAACTTTGCTTGTACTTACCCATATTAAGGGGACAAGCAACCAAGGTGGCAAAGTCAATACCACCATCAGAAACTAAAGTAGCCTCTGTGGTCTCCCTAACAAGACCAACCCCAACTATATTACCAATGGTGAGCCCAGCTTCACCCTTTGATTGGCTATTTGTAGTAGACTTCTCACCACCACTGCTATTACTAGGGGCATTAGAGGACGCAGTTGGGGTTGTGGTAGTGGGAGCCTTGGTGTTTTTCTTTGGACAAGTGAAATCACTTGCCCAATGGTATTTACTCTTACATAAATAACACCATGGCTTCTTTTGATTGTGGGAAGAGGATTTGGACCCACCACCCCCAGATGATTTTTGTGGGCCTGATGAAGACTCAGAATGTGTTTTATCTTTGTCCCCACCCTTGTCAGAAGACTTACCATCCTTCTTCTTGCCATCCTTGTCACCACCTGTATGAACTTTTCTGTTCACCCTTGTTCTGTCCCATTTGTCTGCCTTCTTTTCCAGTTCTTGGGGAGAGGTCAGAACTGAGTCTACCAAGTACTGATGCAACAAGTCAGACACACAATTGTTCAAAATATGCTCTCTCAGGATTCGATTACACAGACTTTCATAGTCAGTCACCTTACTGCCATGTAACCAACCCTCCAAGGCCTTCACTGAACAGTCTACAAAGTCTGTCCAGTCACGAGAGGACTCTTTTCTGGTATCTCTGAACTTTATCCTGTATTGTTCAGGGGTTAAGCCAAATCTATCTGAAAGTGTATCCTTCAAAATTTTGTAATTAGTAGCATCACTTTCTCTGACAGTAAGGAGCCTATCCCTACCCTTACCAATGAACGATAGCCACAAGACAGCAGCCCTGCCTTTGAGGGACCAACTGTACCATGCAGGCCTTCTCAATTGCAGCAAACCACTTATTAATGTCATCCCCCTCCTTGTAAAGGGGGACTATCTTATGCAGGTTCCTAGAATCTTGTTCTCTTACAGGATTACTATCAAGGACACTGCTGCTGCCACCATGGGAAACTAACCCCAACCTCTGTCTTTCCCTCTCTACTTCTAGAGATTCCCTGTCTAAGGCCAACTGCTGCTGTTTCAGCTTCAGTCTGGCTTCTTCCAACCTCAGCTTTCTGAGTTCCCTCTCTAGGATGTTGTCCTCAGGGTGGGAGGCTTGGGAAGTCTGAGACACAGAGGAAATGTGGGAATTGGCCGAAGTGGACCTGTCTCTAACTGGCTGGACTCTAGTTACCTGGCCTTTTGGAGTGAAAGGTGCCCTACTAGTGTGTGACCCCCTCCCACTACCGGTGTCACTAGGTGGCCTGTTAGCTGGCAGGTCTTGGATGAACCCTCCCCAGCATCCTCAGGGTCCTCTCCTGATTCTTTAGGAGTGCCCCCCTCCTCTACCTCCTGATGCCGGGATGGGCCAGACTAGTTCTGGTCACTTTCTAGGAGAATGCTAAGGAGAAGATCTTTGGTAGGGTTCTTACCAATGCTTAAACCTCTTTCTATGCAGAGACCCCTCAAACCTTTAAAGTTTAAACTACTATAGGTTGGATGGACAACTATGATAGTCAGTTCTACTGCAGACATGATTGTTAGAAAGGGTTTAGGACAGATGGAAAAAAGTTTTAGAAACTTTTAAAGAAAAAGGATAAACTTTTCAAAACTTTTCAGAAACTTTTTAGAAAGTTTATAGAAAGAAAGTTAAACTGTTTAGGTTAACTTTGTATATTTATAAGTATTTGGTATATGGTTTTCTTATGAAAAGCACCAATGACAAAGTAGTAAAGCAGTTACAAGTACTTATCCCACCGTTGCACCACCAATGTAGGAGGCTGGCCTGGCTTATAGGAGGTACCTGATGGTACTTACACCCTGTGCCATGTCCAGTTATCCCTTATTGGTAGATTAGTAGTGTTCTAGCAGCTTAGGCTGACAGAGGTAGCTATAGCAGAGCAGCTTAGGCTGAAATAGGAGACATGCAAAGCTCCTACTATACCACTTATATTATATAGCACTATATCACAAGAATCACAATACTCAGAGTTACTAAAAATACTTTATTTTAGTGACAATGTGCCAAAAATATCTCAGAGGATATACTCCCTTAGGAGGTAGGTAAAATACACAAAATACACACAAATCAAAATCAGGTAAGGAAACAGTTAGAAAAGTAGTGCAAACACAGTAGAATTCAATAGGATGCAAGAGGCCTAGGGACAACACAAACCATGTCCTAAGAAAGTGGAATGCGAACCACTTAGGGACCCCAGGCCCAGTGTAGTGTGTAGAGGGTCACTGGGAGTGTAAGAAAACACTAAGGGTGTCCAGTATACCCCACCCCAAGACCCTGAAAAGTAGGATTAACGTTACCCTACTTCCCAAGAAACACACTAAAGTTGTGATAGGAGATTCTGCAAAGACCACAACTGACTGAAAAGCACTGAAGACGATTCCTGGACCTGAGGACCTGTAAAGGAAGGGGACCAAGACCAAAAGTCACAAAAGTGTCCAGGGGGGCAGGAGCCCACTAAACCCCGGATGAAGGTGCAAAATGGAAGCCTCTGGGTGGAAGAAGCTGAAGATTCTGCAGCAACGGAAGATGCCAGGAACTTCCCCTTTGCACAGAAGATGTCCCACGGCGTACTGGAGGATGCAGAATTGTTTCCATGTAGAAAGACTACAAACAGGCCTTGCTAGCTGCAAAGGTCGCGGTTGAAGAAAATTGGTGCTGCCTGGGACCAGGAAGGACCAGGAGGTCGCCCCTTGGAGGAGGAGACCGAGGGGGCACTCAGCAACACAAAGAGCCCATGCAGAAGCAGGCAGCACCTGCAGAAGCACTTGAACATAGGTTCAAGAAAACTGAGCATGGCAAACGTCTCAACACTACAAAGGAGGGACCCATGAAGCCGGTGGTCAACTCAGCAAGCTGAGCAATGTAAGATGGAGTGCTGGGGACCTGGGCTGTGCTGTGCATAAAGGATTCCTTGCAAAAGTGCACAGAAGCACTAGCAGCTGCAGTTCATGCAGTACACAGGATTACTGTCTGGCGTGGGGAGGCAGGGACTTACCTCCACCAAGTTTGTACAGTTGGACCACTGAACTGTCGGGGTGACTTGGATCCAGCTCCTGTGTTCCAGGAACCATGCCCGTTAAGATGAGAGGGGACCCAGAGGACCGGTAAAGTAGAAGTATGGTGCCTGCGTTAGCAGGGGGAAGATTCCTTCCACCCACAGGAGATTTCTTCTTGGTTTCCTGTGCAGGGTGAAGGCCCCCAGAGCATGCACCACCAGGAAACAGTCGAGAAAGCCGGCAGGATTAGGCGCTACAATGTTGCTGGTAGTCGTCTTGCTGCTTTGTTGCGGTTTTGCAGGTGCCCTGGAGCAGTCAGCGGTCGATCCTTGGCAAAAGTCAAAGAGTGGGATGCAGAGGAACACTGGTGAGCCCTTGCATTCGTTATGTGACGAGAAGCCCACAGGAGAGACCCTAAATAGCCATCAGAGGAGGATTGGACACCTAGTCAGGTAAGCACCTATCAGGAGGTGTCTCTGACATCGCCTGCTGGCACTGGCCACTCAGAGGCCTCCATTGTGCCCTCAAACCTCTGCATTCAAGATGGTAGAGGTCTGGGACACACTGGAGGAGCTCTGAGCGCCACCCCTGGGGTGGTGATGGACAGGGGAGTGGTCACTCCCCTTTCCTTTGTCCAGTTTCACACCAGAGCAGGGGCTGGGGGATCCCTGAACCGGTGTAGACTGGTTTATGCAAGGAGGGCAGCATCTGTGCCCTTCAAAGCATTCTCAGAGGCCAGAAGAGGCTACTCCTCTCAGGCCCTTAACACCTGTTTCCAAAGGGAGAGGGTGCAACACCCTTTCTCAGAGGAAATCCTTTGTTCTGCCTTCCTGGGACTGGGCTGCCCAGACCCCAGGAGGGAAGAAGCCTGTCTTTGGATTGGCAGCAGCAGTGAAAACCCCAGAGAGCTAGTTTGGCAGTACCGGGGGTCCATGCTGGAGCCCCGGGAATGGATGGGATTGGCACCCCAATACCAGATTTGGCATGCGGGACAATTGCATGATCTTAGACATGTTACATGGCCATATTCGGATTCACCATTGTGAAGCTACATATAGGTATTGACCTCTATGTAGTGCACGCGTGTAATGGTGTCCCCTCACTCACAAAGTCCGGGGAAATTGCCCTTAACTATGTGGGGGCACCTTGGCTAGTGTCAGGGTGCCGTCACACTTAGTAACTTTGCACCTAACCTTCACTAAGTGAGGGTTAGACATATAGGTGACTTATAAGTTACTTAATTGCACTGTAAAATGGCTGTGAAACGGCTTCAGTGGCAGTCCTGTTTAAGAATTGTCTGTGCTCCCTATGGGCGGCAAAAGAAATGCTCAGCCCATAGGGATCTCCTGGAACCCCAATACCCTGGGTACCTAGATACCATATACTAGGGAATTATAAGGGTGCTCCAGTATGCCAATCAGAATTGGTAAAAATGGTCATTAGCCTGCAGTGACAATTTTAAAGACAGAGAGCATAAGCACTGAGGTTCTGATTAGCTGAGCCTCAGTGACACAGTTAGGCACCACACAGGGCACACATTCAGGCCACTACTATGAGCACTGGGGTCCTAGCTAGCAGGATCCCAGTGAGACAGGCAAAAACAAACTGACACACAAGTAAAAATGGGGGTAACATGCCAGGCAAGATGGTACTTTAATACAGCCACGCCTCCAGGCTCTTGTGCCACTGGTGGCAACTCATTCCCCAGAAGGCAGTCTATAGGCATCTGGAGACTAACTGTGACCTTCTATGGGTCTATGGGTCAATTCCCCACCCTACTCCAGGGATACCAGGGCCATGTGGTCGACAGAGATCTACCCTACGCACCTGACCGGTGTACCGCTCTCTGAAAATCAGACTTTACGCTATCATGATCCGGATGGCCCCAGTGTCCCTCAGAGCAGTGATAGGGACCCGATTCTCTTTCACCTAGTGGAAGTGATGACTCTCACCCTCCGGGATCACAAGTTCACCCTCTGAGTTTATGTCCAAAATAAGAGAATTTAGGGCATCTTCTGTCTCTGCCCCCTGTAGACTACCTCTCTCTAAGGCCCCATGGACCACTTCTATAGAGTTCCCACCAGAGGGTGGCTTCTTTGGACAGACGGAGTCCCCCTATTCGTGTCCTAATTGAGAACAATCAAAGCAGCGGGGTTGGAAATGGGACACTCTGGGCAACCGGCCACCAAAACCTCCCTCCTTCTTCTCAGAAGGGACATAGGAACCCTTTCCTTCCCTTTTACCCTGAGACTTCTCTGGATCTCCCTTGACCTCTCCCTCTTTCTGCCGGGGGAAACCTGAGCCACCCTTCTTGGAGTCACGCCCAGGTACATTTTTAGACACTGTGGTGATAGCCCAGAGGTCTGCCTCCTTAGCAAGCTTCCTGGGGTCAGTCAGATTGTTGTCTATGAGGTGTTGGTGCAGCTCTGCAAAATAGGTACTGGAAATATGCTCCCTCAAAAGCAGGCTGAAGAGCCCATTTACCTCACTGCCCCTCACCCAGCCCTCCAGTTCCTTGCTGGCATAATCAATGAAGCCCACCCAAGACTGGTCTGGAAGTTTGTGGCTGTCTCTGCACCTTTGTCTATATTTCTCAGGGGTCAACCCAAAATTAGGTGTGAGCCTTGGTCAGGCAACAGCCACAATCTTTTGCTGAGTGAACCACAAAAAATCAATAATTTAACATGTGCCCAAAACTGGGTTGCTTGGCAGAAAAAACAGTTAGGCTAAACTTAGAGGCAATGTGTAAAGTAGTTATACAGTAAACAAACAGCAGCACAGTGAAAACACAGCCCAATCAAAATCCCAAAATTAGAAAAGATAGAGCACATTTTACAAATGTATTTGACATCAAAACCATTAACATCCAATTAATAGAACAGGAGTTATGATTTTTTAAAGTTTAAGGGTCAAAATAGCACGCCCTCGGTTATAAACACTGTGTTAAGTATTTATGCATTATACCAACAGCAACACAGTGAAAACACAACACAATAAAAAACCCAAACTAATTTAGAAAAATAGAGAAAATGATAATAAATTATTTGACACCAAGACCATCAAAATCCAATTAATAGAATAGGAGTTATGAATTTTTAAAGTTCAGGATTCATAAGGGCAAGTCCTGAGTTTTAGAAAATGGCCACCTAGGCACATTTAGCACCACAACCAAGGGTCCGGGAATGGATGGAGTCCTCTTGGGAGTTCAAGACTCACTTAGGGTAGGTCCAGGTGCAGGTATATGATGGCGGGAGCGTGTTATGCCCCTGTGGCTCAGAACAGGAGACCATATCAGTAGCCCAGGGAGTCACTTCTGAAGTCCTGGGCTTTTCAGTAGGGCCAGCCTCTGAAAGTTCTAAGCAGACTCCAGGCATCAAACAGTCCTTCCAGATACAGAAGCACTCTGACAAAGTGCATAGCAGGTCACAGCAGTAGGCAGTCCTCTGAGAGTGCTTCAGCAGGTCCAGTAGTGAAGTGAAGAGTAAGTCTGAGAGACCTATTTTTATACCCTGGTGCCCTGCTCCTAGAAGCTGGATGACATTTCCAGAAAGGTTCTCTGAAGTTCCAGGAATTTCCTGCCTCCACTGCTCTGGCTCCTAGCTGGCTGCACTGACAATGGAGGGTCTTTAAACCTATTTTGTGGCGGATCCCAGCCTATTCAGTTGCAAGTGGGGCTGTGCTTAGCTGTGCTCCCCCATCAAGTCAGTTAATTGCCCATTCATGCTCTGCTAATCCCCCTATTGTGTAACTGTCTGGAATGAATTCACAAAGACGCAACTGTTGGTTACACCGAGTCATGTGACCTAGGTAGGCTGCAGGCAAAGAGAGCTAAGGGGAGGAAAATGCCAACTTTCTAAAACTGGCATTTTCAAATTTGAAATGATAAATCTGACTTTACCATTAAAGAGAGTTTATCACTATAACTTCATAGATAGCAAACATGCAATATCTACCACCTCTGGTTTAGGAATTACGACCTATTAATTTTAATAAGGAATCCTCAATATTATTCTATGGGAGGGGTAGCCTCACAGAAGAGAAAAATAAATTTGGGAGTTTTTCACTACAAGGACATGTAAAACTAAAAGGTTCATGTCCTACTTTTTAATTACACAGCACCCTGCCCTATGGGCTAGTTAGGGCCCACCGTAGGCATGACATATGTAATAAAAGGGGAATTGAAGGATTGGAAAAGGGTTTTAAATGTCAAGCTGACATGGTAGTGGGACACTGACTTCAGGTTGCAATGGCAGGCCTAGGATGCATTTTAAGGTGCTACTTAGGTGGGTGGCACAATTAGTGCTGTAGGTTCACTGGTAGCATTTACTTTACAGGGCCTGGGTATACGGTATACCATTCTACAAGGGACTTACATGTAAATAAATTATGCCAATCAAGTAAATGCTAATCAAACCATGTTTAGGGAGTGAACACAAGTACCTTTTAAGCACTGGTAAGCAATAGTAAAGTGCGCAGACCTAATGCCAGCAAGCAAAAATCGAGGAGAAAGTAGAAGGAAGGCAAAAACTTTGGGGGGGACCCTGTAGAGAGGGCCATTTCCAACACAAGTCCTGAAAAATATGTACATCCTAATGTTTTCTAAAGGTTACAGTGCTCAATTCAAAATAAATCATAAAACTTTACCTGGTCTATTTGAGTTTTTGCACGTTTTGAAGGAGCTAAGTAGCTCAGAATTCAAAAAAAGCATATTACTCTCTTTTTAGCTTGTTCAGGCTAAAGTAAAAGAGCAAAATGGATTATCCCACACATTTTGTAGAAATACATTGGGTATAGAAATATAATTAACTTTGTTGGCATGCTCTCCACAAATACAGTAAGAGAACACACAGTGCAATATTCTTAAATGATTTACGAGCATTTATAGTTAAAAGGGCCTCGGGGAATGATTAATCCAACTACTAGTAATAAAACCCTACCTTCCACCAGTATGAAGCTTGTGATTTAATAATGTTTCACCAATTAATCAGAACATGACTCACACAGCTTTTTTACTGCTGCATGGCTCTTCTCAAAGTACATAACACAAAACAATGCTAGTGAGAGAGCGCAGTTTAAATATTACATATACTAAAAGTAAAATGCTTATATCAATGCTTAATGATGCTGCATAGAAAACAACAATAATTAGAGTAATGCTTAAACATGCATCTGAATTACGATTATAATGTGTGTGGTCACCAATATATGTATACGTGAACTAATAATGATGATTAAAAATTATTCATGCTATGATTTATATTAACACTTATGATATTGCATTTGTATTAAAATCTCGTAGGCCTTAAGTTAGCCTGGGCTGTGGATTTAGCTGCCTAGCTCTCATATTAAAGCATTTTTTCTCTGTTTTCCAGTGTGCTGACTTACAAAGGGCCATGACCCTGCATTTGTTCCTTTTCTCCGTTTTATGTAACCATACAGATTCAATTCTCATCAGCATGCTAGCTGCCTTAGTATGAGTTTAATACAATTTTGAAACAAAAGTAGATTAAAGCAATGTACAAGGACATTTGACCATGGACAAAGGAACTCATGACCCGAGAAACGTGCCAAGTGGTGATGAAACCCCCCGGATGTGCCACCTCCGAAGGCGTCAATTATGAAGACCAATAAATTTTTTATAAATTATCGTGGGGTGACAATTGGAATTACCTAATTTATAATTTGATAGGTTAAAGATAGTGGGGTATAGTGAATGTCCAATAGAATTTTGGGGGAAGGTATTAAGAAAAAGGGATAAAACCTCATGTCACAGAAGGGACGTTAGAACTAGGTAGGGAATGCTATTGATTTAATCCAGAAACTCTGTCACTCTGTCTGGTGACTTTGAGACCTAATAAACCATCCTCACCCATAGACTACCCTTTACACTTCTCCTCCTTATGAGGGAAGTGTCCCCTGTCCTTTAGACGAGGTTAGACTGATGGCGATTTGACTGATGTCCTGAAGACGAAGACTGATCCTGTGTGCTGACCTATTCCTGGAGGGTAATTATGACCATGCGATTTGTAATTTGTCTGTTTGCTTTTCCTTTCTAGGTACCAACTGCTCATTTTTTAATAGAGGCCGTAGCTAGATGTTTTCCAAATTTGTGTTCTAAATTGTTTTTGCATGAAGCCCAACATGCTGATGCTAATTAGGGATTAGAATAAGAGTTCACTCTGACTGATGCAATAGACAAATGACCGACGTTACGCTTTGTTGAACTGAGACGTATATGATACTTGCTGTGTTCTGATTTATGTTCATGCTGTGCTATGTTCTTATGTTTGTGATTCTTGCATTAATTAAATCTTATCACAGTTGCCATATTGTGACTATACTCTTATGCTTCTTGGTTTTGAGATTGACTCTTTTGCTTGTAGATTGTAAACAATAGGGAATAACATTCATAAAATTCTATCAACAGGTGTGGTTATTCATGGCTGAAAGGTCATGCTTGCGTTGACAATTTGATTAATGTCTTTATCTGAAGTAAAATGCATTGTGGTGATAAATATTGATGAAATTATTGATATATATTGCTTGACATATTGATCAGTTATCTCGTCCTACGGTGTCTCTCCACTGGGTCACAAGATTCATTGGCCTAAAACGAGCCCCAATGTGTAATAAATAACATAGAGGGACGCGTTAACAGTTCTGGTAGCAGAGTGACGGTTTGGCCCTTGGGGGCCCTAGGACGGAGAATCATTGTTTAATTTGTTTTTCTGTGATAATGCAAATTGGAGGTATGATGGGTTTCTAAGTTCACCATGACTTTCCCGGGATCTCAGAGCCTGCCTAAGTGAGTTGGGGATGTTCTTGGCGCCATAGTGTGTGTGGTTTAGGGTTTTTGCGCTTGCTAGCTTATGCCTTTGCAGGTGATTGTGAGACGTGTGTGTATTTAGGCCAAATATGTGTTGTTTAGTAGGAGTAGGCGTACTCCACAGTATGAGAGTAGGGAAGTCGGCGTACTTCATATGAGTTTGGCGCTTAATGCTCAAAATTATCCACGTGGTTGGTTGTTTATGTACGGACCTGTCGTGGTCTAAGACTCTGGAGTATGTGAACAAGTGTAGAAGACACTTGGGTTTATGTTGTAATCTGTGCGGTTTAATAGGTCAATCGGGCGTGGTTGACAAGTCAAGTTTGAGTAAATGCGTATGTGAAACCTTCGATGGAGATTTGGTAAGTTCTAAAGTGCACTAAAATAAGCCATTGACAAGTCGAGAGTAGAATTTGCGGGTCGAATTCTGCTTGCGTATGCGGGAACTGATAAGGAGAAAGTAGTGGCTGAGGCTTCAAGTGAAATCTCTGTAAAGTTCTGAAGCGAATGTGTTACCCTTCCTGTAGTAAACCGGCAGATTTGTGTTGTCATTTAAGGTGCTTGCAATAATTGCATTAGTTTGCGTGGGTTCGTGTGGGTTCAGTGAGGAGCGGACGAGCCGCAAGACTTTGTCAGCTGCAGTGCGTGTGAGTGTGACGTCAGTGGTGCCGCGCTGAGATAGGCCAGTTGTCGAGAGGGGTCGTGCACGGATTGGCTGCCGTCCGTGAGAGGCAATAGGTTGAGAAAGGTGGGTGAAGAGTGTCCTGGGAACTAAGTCACTTCTGATTAAATACAAAACAAGAGAAAATCGCAAAAATGAATTTTGTTAAAGCATTCAAGAGTGCTCTGAAGGGAGATACATATATCATAGCAACTGATGGGGAGCCTACACCACCCGAGGGTACTCCAGCTTATATAGTCATGGAAGAAAAAGGTGTTGCTCCATGTTTATGGATGAAACAGTGGCGCAAACTAACAGAGAAGGAGTGATGTTTATCGTTTCCGGAATATGCAATGTTACATACGAGGGTTCTCGGAAGATTGAGGTGGATGTTAAATGAACAGAAACCACCTCCGAGGCCAGCTCAGTATGAGGCGTTAGCGGTTTGGGATCTAATGGCTCTTAAACAGAGGCAAGAAAAGTTTCAGAGAAGACTGAGAAGGGCAGAAAAATCTTATGCAGAAGCTAGATGGGATGATGAGAGCAAAATGTGGAGAAGGGGAATTGTTGATGGATTAAAATTGTTCCCCGCAATAGCACAGGGAGAAGAAACACAGGGAAAGAAAGCCACCTGTAAAACAGATAAAGACTCAGGCAAATCTAAAGAGAATAAAAGTTTCTTGGGAAGAGGAAGATGATTCAGACGATGAGGAGTTTATGGACAGGTTGTTGCACGATCGCCCACCACCCTATGTGGTGAGCGATAGTGCTCCAAGCACTAGTACGGATCCTGGGAACCAGACGCAGGAAAAGGGAGTTGCTGATACGGCACAGACTAGTGATACGGCTCCGCTACAGAGTGGTGTCAGTGTACCCACTGCTCCAGACATACCGATACAGTTGCAACCTCCACTGCAGATACAGAGAATATACCCAGACATCCCAGTACTTGAGACTACTACAAATCTGATAGTGCCGCCAGACCCAATATATACGAAATCAAAATTAGTACAGATTGAGTCAACTCCGAAATTACTGTCCCAACCGCAACCACAGCTGATACCAGGATAAAACCCAGTAGCTGGCCCACCATTAGTACCTGTCCCGGGTACTTTGGAACAGAACTATGGAGCTACTGCTCCACGGAGTCTGGGTCCAGGTCAGACACCTGCTGCCATATCATTGCCAATTACTGTCGGTCCACCAGTGCCATTGTGTGCTCAGGGTAAGACTGGTGTATGTGATCAGGGAGTGATGACTCAAGACGCAATAAGAGGAGGGTCTATGGGAACCCCCCAGATTATGGCCCCAGGAGAACAAACGGTTGAACAACCGAGGTCTTTAATGGACCTTAGTCCAGTGGGAGCACCCATCGAAGCAATGCGCCAAGCAGGACTAGGAGTTTTAACTCCACAGACAATGAGTACAAGTACATCACATTCCTCGATGGTGCATGTAGGGAACATTTCGCTACAGGGTTTCACAGTCCAGCAGCTAAATGAATGGTTAGAAAAGACTTATACTTCACAAAAGGCTGCAGTGGTTACAGTCGAACCAGAAAAAGAAAAACAAGACGAATACCTGAACCTTGTAAGACTAGGGGCAGAAGCTGCTGAATTAGTGGAAGGTACGATGGGAGTAAATAGATTGGAGTCATACACAGAAGCAGAATTGAGATTCCTGTGCCCCAAGATTACCAAAGAAGTAGGCAAGGTGCATCAGAGATTAGCGAACCTGGCAGATAAATACAATATTGATATCGGAAACACTAAACATCTGAAAAGAAGTTACAGATTAGATTTTGACTCAAAAGATTTTGAGCACATGAGGTCTGCGGGAATGAAGGCACATTTGAAAGAATTGTTGCAAAGTGCGCAAATCTGGGGTGCACTGGAAAAATGGGAAGGCAGGTGGGCAAAGAAAAGAAACAAGGAAAAAGGTGACAGTCCAGGGTCTAACCAAGCTAAGGCTTCCCCTGATGTGGATTCAGTAAAAATATTACCTATGAGAGAGACAGCTGGTGGTGTCTTAGTACATGTACCGTGGACGAGGGGAGACATCCTATCCTTTACCAATGATTATCCCACATTGAGAGAGAAAATGATCGAGTGGTATCAACAAACAGACAGGTTTGTGACACTTGCAAAGTGTCTTTGGGAAGACCTGAATACCTTGTTTGAGATCATTGTTCCGCCTGATTTGTGGCTTGAATGCAAGAGAGGGGTAGATTGGCCAACGAAGGAACCGGCAAGAGATAAGGTGACAGGGGCACCTTCTGAAGAGGGGATGAAGTATTATCATAAGGTGATTGAGTTTTTGAAACAAAAGGTGTTGCCGAAAGTGACTGATTGGCAGAAAATTGACCGGACCTCTCAAGAGGTTAAAGAATCAATACATGCTTACTATGAAAGATTGTTAAAGGCATTCAAACACTATAGTGGTACTGAAACTATTGAACCGAAGGACATGAATCACCTCGCATTTAGATTCATCGAAGGGTTGAGACCAGAAGTTAGCTAGATGATTAAGAATCATTTGATTTGTTGGCAAGCTAAACCGACTGATGAGGTGTTGCAATATGCGAAATACTGTAGTGATGAGATTGAGCTGAAACAGAAAAAGCTGAAAGAGAAAGTGATGGTGATGCAGATAAGGGCTGCACAGGCAGGAATACAGGGAAACGGAGTTCAACAAATGATACAGCAACAACTGCAAATGAATGTTGTGTTTCAGACACAGCCGAGAGGTCGAGGCCAAGGGTTTGTGAATCGCGGTCCTGACTTGAATACTGTTGTGGTTCAAAACGACGTGCAAGGGGTGAAAAAGATGTCACCATGTCACGCGTGCGGGGGCGTGGGGCACTGAAAACGGGAGTGCCCGAATATGGTGCAGGATGGTGTTGTTCAGCAAAGTGCTAACGTTGGTACATTACAAAATGTACGGGGCCTGAAAATGAGGCATCAGAACCCGAATTTTCAGAACAATCTAGTACAAATGTAAGGGGCACCGCCCATGCAACAGATACAAATGCCACGTTTTCAGTCAGTGCAAATGCAACCAGCACAACAGCAGATTCTTATGGTACCTAGACAGCAAATGCAATTACCAATGGCTCCGATGGGACAGCAACAGGTGATGGTTCCTCAACAGGTCACAGGTCAAGTAATGAGTCAAATTAATACAGTACAGCAGTTCCCATTACGAGGTGAAAATGGCATGAATGGGGAATAGTCAGACGATAGCTCATACAGTGAAGAGAGCAGGCTTGCAGCATCCCTAGAGGTGGATCAGAGGGGTCCATATGTGGAAGGAAAGGTGATGGGTTACAAGGTTTCATTCCTGGTTGATACAGGAGCCACACGCTCTACAGTCAGAAGTGCTGAGGTTCCAAAATTGCCTCTTTCAGGGCGTACCATAAGAGTGGTCGGAGTAGCAAACCAATATTTGACAAATCCGATTACAGATCCAGTGCAGGTCGAGATCAGCAACTTTCAGGGGCTACATAGGTTTGTAGTCTGTGATTCGGGTCCGGTGTCCCTATTGGGAAGGGACTTACTGTGCAAGACAAAATGCTCAATTACCTGTTCCAATGATGGAATCGAAGTGCAGACAAATAGTGATGATGAGGGAGATGAAGGACAATTCTCAGAAGAGGACACAGGAACAGCTAATGAAGATTACCCATTGATTACTCTGTTCCCGATGCTTACCGTGATTGATTTACCTGTCGAGTTACAGGGAACAGTAACAGAGAAAGTATGGGATCTGATCGGAAAAGAAGTAGGACTAATAAAAGGGGTAGAACCAGTCAAAGTCCAGATAAAGCCAAATGCGGTATTCCCTCAAGTGCCACAATATCATATGACCCAAGACGTTCTCATCTAAGTGTCACAAATAATTGCAGATTTTCTCAGGCAGGGGGTTCTGAAAGAAGTTTTGAGCAGTCCATGTAACTCTCCCATAATGGGTTTGAAGAAGCCCTGTGGGAAAGTTCGAATTGTGCAGGATTTGAGAAAAATAAATGAAATTGTGGTGAAGTGTTGCCCTGTGGTAACCAATCCAGCAGTAATAATGTTCCAGGTTCCCTGTGATGCTGAATGGTTTACTGTCGTAGATCTGTCACAAGCCTTCTTTTCGATAACTCTTCATGAGGATAGCCAATTTTTGTTCAGTTTCAAATTCCTGGATAAGGTGTACAGTTGGTGCAGAATCCCTCAAGGGTTTTCAGAATCAACGTCCATCTTCAATCAGATATTGAAAAAGGTTTTAGAGTCCCTGGTACTGCCTTTTAATTCAACTCTTGTGCAGTACATTGACGATTTGCTGATTGCATCCAAAACTAGAGACAGTTGTAAATACGATACCATTGCATTACTGAATCATCTGGGAAGGAATGGGCATAAGGTGTCACCCAGGAAGTTACAATACTGTCAGAAAGAAGTGAAATACTTAGGGCATTTGATCGAAAGAGGTTCCAGGAGAATATCAAAGGAAAGAATAACAGCCATTTTGTAAATGAACCCTCCAACGACAAAAAGAGATGTCAGGATGTTTTTGGGAATGGTGGGCTACTGTCGTCAGTGGATACCCAACTTCTCGATCATTTCAAAACCATTGATAAAACTGACAGGCAAAGAGATCAAGGACGAGCCATATACCATACCTTTGTCTAAGGAAGAACTTAAATCATTTATGGAGTTAAGAGAATGCATGTACAGGGCACCAGCATTAGGAATGTCTGATTATACGAAACCTTTTCTGTTGTTCTGTCATGAACGTGATGCTTGTTCTTTGTCTGTTTTAACACAGGTCCATGGAGATGCAAATCGCCCTGTAGCATATTTTTCAGCTACCTTGGACCCTGTCGCAGCAGCCTTACCGGGTTGTTTGCGCGCAGTTGCAGCAGTTGGTCAGAGCCTTACACAATGTGAAGGCATAGTCATGGGATATCCCCTAACAGTAATGGTTCCGCATTCATTTGAAATTCTGTTGACTCGAACTAAAACTCAGCACATGACAAATGCTTGTCTCACGAGATATGAGACAATCATACTGGGGTCACCAAATGTTTCACTTAAGCGGTGTAATGTATTGAACCCGGCAACCTTACTTCCTGTTGAAAACACTGAAATCAAAAATGAGGAAGAATTTGAACATGACTGTCTTGAGGTAACTGAGCTATGTACCAAACCTCGTCCAGACATTCGGGACACAAAATTGAAAGAAAATGACTGTATTATGTTTGTTGATGGGTTCTGTCTAAGAGATTCTACTGGAACACTGAGAGCTGGCTATGCGGTATGCACTATAGCTGGCATCGTTGAAGCCTCCTGGCTCGAGAAAGTGTTTTCCGCACAAGTTGCAGAATTAATTGCTTACTAAGGCATGTCACGCAGCTGTGAACCTAAAAGTCACTATCTATAATGACAGCAGATACGGATTCAGAGTTGTACATGATTTTGGCCAACTTTGATCACAGAGAGGTTTCATGACCTCATCTAGATCTCCTGTGAAAAATGGTGAATAAATAAAGGATTTGTTACATGCAATTCAGTACCTCTTGAAATTGCCGTGGTGAAATGCAGTGCTCATATTAGATCACAAGACTTTGTGTCCATGGGAAACGGCTATGCAGATCAAGTCACAAGGTTTTGCGCATTGAACTGTATATCGTTCAAGGAGCAATGGGAACTATTACCACAAACAGAAAATGCCACATGTCTGAACCTTGCATTACGGGTAATTGACACGTTAGATGAGTTAAAAACATTACAGAGTCGTGCAAGCAAAGAGGAAAAACGCTCTTGGCAGAGAATGCAATGTGTACAAAGGGCAGATGACTTGTGGGTTTCAGAAGAAGGGAAACTAGTCTTGCCAAATAGTCTTCTATCTCAGTTTGCCAGGCTATACCACGGACAAGCTCACCTTGGGAGAGATGCAATGATCAGGTCATTTAAAATCGATTGGTTTAATCCAAAATTCAGACATGCTGCAGAGGTCATTTGTCACAGGTGCATCATCTGTCAACAGATGAATGCCGGAAAAGGAACTGTGGTAACCTTGAGCCACATTGGGAGAGCTGGCAGTCCATTGAGCAAGATGCAAATAGACTTCATTGAAATGCCTGTTTGCCGAGGGTTGAAGTACGTGTTGGTGATTGTGTGTGTTTTCAGTCACTGGATTGAGGTATACCCTACACGTAGGAATGACAGTCTTACAGTTGCAAAATTACTACTTAGGGAACTGATACCAAGGTTCGGGTTTCCGGTCTCTATAGAGTCAGATAGGGGCAGACACTTCGACAATGAGGTGATTAAACTCCTGTGTGCCACACTTAACATCGAACAAAAGCTGCATTGTAGCTATCGCCCTGAAGCATCAGGACTAGTAGAACAAATGAACGGTACTTTGAAATCGAGAATGGCAAAAATGTGCACAGCTACCAATATGAAATGGCCAGATGCATTGCCTTTAGTGCTGATGTCAATGAGAAACACCCCAGATAAGAAAACGGGATTATCCCCCCATGAAATCCTCATGGGTAGAGCTATGAGATTACCAGCAGTACCTGCAAACGCTCTAGTGAATATTACAGATGATATGGTGTTAGACTACCGCAAAGGTTTGGCTGATGTGATTTGCTCTTTCTCTCACCAGGTGGAAACTAACACATTGCCACCGATTGGCGATCCAGGACACTCTCTACAAGCTGGTGACTGGGTGGTTGTCAAAAAGCATGTGAGAAAGTCGTGTCTGGAACCACGTTGGAAAGGGCCATATCAAGTAATCTTGACAACTACTACTGCTGTAAAGTGTGCCGGAATTCCAAACTGGATACATGCCAGTCACACAAAAAAGGTAACGTGCCCAGCTGAAGAGGAACTTGAAGTTTGCGGCACAACAGCTTCAGGAAGGGAAGTCTCAGGGCCAGAAATCAATCAAGAAGGAACTGAGACTGCCGGAGAGCTTGCTGAGAACAGCCTCGTCCCTCAAACAGTGAATGAGTTCAAGAGAGGTGACAGAGTGCCCATCTCAGTAGAGGCAACAGGAGAACTAAATCAAGGAGAGGTTCTCCCAGAAGTAGACAGATACGGGTTAGAGCTCGAACCCTGTACAGACCCAGAGGAAGAAGGAGAAGAAGAAGAAGAAGAAGAAGGAGAAATAATAGAGAGAAATCAGAGTGTGCCAGAGTCACCTGAGCCAATTGCAGGTCCATCAAGTGAAAACACCATAGTACAAGAGGAGGGTGCTGTCCAGAGTCATGAAAAGACACATCAAAAGAAGACGCATAAGGGTGATAACTGGCCAGAAAAAACACTCTTAAGGATAAGAGACATACCAAGACACACAATAATAGAGGAGAACAATACATCCTGAGTGGAAGACCTAAGTGAAGGAGAACAACAGGGTGAACGAAGGCTGAAAAAAAAAGTCGCAAACAGAAGATATACAGGTCCTGAATGGGCGTATGCTACAACATCTGAGTGGCAACAAGAATTCCTAGCATTCTGTTTTGATCGAGAAGTACCAGGCCAATACTACGGTACCTGAACGAAATTTAAAGAAAAAAAAAAAACTTGGTTAAAATTGAAAATCTGAAAACTGAAACAGAGACTTTATAAATTACCAAAAGTGACTCTAGAACCGGATTGACTTTTGAGAAACCTGATTACGACAAGCTGCTATCCTGATTTGACAAAAAAGGGGGTCCTGGAGTGAGTGAAGACGCTGTAAATACACACAGAGAGCAAGATTTTTTTTTAATCATCCTTCAGTTGATTGTCGATCTACTCTCTGATTCTATACAGACATGGCTTATAATAGAAGTAGCAGCAAAGGAAGTAAAGTGTGTGGTTGGGTAGGACTCATAATAGGTGTTGTGTGTGCAATAATAATCGTGGGAGTGATTGTAGGAATGCCATGAATAGAGAAAAAGACCATTAATGCTACCTCAAAACCTGAAACTACAACCCTAACACCGTGGGAGAGATTTGAGCAGGATGCAAGACATTTGCATGAGGGAACTAATTCAAAAGGGGAACTTTCTACTAATGTCTTCTATCGCTTGCTAAATGAGTATGTGGAGACCATGGATGCGAAAGATTGTTACGTATGTACTAAGATTCCATCATCTGTGCAAGAGGGAGTTACCTATCATAGCCTCCCTTTAACTTACGGGACTAGTTGCAGCTTACTACTAACAAGGTTCTATAATCAAGAGCATGTGCAATACTTTTATTCAAATCTGGATGTTGTGTTTTCCTTTGTGCTTGTGATTGAATTTTTGAATAAGTTAGCTAAAGAACATGATATAAAAATAGTTAGAGGATTCTTTGAGCCGACACTTACATTTGGAACCGCTTATGCACATCGCAATAATTTGACTTGCTTTCTATCACCTGTAGAGAAAAGCTTTTTAGATCACACTGATGATAGGCGCAAAGCATTGAAGGAGAGATTAGAAAAAGGGTTAGAAAAACACACGTATGCAAATGATTATGCTTATACTGCAATCAAAACACAAGGCAAACTAGCTATAGATGCATTACATGTAGGTAGGCTTTGTGTATATATAGACCAAAATCTGATCAAGACAATTTGTTTGTGGGAATGAGTGAATGTAGGCATGTGTTTTTGTTTCAGAGTAAATGGACATTTATGTTGAATGGACAGGATCCAGCGATCCCTGGGATTTATTACATCTGTGGGCTTAATGCTTATTACCATCTCCCTAAGGGATGGTATGTGACATGTTATTTGGGAATAGTCTTCCCAAAGATTTACCAGATCGATGACCTAAAACAAATACCTAAAATGTCTGAATTACAACATCCTAGACAAAAAGGAGAATCAGTGGCAGCTGTCATTGGTGATATATTCGGAGCTATAATCTCTTCAGTGGGGGTTGTCTTGAATTCTATGAAGATTCAAAAGTTGTCTACTATTGTGGATAACATGCTAACAAATTTTACAGGGGCTATGCTCCTGATGGATACTGACCTTGCTGCAGAAAGAGCTATGACTCTTCAAAATCGACTTGCTTTAGACATTCTTTTAGCAAAGAGTGGAGGGGTCTGCAAGATGCTCAACAAGCGTCATTGTTGCCCGTTCATTCTGGATAATAGTAAAGAAATTAGAAGTATGCTTACTAACCTTACTAGAGATAGTACATATTTGAAGGATTTGAAAGAACTTTGTGTCTGGGAAAAGTTTGGAAAAGGAATTGCCAGAGTTGGGAGTTGGTTTACCAATATTTGGAATGGGGTCCTTGCAAAAATATTAATGGGTCTATTAATTGTCTTGGCCTGTTTATTAGGATTGTGGGGGGCATGCAAAATTAATGACAAAATCAAGAAAAATTGGACTAAAAGAACAAAAAGAAAAGAAGAGAGTGAGAGAGAGAAAATGTTCAATGAGATTTGGGAAAGTTCACATAAAGGGCAAGATGTTGAAATGTGCACTATGCGCAAGGTGAAAAATTAAAATTGAAAGGTCAAAGAGAAAGGTTTGTGTGATGACGAGCATCATCAGAGGAGGGACTGAGAGAGCGCAGTTTAAATATTACATATACTAAAAGTAAAATGTTTATATCAATGCTTAATGATGCTGAATAGAAAACGACAATAATTAGAGTAAAGCTTAAACATGCATCTGAACTATGATCATAATGTGTGTGGTCACCAATATATGTATACGTTAACTAATAATGATGATTAAAAATTATTCATGCTATTATTTATATTAACACTTATGATATTGCATTTGTATTAAAATCTCGTAGGCCTTAAGTTAGCGTGAGCTGTGGATTTAGCTGCCTAGCTCTCATATTAAAGCATTTTTTCTCTGTTTTCCAGTGTGCTGACTCGCAAAGGGCCATGCCCCTGCATTTGTTCCTTTTCTCCGTTTTATGTAACCATACAGATTCATTTCTCATCCTCATGCTAGCTGCCTTAGTATGAGTTTAATACAATTTTGAAACAAAAGTAGATTAAAGCAATGTACACGGACATTTGGCCATGGACAAAGGAACTCATGACCCGAGAAACGTGCCAAGTGGTGATGAAACCCCCCGGATGTGCCACCTCCGAAGGCGTCAATTATGAAGACCAATCAAAATGTTATAAATTTCGGTATTTTTTCAGGGCAGGGAGTGGTCCCTTGGAAAAAATATTTTTGGGTCCATTCACAAAGTGGAAGGGGTCCCATGGGGACCCCTTCCAATTTGCGAGTGGGTTACCATCCACTTGAAGTGGATGGTGACTGCGATACCATTTGCGACCGCGTACGCTGTCGCAAATGGTATTGCATACCACTCAGACTCGCAAATAGGAAGGGAACACCCCTTCCTATTTGCGATTCTGAAATGCATATTGCGAGTCGGTACCGACTCGCAATATGCATTTCTGCATTGGGAAACGCGTTTAGCGAGTCGCAAACAGCAATTTTTGCCGTTTGCGACTCGCTAAACGTTTCCTACATCTGGCCCTTAGTAACTTGTTACGGAATCGCATTTTACTTTTGTGATTCGGTATTAGGAAGGGGTTTGTTTAGGATTCCCCTTCCTAATACCGAATAGCACTGGTATGTATGAATGTTTTGTGACCGGAATGTGGTTGCAAAACATTAATATTTTACCGACTCTGTGGAGGAGGCGGTAACCCATTCACAAATGGGAAGGGGTCCCCAAGACACCTACCTCCCCTGTGTGAATGTAGGTGGAAACATTTTTTAAGAGCAGGCAGTGGTCCCACGGACCACTGCTCATTCTTAAAAAATGAAAAGAACATTTTTCATTTTTGCGTTTGTAATGCATCCCGTTTTCCTTTAAGCAAATCAGGCTGCATTACAAAAAAAAGTGCTTTATTGAAAAAGCAATCACAGACATGGTCGTCTGGTAACCCCAGCAGGCCTTTATCCCTGTGATTGTGGTAATTTCCAAATGGGTCACAAATTGCAATCTGCTCCATGAATATTAATAAGGCAGGTCCCTTGCAACCCATTTGAGAATCGCAAACAGTGCATGAGACGCTATTGTACATAACTGTTTTCAATTTCCTAATAGCGAATCACAAAAATTTGCTTTTAGGAAATGGCAAACCACTTTTTTTTATACATCTGTCCTTACAAGTCCAAGCAGCAACTCGTTTGGAGGGGATCCTTAGAAGCACAAACCTTTTCATTCTACATGATCTTTCTGAAGATATCTTCCTGCACTTATACGAAACCTATTAGGATGTTTTAACTGTAAGATTAAAACAAATCCTATGTCAACCAAAAGTTACTTTTCTAAAACTTATGGCAGTATTAAGCAGCAGAGAGGATAAGACAGTCTGGGGAAACAGATGCCGAGTGGTACTTAGGCAGTAATTTCATTAACTGTTCTAGCCCATTGAAAACAATATACAGTATTATGTCAGAAATTACTAAAGTTTCTTACTTCCCTTCACAGATTTTTCAAGCAGCTGGTATCGTACCTGAATTAACTGTTTGAAGTTAATTTGCATTACACTTCTCCTTAGGAAAAGATTTGTATTTAAAAGCTCATATTCCAGCAACATGATGCCCATTTTCTCATGAATATAGAGCATTAGCATTGTGTAAAATGTAAGTCTGGGTTATCTACTGAGAGGTTGCTGCTGGAAGTAAATTATTCGCTAACCATCTCAGAGCTTTTTCACATATGGATCAGAATTTAAAGAAAATGTATCTTGACTTTAGCACTCCGGAGTACTAGCCATAGTGTCAATGTACTACAATCTCTACCATAGAAAATGCTTCTACTGCACCTATTCGAACATTATTGTTCAGGAGTGCCTCACAGTTGTCATTAATATAGGAAGTAGTGCTCTAGTTTTGCATTACTTTTTTTTTTTTTAAGTTAGAAGAGAACACTGGGCTGTCAACTGGCAAATTGTGGCTGCTAATGGAAGTGCATGATTTAATCATCATGTTAGATTTTTCAGATAGATGAGGAAGATATTTGTGAATTTATAGAAAATATGTCTACAGGTTAGCATCTAGACTACTACTATAGGTTATATGAGGCAGTCACAGGAGAAAGCTGTTTCTCTAACCGATGTTTAATGAGATTCTAGTAAAAAAAATCAAACTTTTTCAAAGGGTGAAATCATCTTGCAACACACCCCAGTTCCTAAAATTACTAATACATTATTTGTGTTGTGAATTAAATAGTATACCAGTCTTTCTGTCCGCTCTTTTTAAGACCCTCAAAATAACATTCATTATAATGCATTTTTAGGACAAAACGGGTGGAGTCTTATCCCCCAAAATCCAAACTACTGTGCTTGTTGCAACCTTCAACATAAATAGTACTGGGGAAAAAACAGACAAACGATTTTATGAATTCCACCTCAATTTTTAGGCATGTGATTTACAACTGAAATTTCACCCAAAGGGAGGGCACATCCTTGTAGTTAATGACCAAGGATGCGTAGGGTCCTTGTCTTCGCCTCAATGGGCAATCAAGATACTGTGCAAGTGTTAAAAATAAAATAATGTAAGTGGGGGTGAGATTAGTCACTGGCATGTTGTCCTTATATTTCTCAATGACAATCTATTTGTTCAGTTAAGAATTTTCAAAGTTTAATATTTTATCCCACAGATGAGTCAGGGTCTTCCTACAAGGTCCCCTTCTTTCCTCTGCATGCAGGGCAAGACTTTAAGACTTGGGCCATTTGCTAACATCTCACCACCATCTATCAATGGAAAGGGGGACTTTACAGTCCCAACACATTGTAATGTGCCTCTTTGCCAGATTTAATGCCAAGCCTATGCATCTATTGTCTGCTTTGGGGAATTATGTTTTGAGAACAGACTTTACAAGCAGGCCTCTGTTGTTAGCTGAGAAAAAACTCAAGCTGCGTCACAACATATCTCCAGAATACCTGAATTTCAGTTCAAGGTTAAACCATTTAATAAAAGCTGGCATTGTAGAATTTACAACTGGTGCAAATTACATCTGGGGCAGGCCATGTCTACTACACCCATCATCAGATTAACGTGTTTCGGGATCACTTAAATCATATGCAGAGAATTACATTGGAAATATTTAAGTTGCATGTTTCAGGAATCCTTATGTCTATGTTCCTCACTCTCATCCATTCCTTATTGTTGAGTACTCTGCCCAGTGCAGCCTCCCTTTTAACCTTGGTGGGCACCCAGGCTAGTTTGCTTATCTGCAACAAGGAACAGTAAAACCAGATCCTCAATTTACAGCCACCCTCAACTATGAACAGTAGTTATAAAACTTTGTGAGTCCATAATTCATTGGCAATAGTCTTCCATTTATTTTGTCTGACTGTGTTACTAGCACATATGTCAAAATTGTGAATGTGGGATGTCAGACTCACCTAAACAGTACTTGAAGAGATAACAACTATCCATTGGAATATAAGTCCTCTATTTGCACTAGACCAGACACCGACCATTGGGCCAGGTCTTGGGGCCTAAATCATGACTTACCTTTTGAGAATCTCAACAGAGGTATGGTGGGGATGTAGAGTGAGCTGGACATGACCTTGCATTCACAAAGGCCCAGCACGTCAAAGAGATGACTACCAGAATGTTTATAGAAGCAAACTTTCTAGTCTGGCCTGAGATTCTTGCCACTAGTTTACCCGATGCTGACTCATGATCTATCTGTCCTAACTCCTGGGAATGCTCACACTCTTACACCTGGATAACCATTAGATCTGGGCAGCTAAGTAACACCACTCAGATTGAGAAATGCCCCCCATCTTCATAATGGGTTGTTAAAGTGTTTTTAAAGCTAATCTGTAGTGGCTCCAGTCCAGATTAAGTTCACTGATGTCATCATTATGTCCCTCAACCAAGACCCTGGTGCCCAAATTGGTAGATTACTAAAATTTAAGAGTATCTTTGGAAGTGTCACCATTTTAACTAAATATTTCCACCTATGACCTACAGTTAAAGGGTCTGATCCACAAAAGGCCTCCGCACTCATGAAGGAGGCCCCGCAGTCATGGGGGAGTCTCCCCACTTGGGGTGGATTCTCATTGCGGGGAAGCACGATAATCCGATGACCTTTAGGCTAGATTGAGTACATTGTCTGTGATAACCCCAGTGACATTCAAACAAACTATTTTGAAGCAATCAGCTGGGCTTGGCTATACCCGACACAGGGGGGTCTTACTTTAATGGGAGTAAATGCTGCTCTCTTGGATGTGTGAGCTGTAGTCCTCTCTGATTCAGGTCCCCTCCTGGCTGCTTTCCTCCATATTACACTCAGTCCTGTGCTCATGTAGAACGGCTCAGTTGCAGAAGGAAGGGCCAGGCAACGAGCAACAATATTCCTCCACACAGACACCCTCTGCCAAGGAGCCCGAACGAGGCCCAACCACCATTGTGGGCTAGCAGAGCTCACTCAATCAGATATGTCTGTCATCTTGGATTGGCAGGTGGTCAAGTCCTCCCCAGGCCAACCCGAGGAAATCACAGCTCTCAGGGCCTCAGCTCAGTTGGGGGGGTCCCATCAGCCTCACATGCCTAGACAAAGAGAATCAAAGAGCTGTGTGGGTCTTAAGTGCACTGAGGTGGCAGGTGTTTCTCAGGAATCAAGAGGAACATGTCCTCTGCCATGGGCTGCCTACCATGCCCCCTACCACCGGTTGGAGTTGCATCCTAACGCTAGGTCACTCTTCTGTTTCATAGCATTTATTTCCACAGAGTGCCACTGCATTCCACCTGATAATTCAAAGAATACTGCATGGCCCTCTGAATGTGCTGTTTTCAAGGTGACATCCTCCTGAATAGTAAAACTGTTTGAAGTCATGTTACACAGGCTGCTAGAGAATCTAAAGGAAGGAGGCCTAATAATCAAAAAAGAAAAATGGCAAATTCTGGTAGTGTCAGTCACTTATATTGTCTAAGGATAGCATCAAGTAAATTCATCTTAGTGTGAGCAGTGAAGAAAGCACCCTCAATTGTTGATAAATATGAACTTAGGTTCTTCCTGCAGTTAGATACCAAATCATGTAAAACATTTTCGGGATGTAAGGAATTAACTGAAAATTGTGGATGGTATTGAATGCAGGAAAAGTAAATAGAATTTGCCCAGGATGTTGAGAAATCAAATAGATGACATCTTGGAAGAAACTTGGTGAAAAATATGCTTCATGACTACTATTGGTGGAAAAAATGTATACTTGATGGTGGAGCAGAAGGTGAAAAATGTCATTAGTTGTGCCACTGGGGACTAAATTAAAGTGGTCAGGAATGTTTCCTTTTCCGTGGTAGTGGGACCAAAAAAACTGTGATTAAAGATGAAGTTATACAAAGATGGTCCAATTTATCGACAGAGATTGAATGGGAGGTTATTCTGGACACACACACTAGTCCCCCAAATCCCCTTAGGATTCGGTTTAATGGGAATCCCTTTTTCTTCTGCTCTTGGACAACCAGTCTCTCAGCAAATGTATCAACCGTGGCCCAAGACCAACAAGTATCTGACCCTATCTTAAGTCCTATGATCCAACATAAAAAAATAATTGGTAGGCCTCTTCTGCTGTTTTTTTCTTGGAACATGGTAGGCTTGCCTCAGAAATTGGTTGATCCGGAGTGGTTTGAATTCATTGACAACTACCACCTATTAATATTCCAGGAAACGTGGCTTTTTTAAAACTTATTTGATCAGTAACTTGACATCTGCTGCATGGCGGGCCAATGGAAGATTAATTATAGGGGTAATACTAGCCTTTAACTGTGATATCAAAACCTTTGGCCCGATTCACAAAGGTAAATGAGTAGTGAAGATAGACTTTTGGTCTAGGTTAGACTTTTGGTGTAACTTAGACCAAAAGTCTAACTTTACTACTAGTAGAGTTAGACTTTTGGACTGAGTTAGACCGATGATCTAATCTTAGACCAAAAGTCTAACTTTACTACTAGTAAAGTTAGACTTTAGGTCTAAACTTTGACTTCAGTTCTAAACTTAGACTTTTAGCCTAAGTTTACTTTTGTGATTCAGACTCACAGTCTATTGACTCCACTGACATTTTAGGACTGAGCCTAGCAGGGGCAAATGGGTTATGTTAAATATATATTCTGTCTATAACCATTTGTTATCACTCATATAACCACTCGTTATCATGCAATAAGGAGTCACAGACCACTGCTTGTGTGGATTATCATCTGTCCAATTTAATCTTCCCCTTCGTTTGACTGGAGGTGACGTTAATGTCACTTTTCATCATTAGAATGCATGTAAATGGCTACCTAAGACAGAGATAAAGTTCTGCCTCATTTACACCTGGTACAGCTGGGCTCTAACTTGCCCAGTTGACACTTACCCACAAACTACCTGGCTGGAATGGACAGTCTAAACCTGACATAGACATATTACATACTTTTGCAAGGGGGGGTACAGAAGTAGGGTCGGCTACTTTTTGTATAATGTATACAGCACTATGAGACAAAGTGATTGGTTTTATTGTAAACCCCAGAATAGACATTGATTACAAAGCTTCCTAGTATGAGTGACACTTTAATCTTGGTTTTTTTGGGAAACAGATGACCAATTCTAGTCGACCCACAAATAGGAAATAATTGTAGATGACCAAGTGGCCAGTAGTTTTAGCCAACGAGGAGGTATTGATCAAGATATATCACACCTTTTATTCAGCTATTGCTCCTTTGCTGCACTTCCCGGTGTGATATTTCCTTTATCAATTTTCATCGTCCCCCATTTTCCCAACTAAAGGAGATTTTTCATCATGTATTTAGAATTCCAGACCTCAAAATCAAATACAAAAAATAATAATTTGTGGTACTATAGTAGTTGTCGCGTAGCAAAGTCTGTCATTCTAGCAATTAAATCATGCATTTCTTCTTTGATTAGAGCTGCCAGGTCACACCATAGGCATACTATAAGTGCAAGTTAGTGGAATTGGAATGAAGACATTTGGATGGACCTTATTGAGGCATCTAGAAGCAGAGACAGAACCTCTTTTGACACATAGGCCCTGATTTATACTTTAGCAATGGCTTGCACCATTTCTGTGCACCAGCCGGGCACCACATTTATGGAATGGTGCAAGCCGGTGCAAAGGGTAGGCTAGCGTAAGAAAAAATGATGTTAGTCGGGTGGGACTGGCGGTATGGAAGAAGGTGATTTTGCCCCAAAAAATGACGTTAGGTAGGTTATAGTAAAAAAAATGATTCTAACCTGCCTAGAGTCATTTTCTGACGCAAAACCATCATTACCACATGACTCCTGTCTTGGAAAAGACAGGAGTCATGCCCACCACCCCGTAATTTTTTTTGAGTAAGTCACGCATGCAGATCTCTCTGGCACCTTTGCTGATCCAAATGCGCTCTAAAAAGTAACCTCACATCCAACACTTAATCTGCGCATTGCAGCCCTGCCCCTAAAGTAATCTAGCCTGTCTGCAGACCTGGGAACTCATTGTTATGATTATCCAGTAAGGTCAACATAGTTTCAGACAAAATCAAATTGTACTTCCTCCCGTGGCCCTGCTGCCTTCTAGGAGACACGTGTGGATGATCTGGCGTGGGAGTGGAAGCTAAGTTCTGAGCCTATGAGGGATGGTTCTTACTTTCCTGGTGTGGGAAAGTACCATCATACCTGGCATGTTACCCCCATTTTCACTGTAGGTATGTTTGCTTTGGCCTATGTGTCACTGGGATCCTGCCAGACAGTGCTCATAATGTATGCCCTGTATGTGTTCCCTGTGTGGTGCCTAACTGTATCACTGAGGCTCTGCTAACCAGAACCTCAGTGTTTATGCTCTCTCTTTGCTTTAAAATTGTCACTGCAGGCTAGTGACTAATTTTACCAATTCTCATTGGCACACTGATGCCTTATAATTCCTTGTATATGGTACCTAGGTACCCAGGGTATTGGGGTTCCAGGAGATCCCTATGGGCTGCAGCATCTCTTTTGCCACCCATAGGGAGCTCCAACAATTCTTACACAGGACTGCCACTGAAGCCTGAGTGAAATAACGTCCACGTTATTTCACAGCCATTTTTCACTGCACATAAGTAACTTATAAGTCACCTATATGTCTAACCCTCACTTAGTGAAGGTTAGGTGCCAAGTTACTTAGTGTGTGGGCACCCTGGCACTAGCCAAGGTGCCTCCACATTATTCAGGGCAAATTCCCCAGACGTTGTGAGTGCAGGGACACCATTACACGCGTGCACTACATATAGGTCAATACCTATATGTAGCGTCACAATGGTAACTCTGAACATGGCAATGTAACATGTCTAGGATCATGGAATTGTCCCCCCAATACCATTCTGGCATTGGGAGGACAATTCCATGCATCCCCGGGTCTCTAGCAGAGAACCCCGGGTACTGCCAAACTGCCATTCCGGGGTCTCCACTGCAGCTGCTGCTGCTGCCAACCCCTCAGACAGGATTCTGCCCCCCCTGGGGCCTGGGCAGCCCGGTACCAGGAAGGCAGAACAAAGGATTTCCTCTGAGAGAGGGTGTTACACCCTCTCCCTTTGGAAATAGGTGTGAAGGGCTGGGGAGGAGTAGCCTCCCCCAGCCTCTGGAAATGCTTTGATGGGCACAGATGGTGCCCATCTCTGCATTAGCCAGTCTACACCGGTTTAGGGATCCCCCAGCCCTGCTTTGGCGTGATACTGGACAAAGGAAAGGGGAGTGACCACTCCCTTGACCAGCACCTCCCAGAGGAGGTGCCCAGAGCTCCTCCAGTGTGTCCCAGACCTTTGCCATCTTGGATTCAGAGGTGTTGGGGCACAATGGACAGCTTTGAGTGGCCAGTGCCAGCAGGTGACGTCAGAGACCCCTCCTGATAGGTGATTACCTCTCTTAGTAGCCAAGCCTCCTTTCTCAGTAGCCAAACCTCCTTTTTGGGCTATTTAGGGTCTCTCCTCTGGGCTATTCCTCAGATAACGAACACAAGGGCTCACCAGAGTTCCTCTGCACTTCCCTCTTTGACTTCTGCCAAGGATTGACCGCTGACTGCCCCAGGACGCCTGCAAAACCGCAACAAATTAGCAAGACGACTACCAGCAACATTGTAGCGCCCCATCCCGCCGGCTTTCTCGACTGTTTCCTGGTGGTGCATGCTCTGAGGGCTGTCTGCCTTCACCCTGCACTGGAAGCCAAGAAGAAATCTCCTGTGGGTGGATGGAATCTTCCCCCTGCCAACGCAGGCACCAAACTTCTGCATCACCGGTCCTCTGGGTCCCCTCTCATCCTGACGAGCGTGGTCCCTGGAACACAGGAGCTTGGTCCAAGTGTCTCCTACAGTCCAGTGGCCCTTCTGTCCAAATTTGGTGGAGGTAAGTCCTTGCCTCCCCACGCCAGACAGCAAACCTGTGTACTGCGTGATTTGCAGCTGCTCTGGCTCCTGTGCACTTTTCCAGGACTTCTTTTGTGCGCAGCCTAGCCTGGGTCCCCAGCACTCCATCCTGCATTGACCAACTTGCTGAATTGGACTCCGACATCGTGGGACCCTCCTTTGTGACTCTGAGTCACCTGCAGTCCTCAGATCTTCTAAGTGCCTGATCTGGTACTTCTGTGGGTGCTGCCTGCTTCTGTGGGGGCTCTCTAAGTTGCTGAGCGCCCCCTCTGTCTCCTCCTCCAAGGGGCGACATCCTGGTCCTTCCTGGGCCCCAGCAGCACCCAAAATCCTCAACTGTGACTTTTGCAGCTAGCAAGGCTTGTTTGCAGTATTTCTGCGTGGAACCACATTTGCAACCTCTAGCACGCCGTGGGACATCTTCTGACCAAAGGAGAAGTTCCTGGCACCTTCCGTTGTTGCAGAATCTTTGGCTTCTTCCACCCGGAGGCAGCCCTTTTGCACCTTCATCTGGGGTTTAGTGGGTGTAGGAAAGTCCTTTTTTTTTGCCTGATCACCCCCACTCTTTCTGGATAGGTACTGGTGGTTACTGACTCTTGGCTGTGCCCTGGGTACTGCTTACCAGTCCCAGGGCCAGTGCTCTGTGTAAAATGGATATGCAAATTAGGCTAATTATAATTGGCTAAGTAAACCTACCTATAAGTACCTAGTATATGGTAGGGCATGTAGGTTTAGGGACCACAGCATAGGTGGTGCACACTTAGGTGCATTGCTGAGGTGCCCAGTGTCATTTTAAAAGCAAGCCTGCCTTGCTGGCTGCTTTTAAATTAAAGTTATATGCAAATTCGACTTTGGAATTAAAGGTACTTCCAAAGTCTTAAACTACCTTATTTTTACATATGAGTCACCCCTAAGGTGTGCCCTATGTGCCCCTAGGGCTGGGTGCCATGTAACTATAAGCAGGGACTTTATAAAAATAGATTTATAAGCCCTGGTGAGGTAAAAATAGCCAAATTCGTTTTTTCCTCATTGAAGTAACTGGCCTTCATAGGCTAGAATGGGCAGACTATTTTAAATTTTAAAGTCTCCTTAAATGTTACTTACCAAGAATTTGGTATCAAATTGATTGTTATAATAAATCCCACAACTTCCAGTTGTTGGATTTAATATAACTAGTGCAGGTAAAAAGTTTAGACTTTACCTAAAAAGTTGCCAATTTCAGCACTGCATTGTTTTTGCTGCTGTGCTCTGATTGGCCAGCCTGCAGCAGCTTCTGCCAGGCTACTTTAATGAGGTGTGAAGTGGCCTGGCTTTACACAAAGGAATGTGCTTGGGGGAGAGAATCTCCCCTCAGCAGATGGTGAGGCAGGAAGGGGGAGGGCTGCCAAACTGGTCTTCAAAGGCAGAGAAGGACATCTGGAGCACCCAGCAACACCCCCACATCCTGCAACCCCAGACAGCTAGGTGCCCCCTTGATTAGATTAGGAGAGGGCAGGAGAGGGGTGTGTTTATGATTTTTAGCCACACCAGTGGGTGGGCTCAGCCAGATCTCTCCTCCAAAAATCAGATTCATCCATTTTGGATTTTTAGAGACTGTTGCCTTCTGGGATGGATTTTTGCCACACTTCCCAGGAAGTGGTCATCACAGGGGGACGACCCTGTCCCTGATTGGAGAACCAGAGCCCCCCTGCTTTTCACCCAGGAGCAAGGATAAAACTGGCAGACCTGCACCCACGCCTCAGATCCCCACCAAATTTCAAGAAGAAGGAACTACAAGGAGAAGAAGGACTGCCCTGCTGGACCCCTGGCCTGCACCTGGACCCTGCACTCAGAAAGACTGCACCAGCTGCACACTTGGGCTTCACCACAAGAAGGACTTTGCCTGGCTTCCACTGGTTCAAGGAGGGACTCCCTGTTTGCTACAGGTGAAAAATTGCTATCCAGAGTCCCCTGCACCAACTCCTGAAAAAGTGACCAGCTGACCACTGTCCAGTGGCCAAAAAGGAGTTTGCGCCAGGTGTATTCTGGGAGTTGAAGTCCGCACTTCCCAAGGACCATCACAGAAATTCTGGACCCTTGGGGTGAGCTGGGGACCCCAAAAGAACCTTAAAAGAACATCTGGGTGAAGCCCCAGAAGTTTGGAACAGATTGGAGAATTTTTGAAAAAAAGCTCCATAAAGTGACCGACCCGACGAGGAAATTCTAGCCGGCTTGCCTCAACCGCGACCCGGCCTGACTTCGTGGTTCGTCCCGGTAAAGAAAAACATCCAAAAAAGAGACTAAGTCCGAACGTAAAAAGTTGACCGGGACCTTCCAGCCATCGTATCCGAGAAGGGCTCCACGGACGTCGGATCAAGATCCAGGTTTACCCCGGTCGAAGGATTTTCATCTCGAAAAAACGACTAAGTCCGAAGGTAAAAATCACCACCGAGGAAACCGACTTCGCGTATCCGGACAAGGGCTCCAGGAGGTCGGATCCAACTGGCAGGTTCGTCCCGGGGAAGAAAAACATAAAAAAAGAGACTAAGTCAGAAGGTAACTTTTTAACCGAGGCCTCCCGCGACTTGTAGCCGAGCAGGGCTCCATCGCGGTCGGCCTGAAAGTTTGACTTTGCCCCGGTCCTGGTGCAACCAGATGACCCGATTGGCGCTTTTTGTTTCTAAGCGCTAGAAAATAATAATACTTTAAAAATTCATATCTCCGGTTCCCCTGAACCGATTTTAATCGTTTTTGTGTCATTTTAAAGATAAAAATATAAGCTATTTTCATAAATTGGTTTTGGATTTTTAAACTGTTTCCTGTGTTTTATTTAATTACTGTTTTGTGATATTTGAATGCTTTACACTTTGTCTCCTAAGTTAAGCCTTGACGCTCGATGCCAAGCTACCAAGGGTAGAGCTGGGATTAATTTACTGAGACCTAACTGTACTTATGTGGAGGTTTGTGGCTTGTTGCTAGGTGTAGGTACCTACCTGCCCTACCAATAACCCATTTTCCAACATAATTGGAAGCAGCGACGGGATCCTGTACTTGTGTTCAATATCACGTTACAGTTTTAGATAAAACAAATTAAAAATCCTTTAAATTGTCCTAGTGCAAAAATTGTTTTTAATTTTTAATTTTCATTTTAATTAATTTGGATTAATTTCAATTATTGAGTTTTTGTAATTTTTCTAAATTCTTGTTTCCAATTTTTTTCAAAAAGTTTTTGTTGACACAAAACTAGGGAACCATGGAGCTTGATCTGGCTAGCCTACCCACACTGACAGTAGTCCAGCTTAGGGGGTTGTGTATTGAGAGAGGGTTGCCTGCAACCCCTGATCTCAGGAAACAAATCCTGATTAAATCCCTGACAGCATGGGCTGAGGCCCAAGAGGTAGAGACAGAGGAAGCTCCAGAGGAGGAAGAAAAAGGGGAAGATGCTAACTCTAACCACTCAGGGGAGGGAAGGCATCCGAGCCTAAGTGAGGAAGAGGAGGAACGGTCCTCAGTGGATACAGTCACTAGGGGCAGACCCAAAGCTAGTGGTAGGAAGGGGGTCCTTTCAGGAGGAGAGAACCCATCCATCAGAGAAAGAGAGCTGGAAGCCCAGCTAGCCTACATAGCTTTGGAAGCAGATAAGCTTGCCCTAGAAAAGAAAAAGTGGGCAAGCAAAGAAAAAAAAGATGGAGGCAGCGAGAAAGAAACTGAGGTGTCCCTGGGTGGGGGTTTTGCCCCCAGATTACCCAAAGGGGTGGTTCCTGCCTATGTAGAGGGGGATAACATAGATAAGTGGCTGGGGGCCTTTGAGAGGGCCCTCCAGATGAGGAAAGTCAAGCCTCAGTACTGGGGTTCACTCCTTTGGGAGTTAGTTCCCAACTCTGGGAGGGATAGGCTCCTAACCATGAGTGGGGAGGATGCAGACTCATACCCCAGTATGAAGAGTTGCTTGACTAAAAAGTTTGGTCTAACCCCAGAGCAGTATAGGCTTAAGTTTAGGGACACCCAAAAGACAAGCACCCAGTCCTGGGTGGACTTTGTGGACATTTCAGTAAAAGCAATGGAGGGCTGGATACAGGGCAACAGGGTAAGTACCTTTGAGGGGCTGTACAATTTGATTATGAGGGAGCACCTTCTAACTAATTGTGTCCAAGAGAGGCTCCGCCAGTATCTAGTAGACTCTAGGTTGACCAACCCCAGAGAGCTGGGGGAGGCAGCAGATGACTGGTTAAGAACTAGGGTTAACCAGAAACCCCCAGGGGGTGATCAGAAAAAGGGAGGACATGGTTCTTCTCAGGGGAAGAACCAGGGGAAAGATGACAAAAAACCCAAAGAGTCCTCACAAGAGTCCCCAAAAACTTCTCAGGGAGGGGGAACCCCGAGCCAATTCACTTTTAAAGGGAAAGGGTATCAGGGAAAGAATTATGATCCTGCTAAGGCAGGAAAGTTTCAGGAGCTTGCTAAGGCCGGCAAGTGTTTTGACTGTCATCAGCCAGGACATAAAAGAGGAGATGCTATCTGCACCAAGAAGCCCCCCACTGGTGGGCAATCCCAGGGGATTGCTAGTGTAGGGTTGGGGGTGGAAGTTGGCCCAGGGGTGGAATCAGGGTACACTGAGGTCACCTTAGTATCCGTGGGTGGGGTGGACATTGCAACTATGGCCACCTTACCTCCCATCATGGAGAGGTATAGGCAGAGGCCTAAAGTCAATGGGACTGAAGTGGAAGCTCTGAGAGATACAGGAGCCAGTGTGACAATGGTTGCAGAAAAGCTGGTTTCTCCAGAGCAGGTCTTACCTGGTGTCTTCCACCAGGTGACTTATGCAGATACCAGAACCAAACTCCATCCCATGGCTATGGTGAGTCTGGAATGGGGAGATGTGACTGGCCCTAAAAAAGTAGCTGTAGCTCCTGCCCTCCCAGTAGGTAGAGTGTCTACTGGGGAATGATCTTGAAGCATCTGAGTGGTCAGAAGTGGAAAGAAGGGTCCATGCACAGATGCTGGACCTCCCTGAATGGGTGTGTGCTGTGACCAGGTCACAGGCGGCACAACAGGGGAATGCTGGACACTTGGACCCTGGAACAATGGGCCAAGCCTCCAAGAAAAAGAGAAAAGGCACTGGGTCTGGCTTGCCAGCCCCAACAAGTACAGAGGGTCAGGAAGAATCCAACCCTGAGGGGGAGGATCTGAACTCTGAGGGAGGGACATCTTCCCTGCAAATTCTGCCTGACTTGGCAGAACTGCAAGGGGCAGGTGGGCCCACCAGAGAAGATTGTGCCAGGGACAAAGAGAGTGTCCCACTCTTGAGGGCCTGAGGCAGACTGCTGCCAGGCAAAAACAAGGGGATACCAGTGGTACCCACAAGGTTTACTGGGAGGATGGAGTTCTCTACACTGAGGCAAGGGCCATTAAAGAAGGGGCTACTAGGAGAGTAGTGGTCCCCCAAAAGTATAGAGAATTCCTCCTTACCTTAAGCCATGATATCCCCTTAGCTGGTCATTTGGGACAGACCAAGACCTGGAACAGGCTGGTCAACCATTTTTATTGGCCCGAAATGTCAGAAAAAGTCAGGGAGTTTTGCAGCTCCTGTGTCACCTGTCAAGCCAGTGGCAAGACAGGGGGCAAACCAAAGGCTCCCTTGATTCCACTGCCAATGGTTGGGACTCCCTTTGAGAGGGTGGGGATTGACATTGTTGGTCCCCTAGACCCACCAACTGCTTCAGGTAACAGGTACATTGTGGTGGTAGTGGACCATGCCACCAGGTACCCTGAGGCAATACCCCTCCGGACAGTCACTGCTCCCACAGTGGCTAGGGCCCTACTTGGTGTGTTCACCAGAGTGGGATTCCCAAAGGAGGTGGTCTCAGATAGGGGCACAAACTTTATGTCAGCCTATCTGAAAGCCATGTGGGAGGAGTGTGGTGTTACTTATAAGTTCAGCACACCCTACCATCCACAGACCAATGGTCTGGTGGAAAGATTCAATAAGACCCTGAAGGGCATGATCATGGGTTTGTCTGACAAACTCAGGAGGAGATGGGATGTCCTCCTCCCATGCCTGCTGTTTGCCTACAGGGAGGTGCCACAGAAGGGGGTTGGATTCAGCCCCTTTGAGTTACTGTTTGGGCACCCTGTAAGAGGCCCATTGTGCTTGGTGAGAGAGTCTTGGGAAAAGCCTCTCAAGGAATCCAAGGAGAATGTGCTGGATTATGTACTAGGCCTGCGGTCTCGCATGGCTGAGTATATGAAGAAGGCAAGCAGAAACCTGGAGGCCAGTCAGGAGCTCATGAGGCTCTGGCATGATCAAAAGGCTACCATGCCTGAGTATCACCCAGGACAGCTGGTGTGGGTTTTGGAGCCCATGGCTCCTAGGGCACTACAGGCCAAATGGACTGGGCCCTATCCAATCCTAGAGAAAAAAGGTGAGGTCACCTACTTGGTGGACATCGGCACCCTCAGGAATCCTCACAGGATCCTACATGTAAACAGGATGAAACCCCACCAGGACAGGGCAGACATGACCATGCTGATGGTCACTGATGAAGGGAAGGAGGAGGAGGGTGAACCTCTGCCAGACCTCCTGTCCTCCAAGGAAAAAGATGGGTCAGTGGAGGGAGTGGTACTCTCTCCCAAATTGACAGATCAGCAACAACAAGACTGTAAGCAAGTCTTGGGACAGTTTGCTAGTCTGTTCTCCCTGACCCCTGGACTCACCAATTGGTGTGTCCATGATGTTGACACTGGTGACAGCTTGCCTGTCAAGAACAAGCTGTACAGGCTGTCTGACCAGGTCAAGGCCAACATCAAAGCTGAAGTGGCTAAGATGTTGGACCTGAAGGTAATTGAGCCCTCTGATAGTCCTTGGTCCAGTCCAGTGGTACTGGTGCCCAAAGCTAATCCCCAAGGTGGGAAGAAAGAATTAAGATTCTGTGTGGACTACAGAGGTCTAAATGCAGTCACTAGGACTGATGCTCACCCCATACCTAGAGCTGATGAGCTCATTGACAGGTTGGGGGCTGCCAAATTCCTGAGCACATTTGATCTGACCTCAGGATATTGGCAGATTGCCTTAAGTCCAAGAGCTAAGGAGTGGTCAGCATTTTCCACACCAGAGGGCCACTTTCAGTTCAAGGTGATGCCCTTCGGGATGAAAAATGCTCTTGCCACCTTCCAACGGTTGGTGAATAGAGTCCTATCTGGGTTGGAATCTTTTAGTGCAGCTTATCTGGATGATATAGCTGTATTTAGTTCCACCTGGAGGGACCACCTGGTCCACCTGAAGGAAGTGCTTCAGGCCCTGCTTCAAGCAGGCCTGACTATCAAGGCAAGCAAGTGCCAGATAGGGCAAAGTTCTGTTGTGTACCTGGGCCACCTTGTTGGTGGAGGCCATGTACAACCTCTCCAGCCCAAGATCCAGACTATCCTGGATTGGGAGGCTCCAAAAACCCAGACTCAGGTCAGGGCCTTTCTTGGCCTGACTGGGTATTACAGGAGGTTTGTTCAGAATTTTGGGACCATAGTGGCCCCTCTGACTGAGCTTACCTCCAAGAAACAACCCAAGAAGGTCATTTGGACCCCAGAGTGTCAGAAAGCTTTTGACACCCTAAAACAGGCTATGTGTTCAGCACCAGTGTTACTGGCCCCTGACTATAGCAAGGAGTTTGTAGTGCAAACAGATGCTTCAGAGGAAGGGATTGGGGCAGTGTTAGCACAAGTTAATGAAGAGGGCCATGATCACCCAGTTGCCTTCATCAGCAGGCGACTACTCCCCAGAGAGAAAAAATGGAGTGCCATTGAGAGGGAGGCCTTTGCTGTGGTTTGGTCCCTGAAGAAGTTGAGGCCTTACTTGTTTGGCACTCACTTCCGTGTACAAACTGACCACAGACCTCTCAGATGGTTGATGCAGATGAGGGGGGAGAACCCAAAACTGTTAAGGTGGTCCATTTCCCTACAGGGGATGGACTTCACAGTGGAGCACAGACCTGGGACTGCCCATGCCAATGCAGATGGCCTTTCCAGGTTTTTCCACTTAGCTGATGAGGACTACCAGGGTGTAGGTTAGTACCCATCACCTTTCATCTGGGGGGGGGGGGCAACGTAGGAAAGTCCTTTTTTTTTGCCTGATCACCCCCACTCTTTCTGGATAGGTACTGGTGGTTACTGACTCTTGGCTGTGCCCTGGGTACTGCTTACCAGTCCCAGGGCCAGTGCTCTGTGTAAAATGGATATGCAAATTAGGCTAATTATAATTGGCTAAGTAAACCTACCTATAAGTCCCTAGTATATGGTAGGGCATGTAGGTTTAGGGACCACAGCATAGGTGGTGCACACTTAGGTGCATTGCTGAGGTGCCCAGTGTCATTTTAAAAGCAAGCCTGCCTTGCTGGCTGCTTTTAAATTAAAGTTATATGCAAATTCGACTTTGGAATTAAATGTACTTCCAAAGTCTTAAACTACCTTATTTTTACATATAAGTCACCCCTAAGGTGTGCCCTATGTGCCCCTAGGGCTGGGTGCCATGTAACTATAAGCAGGGACTTTATAAAAATAGATTTATAAGCCCTGGTGAGGTAAAAATAGCCAAATTCGTTTTTTCTTCATTGAAGTAAATGGCCTTCATAGGCTAGAATGGGCAGACTTTATTTTAAATTTTAAAGTCTCCTTAAATGTTACATACCAAGAATGTGGTATCAAATTGATTGTTATAATAAATCCCACAACTTCCAGTTGTTGGATTTAATATAACTAGTGCAGGTAAAAAGTTTAGACTTTACCTAAAACGTTGCCAATTTCAGCTCTGCATTGTTTTTGCTGCTGTGCTCTGATTGGCCAGCCTGCAGCAGCTTCTGCCAGGCTACTTTAATGAGGTGTGAAGTGGCCTGGCTTTACACAAAGGAATGTGCTTGGGGGAGAGAATCTCCCCTCAGCAGATGGTGAGGCAGGAAGGGGGAGGGCTGCCAAACTGGTCTTCAAAGGCAGAGAAGGACATCTGGAGCACCCAGCAACACCCCCACATCCTGCAACCCCAGACAGCTAGGTGCCCCCTTGATTAGATTAGGAGAGGGCAGGAGAGGGGTGTGTTTATGATTTTTAGCCACACCAGTGGGTGGGCTCAGCCAGATCTCTCCTCCAAAAATCAGATTCATCCATTTTGGATTTTTAGAGACTGTTGCCTTCTGGGATGGATTTTTGCCACACTTCCCAGGAAGTGGTCATCACAGGGGGACGACCCTGTCCCTGATTGGAGAACCAGAGCCCCCCTGCTTTTCACCCAGGAGCAAGGATAAAACTGGCAGACCTGCACCCACGCCTCAGATCCCCACCAAATTTCAAGAAGAAGGAACTACAAGGAGAAGAAGGACTGCCCTGCTGGACCCCTGGCCTGCACCTGGACCCTGCACTCAGAAAGACTGCACCAGCTGCACACTTGGGCTTCACCACAAGAAGGACTTTGCCTGGCTTCCACTGGTTCAAGGAGGGACTCCCTGTTTGCTACAGGTGAAAAATTGCTATCCAGAGTCCCCTGCACCAACTCCTGAAAAAGTGACCAGCTGACCACTGTCCAGTGGCCAAAAAGGAGTTTGCGCCAGGTGTATTCTCCGAGTTAAAGTCCGCACTTCCCAAGGACCATCACAGAACTTCTGGACCCTTGGGGTGAGCTGTGGACCCCAAAAGAACCTTAAAAGAACATCTGGGTGAAGCCCCAGAAGTTTGGGAAAGATTGGAGAATTTTTGAAAAAAAGCTCCATAAAGTGACCGACCCGACGCGGAAATTCTAGCCGGCTTGCCTCAACCGCGACCCGGCCTGACTTCGTGGTTCGTCCCGGTAAAGAAAAACATCCAAAAAAGAGACTAAGTCCGAACGTAAAAAGTTGACCGGGACCTTCCAGCCATCGTATCCGAGAAGGGCTCCACGGACGTCGGATCAAGATCCAGGTTTACCCCGGTCGAAGGATTTTCATCTCGAAAAAACGACTAAGTCCGAAGGTAAAAATCACCACCGAGGAAACCGACTTCGCGTATCCGGACAAGGGCTCCAGGAGGTCGGATCCAACTGGCAGGTTCGTCCCGGGGAAGAAAAACATCAAAAAAGAGACTAAGTCAGAAGGTAACTTTTTAACCGAGGCCTCCCGCGACTTGTAGCCGAGCAGGGCTCCATCGCGGTCGGCCTGAAAGTTTGACTTTGCCCCGGTACTGGTGCAACCAGATGACCCGATTGGCGCTTTTTGTTTCTAAGCACTAGAAAATAATAATACTTTAACAATTCATATCTCCGGTTCCCCTGAACCGATTTTAATCGTTTTTGTGTCATTTTAAAGATAAAAACATAAGCTATTTTTATAAATTGGTTTTGGATTTTTAAACTGTTTCCTGTGTTTTATTTAATTACTGTTTTGTGATATTTGAATGCTTTACACTTTGTCTCCTAAGTTAAGCCTTGACGCTCGATGCCAAGCTACCAAGGGTAGAGCTGGGATTAATTTACTGAGACCTAACTGTACTTATGTGGAGGTTTGTGGCTTGTTGCTAGGTGTAGGTACCTACCTGCCCTACCAATAACTCATTTTCCAACAGTGGGCTCCTGCCCCCCCTGGACACTTGCATGACTCTTGGACTTGGTCCTCTTCTTTTACAGATCCTCAGGTCCAGGAGTCCGTCTTCAGTGCTTTGGTAGCAGTTGTGGTTCTTGCAGAATCCCCTATCACGACTATACTGTCTTTCTGGGGTAGTAGGGTAACTTTACTACTACTTTTCAGGATCTTGGGGTGGGGTATTTTGGACACCCTTACTGCTTTCTCACAGTCCCAGCGACCCTCTACAACTTCCCAAAGGCCTGGGGTCCATTCGTGATTCGCATTCCACTTTTGGAGTATATGGTTTGTGTTGCCCATAGGCCTATGTCTACCTAGTGCATTCTATTGTGATTCTACATTGTTTGCACTACTTTTCTTACTGTTACTTACCTGTTTTGGGTTTGTGTACATATAATTTGTGTATATTACTTACCTCCTAAGTGAGGGTATCCTCTGAGATACTTTTGGCATATTGTCACTAAAATAAAGTACCTTTATTTTTAGTAACTCTGAGTATTGTGTTTTCTTATAATATTGTGTTATATGATATAAGTGGTATAATAGGAGCTTTGCATGTCTCCTAGTTCAGCCTAAGCTGCTTTGCCATAGCTACCTCTAACAGCCTAAGCTGCTAGAAACACCTCTATTCTACTAATAAGGGATAACTGGACCTGGCACAAGATGTAAGTACCACAAGGTACCCACTATAAGCCAGGCCAGCCTCCTACACCCAGGTACATGCAAAGTAATGAAAACAGATTTCTACCTCTTGTATACTTGCAGGAGGCCTGTAAGCAAGTGATGAAAACCTCAGCTGACACCAGTCAGTCACAGTAAGACATTCCATAACGAGGAAAAGAGGGCTGCCTGTAACTATGTTCCCTCTGGCACACCTTGAACAGCCGATTGATCCTGTAGCCCATCGCTCCGCACCCCAGCCGGCTGAAGCCCCGAGACGCATCCCAGCTCAAGACAATGTAAACAAAGCTGCCAGCCATCAAAGCGCTCAACTTTGAGACGGAAAAACCCACAAGGCACTTGTAGAGTGGCAGCCGCCAAGTTAGTCACACACTCTGCCTTGTGTACTTTTGAACTGTGCAGCATATGCTAATAACTGTATTAGGATCCAACAAAGTGCAACGGCATGACCGTGTGAGGCATGTTCTATGTTGATTTCTTTACCTTTGGGCACACAAACTTCAGTGCTGCATGCTTAGTGTTCCAATTGCTATCTTGGACTCTTTCCTGTGTTTGTGGGGCACATTGCAATTTTAATGTTACAAATCTCTGAAAACATTAAGGGGCATATTTATACTCTGTTTGTGCCGAATGTGCGCCAAACATTGTGACGCACATTCAATGCAAACCGTGCACCTTATATAAACTTTGACCCCCGAGCCTGCGGACGTCAAAATTCCTCCGTGTGCGTCATTTTTGGATGCAGGAAACTGTCTTGCGTTAATGACATGCAAGGTGTAGGAGGCTGGCCTGGCTTGTAGTGGGTACCAGAGGTACTTACACCTTGTGCCAGGTCCAGTTATCCCTTATTAGTGTAGAAGAGGTGTTTCTAGCAGCTTAGGCTGATAGAAGGTAGCTATGGCAAAGCAGGTTAGGCTGAACTAGGAGACATGCAAAGCTCCTACTGTACCACTGGTGTCATATGCACTATATCATAAGAAAACACAATACACAGATATACTAAAAATAAAGGTACTTTATTTTTATGACAATATGCTAAAAGTATCTCAGTGAGTACCCTCAGTATGAGGATAAGTTATATACACAAGATATATGTACACAATACCAAAATTATGCAGTAAAAGCAAAAAGAAGTAATGCAAGCAGTGTAAAGTTACAATAGATTGCAATAGGAGCACATAGGTATAGGGGCAACACAAACCATATACTCCAAAAGTGGAATGCGAACCACAAATGGACCCCAAACCTATGTGAGCTTTTAGAGAGTCGCTGGGACTGTAAGAAAACAGTGAGGGTTAGAAAAATAGCCCACCCCAAGACCCTGTAAGGTAGGTGTAAAGTGCACCTACAACCCCCAGAGAGCACAGAAGTCATGATAGGGGGATTCTGCAAAGAAAACCAACACCAGCAATGCAACAACAGTGGATTTCTAGACCTGAGTACCTGTAAGACAAGGGGGAAATGCCAGCTGAGGGTGCAAGGAGGCTGCCACTGGATGGAAGAATCTTGGTGTTTTGCAAGAACGAAGAGGACTAGGAACTTCTCCTTTGGAGGATGGATGTCGCACGTCATGAAGAAGCTTGCAGAGGTATTCCCACGCAGAAAGACCGCAAACAAGCCTTGCTAGCTGCAAGGGTCACGGTTAGGGTTTTTGGATGCTGCTGTGGCCCACGAGGGACCAGGATGTCGCCACTTGGATGAGGAGACAGAGGGGGTATGCAGCAAGTCAGAGAGCCCTCACAGAAGCAGGCAGCACCCGCAAAAATACCAGAACTGGCACTTAGAAAAGGAGTAAACTGGAGTCCATGCAAAGTCACAAAAGGGAGTCCCACGATGCCGGAGGACAACTCAGAAGGTTGTGCACTGCAGGTTAGAGTGTCGGGGACCCAGGCTTGGCTGTGCACAAAGGAAATCCTGGAAGAGTGCACAGGAGCCGGAGCAGCTGCAAGTCACGCAGTACCCAGCAATGCAGTCTAGCGTGGGGAGGCAAGGACTTACCTCCACTAAACTTGGACTGAAGAGTCACTGGACTGTAGGAGTCACTTGGACAGAGTTTCTGAGTTCCAGGGACCACGCTCGTCGTGCTGAGAGGGGACCCAGAGGACCGATGATGCAGTCTTTTGTTGCCTGCGGTTGCAGGGGGAAGATTCCGTCGACCCACTGGAGATTTCTTCAGAGCTCCTGGTGCAGAAAGGAGGCAGGCTAACCCCAGAGCATGCACCACCTGGAAACAGTCGAGAAAGCCGGCAGGATGAAGCGATACAAGGTTGCTAGTAGTCGTCTGGCTCCTTTCTTGCAGTTTTGCAGGCATTCTGAGAAGTCAGCGGTCAATCCTTTGGCAGAAGGTGAAGAGGGAGATGCAGAGGAACTCTGGTGAGCTCTTGCATTCGTTATCTGAAGAATTCCCCAAAGCAGAGACCCTAAATAGCCAGAAAAGGAGGTTTGGCTACTTAGGAAGGAGGATTGGCTACTAAGAGAGGTAAGAGCCTATCAGAAGGAGTCTCTGACGTCACCTGCTGGCACTGGCCACTCAGAGCAGTCCAGTGTGCCAGCAACACCTCTGTTTCCAAGATGGCAGAGGTCTGGGGCACACTGGAGGAGCTCTGGGCACCTCCCCTGGGAGGTGCAGGTCAGGGGAGTGGTCACTCCCCTTTCCTTTGTCCAGTTTTGCGCCAGAGCAGGGCTGGGGGATCCCTGAACCGGTGTAGACTGGCTTATGCAGAGATGGGCAGCATCTGTGCCCATCAAAGCATTTCCAGAGGCTGGGGGAGGCTACTCCTCCCCAGCCTTCACACCTATTTCCAAAGGGAGAGGGTGTTACACCCTCTCTCAGAGGAAATCCTTTGTTCTGCCTTCCTGGGCCAGGGCTGCCTGGACCCCAGGAAGGCAGAAACCTGTCTGAGGGGTTGGCACCAGCAGCTGCAGTGGAGACCCCGGAAAGGCAGTTTGGCAGTACCCGGGTTCAATGCTAGAGACCCTGGGGATCATGGAATTGTCTCCCCAATGCTAGAATGCCAGAACGGCATTGGGGTAACAATTCCATGATCTTAGATATGTTACATGGCCATGTTCGGAGTTACCATTGTGACACTATACATAGGTAGTGACCTATGTATAGTGCACTCGTGTAATGGTGTCCCCGCACTCACAAAGTCCGGGGAATTTGCCCTGAACAAGGTGGGGGCACCTTGGCTAGTACCAGGGTGCCCACACACTAAGTAACTTTGCACCCAACCTTCACCAGGTGAAGGTTAGACATATAGGTGACTTATAAGTTACTTAAGAGCAGTGGTAAATGGCTGTGAAATAACTTGGACGTTATTTCACTCAGGCTGCACTGGCAGGCCTGTGTAAGAATTGTCAGATCTCCCTATGGGTGGCAAAAGAAATGCTGCAGCCCATAGGGATCTCCTGGAACCCCAATACCCTGGGTACCTCAGTACCATATACTAGGGAATTATAAGGGTGTTCCAGTATGCCAATGTGAATTGGTGAAATTGGTCACTAGCCAGTTAGTGACAATTTGGAAAGCAGAAAGAGCATAACCACTGAGGTTCTTCTTAGCAGAGCCTCAGTGAGACAGTTAGTCATCACACAGGGAACACATACAGGTCACATACTTATGAGCACTGGGGCCCTGCCTGGCAGGGTCCCAGTGACACATAGACTAAAACAACATATATACAGTGAAATATGGGGGTAACATGCCAGGCAAGATGGTACTTTCCTACACAAGGTAGGCGTTCCCGCCCAAAAAATGACTTTAAGGCCTTTGTGCCTTATTTATACTCCAGTGTCATTTTGACACTCAGGAGGGGGCGGGCCTTAAAAAATGGCGCACAGCCTGATGTGCGCCATTTTTTAACGCCTGGGTCAGGGCAGGTGTTAAGGGACCTGTGGGCTCATGTCCATGGTCTCTGACCATGGAAGGAGTCCAGAGGTGCCCTTCCCTGCCCACAGGGACACCTCCTGCCACCCTCGCCCACCCCTGGAGGACACCCATGGATGGGGGGACCCATCCCAGGTAAGTACAGGTAAGTTGAGGTAAGTATTTTTTTGTATTTTTTTAAAGTGGCATATGGGGGCCTAATTTGGGCCCCCCTACATGCCACTGTGCCCAATGGCCATGCCCAGGGGACAGAGGTCCCCTGGGCATGGCCCCTGGGCAAGGGGGCATGACTCCTGTCTTTGCTAAGACAGGAGTCATTTCAATGGGGGTTGTGCGTCAATAAATGGCGCAAGTCCGGTTTGAGGCATGATTTTTGCCTCAAACCTGACTTGCACCATTTTTTGATGCACAACCCCCATTTTCCCCTACGACGGTGCTGCCTGGTTTGAGTCATTTTTTTTCACTCAGACCAGTCCGCAGCGTCGGCTAATGTCATTACTTAAATAAGGCGCCTGCATGGCGCGTAGGAATGGCGTTAGCCGGCGGTAAACATTTTGACGCAAACCAGCGCCGGTGCTGGTTTGCGTCAAAAAGTATAAATATGCTCCTAAAGGTTTCAACTGACCTGCCAAACTTGGAAACTTTTCCAAGGTGTGAACCTTCAGATGATTCACAGGAGGGGGCATAGCAGCGCACGCTCAGGGATGAGTTGTGAGATATGAAACATGACATGTTTATTGTGAAAGTTACCAGGTAGTTTATTTATTGCTGTATGTGCATTGTCTGTGCTTTAATTCATAACATTATTATAAAAATTTAAGTATATACATAAGCAGCTATGCAGTATTACCTGTTAGCCAATACTGGTCTGGTAAATAAAGTGACAGGTCTGTACTATGCCCAACCCCAGCCTAGGCTTTCAGAGCCGAATTGCTACTTTTTCTATAATTAGAATAAACAATGCAAACCCTTGAGTTTTCATGACTCATTGTCAGGCCTAGAAACATTTTTGTCATGAGTCCTGCCTAACAGAAAAAGTAGATGTTGTCAACAATTACATGTACAAAATGAACATGCCCAAATCCTAATTTGAGGAATGTTCCCTATTATATGACTTAGTTGCTTACTTGGCTTTATGAAGTAATTGATTGGATGATTCCAGACTATAACATGGGACACTACTTTCTTGGTAGGCATTTGTAACAGATAAAATATTGGACAGTGTCCCATCAAGTTTTATTGATGCTCTTGAGCCACTTGTATTTTTCCTAACAATGCTAAACACTCTTTCAAGTTCTACATTTGAAGGAGGTATTAAAAGTACTAACATTGCAATTTAAAAAAGCAGTTTGAATTGTTTTTCATTACGTGCCAGTTACAATTATATGCTGAAAGTGGTACCTTAAAATATCCATCTGAAGATGGGACCTGCCATCTCCATCATTCATAAGGGACTCTGAATGGAGATTGTCCTATTTCCTCATTGGAAATGCTTTGATAATCTGAGAACTCATCAAAAAGCTGCAGGACCTCTTCTTCTGAAAATTTGAGAAGGCTGGAAAATCTTATTAGAAGGTACTCAACATTTGACCAAGCAGCATTAACACGTTTGTAATGTTAACCCATTTGCACTGACAACTAGTGGATTACTAAGCAGAAATGTCTTCTTAATATATTGAAAACTAGACCCAAAATACTGTTGTTCTGCTTAAGAAACTTGCTTATACTTTGCTTCTGCGATGTCGCCATCATTAAATAGTTAAAGCAGAATAGTTTTTGTAGACAACCCTAGGAAAACATCTTCTGGTGACTTGTAGATGTTTTCATCCTTTAAAATTAACATCCCACAGAGGAGGTGTTGTAGTTATCTCTGGCAGTATGATCACTTGTGCCAGATTCTTGCCAACATCCAGCATGGCTTTGTGTAAAATATGGATGCATGGTTCTTGCCGTTGCAACAGAATGTTGAACCACATAAAAATTGGATAGTGCTGACGAATTAAACTTTAAGTGGACCTCAGTTAAAGGATCTTCATACAATTTTTGAAGATGCTGAAATCTTACCTCATGGAAACTCTGACTCAGAAATTCAGACTTTAACCCTTATGTTTTGTTATTGCTCTTTCAACACAGCACACCAGTGACATCCACCTAGTTGTTATATGCTTTAATACTTTTTGTGTACTCCAAATCACAAAATTCCATAAAGTCTAGTGATGCTTCCATAAAGTCTTTAGAGCTTTTTTCAAACCAATAAAAAAGGTCTATCATCATATCCTCTACATTCTACCAAGTAATCCATGTATAGCCACCATTGCCTCTAAAGGCTGTTTTATGAGCAAGGTGACAGTGACATCCAGACATAAAGATACCACTGGACCCCTTTGCAAGCGTGGTAGCCAGTGAAGTTTTGCAACCGATATTAGTAGCTGCCTTATTAATACTAGCAGACACACAGTTTGTGAATGGTGTCTGATCCTGCCCACTCACAGAGACAGTTTGTGAATGGTATCTGATCCTCTGTGCCTTTCAATGCAGAAAATATGGATTCAGCAGAAGCTCCATGTTCTCCAGATGCAAGGCACATATCATACAAATGATTTGTGGCAACATGTGCTCTTTCCACATGAAATACATTTAAAACCACAGCATTAATTTTCTTTACACCGGTGTCATGGAGGTATCAATCCCCATGCTAAAGGGTTCATTATGACACAAAGCTATCAAATATTTTTTTGCATTCTGGGCCCATGGCGCCATTCAAAATGCAGGTTGGTTTTGTCTGTGCTGATGTATACTTTTGGGAATTGATGATTCTGGAAAGATTGATTTGAATAAAGGGCCAATATGGTCTGTGGTTGAAAGTAGTAAATTATGCTGTACCAAGAATTGTGCAACTTTTTCTTCAAACTGAATAACTTTTTTATCTAGATCATTGGTAGTTGCACTCACACCAAATTGCAGTGTTTGCTGTGCATTTGTTGCATTTACTCGCTTCATGTGACCATCCGTACTATAATGCATCTGTATGGCTCTGACTCCTTGATGTTCACATTTCATTATTTTTAAGCAAGCAAGACAGAAATGAAAACGGATCATTATTCACTCCAGATACAGGGTACTCTTTACTCCAAGCTGGTTGAAACTTTTTTTTGTATTTTGCTGCGTTATGCAACCCCCTCATCTTAAGTGCCTGACCACTTCCTTTCTGAGTACTCTTTCCCTTTTGTGGCGCAGAACACCTATCTTCATCATCAATCGAGATTAAAGAACTGGAGAAATATCCTTCAGTAGTACTCTCCGCTACTGACATTATGTGCCAACTGAAATAAAGTTAAAAAGATATTGGTCACACTACAAATGTCATCTTCTCTTTAAAGCCCTTATTGAACCAATGACCTCTAAACACCCTGACTGCATCTAATAAAATACATTCACAAAAATAATCTTGTTTTTATACACTTGACTGTTGGTGGCGTGGGATTGGGATTGATGGGACATGAAAAGGAGCATTATGGAATGTAGCACTTGCAAATCTTCTTTTTTAACTGTATCTCTCCTCCTGTGTATGGTTCCCATTTGTGAGGCCTCCCTGATTTCCAAATCATGAACAGGAGGTGAGGGACAGGACTCATGGCCGTCTGTGACAAGTCAAAGGCTAAAATATAGCTTCACATCTTACTCACTTTTTACCGTGTACTCTGAAAAGCTGTGAATTCCAAATGTGTTATCCTTATGAAAGTATTATCTACCAGGGTAGCGTTTGCTTTTTAAGGGTATGTTTGTTGGGCTAATTCCTACTTTTTCAAAACAAAGCTACAATTAAAAATGAAGATGAGCAGATCACTGCAACCACCCACACTAATTGTTCCCAAAGTATTAGAGCACATAAACTGAGAAAGCCAAATTTGTCAGGGGAAATACAAACAAAAATGTAGGTTGTTTAGATTATGAGATTTTTAGGAAAAATTTCAAGGTTTGTGATAAAAGTGAAACCATGGAAAGAAACCATCAATCAAGGTGACCAGTAATGGTAGAAAATATACATTTATAATGGCTTAATGTTTACCACACACAGCCTTTAAAGAATTATCGCAATGAGAATAAAAACATGGCAGTTGCTGTACGTTTGAACACTGTCACCAAGCACTTCTAACTTCTTATTATATTAGGGGTAAAGTACCCCCTACTTTACATTAAAAGGATATTAGAAAGTTATTGAGGAATTCCAAAACCATATAGAGGAACAATGACGAAATGTAAGCCAGGGAGGCTTTATACCATATAATAACTTGGTCACATCTTCACCTTTCCCACAAACCACTCAAAACCATGGAGCTAGGCTCTTTCATATGAAAGCATGAGAGCATGAAGCATGAAGCATGAAGCATGAAGCATGTGAGAGCATGAAGAATAAACATAAAACATCTAGTGCAAAATTAAACACATCAAAAACCTACTGGATTGTTATGAAAAGATCTTAGAAAGATTTTAAAACAAGCCAGTTTAAAAAAAAAAAAAAAGTGCAGTAGTTTTGGACGTGTAGAAACATGCAGAAAAATATTCTAGATTTTCTCTCTCTGAGGAGTGCAGAACATACATATTCTCTCTGCTTAAAATAGAGCTGAAGAAAGAAACTCAAAGGTGTATCTGGTGCTCTGGATGTACATTGCAGCCAAACAACAATCCTGTCACACCTTCATTTTGCCTGAGCATTGAAGTCATATGAATGGCCACACATTGCTATCTTAGGAGAATGGACAACCTCAGCTTTAGCCCTCTAGATTTGGCATACAGGAGCAATGGAGTCCCAGAATTATTTGTAGCCTCCTATAATTCAAAACACACGGCAGCCACCATAAAGTTGGAGTATGGACACTCCATCCCTCTCAAAAAAATATTATATACACTACCATAAAATAATTCTGTATCTTAATCAATAATTAGACAGTGTCTCTAGCATAGGAAATTCAATCGCATAATTTTATTCAATAAATCAGTGCCCAGGACTACGCTGTAAGCAGTGGTGGCTGGTGACTGAAAGCAGTGGTGGGGCACAAATACAAGACGGAACTGCACCTTGTGAGTGAGCCCCACTACCCACGTATTTCCATTCACCTACTCACCCACTGCCTTTGGTCACCTACCCATTTACTCATCCACATTGTTATCCACTGCCATTCACACAACTCTTTTACACAGACACCCACATTTTCCCAGCCACTCAGTCACTTATTCAAACAAACACACATTGCCTCACTCATCCAGTATCCAGCAGTTTCAGTGATAAAAGGTACACGTTTATTTGAGCTGCAGATTACATGTTTAATATGAAATATCACGTCATTAGTCTGCAGAAGAAATAAAACGAGCATAACTAGCCATGATAAATTACTGGAACCATTACTGCCTTTGAGAGACGAAATCACCTACAGAGGCAATGAAGGGAGAGGAGAGCTGAGAGAACAGATTTTTTTCTTATTGTCTGTAAAAAAGATAGAGCTCCAACTTACTTATGTGCAGGGTTGTCTTTGGCATATTTATGACTTGAGGTCTTCAGGTCACACTCCTGTCTCCCAGAGAGCCCTGGATGGAGTTATTTATTATATTTCTTCAATTTCTCTGCCACAGACTGCTTGCAATGCAGGAAAAGGGGTTTTCTTTGCGCAATGCCACATTATTTTAATAAAATGTGACCTCTGGTATGTAGACCCTTCTGATCACACCCCACCATTTGAGTAAATAGGAAAGGGTGGAAAATAATATGGGAGTGACATGAAGTTTTCAGAAACCCGGTCTGAACAAAAAACGCTCTAGGATTTTTTCTATCAGGGCTTCTGGTGGAGGAGGAGATAAGCCAGGGACATCACTGCGTTCTGAGAAAACGTAAGGGCTTTGCGTGGGCAAGCCCTGTCAGCCCTACTGTGCAGCTTTCAGCCACATACTGACACAGGCGCAGTGGGGCTTTTCAAAGTGCACAACTTTCACTTGTAAAATGTTGTGCAGAAAATGTTTTACTTTCATCATGTAATTAAATATATGCTTCATTAGAGAGGCCAGAAAAGGCTAGGGGTGCACCCCCTTAGCCCTTGAACACTAGCCGCCCCTGTCTGTAAGTATGAGACCGCAGGTATAAGCAGACCTACCATGGACCACACGAAGTTCCTTAAAAATGGTGAGAAGAACACACTATCCACAAAGGAAATAAAATATAGTGATACATTTAATAAGGCTGGCAGAGCTTCAGCCAAAGATAATTCTCTATTATGGGTCAGTGCATGACAGGGAATACAGCCCTTCCTTGCCAAGATAGTGTCTGAAGAGAATTTGATGCCTCCGCACTACACTGAATATCACTCTGGCCAATACCAATGCACAGCAATGAATTCCCCCAATGCCCCAAAATGAGGGAAGTCCATCACTTCTCTACCTACCAGTGCTGCTGTGCACTGGGAAGGCCCTGTGTGCACTTGCGCCACAGGACTACCTGGGATTATCATTCTGCCCACCACCTGTGACCCAGAACTCTATGGATGGGATCAGCAGATGCTACATGATATTTTGCACCCTGTTCCTGTGCGCCGCCTGGCCGGGTGTATGTCTCTGCAGCTTAAATTGTGCTGTGAAAATTCTTTTGCCCACTGGATTACGAACATTTTAATAATTGCATGATTTCATTGTTGAACATATACTTTTGAAAACCAACCCTTGACTTACTTATGTCAATCGTCAATAAGCATGAGTGCACTAGTGCAGACCTGCAGCACACGACTTGCTGCTTGTTTCCTCTGTCAGTCTCTGACTGACTAGAGGCGCACTGAGCACTATGTTGGGCCAGGCAAACTTGGAGAGGCGATGCAGATCATTGATCCAACTCAAGGACATGGTGAGGCTTAAAGAGTGATAAGATATTCCCAAGCCTTAAACTTGCACTGTCATTTGCACTCAGCTGCCACCCTAATGCTGGACTGTTGTGGCATGTCTCCATAAGGTGGGTTGCGGGCGTTGAAAGTGTAATAAACGCAATTCAAAATCTAGCCGATGAACCCTCAGTCTCTATTGGTGCTTTTTCTGCACAAATCTAAAAATGTACCTAATTTCTGCAGGAAATCACCCAATCTGTATAATACTGTGTTATCTCCACTCTTCTCTGGGAGGTCGTGTAAAGTGAGCCAAAATCGTGTGATACACGGTGCCACCATGTGATTTGGTAGGTATGTTTCACTGTTAGAAATAGGGGTCTTTGGTTGGCAGTCAGGTTACCCCCTGGCCAAGCAAGGACCCTCACTCTACTCAGGGTACAGGAGAAACACACCTGGTTTACCCCCACTCACCCTCCTTGGTAGCTTGGCACGAGCAGGCAGGCTTAACTCAGAAGCAATGTGTAAAATATTTGTACCAACACACACAGTAATACAGTGAAAACAGTACAAAATGGACACCATACCAGTTTAGAGAAATAGGCAATATTTAAATCAAACAAGACCAAAACAACAAAAATCCAACATACACAAGTCAAGATATGCACTTTCAAAATAATAAGAGTCTTACTCCATTGAAAACAATGGAAATGCTGATTTTGCACAAAGTACCTGGTTAGCATAAAAAATAAAGCTGCATGGGTGAGCGTGCATTGAAAAAGGCAGCGATGCGTCAATTCCTTCCTCACAAGTGGGGCTGTGTGGCATTTCTTCTCCGGTTGGGTCAGCAATGCATCGTTTTTCTCCCTTGCAAGAAAGCGATGTGTCGATTTCCGGACGGGACACCTTGGATCCACACAGAGTCAGATTGGCTTTGACACCCAGGGACGATGCATGGAAAATCCTGTCACACTGTGTTAGAAGACAGCACTGTCTGGGGTTTACCTCATTGTCCGCAGCCGCAAGAGGGTGTTACGTGTCATTTTTCCAGCCACAATGCGTTGATCTCCCAGCCGCGATGCAGGTGGAGCTTTGATTTTAGCCACAAAGCCGGCGGCGCTTCGTTTATCAGCAGCGATGCAAATGGTGCATAAACAAGTTCCCTGCACAGAGTTCTGTGCGGGGATTTTCAGCTCATCTGCCAACTTTACCTTTCAAGGGCCCAGGGACTGGATAGGACACCACTTGGCAGGGCAAGAGTCTCAGCAGAGAGTCCAGGTACTGGCAGAGGAAATTTTTGGTGGCCCTGGGACTTCAAAACAGGAGGCAAGCTCAGTTCAAGCCTTTGGAGATTCTTGTCAAGCAGGAATGCACAACAAGATCTAGTCTTTGTCCCCTTTCACAGGCAGAAGCAGCAACGGCAGGATAGCCCAACAAAGCACAGTCACAGGCAGGGGCAGCACTTCTTCTCATCTCTTCTCCTTGGCAGACATTCCTCTTGACCCCAAAAATAATCTTAAAGTATGGGGTTTTGGGTCCACTACTTATACCCCTTTCTGCCTTTGAAGTAGGCAAATTTAAAGGAAAGTCTCTGTTGTTCACAACATCCTGCCTTGCCCCGGCCAGGCCACTGGCACACACCAGGGGGTTGGAGACTGCATTGTAAGAGGGCAGGCACAGCCCAATCAGGTGTATGTGACCACTTCTCCCTCCACTCAAGCTCAGATGGGCCATCAGGATATGCAGGCTACTCCCCAGCTCTCTTTATCTCACTGTCTAGAGGGGATTCACAAACAGCCCAACTGTCAGTTTGACCCAGACAGGGAACCCACAAACAGACAGTCACAAATGGTTTAAGCAGGAAAATGCAGACTTTCTAAAAGTGGCATTTTCCAACTAACAATTTAAAAAACAACTTTACCAAAAGATTCATTTTTAAATTGTGAGTTCAGAGACACCAAACTCCATATTTCTATCTGCTCCCAAAGGGAATCTGCACTTAAAAGTTATTTTAAGGCAGCTGCATGTTAACCTATGGGAGAGAGAGGCCTTGCAAAAGTGAAAAAACAAATATGGCAGTATTTCACTGTTAGGACTAATAAAACACATCAGTACATTAACATAACTGCACCCTGCCCATGGGGCTACCTAGAGCCTACCTTAGGGGTGCCTTACATGTATAAAAAGGGAAGATTTGGGCCTAGCAAGTGGCCACACTGGCCAGGTTGAATTGGCAGTTTAAAGCTGCACACACAGACACTGCATTGGCAGGTCTGAGCCATGTTTAAGGGCTAATCAGGTGGGTGGCACAACCAGTGCTACAGGCCCACTAGTAGCATTTGATTTACAGGCCATGGGCAATTGCAGTGCATCATGGATAAACCAATCACACTTGCATTTTACACAGTTAGCATTTGCACATTTGCACAGGTCAGCAGTGTTAAAGTGCCCAGAGTACCAAGCACAGCAAAGACAGAGTTCAGAACACAGTCAAAACATGGGAAGCAGAGGCAAAAAAGACACAGGAGACTTTAATCGCAGGTCCCAGTTATCATAAAAACTGTTGTTAAAACTGGCTTGAGACACTAATTAGAGTCTATTTCAATAAAACCATTGTTATACAAAAAATGATCATTAGAGCAAGTATGAACGTACTGTGAGATTCTGGGTAACAAAATACCTATCTGTGGGCTTTAATGCAGTGTAATAGCAATCCACCTATATTATATTCCTAGTTACTTTTAACATTTGCTTTTCCCACTAAATACATCCAACCATGTGTTTTTGTATAGTTTCTCATAATAAACTGATCAGACACATTGCCTACATTAAAAATCATTTTAGTTATTTTTGAGAGCTAGCAACTGAGCTAAAGCCTTTTGAAAACATTACAGCCAGTGTGCCCCAGCCTCTCACTGTCCTGAGGCATCCCCGGTGCTGTGGCAGGCTGGCAGCTGATAACGCGTCCAGCCCTTATAAATTACCTGTACCTGGACACGTTGGAGGTCGGTGAATCTTTTAACCGAGTCGGGCTCTCCTCATCCTCAATAGTCGAGTCACTCAGATCAATAATCAATAACTGTTGTAATCGGTAATCAGCACTCAATTAATAGATCAATATAACACATCAGAAATCAATAACAGTCGGTATTTCGGCGCAACATGACCTTTCAGTCATGAATAACCACACCAGTTTATTAAAAGTTAGTGAGTTTATTTCCCTATATTAACAAAGCTAGCACGATATATATGTGTCTCAAAACCAATTGATATATGTATATGAACATTACTAGCTGTCCATAACGGCGGAAGAAACGCAATCTACGTAAAATCTGAATAATGATACACTCTGTTATAGCAATGCAAATCACCAATGTGACTAACTGTATTTGACTAATTGCATACATTCGGTCAGCATAACAAGATTTCAATTCTTCATGGTACATTGAATGAAAACCTCGACTAACCTCTAATTAGCATTGGCATGTGGGACTTCATGCAAAACGAATTTAGTCAACACAAATTTGGAAAAGTTCTAGCTAGGATCCTATCAAAATAGCAGTTGGTACCTAAAAGGAAAAAAACACAATGCATAATACATTTATCCTTTCATATTTACCAAATACAATCAGCATTCAAGAAAAGTCTTCGTCCTTCAGGTGCCGGTTGATCAGCATGGGGCAAATTTCAAAGGGGCAAAGTTAAGGGCAAGCTTCCTTGCAACGGCAAGGAGAATAGGGCAAAGTTACTGCATGGGCAAGACGGGGCATATCAAAGTTAAAGTCTCTAGGGTGAGAATTCTTAAAGTCTCTTTCTCTCAGATAGAGAAAAGGGCATCAGGGTGTCGTCCAAAATGGAGTCTGGCATCAGGCTTCAAACTGGCATTGAGGAAAATGGCTGACTTCTCTTTGTCCGGTGGGTTTAAGTAAGAAACATTCCAAATTCTGTAGGGTCTTCCATTGGAGGGTTCATAGGTTGGCTTCAAATTGTCCAATCAAAATTGTCTTTTACTAGCGCCCATTTATGCATACACTGTCCTTGGCGCCTTGGAACACAAATTGTATCATGGTTTGCCAATTATTTTACTATCTGTACCTTCATTGTCCGCACCTGCAGAGACTGACCTTGTATCAAAGGGGATGTAACCGGCCTAGCACGAAACCTTGGAGATAAGTGTACCAGCCAGTTTCTACTGGAAAAATACAACTTCAAGCAAGAATATATTTCATTAATTCAAGGAAAAAAAGAATCACACAGTTAGAATTTGAAACCAAGCAACTAGGCCAAAGCCTGTACTAAATTTAAGCTAAGCCAAACAGTTTTCAAACAAGAAATCATGGCATACATTTGCGATTATGACGGATTAATACATTTTTAATACTTCATGATTAATAAAGCTCGTTTATAATGATGGCGAACTGCCCCGAGGGCACAATTTCCCTTGTACATTATTTCTTTTACTTAAAATCACACTTCAATATATATGTCGGTTACACAGTATACATGAATATATATCGAACCCTCTTTTTCTGCGTCATCAATCCCTCCTCTGATGACTAATTATGTCATCACATCAAATCTACCCACAAATTTTATTCCATTAAAATTCTGTATAGTAATTTGGCACTTCAGTCAATTCCCTTTTTCTTTTAGTCCCTTTTGACTTCTCCCTATAAATTTCCACCATTTTGTTCTCTATTTTCTCTTCTCTTTTTCTTTTGTTCCTTGCTTTTAACATTTTGAAAGCTTTCCATATTCCCCAAGAACCTAATAGACAAATTAATATTATTAATATTCCCTTTACTATTTTTAGTAACAATCCGTTCCAAACGTTGCTGAGCCAATTTCCCACAGAAGCAAATCCTTTTCCAATTTTCTCCCAAACTCCGGGTTCTTTCAATTCCTTTAAATCTACACTTTCTCTAGTTAAATTTGTAAGCATTGTTCTAATTTTTCCACTGTTGTCGGGTATATAGGTACAACAGTGACGCGTGCCAAGCATTTTGCAAACGCCGCCATCCTTTGCTAAAAGAATGTCTAAGGCAAGCCGATTTTGAAGAGTCATAGCTCTTTCTGCAGCGAGTTCAGCATCCATCAGGATTATAGCTCCCGAAAACTTCGTCAACATGTTATCCACAATAGTAGACAACTTTCGTATTTTTATTGAATTCAATATGACTCCTACTGAAGGAATCATAGCTCCAAATATATCTCCTACCACACCAGCAGCTGTCTCCCTTTTCTGAACATGATGTGATTCAGACAGCCTTGGAAATTTCTTTAAGTCATCTAACTGGTAAACCTTTGGGAACAATATTCCCAAATAACACCTCCCATACCATCCTTTAGGAAGACGATAATAGGCGTTGAGTCCACAAATATAATATACTCCAGGAATAACTGGGTCTTGTCCATTCAGCATGAACGTCCACTTTTGTTGAAATGCGTATGTGTGTTTACATTCACTCGTTCCCACAAAAACTGTGTCATAATATGATGGAAATCTATGTATACAAAATCTTCCCACATGCAATGTATCTAAGGCTATTTTCCCTTGTGTCTTTATTGCGGCAAAAGCATAATTATCTACAGACGTCCTTTCGTGCAACTCCTTCTCTAATTTCTCCTTCATTTCGTTCTTTCTGTCGTCAGTGCGGTCTAAAAATTCTATTTCTATTGGTGAAAGCAAGCATGTAAGGTTCTCCCTATGTGCGTGAGCTGTGTGGAAAGGGGACATTGGTTCGAAAAATTCCCTCATTAATTTGGCAGACCAATCTCTAGCTATCTTACTTAGGTGCCCTATTATGGGGACATATGCAAATGTAACATCGTAATTAGTATAGAAATAATGAATGTCCTTTTGAGCATAAAATCTGGAAGCTACTATACTACATGTAATTCCATACGTAAGAGGCATGCTGTGATACGTTACCCCCTCCACTACTGAGGTAGGTATTTGTGTACACACATAACAATCTTTCGCATCCATGGTCTCAACATACTCACTCAGTAAGCGATAGAAAACGTTAGATGAAAGTTCCTTCTTATCATGCAAGTGTCTCTCGTCTTGCTCGAGTCTCTTCAGAGCTGTTAGTTCAGTAACGATAATAGGTTTAGAAGTAGAAGCATCATTCGTCTCACTCTCGCCTTTACCATGCATTCCAAGAACTATTGCTACAATTATTAGTACGCATGCGATCAGTAAGCCTATACACATGTATTTACAACACTTCATTTTACGCCCCTGTGTAGTGAAGCTAGTCATGATCTGTATAGAATCAGAAAGCTGAAGACACTTTATCAAAGCGTATTTGCAGGTTTTTTTTTTTCTAAGTTGCAGGTATTTACAAAGCTGAACGAGTTCAATGTTCACACAGTTTCTTTAGCAGCTTAGTCTCTTATCGGTTAGCAGCGTTGTCTCAAAATCGGTTTCAAAGTCAATCAAGTTAGCAATGTCTTAGCCGGTTGAAAAGTCAATCAGGTTAGCAATGTCAAGTTAGCAATGTCTTAGCCGGTAAAAGAAAATCAATCAAGTGATCAATGGTTTCAATCAACAGAGTCCATAAAGTTTTTATTTCCAAAATGAAGTTCTGCCTCTTCGTTCTCAAGGCTGAGGGATACGAATTCGTCTGACCAATCGTTATTGGCTACGTATGCCCACTCCGGACCGGAATACCTCCTGCTCGGTATCCTTTTTCTTTTCAGTTTTGCATCTCTCTTTGATTCTTTCTCACTGTTACTTTCCTCTTTGGCCAAGTCCTTTTCTTCACTCGGTGTTGGTACTACGACAGACACTTCCTTTCTTTTCTCTTTCACTCTTGGCCCTTCACTGTCGTTCAACGTTTCTCTAGTTCTCAGTTTCACTGGTGATATACTTGGTCTTCTTTTTGCACTAGGTCCACTTGATGGGCCTGCGATCTCTTCTGAAGAAGTTTGAACAGTTTCGTTCTGTTCTGCCTTGTCCCCTCCTTCTGGGGAGTCAATCAGGTTTTCCTTTTCCTTTTCTGTATCGTCTGCTTCTGGGAAAGCCCTCCTCTGATCAGGCTCTCCTGCTTCTTCACCTCTTTCGAGCCCTTTGTCACCGTTACTTTCTTCAGGCTCTTTGTCACTTTCGGCTGCTTCAGGCTCTTTGTTACCTTCAGCTACTTCGTCGCTGTCTGAGGCTCCTCCTTGGTCTTCCCCAAGTGAATCGGTTGCTTCGTCCTCAGAGAATATTTCTCCCTCCTCTATTTCTGCCTGTTCGCTTCTAGCTCTGTTTTGCTCTGCCTCAGCGCTCGGCACTTTGTTATCAGGTACTGGCAGTTTCAGCGCTTCAACTTCCTCATCTGTGGGACACAACACCCTCTTTGTGTGACTGGCGTGAATCCAGTTGGGAACTCCCGCACACTTCACAGCGGTGGTAGTCGTCAAAATCACTTGGAAAGGTCCTTTCCAACGGGGTTCCAAACACGACTTCCTCACGTGCTTCTTTATCACGACCCAGTCACCTGCTTTCAGGGTGTGTCCTGGACCTTGGATCGGTGGCAAGGTGGTTGCCTCCACCTGGTGAGAGAAAGATCGAACCACATCAGCTAGACCTTTGCAGTAGTCTAACACCATATCATCTGTAATATTCAAAAGCGCATTTGCAGGAACTGCTGGAAGTCTCATAGCTCTGCCCATGAGAATCTCGTGTGGGGACAATCCAGTCTTTCTGTCAGGGGTGTTTCTCATTGACATTAGTACCAAAGGCAATGCGTCAGGCCATTTCAAATTTGTCGATGTACATATTTTCGCCATTCTCGATTTCAATGTGCCATTCATTTGCTCCACTAGACCTGATGCTTCAGGGCGGTAGCTACAATGCAGCTTTTGCTCAATGTTCAGTGCTGCACAAAGCAATTTTATTGTGACTTCCCCTATCTGATTCTAAAGAGATCGGGAATCCGAAACGTGGTATTAACTCTCTCAAGAGTAGTTTTGCAACTGTGAGACTGTCGTTTCTGCGTGTAGGGTATGCTTCAATCCAGTGACTAAAAATGCACACAATCACCAACACATACTTCAAGCCTCCATGCACAGGCATCTCAATGAAGTCCATTTGCATCCTGCTGAATGGACCCCCTGCTCTTCCAATGTGGCTCAAATTTACTACTGTTCCCTTCCCTGCGTTCATCTGTTGGCAAATGACGCAGCGGTGGCAAACTGCTTCAGCAACTTGACGGAATTTGGGGTTAAACCAATCAGTTTTAAATAACCTAATCATGGCATCCCTCCCAAGATGAGCTTGTCCATGGTAAAATCTGGCTATCTGTGTCAAAATGCTATTTGGAAGAACGAATTTCCCTTCACTTGAAACCCATAATTCATCTAGTCTCTTTACACATTGTGATTTAGTCCACGAGAGTTTTTCATCCTCACTGACACCATTCTGTAGGGATTTCAATTCGTCCATTGTATCTATAACTTTTAGAGCAAATATTTCGCTTTGTTCAAGTTCTGGTTCACTTATCAAATTCCATTCATCCCTGAGCAATATACAGTTCAATGCGCAAAACCTTGCGACTTGATCCGCATATCCATTTCCTAGGGAAACATAGTCTTGTCCCTTCGAGTGTGCACTGCACTTCACCACTGCTACTTCCCCTGGTAACTGAATGGCATGTAACAATTCTCTTATTCTTTCACCATTTTTCACTGGTGATCCTGAAGAGGTCATGAAGCCTCTCTGTGACCACAATTATCCAAAATCATGCACTATTCCAAACCCGTATTGGATGTCAGTGTAAATGGTAACTTTCATTAGTGCAGAAAGTTGGCATGCTCTAGTAAGAGCTACCAATTCTGCTACTTGAGCAGAGTAAACCCCTTGAAGCCAAGAGGCTTCCAGAACACCTGTTACAGTACATACAGCATACCCTGCTTTCAATACACCCAGTGCATCTCTTAAACATGAACCATCAACAAAAATGATTTGATCATTTTCTTCTAATTTGGTATCTTTGATATCAGGCCTTGGTTTGGTGCAAAATTCAGTCACCTGAAGACAGTCGTGCTCGATGTCTTCAGCGTTCTCAATTTCAGCATTTTCACTGGGAAACAAGGTTGCTGGATTCAACGTAGTGCACCTTTTCAGCTGCACATTAGGTGATCCCAGAATTATTGTTTCGTACCTTGTGAGTCTAGCACCAGTCATGTGCTGTGTTCGGGAACGTGTCAAAAGTATCTCGACTGAGTGAGGGACCATGACTGTTAATGGGTGTCCCATCACTATTCCTTCACTCTGAGTGAGGCTGATACCAACTGCTGCTACGGCGCGCAAACACCCTGGCAGTGCTGCTGCGACCGGATCCAAAGTAGCTGAAAAATACGCTACTGGTCTGTTTATGCCACCATGGGCTTGGGTCAAGACAGACAAGGAACATGCATCACGTTCATGACAAAACAATGTGAAAGGCTTTGTGTAATCAAGCATACCTAAAGCTGGAGCCCTGCACATGCATTCTTTCAATTCAATAAAAGCATCCATCTCATCTCCTTTCAGCTCAATTTCATCCAATGTATCCTTCTGGGTCAGTTTCAGTAAAGGTTTTGCTAGAGTTGAGAAGTTGGGAATCCATTGGCGACAGTAGCTCACCATCCCCAAAAACTTCCTCACCTCCCTCCTCGTCTTTGGTGGACTCATTTGAAGTACACTTGTTATTCTTTCCTTCATTATTCTCCGTGACCCTTTCTCTATTTGATGACCCAAATATTTCACTTTCTTCTGACAGAACTGCAATTTTGAAGGAGACACCTTGTGTCCATTCCTTCCCAAATGGTTCAATAGGGCAATGGTGTCGGCTGTGCAGTCACTTTCTGTCTTGGATGCAATCAGTAAGTCATCAATGTACTGTACTAGGGTTGACTCGAATGGCAATTCTAACGCTTCCAAGTCTTTCTTTAGAATCTGATTGAAAATTGACGGTGACTCCGAAAACCCTTGAGGAATTCGACACCAACTGTAAACTCTGTCTAAGAATTTGAAACAAAAGAGAAATTGGCTGTCCTCATGAAGAGGCACCGAAAAGAATGCTTGTGACAAGTCGATGACTGAGAACCACTCGGCATCGCAAGGGACTTGAAACATTATCACAGCTGGATTTGGTACTACAGGGCAGCATTTAATTATGATGTCATTTATTTTCCTCAAGTCCTGCACAATTCGGACCTTTCCACTTGGCTTTATTAGTCCCATGATTGGTGAATTACATGGACTGCTTAACACTTCTTTCAGTACTCCCTGTTTTACAAACTCGTCAATGAGTTGGGCGACTTTCATGAGGGTGTCTTGTGCTTTATGGTATTGTGGGGTCTGGGGAAAGGTTACATTGGGTTTTACGGTCACTTTCACTGGTTCCACTCCTTTCACCAATCCCACCTCTTTTCCTGTCATATCCCACACTTCTTTTCCGACTGTTTCCCGTAATTCAGCTGGAATATCTGCTTCAGTGATCATCGGAAAAAGGGTAATCAGAGGATATTCTTCATCGACAGTTTCCATCTCATCCCCTTCTACACTGTCCTCTTCTTCCCCATCACTGCTCGTCTGAATTCTAATTCCATCGTTCGAACACATAATCGAACATCCCAATTTGCACAATAGGTCTCTCCCTAACAGTGATATCGGGCTTGAGTCACATACCACAAAATTATGTGACCCTTGATAGTTACCAATTCTGACTTGTACTGGATCTGTGATTGGGTTCGTCAGGTACCTGTTTGCTACTCCCACTACTTGAACTGTTCTCCCTGAAAGTGGCAGATTTGGTACTTCAATGCTCCTAACAGTGGAACGTGTAGCTCCTGTGTCAACCAAGAATGAAACACGATGGCCCATAACTCTTCCCTCCACATACGGGCCCTTTTGATCAACTTCCAAGGATGCTGCAAGCACACAATTTCCCTCCTCATCTGAACTTTCACTCTCCCATGCATCGTTTATTCCATTCTCACTGTGTAACGGGAACTGATGTACTGTGTCATTTTGATTCATTCCCTGACCCGTGACCTGTTGAGGAAGCATTGCTTGCTGCTGATTCATTGTTGCTAAGGGTATTTGTATTTGCTGATTAGGTACCATAGGAAACTGCTGTTGCATTGGCTGCAATTGTGTCATTTGCACACGAGGCATTTGCACCTGTTGCATGGGTTGTAGACCCTGCATCTGGTTCACATTGTTTTGAAAATTTGGATTCGGACCTCTCAGTTTCGGTCCTCTCATAGTCTGAAATACATTGACATCATTGTTTTGCTGACCTACACCTTCCTGCACCATCATTGGGCACTCCCGTTTCCAATGCCCGACAATTCCGCACGTGTGACATGGCATCACCTTCTTCATTGCCTGTATACCATTTGGAATCATAACGGTATTCAAATCTGGACCATTATTCACAAAATCTCCTCGACCTCTGCCTCTCATCTGTGGCTGAAACATAACATTTCCCTGTTGCTGCTGCTGTGGCATCTGTTGTTGAAACCCTTGCAAACCTTGTAAACCTGTCTGAGCTGCTCTGAGCTGCATCACCATCACCTTTTCCTTCAATCTTTTCTGCTTTGTCTCAATCTCATCACTGCAGTATTTTGCATAATTCAACACTTCATCGATCGACTTTGACTGCCAACAAATCAAATGCGATTTAATCATCTGGCTAATTTCGGGTCTCAGCCCTTCCACAAACCTGAACACAAAATGGAGCATGTCTTTTGGTTCAATCGTTTCCGTGCCACTGTAATTTTTAAACGCTTTCAACAACCTCTCATAATACGCGTGTATAGATTCTTTAACCTCTTGAGCGGTCCTGTCAATCCTTTGCCAATCCACATTTTTCGACGCAACCTTGGTTTTCAAGTGCTCGATCACCTTGTGGTACAAACTCATTACCATAGGTGATGGCGCACCTGTGTCCCTGTCTCTCTCTGGTTCACTCGTCGGCCAACCTACAGCCCTTTTACAATCTTCCCACAAATCAGCCGGAACCACAGTTTCAAATAAGGTATTCAGGTCTTCCCAGAGACACTTTGCGAGTTTCACAAATCTATCCGTTTGTTGATACCACTATATCGGCTTCTCTCTCAATTTGGGAAAGTCATCCGTAAAGGATTGAATATCGCACCTGTGCCATGGTACATGCACAAGTTTTCCCCCTGCTGTCTCTCTCATTGGTAACATGGTTATCAGATCGTCATTCTGTTGTTTTTTCTCACTTCGTTCTGAAGTGTTTTCCTTCTTTTTATCCTTTTTCTTGACCCACCTGCTTTCCCACTTGTCTAAACATCTCCAAACCTGTGCACTCTGCAGTATCTCTTTAAGGTGTGTTTTCATCCCTGCGGATCTCATGTGTTCAAAATCTTTTGTCTCAAAGTCTAACCTGTAACTTCTGCTCAGGTGTTTGGTCTTACCTATATCGATCTCGTTTCTGTCTGCAATTTCTTGTAACTTCTTATGTATGTTGCTCACTTCTCTTGTAATCCTAGGGCACATGTATCTTAGTTCTTCCTCTGTGTATGATTCTAATCTGTTCAAACCCATTGTTCCCTCTACCAGTTCGTCTGCCTCCATACCCAACCTTATTTTATTCAGGTATTCTTCTCCCTTCCCGCTTGATGTACTCTGTGGGGAGTTCAGGCTGTTGAACCATTGTGTCAACTGTTGCGCGTTCAGTCCCATCAATGTAGCAGTTACATCAACTGCCATCGACGGTTTCTGTAATGCTTCAGTCTGTGAGGTTAAAGGGAATAATAGTGGTGGATGTGACCTTACCACGGTTGACGGAGCACAAATTGGAATTGGACTAAACTCCGACAAGGACCCAGATCCATTTGGCAGTGCCGCTATCGGAGTTGTCTCTGGAGTGGTTTCTATGCTTCTTCTCCCTGTCCCATTCTGTATCACTAACCCTTGGTCGCTGGTGTTTGAATTTGCCTGTATGTACAGTGGTACTGGTGGACCTACAGTGATAGGTAGAGATATTGCATCTGGATTCTGTCTGTTCCCCGAATTCTGTGGCATGTTAATCCCCACATTATGGTTCATCATTGCTGGCATACCTAACTGGCTTTCTATTACTCGCACTTCTTGTGTCTGCTTTTGGGGCATCAAGAACTGTGTTGATTCAGCTTGAATCAATGTCGGTCTCTGATAGTTTTGTCCTCCCTGCGCCATTAAATCGGAAGTCATTCCCATGTTATGCTCATCACAACAGTGCCTTTGAACTTGTGGCTGATAGTTATCAGCAGGTTTCAATGCTGGCACGTCTGGGTACATCCTCTGAACCCGTGGTATTCGTGGTGAGAAAGGCATGTCAGAACTGCTCGGCCTCTGAGATCTTCTCAAATTTGGCGTCACATTACCCTGTATTGGTTCTGGAGGGGTAGTACTAATGCTTGAGCCTTTTTCGCTTTCCACATATGGTGGTGGGCGATCATTCAGTAATTGTATAATGAACTCCTCATCATCTGACTCGTCTCCCCTTTTCGAGTTTCTATTGCTCTCTCCTTCCCTGGACTGACTCCTGTTTGTCTTACAGGTGGCTTTCCTTCCTTCCGTCTCCTCTTCCTCGGCAATCGCTGGAAACAATTTAATTCCCTGCAATACGTCTGATCTCCAAACCTTTTGTGTGCTGTCCCATCTAGCATCCGCTAGTGTCTTTTCTACTTTTCTTATTCTTGTCTCAAATTTCTTTTGTTGTTGATTTCTAGCTATTAGCTCCCAAATTGCTAATGCCTCAAACTGTGCTGGCCTTGGGGGTACTTTCATGTCGTATAGCGCAAACCTCAGATTTTCTAAAACCCTTAGGTTAAACGACCCGTGGATAGGGAACGCTACACTTCCATGTTTTTCTGTTAATTTGCACCATTGCTTTAGCCAAAGACACGGCGCTACACCCTTTTCTTCAATGACGATGTAAGCTGGTGTACCCTCAGGCGGTGTTTCTTCTCCTACATTTGCTTTAATATAAACATCTCCCCTCATGGCACTCTTAAATGCTTTGAAAAATTTCATCCTTCCGTCTTTTTTTTTCTGACAATATGTAATCAATAAGTGACTTTAATTCCCGGAATACTCTTCGCTTGCCTTTCCCCTTCCAATTGCGCTTCACGGACTGCGTCCAATCCGTGCGCGACCCTTCTCACCAACCGACCTATCCCAGCGCGGCTCCTAGTGACGTCACACTCACACACTGCGGCTGACAAAGTCCTGCGGCTTGTCCTCTTTTCATTCGGCTTCACTCATAAACTAATTTCTGCAATATAACGCGAGCACTTAACTAAAAGAATAAAACAGATCTGTCGGTTTACTACAGGAAGGGTAACACAATCGCTTCAGAAACCTTAGGGATTTTTCACTAGCCTCAGCAGTTATTCCATCTTTCTCGGTTTCCCACTTCCGCAAGCAAAATTTGACCCGCAAACTTTACTCTCAACTGATCAATGAACTATTCTAGTGCACTTTAGAATTCGTCAAATCTCAAAGTCGAAGTTTTCTTTCACTCTGCAACATTCATACCGACTTGTTGACTACGCCCGATCAACCTATTATACCGACCAGATCACAACATCAAACAAGTGTCACATACACTTTTCAACATACTCCGGAGTCTCTTGACCTCGCAGGGCCCGTCTCAACATCAACAACCACGTGGACAATTTTTCTGCTCAAAGCGCCACACACATGTGAAGTTCGACGACTTCCCTACTCTCACACCTTTGGAGTAACACTCCTCTAATATCTTTTAACCCCCCTTAAAATCCTCACAAACTTCTCAATTAATCTGCGGCGATAAGCTGTGCAAGCGCGAAACCCTAACTTCACTCATACCGTCACTAGAAACGCTGAGACCGTTCTCATACCTGCATGTTCCTCATTCGCAAGCTCCGAGATCCCGGGAAAGTCATCGGGGACTTAGGGCATCATCATCTCTCCAACTTGTTTTATCAAAGAAAATTCTAACCTGACTCTGTCTATTGTTCGGATGGGGTCCCAAAGGGCTAAACCATCAATCTCTGCTACCATCTACTGATAACGCGTCCAGCCCTTATAAATTACCTGTACCTGGACACGTTGGAGGTCGGTGAATCTTTTAACCGAGTCGGGCTCTCCTCATCCTCAATAGTCGAGTCACTCAGATCAATAATCAATAACTGTTGTAATCGGTAATCAGCACTCAATTAATAGATCAATATAACACATCAGAAATCAATAACAGTTGGTATTTCGGCGCACCATGACCTTTCAGTCATGAATAACCACACCAGTTTATTAAAAGTTAGTGAGTTTATTTCCCTATATTAACAAAGCTAGCACGATATATATGTGTCTCAAAACCAATTGATATATGTATATGAACATTACTAGCTGTCCATAACGGCGGAAGAAACGCAATCTACGTAAAATCTGAATAATGATACACTCTGTTATAGCAATGCAAATCACCAATGTGACTAACTGTATTTGACTAATTGCATACATTCGGTCAGCATAACAAGATTTCAATTCTTCATGGTACATTGAATGAAAACCTCGACTAACCTCTAATTAGCATTGGCATGTGGGACTTCATGCAAAACGAATTTAGTCAACACAAATTTGGAAAAGTTCTAGCTAGGATCCTATCAAAATAGCAGTTGGTACCTAAAAGGAAAAAAAACACAATGCATAATACATTTATCCTTTCATATTTACCAAATACAATCAGCATTCAAGAAAAGTCTTCATCCTTCAGGTACCGGTTGATCAACATGGGGCAAATTTCAAAGGGGCAAAGTTAAGGGCAAGCTTCCTTGCAACGGCAAGGAGAATAGGGCAAAGTTACTGCATGGGCAAGACGGGGCAAATCAAAGTTAAAGTCTCTAGGGTGAGAATTCTTAAAGTCTCTTTCTCTCAGATAGAGAAAAGGGCATCAGGGTGTCGTCCAAAATGGAGTCTGGCATCAGGCTTCAAACTGGCATCGAGGAAAATGGCTGACTTCTCTTTGTCCGGTGGGTTTAAGTAAGAAACATTCCAAATTCTGTAGGGTCTTCCATTGGAGGGTTCATAGGTTGGCTTCAAATTGTCCAATCAAAATTGTCTTTTACTAGCGCCCATTTATGCATACACTGTCCTTGGCGCCTTGGAACACAAATTGTATCATGGTTTGCCAATTATTTTACTATCTGTACCTTCATTGTCCGCACCTGCAGAGACTGACCTTGTATCAAAGGGGATGTAACCGGCCTAGCACGAAACCTTGGAGATAAGTGTACCAGCCAGTTTCTACTGGAAAAATACAACTTCAAGCAAGAATGTATTTCATTAATTCAAGGAAAAAAAAGAATCACGCAGTTAGAATTTGAAACCAAGCAACTAGGCCAAAGCCTGTACTAAATTTAAGCTAAGCAAAACAGTTTTCAAACAAGAAATCATGGCATACATTTGCGATTATGACGGATTAATACATTTTTAATACTTCATGATTAATAAAGCTCGTTTATAATGATGGCGAACTGCCCCGAGGGCACAATTTCCCTTGTACATTATTTCTTTTACTTAAAATCACACTTCAATATATATGTCGGTTACACAGTATACATGAATATATATCGAACCCTCTTTTTCTGCGTCATCACAGCTCTACGAGTCCGCAAGTCAGCTGACTGTAGTAACTGAGTAAATTTGATAATTTATTAGCAGGAAGCTGAAATAATCAGCGCTGGGGCCTCTCGCATCCTGTTTGGTACAGTCAGTTCCCACAGTGTCCTTCCATTTCTGGTGCTTTGCAGCAGTTTTAAGATCTTCTTAGAATTTCTTGTTTCTCAAATGGGTGTAATCTTTCACATTTATATCTTTCCCTCATCTTCTTGCTTGATTTTGCTCACAAGAAAGTTTCACTCACAGGCGTTGAATGTCACTCATAATTACAATCAAAGTATGAAAATGTCACACATAAGCAATCTGAAACCTTATTAGCAATGGGTACTGATGAGGTCCTGATGAACGCAGAGAGGCGTTGGGGGGGATTGCTACTCTGTGGTATGTGGACCCCAATTTAATGACTTTTGTTTGTTTTTAACTGCCAAGAGTAATAGCATACCCATTGATATCTATGTTGTTCTACTCATGTATTTATCACTGGTTGTCCTTCAACATTATATAGAACACTAATAAAGTTTATTTACAAATCAAAACAAGAATGTCCCCATTGTCCCCTTTTACTGTACCAGACAAGTATTGGGAGAAATTGGTACTAGACACTATAGGGCCCATGAATAACAAGGGAATAAACAACAGATTTATGTTTGTGTTGATTGACTATAATACACACTGGATAATTACCAAGCTTGCCAATCACACAACAAAAAAAGATTTTGGGGTACAGTGATTTGGTGAAAGGGTTTCTTCAGTTCAGATAATGGATAATAGAGTCCAATTTCCATTCAAAGAGATGATAGAATTCTTGATAGAATTATCTATTAAACATGACAAAATGGTGTTATCTGGCCCTCAAGCTAATGCCTTATGTTGAAAGAATGCATTCAGTTAGCTTGTAATAATGTTACCTGGGTTATAGTCTTACCATACTGCACCTAACCTTATCACAGTTATAGCACCAGTTACAGCCCTCAAAGGGAGGGGAGCCAGCCCAGCAATAAACTTTGCCCGGGATGGTTGGGGGACAGTAAACAAGTACAAGTGGATACAGAACAAGCATTGGCAAAGCCAATAGGTTTCACCTAAATTAAATCTATCTTTTTTAAAATGTTTGTTTAGACATGTGACACAGCAGTGACAGCTGCTGTGCAGCATGTCTTACAGTTTACAAAAAAATAAGCATTATGATGTGGTCATTGTAAAATTTTTATGTGCTCCCATGAAACAAAATTATTCCCTCCAATACATCAGCAAAAACATGTTTTCAGTATGGAGCCAGGGAAAGTGAAAAGGTAGGGCCCATATTTTTGGAAAATGGTGCACAACTGCCCTAATGCAGTTGTGCGTCATTTTATTTAGCGTGAGCTAACGCCATTCTATAGCTCCAGCCCTGCGTCATATTTAGGTAATGACACACGATGGCACTAAGGAATGGCTAGTGTTTAAAAAAAAGGAGTTAGTCGGGGAAGGGTGGCGTTAGGGGGAATGACGATAGTGGGTGAGAAATGGCGTTAGGCTGGTTAGCAGCAAAAGTTCTGACGCTAATCAGCCTAGCTTTATTTTCTGATGCAAAAGCAGTCAAAAACTTACTCCTGTCTAAGTTTAGACATGAGTCATGCCCACCACCCCAATGGCCACCACAGGGGACCAGCGCCCCCTGGGCAAGCCCTACATAACCAGTGCCAGGCAGGGGGCCCCATGTGAGGGGCCTCCAATGGCACAACACACACATACACAAACACTTACCTGCAACTTACCTGGGATGGGCCCCTCCTCCTGTAATGTCCCTGTGGCAGGGTGGTGGTGTTGCTGGGGCTTGGGTGTGCATCTTTGTGCCCATTCCATGGTGTTTAGCCATGGAAATGGGCCTACCTGCACCCTAATGCCTGGTCTGACCCAGACGTTAAATAATGGTGTTAAGCGGGCTTAGCACCATTATTCAGGTCTGCCTCCTCCTTGCGTGTCTTTTCTGCGCCTGGACGTAAATATGGCGCTAGGTGGTTAGCGTCGTGTTTAGGACGGGAACGTCTACTTTGCATCTCATTGATGCAAGGTGGGTTCTTGCATCATAAGCATGGTGCTAACTCCAATATTTTGATGCTAGATGGGGCTAACGTCAAAATATAAATATGGAGTTCGGTTAGCACCATCTTAGCGCCAAAATAAATGGTGCTGAAGCAACGCTAACCATCCATAAATATTGGCCCAAATGTGCAATGAAAGAATGATAATTTAACCGTATGTGGCGCCACCAGAAGAATGCAGCACGCGCTGAATATATCCAAGCAGTGAAATTGTAGAAAATACACGTGTAAATAATGAAAGTGTAAGAACTTGGGTAATAGCTTGATTAAACAATTAAACTGAAGTATCCGTGTGTGCTATCAGTAAAAGAATTCTTCATGTCAATACATCAGCGAGCAGGCAGAAAAAGAAAACTTGAACAAAATGTGCGATGAACTAAGGAAGACATACAGACATTAGTTAAATGAAGTGAGATCCAGGCCTAACCAAATAAAGGAAGTTGAAGACATAAAAGCGGATAAAAGCAACTGAAAATTAGAACTTGGGCATCGGGATACTGATAAGAAGTGTTACTCTGTGGCCGGTTGTTCCCTGTGACAAGATGTTATCATGTTACCTGAAAGTGAAAACCTGCTCGACAGTGAATGGCCTTGTAAACAGTATGAAGTACTGTGAACTAACATATGTTAAAGTGACGCCAATAGTAAATTACTGTCTGAGACTTTCAAAAGAAGGAGCTTCATGGTTTAAAGAATATGCTTTATTTGTGAGTTTTGCAGCATGACAACACGTAAATGCATACTGACTTCGGCATATGCAACATGAGTGGTGGAAATATTATATGATCCTATGGATGTTTTTTAGAGAGTGGGCGAATAAATGTGTTTGACTAAATGTTTAAGTAAATGTCAAGTGACTGGGTGAGTGGGTAGGTGCACGGATACGTTTGTAAATACTATAATTAAGGAAGGGAATTGAACCAGCTAGTGGCCATAGTGCTTTGTGCTAGTTTATGCATTCTCTTCCATCCTTACTCACAAACGGGACACATGAGTTATTGTGAGGTGCCATAGGAATTAGGCACCCCTGTGACTAGTAGGTAATTTGTGAAGAAGAGTTGCATCTTTCTAGCAGTGAAGAAGTGTCCAACAGTTGTTAAAGATAAACTAAGGCACAAGTCTCCATAACAGTAAAATTAGATGTAGTCACTGTAGCACAGTAAAATACTGCACAGACTAATTTGGGTTACATTTTGACATATAAACTGTGTACGCACAGAAGTGTATATAGAAACATTTTCAAAAGATGTGTTTTTCCAAAATAACCCCAAGAAAGCAAGTCCTTCCTAACGAACGTGCTCGGGCCCCCGGTGTAATGCATATTTGAAGACAGCTGCTTCTTCGCTAAAGAAGCATGGAGAGAGAACCTCAATTTCCCCCTCTCCTCAGTTGCGCCACTCAGCAAGTGTTTATTCTATATATATATATATATATATATATATATATATATATATATATATATATATTGTTATTGTTTACATGTTGCGTTGGAGGCTTCAAAGTGCAGCGCCTTGACCAAACATGTATGAAATGCTTCCGTGAAAAGAATTCTTCCTTCCAATACATCACACAAAGCATGGTAAAGCATGGTTTCAATGTGTGCACCCAGGGAAAGTAAAAAAAAAAACAGCATTCGCAATGCAATGGGTCTCGCATCTGCTCAAGTTAGAGCTATTAGCGTTATAAACTCCTAAACCAACTTTTCTTGCCACATAAATTGAAAATTGAAAGTTAAACACTTTCACATAAGGGAGCCGATTCACAGCGCTACAGCCGCCAGGAGCATCAGCGTGAAGAGATATACACAAGAGGAAAAGAAGTTCGCTCGCAGTTACACTTATCTGCAAAAGTGCAATTAGCCATGTAACAGGGGCGATGGCCAAGGCGGTAACACAACTATCCCAAGGAGGGACAAAGGTAAACCATTTACCAATGTAATCAAAGGATTTTTGAAGGGCAAGCCCACGAACGAGTGGTAGTGATGGGCGTGAGGTGGGCGTTGTTAAAAGCCCAGATACACAACAACACGACGGAAAAGCAGCTCGTGCGCTCTGCAATGCTCGACCTAAAAACTAAAACTGGTAAAGTAAAAGTGAAATATCCGTGCGTGCTACCAGGGAAATAATTCTTCCTTCTGATACACCTTCAAAAGCACAGTTTCAATGCTTGCAGCTAGAATGAAGTATTGCGTGCTCCCATGAACATATTTCTTCCTTCCAATATATCATCCAAAGCACAATTTCAATGCGTGCAACCAGGGAAAGAATGTAATTCTAGCCTTAACCAAATGAAAGAAGTTCCAGCCAAAAGCGGATTAGAATGAGTAATTGGTCCTTGGGAAACTGATAAGAAAAGCACTGCCAAAAAAGACGCAACAACCAATCAAAATGAAGGAAAAGTAAAGTGACAGGCACATGGACAAATAAGAATTGAAGGCGGGATGCAAGGACCTTTTAAGAGATATTGAGTAGAATAGATTTCACAAGCACAGCACAAGCGCTGTGCAGGCGAAACCTAAAAATGCTAAGAGAAGGCTCCTATCCACAAAAACAAATATAAGTATTTGCAGGATAGAGAGCATGACACGAAAAATCTAAATTAGAAAGAAGGGTATTGAACACGAGTTAAAATACCTGACAACAACTGAACTAAAGCAAGCAAATATTCAAAACCATCGGAAATAGTAAAAGTAAATAAAAATGAGGTGAATTCAGACAATGGACAGACCTCGTGCAAGGATAAGATCTTCATGTCATTGGAAAATCAACCTGAAAGATAAACGGTATTTCCACTGGTAGCTAAAGACATTTCTATGCAAATTGCTGAAGATAAAAATGTAAGACCAATGATTGTACCTAAATGGCATAACGATTTTGTAAGGAGATAATTGTACCAGAGGTTTCCATTTTTGTATTCCTTAGTATAGATAGGAGATGTGTATAATTTATTCAACAAAGTATTGCAATCTAATGTTATTATATCAATTTGTAAAATATTATAATCATAGCGTTTGTCTCATTACCTCCCATATGTAATCGTTAATTGTGGCATTTTTCCCTCCTTTCTTCCTCCCCACCTGTTTACAAGTAGGTGGCTCCTTCCACATTGACAATGGGAATGTTAACTGTGTTTTTTAGGTAACCAGAGCCTGTAGATGAATAAAGATTATACTTTATGCATCCTCCATGTGATCAGCCATTTGTCTTATTTATAACAAGCTTCATTACCTAGGCTTCAGTTGGCTCAACAGTGATTTGAGAGGCTTATCTCTCCCTTTTGTTGCAATGACTGTCATCGTTGTCACAAAGAATATTTCTTGAAGTGGTTGATTGATTACTTTGTAGGGATATGTGTGTTGATGTTTATTTCATTTTTCTCAGAGTCCTTGGCCTGAAATCACTACGATTGTTTTGTGTTTTTTGCAGCAGGCACTTGTCATTGGCTGTTGTGTTTGGAGTTATTTCTTCTTTTTTCTTCATTAGTCATACTATTGTATGTTGATCTCCAGTAGTTTATGTTTCCTGCTTCACCTCTTTCTACAGGTGCCTGTAGCTCTTCTTTTAGTTTTTCTTCTTCATCATCAAACAAAGGAAGTACTGCATTTTTCTTAAGAGTTTATGTTGTTTTGAAATTTGATTCGTGAAAACCAGCCACCCCAGCACAGTACGCAATGGGCAGGGTCGTACTGGGACAGAAAATAAGACGGGAATCAAAATAAAATTAGCTCCCTTAGCAAATCAGATAGCTATAAAAATTGATCTGCGTTTGCAAATCAGCGCAGGTTTGAACTTGTAAAGACAAGGGCCCACATTTATACTTTTTTAACGCCGTTATTGCGCCACTTTTTGACGCAAAAACGGCGCAAACTTACAAAATACAATTGTATTTTGTAAGTTTGCGCCGCTTTTGCATCAAAAAGTGGCGCAAACGCGCTGCTAAAAAAGTATACATATGGGCCAAGATGTTTATATATTTTAAAGGCATGGGAGGCTGCAGAGATCTGTGCTTGTCGTGCTGCTGCAATATTTTCATAAATATCAGAGAATTTAACAGTAAAAACCTGCCCACCAGACCATAAAACAGGCCCAAAAACAGCATCACACTGTCCTGTCAGACAAGACCTTCTGGTACTTCCTGATTGCCATATGTCAGTCTAACCCTGGTTACGACCATGCCTCCAGGCATGCATCAGCAAAGATGGTCTCACTGCCAATTTCTTTAAGAAAAATATTTTCTTATTGGCCTCTCTCCTGTTGGTTTGCCAGCATTCTCCCCCAAACATCAAAGGCAAAATAACCATTGAGACATTGCTACAGTCTTGCATGGTAGAGTCTAAATGTGGGTCATATCAATCTTTGTCACATACTATTATTGATAATAACATTTTGGCAAAGGTTATAGCCAATAGACTTCTTCCTAATATGCCAGATTTAGTTCCCTCAGATCAGGCAGGGTTCATTCCTGCCTGCTCTCCACACAGCCTTCACACTTTCTTCTCCTTGCTCTATCCGCTGAGTCTGGAGATTTTTCAGTATTGGTAGATTTTTTGAATGATGAAACATTATTTGATTTAGTGGAGTGGAATTTCATACTTGCTGCCTTGAGGTAGATGAGACTTGGAAGGATCTTCTGAGCTGGATTGGATTGCTATATGCTCACCAGGTCACTCCCGCAAAGGTGAATTGTGCCTTTTATTTCAGGTTACTGTGAGGGACAGGCTGGGGCTGTTTGCTCTTGCCACAGCTTTTTGCCTTAGTAATGGAGTTTCTAGTTTCAGCTTTAGGTAACAGTATTTGAAAAAAGATTTGCACCTTAGGGTTAATTAAAAGAACTGTCTCTTTATGCTGATCATATATTACTATTTTTGTAGGACCCATTATGTCCTTACTTCCCAAGTTGTGAGATTAGATCCAGCTCTTGGTTGACACCCAATTGCAGAGTGACCATGAGAAATACTACATGTTCTCAGGGAAATAAGATTCCTTGTGCCATACTAGAACCGTGACTTTGGGAGAGGGTGAAGAGGGATTACCTTTAGTGACTTAGGCCCTCATTACAACCATGGCGGTCGGTGTTAAAGTGGCGGTAAAACCGCCAACAGGCCGGCGGTAAAAAAATGGGATTATGACAGTGGCGGAAACTGCCAACAGAGACAGCCACTTTAACATTCCGACTGCCACGGCGGTACAAACAAACAGCATGGCGTTCACCGCCAACAGACAGGCAGGAGACAAAGTACCGCCTACAGTATCACAACCTACCAATCCGCCACCTTTTCCGGGGCGATTTCACTGCGGACAAAAACACGGCAGAAACAGGACTTCGAAGGAAAAACGCTCACCTCTACACACCCCACGAGGAACCAGGACACCATGGAACCGGAGCTGCAGATCCTGCCAGCCCTTATCTTCTTGCTCCTCTACCAGGAGCACGAAGGCCGGGGCAGAAGACCACAGTGAGTACTGCACCTACGACACAGGGGAGGGGGGAGGGAAAAAACAGTAACACACACATGCAACACGCAACACCCCCACCCACCACAACACACACACTAATACAGCATGATGCATTACAGTTACACCCAACAACCCCCTCGGAAGAATGCAAAGACAAAAGGAAATGAGATGAACGATTGTAATATGTTAAAATGCTGAACTCTAAAATATACATATATACATTATAAACAAGATATACACCAAGAATAGTAGTCCAGGTAGTGCTCCATTGAAGTCCGTGGAACACTGGGCCCACACGGTATGGGCGAGGCCCACACAAGATCCCCGACCACGATGAAGAGAACACTGCAGGGGCATCAGATAGCAAGAAAACAGGCACCTCAGGGGGAGGGAGGGCACCTCAGGCGGTTGAGTGCACAACGCCAAACCCACGAGGGGGCCACATGCCCACTCCGCAATCCTGGGGACTGCAAAGCCACAGTCTCTCAAATCTCTACAGTGGGTGGTTTGCCCACTCTACAATCCTGGGGAGTGCAAAGCCACAGTCTCTCAAGTCTCCCAAGTGGGTGGTTTGTCCACTGTACAATCCTGGGGAGTGCATAGCCACAGTCTCTCAAGTCTCTACAGTGGGTGGTTTGCCTACTGTACAATCCTGGGGAGTGCAAAGCCACAGTCTCTCAAGTCTCTACAGTGGGTGTTTGCCCACTGTACAATCATGGGGAGTGCAAAGCCACAGTCTCTCAAGTGGATGCCATTCTCCACTGGTTCTGGAGGGGGTCTTGTGCCCAGAGTGCTTCATCCTGCCAAGGACAGAAAGGGCAGAGGTAGTGGATGTTAAACTCCACTGGTTCTGGAGGGGCTCTTGTGCCCAGAGTGCTTCATCCTGCCAAGGACAGAGGTAGTGGATGTTAAACTCCACTGGTTCTGGAGGGGTTCTTGTGCCCAGAGTGCTTCATCCTGCCAAGGACAGAGGTAGTGGCTGCTAAACTCCACTGGTTCTGGAGGGGGCTCTGTGCCCAGAGTGCTTCATCCTGCCAAGGACGGAGGTAGTGGATGTTAAACTCCACTGGTTCTGGAGGGGGTTTTGTGCCCAGAGTGCTTCATCCTGCCAAGAACGGAGGTAGTGGATGTTAAACTCCACTGGTTCTGGATGGGCCCTTGTGCCCAGAGTGCATCATCCTGCTCGTGACGGACTCAGTAGCGTCAGTGCCCTTGGCGCTCATGTGCCAGCGTTGTTTGTTGTGGCAGTGCCCTGTTCAGCGGTGCTTGTTGTGGCAGTGCCCTGTTCAGCGGTGCTTGTTGTGGCGGTGCCCTGTTCAGCGGTGTTTGTTGTGGCAGTGCCCTGTTCAGCGGTGCTTATTGTGACGGTGCCCTGTTCAGTGGTGCTTGTTGTGGCGGTGCCCTGTTCAGCGGTGTTTGTTGTGGCGGTGACCTGTTCAGCAGTGCTTGTTGTGGCAGTGCCCTGTTCAGCGGTGCTTGTGGCTGCGGGGTCCTTTGCCTGTGACTCAGTTGCTGGTGGTCCTGTCTGGCCCAACGGGGCTGGTGCTGGCGGTCCTGTCTGGCCCAGCGGGGCTGGTGCTGGCGGCCCTCTCTGGCCCAGTGGGGCTGGTGGCGGTGGCCTCCTGGCCAGCAGGGCAGGTGCTGGTGGTGGACTCCTGGGCAGCAGGGCCGGTGCTGGCAGTAGCCTCCTGGCCAGCAGGGCAGGTGCGGGTGGTGGACACTTGGGTAGCAGGGCAGGTGCTGGTGGTGGACTCCTGGGCAGCAGGGCAGGTGCTGGCGGTGGACTCCTGGGCAGCCACACTGGTTGCCCTGGTGGCCGGTGCACTCCAGATACCGGTGACTACAGGCACCACTGGTCCCGGAGATGTTGTGGCTGAGGTGCTAGGTAGGGACCTGGAGAGTCGGGCCCTAGGAGACGGATGGGGTGGGGGAGGTGTGGGAAAGAGGTCAAGTTTGGCTAGGAAAAGTTTTTTGGGAGCACTGGGACGGGTAGCTGGAGGGGGTTTAGGAGTGGAGGAAGAGGTTGTGGTTGAAGGAGGTGTTAGTTTGGTGATTGTGGGTGAAGGTGCATGCGCTGGAGGCTGTCGTGAGGTGGATGGCTGTTGGGTGGGTGTGTGCCTGCGTTTGTGTATCTTGGGAGGTGGCGTCACAGACACACTGGGAGAGGACACAGGGGACGTGTAAATGGCAGTGGGGGTGGTGACTGCACGTGAGCAGGCTGTGGTGGTGTGTGTGCTGGTGATGGCAGTACTGGCTGTAGATGTAGTGCATGCAGGTGTGAGTGTAGACGAGACTGGGAGAGAGGAGGGAGACGAGGAGTAGGGGGACACAGTGGAGGCAGTGGATGTTGGTGTATCTGCATGTGTGTGATGCTTGTGTGAGTGCCTTTGGGATGTGTGGTGCTTATGTTTGCCTGAGCTTCCCTTGTGTGTTGACGTGTGTGCATGCTTGTCTGAAGGTGTGCTTGGGATAGGCTGAGGTACAGGGGATAGGGTCTGGGTGGAGGAAGTTGGAGGGGGGAGGCTAGACACAGGGAAAATGGCTGCCATCCGTCCTGAAGCCAGAGTCTGAAAAGCTCGCTGAAGGGCCACCTAACCAGAATGAATGCCCTCCAGGAATGCATTTGTTTGTTGCAACTGCCTTTCTACACCCTGGATGGCATTCAAAATGGTAGACTGCCCAACAGTGAGGGACCTGAGGAGGTCAATGGCCTCCTCACTGAGGACAGCAGGGGTGACTGGGGCAGGGCCTGAGGTGCCTGGGGCGAAGGAGATGCCCACCCTCCTGGGTGAGCGGGCACGGGGCAAAGGCTGAGGGGCTGCTGGGAGGGCGGTGCTGGTAGGGGGGTGGCGGCTGTACCTGTAGATGCGGGGGCACAGATGTTGCCGCCACCACAAGGGAGCTCCCATCAGAGGACGACTCTGTGTCACTGGTGTCAACTCCTGTCCCCGCCGTGGAGCTCCCCTCGCCCTCCGTCCCACTGGTGAACTCAGAGTCTGTTGTCTCGCCCTCCAGGGCCATGTGGGATGCAGCTCCCTCTTGCTCCGGTGCCACTGCTCCTCCGCCTGATGATGCTAATGCACACAAGAACAGGGAGACCACAAAAAGGGGGACGACGACAGAAGAAAAACATGTTGAGTGCATGCATTACCGCTACCGTTGGCGGACACGACAGACACAGAAGCCCCCTGCACTACGCTGCGCACTTGGCCTCCACTGTTTAATCCCTGGGACATGGCCTACAAGGCTATGGACGACAGCAGCACACATGAATTACACAGGAGCCCCTACTAGGTGTACTTGGCACTGTACACAGGTGGGGTGGGGTGCCACAGGGTCTGCCAGAAGAAGGGGAACTTGCCTACTAAACTCGCCCTGGCCTGGGGAAACCCACAGCCCACCTCCCCCACCCAGACACCTCCACTGCGTGCAAAATCAGCAGAATGAGAGTGTACTCACCCCCTTGTAGCTGCTGTGATGCCCTCAAGTGCCCATCCAACTCCGGGTACGCCACCGCCAGGATCCTGAACATCAGGGGGATCATGGTGCGATGGGCAACCCTCCCACGTTGGGAGGCCATCCCCAGCTGGGCCTCCGCCGTCTTCTTGTTCCAGCGGCAAATGTCCGCCCATCTCTTACGGCAGTGGGTGCTCCGTCTGTGGTAGACCCGCAGGGTCCGGACGTCCTTGGCGATGGCACGCCAAATATCTTTTTTCTGGTGGGCGCTGACCTACATGAATTGTACAGGGGGAAAGGAAAAGTTATTACCAAATGCACCGTCACAGTCATTGGCCCCCATCCCTACCCTTGCCATAATGCACATGCACTCACCGTCGTTTCATGCACGCCTCAATCTACCCCCCCATCTTTCATCCACCCCACTCCACACAGCCATAGCCCATACAGCATGCTCCCAGTGTATTTACCTGTTTGTCTGGAGGACCGTAGAGTAGCGTGTACTGGGGGAGGACGCCATCCACGAGTTTCTCCAACTCCTCCGATGTGAAGGCAATGGCCCTTTCCCCAGATGCACGAGCCATTGTCTCTTCCGGACTGAGGTCACAGCAGCACTTGCAGTGTAGGTCCTCTCCTGTCGAAGATCAGGTATCGAGTGATTGTACAGATAGAAAATGGTGGTCACGTCTGCGGCGATGTGTACCGCCACCACCGGCATACATCGTCATTGGCTCCTGAGACCCATAGGGTTCAATGTTAACCAATGCAGCATTGCGCCGCGGTCTTCGACCGCCTACCGCGACGGTGTACAACGCCAGCGCAGTTACCTCACATCCCATTGTCCCACTTTACAGGTCAGGCAGCCGCCATTTCAGGGGCCCAAATGGCTTAATTTTTTACTGCGTCACACATACCTAGGCCTTGCCTCAACACTCATACAGCCCATTATTTGGATTATGATTCGTGTTCTTTGTAAGCTGTGGGTACGTACCTCTGAGTTATTTGACTCTGTGCTCGCTGTTGTCCTTCATAGGCACCGTCCGCTGGGACATGTGAGGAGATGGCGGCATCCTCCGGTGTACAGACCACTGGTAGACCTGTCGACAATGGAGGAAAGACATGTGATCATCACCTACAGGCTTGACCGTGCCACTATCCAGGAACTGTGTGCCCAGTTGGAGCCAGACCTGATGTCAGCTATCTGCCATCCCACAGGAATCCCCCCTCAAGTGCAGGTGCTGTCAGTACTCCATTTCCTTGCAAGTGGGTCATTTCAAACAACAGTGGCCATATCATCAGGGATGTCCCAGCCTATGTTTTCCAACGTGTTGTCCAGAGTGTTGTCTGCCCTGCTGAAACACATGCGGAGCTACATCGTTTTCCCTCAGGTGGAGGATTTGCCTACAGTGAAAGGAGACTTCTATGCCCTGGGACATATCCCCAACATCATAGGTGCCATTGATGGGACACATGTGGCCTTGGTACCCCCCGCAGGAGTGAACAGGTGTACAGAAACCGGAAGAGTTACCATTCGATGAATGTGCAGATGGTGTGTTTGCCCCGACCAGTACATCTCCCATGTTAATGCCAAGTTCCCTGGCTCAGTGCATGACGTCTACATCCTGCGAAATAGCAGCATCCCTTATGTGATGGGTCAACTCCAGAGGCACCGTGTGTGGCTAATAGGTGACTCTGGTTATCCCAACCTGTCATGGCTACTGACCCCAGTGAGGAATCTCAGGACAAGGGCAGAGGAATGCTACAATGAGGCCCATGGGCGAACTCGGCGGATAATTGAGCGGACCTTCGGCCTCCTTAAGGCCAGGTTCCGGTGTCTCCATATGACAGGTGGATCCCTATTCTACTCACCAAAGAAGGTGTGCCAGATCATCGTGGCCTGCTGTATGCTTCACAACTTGGCTTTGCGACGACAGGTGCCTTTTCCGCAGGAGGATGGTCCAGACGGTGGTGCTGTTGCAGCTGTGGAGCCTGTGGAGAGTGAAGACGAGGAAGCAGAAGAAGAGGACATGGAGAACAGGAACTCGGTGATCCGGCAATATTTCAATTGAGACACAGGTAAGAATACAAACCTGCCTACTACATGTACTTAATCACTACTACCTCTCTACTGTCTGTCCTTTTCACCCAGTGTATGGTAACTGAGTTGTCACTTTCCCTTACGATTTCACAGATGTGTGTCCCACAGTGTGCCATCTGCTTTGTTTCCTCATGGACTAAAGCTGTGTGACATAGGTATGTTGACATTACAATTGAAAATCCATTTTGCCACTGTAATTACTAATACAGTATTTTAAAATCACAGACAGACGCCTGATTGTTTTGTGCTTTAAGGGTGTTTATTTAAGTGCTAAATATTGGAGGGGGTCGTAAATTGGTGAGGGGTGATGGTGGAGTCCAGCCTATTAGTCTCACAGGTGCATTGTCCAAATGGGTCTGGGAAGTGGAGCAGGGGCAGTTTGAGGATGGACAGGGTGACAAAGTGGGACAGAAGGATGACATTCAGGGTGGTCTCATTTCTTGGCGGGGGTCTTGGCATTGTTCTCTGTCTTTGTCCTGGATCTCAGGGACTGTTTGCGGGGTGGTTCTCCATCAGCAGGGGGTGGGGTGCTGGTGTGGTGGTCCTGTGGCGGTGCCTCCTATCCCCTAGCGCCGGCGGAGGTGGTGGGCAGTTCATCGTCCATGCTAGTGTCAGGGGCCCTTTGTAGTGCCACAGTGTCCCTCATGGTGTTCACTACTTCCTTCTGCACCCCTACGATGGTGCCCAGGGTGGAATTGATGGCTCTGACTTCCTCCCTGAAGGCCAAATACTGTTCCTCCTGCAGGTGCTGGGTCTCCTGAAACTTGGCCAGTACCGTCATCTCCTGGGAGTGGTGGTATGCTCCTATGATGTTAGAGAGGGCCTCATGGAGAGTGGGTTCCCTTGGCCTGTCCTCCCCCTGTCGCACAGAAGCCCTCCCAGTTCCCCTGTGTTCCTGGGCCTCCGTCCCCTGGACCGTGTGCCCTCTTCCACAGCCCCCAGGTCCCTGTTGTTGTTGGGGTGGTGGATTAGCCTAGGTTCCCTGTAGTGGTGGACACACTGCTGCTTGACGTGTCCTGGGGACAGAGGTATGGGCCCGCTGGGTGGGTGCTGTGCTGGTGTTTCCAGAAGGGGGTAGGTCTGTAGTGGCCTGTGCCAGTGTGAGGGGAACCGACTGTCCCAAGGTCCCCGATGGGCCGGGCTGGTCATCTTGATCCAGTTGGACAGAGCTGCCGTCATCACTGTGGGCCTCTTCTGCGGGTAGAGTGGACATATCTGGAACCTCCTGTCCAGGAACGTTGGGTAGGGGTCCTGCAGGGGCAGAAAAGGATGTTTATTGCATCTGTGTGTGCCATGGTGTGCAATAGGTGGGTGACCATGTACCCCAGTCTTGCATTCTTGTGTGGGACCTTGTGTGATGGTGTTTTGGGGGGTGTATGGGTATGCGCAGTGGCCATGCTTTGGTGATGGGTGTCCATGCTTTGTTGTTGCATGCAGGGCTTGGTGTTGGGATGGTTCGGTTGTGATAGTGGGACATTTGTGAGGAGTAGGAGTGATGGGGGTGAGGGTGAGGGTGGGGGTATGTGATGGCATGCAGGTGGGGTGGGGGGGATGAAGTAGTTAAGATATGACTTACCAGAGTCTATTCCTCCATCTACTCCTGCGAGGCCCTTAGGATGCAAAATCACCAAGACCTGCTCCTCCCATGTTGTTAGTTGTGGGGGAGGAGGTGGGGGTCCGCCGCCAGTCCTCTGAACCGCCAGGTGGTGTCTTGAGACCACAGAACGCACCTTCCCCGTAGGTCGTTCCACCTCTTCCTGATGTCATCCCGTGTTCTTGGGTGCTGTCCCACTGCGTTGACCCTGTCGACTATTCTTCGCCATAGCTCCATCTTCCTTGCAATGGACGTCGGCTGCACCTGTGATCCGAATAGCTGTGGCTCTACCCAGACGATTTCCTCCACCATGACCCTGAGCTCCTCCTCCGAGAACCTGGGGTGTCTTTGCGGTGCCATGGGGTGGTGTGGGTTCTGTGTGGGGTGGTGTGTGTTGTAATATGTGGGGTGATATTTAGTGGTGTGTTGTGTGAGGTGCGTGGAAGTAATGTGGGTGATGGTATTGTGTGCCTGTGGATGCTTGGTTGTATTTTGTAGTGTCTCTCTCTGGCCTTCTTTCAGAATTTTTGGGCGCAGGGGTTTGTGGGTGATGTGGGTGTGCGTTTTATATTGTATTGGGTGTGTGGGAGTGGTGTGTGTAAGTGTATCAGGTGTGTGTATTTGGATTTGTCCAATGTGGCGGTGTTTTGTAAGTGTGTGTGTATTTTAAGTGCGGCGGTGTGTACCGCCAATGGAATACCGCGGTTTAAAGACCGCCACGTGGATTTGTGGGTCGTGACAGTGTGGGCGTATTTCTGTTGGCGTGACGGTGGAGGATTTTTTTCCGCCAGTTTATCACTGACCTTTGGTGTGGCGGACTTGTGTGGGTGTCTGAATTTTGGCGGATTCCGAGCTGTGGGTCATAATAGCTGTGGCGGGATTCCGCTGCCGTGGTGGTGTGTTGGCGCTCTTCTGCACGGCGGTAAGCGGCTTTTACCGCCAATGTTGTAATGAGGGCCATAGTATTTTGATACTTCCCAGATTGTGATGTCTTGTTTTTCAAATACAGGACATAGGCTCTCATACTATTCCAATTGGCACCACCTATACTATTTAAAAAAAATAGTATCTATTGCTAGGGTGGATGCAACAATCTTGCCAATGTTCTGTTCTCTTGTCCTCTTTCATCATATATCCTAGCAGTAAGGTATTTGTCCAGCTATTAAATCTCACAGTCGGCTTCATCCTTGAAATCCAATATTGTGGATTTTAGCTCCATTGGCACCGTTGCATCTCCCAATAATGTACGCTAGCAGTGGTAGCTGGTGGAACTTGAAAGGGGTGAGGTGCCTCTTGTATGCTTTGAACATGTGGGAGTCACTTTAGTACATATATTGCTATAGTGAGAGGCATTTATTAAAACTATTAATAAATGCCTCTCATTATAGTGATTAACTGATGGACTAAAGTGCAATGTTCCTGCATGTTGAAAGCTTACAAGAGACTAGAGTGCCTTTTTTGATGATGTGTGCATCCTGAACTCACATATTTAAAAGTGCTTTCTTGTATGCTTTTAACATGCAGGAGCGTTTCACTTTAGTACTGTTAATAAATGCCTTTCAATATAGTGAAATTAACTGATATACTAAAGTAAAAATCTCCTCTATGTTAAAAGCGTACAAGAGACCAGGGCACTTTTAAATATGCCACTTAAGGATGCATACATTCTGAGTGCACATATTTAAAAGGGCTCTCGTGTATGCTTCTAACATGCATGTGCATTTCTCTTTAGTACATCAGTTTATATCACTATATTGGGAAGCATTTATTAAAAGTTTTAATAAATGCCTCTCAATATAGTGATATAAACTAATGTATTAAAGCAAAAAGCCCAGCATGATAAAAGCACACAAAAGGAACACTTTTAAATGCATGAGTTCCGGATGTGTGTTCTGCTGTGCCAACCTGTGGTTTGTTTTTATAGTTTATAACACATTAAAAATGAACCACAGGCTGGCAAGCATGTAGAAGGTCTCCATCCCCCCACCCCACTTACCCGGCAAATCCTGCTCTGGAACACGCACGCCAGCCCGCAGCAGGGTTTGCTGCTGCTGTTCCAGTCCAAGATAGGTGGCTGGAGGGTGCCAATTGTGCCCTCTCGGCCTCCGATGCAAAAGCATGAATGTGGCTCAAGGTCACAGAGTCTCAGGACTCTGTGACCTCGAGTCACATGCTTTCAGTTTTTCACATGCTGCAGCAACACCATTTCCCAGCATGTCACAGGTTACGAGTTTGGAAAGGGTGTTGCTTACATCCTGTCAAATTGATTGCAGGCAGTCCTGGAAATACAGGGCTTATGCCATATACGCCCAGGACTGCCTGTAAATATGACGCTACTAGCATCATGAATGGGAGGTCTCTTCAGACCCCCATACATTACAGCCCAGGGCTGACGCTAGGTCAGCCCAAAGCCTGCATTGGCTTTTTTTCAAAGGAAAATGCTGAGGGACACATGGTCATTAGAGCATGTGTCCCACTCTGAATTACCGGGCTGCCTGACTCTCGTGCAGCAAGTGAGAGAGGTAACCAGGTACTTAAGCAGCACCCCATGGGCTTAAAGCCCTTATTTAATAAAAAAAAATGCAATGAGCAGCGCCCTGGCACCATCCAGCAGCAGCGGCTGCTACACGCTAGGCCTCTAAAACCCCCAGATTTGTTGTTAATTTGAGAGGAGTCCTGATGGACTTCAGAACCCCATCGTGTTTGAGAGAAAGCCTCTCTTGATATATGCCTTAAAGCCTCCCTTAGAGTACAAAGGCTGCACATAGAATCAACACTGTACTGAAACAACTCTGAAACATCGGTCTACAACCTGCCTCAAAACAATACATATAGTAGGTCTCAGAAGGGAAGTGACATGCGTCATTTTGGAGGATAGTTAGAAATACTTATTGCTAGTACTGCTGGAGAATGGTTCTGTAGAGTCCTAGGTAAGTGTTCAACTCCATTTATCCAGTTGCATCTATTTATGGCCACTAAACAGAAAACCATGTTAAGCAGCACATCATATAGCAAGGAATAGAATTTAAAGTTCTTTCCAATCAGAAATTTATCACACTAAACATTCAACATGGTTTTGAACTGTAGCACCCCAGGAATAACACAGCATTTGATGTGGTTTCCCACCCTGTCATCATCTGATCCAGGCATGAGATTGGAATCTAAAGATGCTCTCTCCATTGGATTTGCTCCTTCCTGACAGGCAGGGCACAATCATTCAGCATTCCTCCCTACACTTCAGAAGCCTGCAACTTCATCTCTGGAGTACTTCAAGGATCGTCACCCAGCCTGACACTCTTCAATGAGTACATGAGCCCACAACATTGATGTCCTCTCCTATGCCAACAACACACAACTCATTCTGTCTCTTTCGAACAGAACTCCCATTGCTCGGAACAATGTCACCACCTGTATGACCGAAGTCGCCAACTGGATGAAAACCAGCTGTCCCAAACTCAGCACTGAAAAGACAGACGTTGTGATCCTAATGGCCAGCTGAATTGGAACACACAGCCACCCTATCACCCACAGCAAGTATCTCTGAATCATCATCAACAGTAAACTCAACATGACCACCCAAGTGTTAAGCACTGACCTGTTTAATCCCACAGGGATATGATAGAGCTTCGACTTGCTGGCTCCCAGCTCCCCCTCAGCACCAAGGCTCTTCCCGTGAAATTCACACAGTCAGAACTAGGGTATTCTGGGGAAAGGGGTATTAGATGGGGAAAGATAGAGAAGCAGCTGGACGAAATCTGTTGTGCTGCATCTGCATCGGTGCTTGATACATGTAGATGTTTTAAACCTATAATGAGTTTCTCCACTATTCTCCTATTCCCCCACACAACATCTACATATATACCTGCAGATATCCCCTTTCCCACTTTGTGTGGTCTGTCTCCCTTTAGAGACGTTGGGAGGTCTCTGGTGTTGCCTGTAATGAAAGATTACTATTAGTCTGCGAATCACTTGTGTTCTCAAAATAACTTTCCTCTATACCACACCCACCACTGTTATAATGGCACCCTTTTTATCCTGAACTTGAACTTGGCAGTGTACTTTTAATCCGCTGTTAAGCTGTTAGCACTAATCAACCTTATGCTTGAATGAGCGGCAATAACGATATGACAAACACATGACAGTATATGTTACAGGTCACATTACGCTCCATTATTTACAGTTTTGAACCACAATGTTAATAGGCACATATAGTTCTTTCAGTGTAAGTTATTCACATACGATTAGTGCACTACAGGGTTAATAGTTCTTTTAGTGTGAGTAATTTGCAAGATTAATGGACCACAGGGTCAACAGGTCTTTACTGTGAGCTATTCAAAAAAGATTATTGCATAACAAAATGTATCACAAAGAGAAATGCACCATCACAAGATTCACAACTGAAATGTACATTGTTTGAAATATTAAGTACTTAGTTCACTAGTATGAATGCCTATACCAGGGGTAAACAGCCACAGGCATAAAGTCCTTCCCAAACTGTTTATTACCTAGCTGTCCCTGACAAAACAGCAGGCAGATGTACCGGCAAATTGGTGTCTCACATTATTCACCAGTGAATACCAGGGAGTAAGAGGGGATAACCCTTTTTTCTTTTTTCCTTTGCAGGAGAATGTCTCTAGTACAAGGTAAGTTTAAGCATTTCTACAAAGCAATACACACAGTGCTGCGCGTTACAGCCAATGTAAGGTTTGCCAAGTGTTGTTTTAATCCGCTATTGTTTGGTTTCTCTTTCACAGGTTCACTGGAGAGCAGGGCTGCAATGTAGGAGCTGGTTCCAGGTGAGGACTGGAGCTTGTTGACTATGCAGTAAGTATTCTGAACAGCAAGTGGCTACCAGTAGTGGGGCGTTGCCAACATGGCCACCATTCTCATCAGATCTCTGGTCATGTAGGAGTTTCTCTTTCACAGGTTCTCTGGCCCTCAACACAGTATTTCAAGTATCTTCTGCCCTAATCAATCAATGAGGCTGCAGGTCCGCAGGCCCGACATCAAGTCAACACTGTTACTGCTTCCTGCTTCCTCACCCGCAATATGCTGAGAAAAATCATCAAATGGCTCCCGAGCAGCATACACAATGCTATAACACATGCCCTCATCAGAAGCATGCTGGACTACAGGAAGACTCTCTATGAACAATCGGCAAACAAGTCACCAGATGACTGCAAACCTTTCAGAACTGAGCAGCCAGAATCACTCTCCCACTCTCCCATGTAGTACAAACATCACACTACACCTCAAGTAACTCCAATGGCTCTAGATGCACAATTGTGCACAGTTCAAACTAGTCACTCATATCTTCAAATCACTACACACACTGGCCCAGTCTACCTCCTTAGCTTCATCTCCTTTCACAAACCATCCAGACACCTCCACACTGCCAGATTCCTACTTGCACAAATCCCCCTCACACACAGATCCAGATCCAGCAGTTGGGCTTTCTCCTACAATGCTCCTAAAGCATGGGACGATTTGCCAAAACACATCACAGCCTCCTTCCCCCTTTTAGGTTCCACAAAAAGCTGAGACCTGGCTCTAAGAATAGCCCCATTCCACTCCCTCAGGTGAGACTACAGTCACAACTGCTCAGTGCCAGGATAACCTACCAGGGGATAGTGCGCTCTAAAAATACACTTGGGCTATGATTACATTAGAAGGATCTTAGTGCCCCATAAGTTCAGAGTTGCATATGTTGCAGCAGGAAAGAGCCTGGAAAAATGTTGGGCAATCTACATTTGGGCCATTTGTGTTACCCACCCTGACAACTGACCCCCTAAGACTCCCTGCACTAGGGGAACTGGTCTTCTGCAACTGTATTATCATGTTGCCATGCTACAGCTCATCTAACGAGGACAGATGGCCCTTGGAGTATGCAGTGTGTGAGGCAAATAAGTGATTAGAGCACCATTTCTCTGCAGTCTGTGTTAGGTGAGTTTCCAGTAAGAAGGCTATTCCTCCTGTTTTATTTATTTCCAAGTATGTCAGTACCTTATGGCCTTATGAGGAATACTGAGTACCCCGATGTTCCAGGGAGCCACGGCTTATCACGTCAGGCTCCTTACAATGTGTCATGCCATGGAAACTAGAGATCCAGGAATATTAATGGCAGACTCACAAGTGCTTGTTCTGAAGGGTATACTGCCTATCTAATTTAACATGTCATAGCATCTGTAGGTCTTAGTTTATGATAGACCCGCACTTTTTCTCATCCACACTGACACCTACAACTACCAGTGAGAAAATACCCCAGGAAAAAGATACATATGACTAAGAAAATCACAGATGCCGTTATGCATGAAACAATACTCAACCTTATGAGAGAATGAGAGGTGCATTTCTGCAATACATATCTGCAATGCCTAACCAGCTGCCAACCAAAAGCCATGATGAAGACTTTTAATGAGGATTCAGTATCATTGCCAATACACATTTCCCCAATAAGTAAATTCCTAGCTGCAGGGTCTCACACCCTGAAAATTGTACAGTTACCATAAATCCAACTATTTACCTTCCCAAGATCATGAACATGTAGTGTGGTATAAGTGGCCTAGAGTCTCCCCCATCTCCTCACCAAGCCATATTAGACTAAAAGATCCAATGCAAATTAAATACTGAGCCAGGTTTAATTAAACACCAATGCAAATAGAGGCCAAACAAGAGCAATTGATAAAACCATCTTAGAACCACAATACTATTCTTCCCATTATGTCACTGATGATTCCAATAAGCCAAAACTGGTCTGGGGTTGCTTCTGTTTCCTTCTGGAAGGGATCGCAGCTGGCAGTTTTAGAGAGATTTTTCTCATGAGGAGAAGGGTCATCACTGATTAGCATAAGGCAGGCGTGGCCTAGAGTGGCGCAGTAGGTGAAAATGATGGATTTGAGTGCTACTCAGAGTGATTGCTTTGGTTTTAGACTATTTGCAAGGATTCCACCCACCATCTTCTGTGTGTTTGATAATGCCCTAAGTGGCCAAGGGTATGCTTGATGTTGGTCCTTTGCTGGCTGAACCATGGAATTCAGGCTGTAACTCACTGATGAAGTATAATAAGTCTAAAACTGGTTTGATTTGTTTGTCTTCTTTTCTGGAAGAGCCCATGCCTGGTAGTGGGCAAAAAATGACGGTTTGGAATGACACCCACATTAACAGCCAATGATTTAGACTATTGTCAAACATTCCACCCATCATATTTTGTGTGTTTGATTTACCATCCTAAGTGGCCAAGAATATGCCCAGATATGGGTTCCTTGCTCACTGTGCCGTTGGGTCTGAGCTATACCTCAATGATTAGGCCAATAAGTTTGACATTTTCTTGGGGGTTGCTTGTGTTTCGTTCTGGAGGTGACCTCACATGGCAGTTTGGATGGTTTGTTACCATGAGCAGAATGGTTTGCACTAACTTGCATAAGGTTGGCTTTTGTCTACAGTGACACAGTAGGCAAAAGCAACGGGTTAGAATGCTACACAGAACAATTGCCAGGGGTTTAGACTGTTTGCATGCGCCCAACCATTACCTTTTGTATGTTTGAAAGGTCAAGAGTTATTAGAAGGAAATTGCGAACTAAAAGAGGAGGAGGAGAAGGAAAGGAATTGGACAAGCTCATTCAGTTAAGAATAATAAGTTAAAGCATGCTGTGTCCTTCAGACCAAACCATATGTTATCTTGTTATATTATGATATATTTAGGGCTCCCTTTTTACTGATATAAACAGATAAATACAGACAGTAAACATTGACTTTCCTGGCTGTATTTATTTTTTAAAGTAGAAAAATACAGATAATTTGGCTTCTTTTGAGTGACTCCCCATACTGAGAATAATTACTTTCCGGCCAACAGCTGTAAATATTGGCAGTTTGGGAAGTTACAAACTCAGTGAAATTTGCTTACATTACTGCATATCTCAACTTGTATATATGCTATTATGCTATTTTTAATGTGGGTTTATTATTTTATTATTTTTGCCGGTGCAATGTGCTAAAACCTGACAGTTACTAATTCTGAGGGCATGTGTATCCTCTAAATAAATGCAAAAATATATGTTATCACCTCATCTGTTCACAAAACAAAACAAAATATGGATAAATATCAGTAAGATGGGCAAAAAATAAATATGAATAAATACAGAGGAAAAGTAAAAAACTGTATCTGACTGTATATGTTGAAGCATAGAAATTGTCAGGCTCCTTCCCTAAGTGTAAAAACAATGGGAGTGTATTACTCCTTGCAAGCATGGAACATAAATAGAGGAACTGCAGTTGGTTTACAAGATGCCACCCATTCTGTTAATAGAGTGAAGAAGATGATTTGGTGACTCACGGAGCTAAAGCTTTTTGCCACACCAAAGGTTACATGTGTTCTTGTGTTCAAATCCAGAGAGGGTAAGGTTAGCCTTCATCCATCCACATTTGTTAAAATCAGCCTGATGGAGCTAGGTAACACCCAGCATGAACAGAATGATTAAGCAGTTTGTGTCTATTTCACAAATAGTTTGTTATGTTGTGCTACGTTACTGTAAGGAATTGGAATATAAGTTGAAGGGGTAAGAACCCACCTCAAGTAATATTCATAATCCTTGCCAGGGTGAATCAAAAAAGTAATTAAATAAATATGCGCTCAAACCCCTGATAGCTATGGAACAGAGCAGCAGGCTTACCTTAGAGGCAATGTGGATTTATTCAGTATTAAAACTCTAATACAGTGAAAACACAACACAAGAAAAATCCCAAACCGATTTAGAAAACTAGAGGATTCTTCAGTAAATTAAATCGCACCAAAACAACAAATATCCAATAAGTAGAACTAGAGTTATGAATTTTTAACATTAGAATATAAAAATAGAGCTCAAACCTGTTAAGTACCAACTGTGATCATCTGGTTGCAAAGGACCGGGACATGGGTAAGATATAAGGCTGATTGTGATGGAGCAGGTGTCGGATACAAGGACCCAGTCCATCCTGGTCTCAAAGGTACCTTCGCAGAAATTCTTATGGAGTTAAAAGGTCTTCAGAGATGTAAGGCAGCAGACATGATCCGAGGAATGGTTTGACGATGACGGGGAGCTTTGTGTGTGTTATCTCTGAGCCAATCAGAGGCTGCTTGAAGTTGGGTTCAGTGAAGCTGTGGATGGGATGCTGCTCGGCGATTGAGTATGAGAAGCCGTCAATCAAGTGCTAAATTATATTTTAGCAGTTTCCAAACCAAAATTATCATTATAAGGTGATATATTGTAATGCACTGTTTTCCTATGGGACATGAAATGCAACCTTCACCTGCATTTGCTTCAACAGGACATTGCTGACTTTTTGGATGAAATATGTAAATAACTGCTAAACTTCCAAAGCATTAAAAAATAAATGTGTGCAAGCCAAAACTAATCGTAATGACAAACACTGAACAATAGTAAATGCAAAATGTGTTATTAAATTGAAAATATGCAATCATATTAATGAATATAAGATATGAAATGAGAACTATCTAAGCCCAACAATTCCCTATTTTTCCTCAAGGTGTTTTACATGAAAAGGCAAGAAGGGACCTTTCCTTCCTTGTTTTAAAAAAAAAAAAAGAGACAGCATTCTCACCCTATTGTCCTGCCTGGAGGAAAAACACATTCAGTGATTGCCAGTGGCTGATATTAACTCAAAAGTTCTGTCCATGACCTTATTGTTTTTTGCAGTTGACACCCTACGTTTACAGGTATTACATTGGTCCCACGCTCACTGCGTCAAAGGACTCAAGCTACACCTTACTCATGAGACCCCATCAGACGGAAACTTTGCTGGAGTTATTTTTGTTCTCTGCTGGAGGGGGCCTTTCCTAACAATTCATAATGGATTGTCCCCATGATAAGCAGGGTCAGTACTGACTTTGATAAGGTGGACCTCTGCCAAGAGTGGGATGGTGAGTGAAAAATTATGTGTTGGAATGAGGGCCTGAGCAACCAGCAGTGGCTGACAGTAATTTTAGTATTCAATTCATCATCTATTTTTTTGCAGTTAACTTCCTAAGTGCAACAGTAGCCTTAAATGTGAGTCCCATGCTCAGAGCCATAGTACTCAAGCTGCATCCTACTGATGAGATCCAGACTACCCTCCTCCAATCTGTGCTTCTGCCAGAAATAAAACGCCATACATTTTCTAGTTATCTATGACACTTTAATATTTACAATTCATATAATGTCATGTGTGTGCCCCTGAAAGCTCAGGCTCAATCAGCTGGATAACTAAACAAAATTATCAAAGCTGTGTGGAGGACAAGCACCCTTTTGTGGAAGCACACAACTTCTGTTTAATCAAAGCATGTACTCTGGCTCCCATCATGTGGGCAGAGCCAAAGCCCCTCTCTCCTGCTGCTTGTCACATGATTGTCTGGTGACACCTGTGCTGTCAAGCCAGACCACATAAGGATTTATACAGAGCGGTGGCCCACCTATCACAAGTAAAAACACTCCCTAAACAAGTACACAAGTGCAGCTAAGAAAGCAGGTTCTCTAAGGTGCGGCTCTGCTTAACCCCTTAGCTGCTGGGCCTTTTCCCCCCCAGTGCTGAGCCCTTTTTTGGCTATTTGGGGTAGTTCGCGCTTAGGGCTTCATAACTTTTTGTCTACATAAGCTAACCACGCCAAATTTGCGTCCTTTTTTTCCAACATCCTAGGGATTCCAATGGTACCCAGAGTTGGTGGGTTCCCCTGGAGGAGACCAAGAAAATAGCCAAAATACAGTGAAAATTTTGTTTTTTCCAAAAAAATGGGAAAAAAGGGCTGCCGAAGAAGGCTTTTGTTTTTTTCCCTGAAAATGCCATCAACAAAGGGTTTCTGGTGCTGAAATCACTATCTTCCCACCTTTCAGGAACGGGCAGACTTGAATCAGAAAACCAAATTTTTCAACACAAATTTGGCATTTTACTGGGACATACCCCATTTCTACTATATTTGGTGCTTTCAGCCTCCTTCCAGTTAGTGACAGGAATGGGTGTGAAACCAATGCTGGATCCCGGAATGCTAAACATTTCTGAAAACTAGACAAAATTCTGAATTCAGCAAGGGGTCATTTGTGTAGAACCTACAAGGTTTTCCTACAGAAAATAACAGCTGAAATAAAAAAATATTGAAATTGAGCTGAAAACAACAGCCATTTTTCTTTATGTTTTACTCTGTAACTTTTTCCTGCGATGTCAGATTTCTGAAAGCAATATACCGTTTTGTCTGCTGGACTCTTCTGGTGGCGGGGATATAAAGGGCTTGTAGGTTCATCAAGAACCCTAGGTACCCAGAGCCAATAAATGAGCTGCACCCTGCAGTTGGTTTTCATTCTATACTGGGTATACAGCAATTCATTTGCTGAAATATGAAGAGTGAAAAAGAGGTATCAAGAAAACCTTTGCATTTCCAAAATGAGCACAAGATAAGGTTTTGAGGAGCAGTGGTTATTTGCACATCGCTGAATTCCGAGGTGCCCATACTAGCATGTGAATTGCAGGGCATTTCTCAAATAGACGTCTTTTTTACACACTCTCTTATATTTGGAAGGAAAATATGTAGAGAAAGACAAGGGGCAATAACACTTGTTTTGCTATTCTATGTTCCCCCAAGTCTCCCGATAAAAATGATACCTCACTTGTGTGGGTAGGCCTAGTGCCCGCGACAGGAAATGCCCCAAAACACAACATGGACACATCCTATTTTTTTTATAGAAAACACAGCTGTTTTTTCCAAAAGTGCCTACCTGTAGATTTTGGCCTCTAGCTCAGCCGGCACATAGGGAAACCTACCAAACCTGTGCATTTCTGAAAACTAGAGACCTAGGGGAATCCAAGGAGGGTGACTTGCGGGGCTCGGACCAGGTTCTGTTACCCAGAATCCTTTGCAAACCTCAAAAAGTGGCTAAAAAAACAAGTTTTCCTAACATTTCGGTGACAGAAAGTTCTGGAATCTGAGAGGATCCTCAAATTTCCTTCCACCCAGCGTTCCCACAAGTCTCCCGATAAAAATGATACCTCACTTGTGTGGGTAGGCCTAGCGCCCGCGACAGGAAACGCCCCAAAGCGCAACGTTGACACATCCACATTTTTTGAAGAAAACAGAGGTGTTTTTTGCGAAGTGCCTACCTGTAGATTTTGGCCTCTAGCTCAGCCGGCACCTAGGGAAACCTACCAAACCTGTGCATTTCTGAAAACTAGAGACCTAGGGGAATCCAAGGAGGGGTGACTTGCGGGGCTCGGACCAGGTTCTGTTACCCAGAATCCTTTGCAAACCTCAAAAATTGGCTAAAAAAACAAGTTTTCCTCACATTTCGGTGACAGAAAGTTCTGGAATCTGAGAGGAGCCACAAATTTCCTTCCACCCGGCGTTCCCCCAAGTCTCCCGATAAAAATGATACCTCACTTGTGTGGGTAGGCCTAGCGCCCGCGACAGGAAACGCCCCAAAGCGCAACGTGGACACATCCACATTTTTGGAAGAAAACAGAGGTGTTTTTTAAGAAGTGCCTACCTGTAGATTTTGGCCTCTAGCTCAGCCGGCACCTAGGGAAACCTACCAAACCTGTGCATTTCTGAAAACTAGAGACCTAGGGGAATCCAAGGAGGGGTGACTTGCGGGGCTCGGACCAGGTTCTGTTACCCAGAATCCTTTGCAAACCTCAAAAGTGGCTAAAAAAACAAGTTTTCCTCACATTTCGGTGACAGAAAGTTCTGGAATCTGAGAGGAGCCACAAATTTCCTTCCACCCGGCGTTCCCCCAAGTCTCCCGATAAAAATGATACCTCACTTGTGTGGGTAGGCCTAGCGCCTGCGACAGGAAACGCCCCAAAGTGCAACGTGGACACATCCAAATTTTTGGAAGAAAACAGAGGTGTTTTTTGAGAAGTGCCTACCTGTAGATTTTGGCCTCTAGCTCAGCCGGCACCTAGGGAAACCTACCAAACCTGTGCATTTCTGAAAACTAGAGACCTAGGGGAATCCAAGGAGGGGTGACTTGCGGGGCTCGGACCAGGTTCTGTTACCCAGAATCCTTTGCAAACCTCAAAAAGTGGCTAAAAAAACAAGTTTTCCTCACATTTTGGTGACAGAAAGTTCTGGAATCTGAGAGGAGCCACAAATTTCCTTCCACCTGGCGTTCCCCCAAGTCTCCCGATAAAAATGATAACTCACTTGTGTGGGTAGGCATAGCGCCCGCGACAGGAAATGCCCCAAAACAGAACGTGGACACATCACATTTTTTCATAAAAAACAGTGCCTACCTGTGGATTTTGGCCTCTAGCTCAGCCGACACCTGGGGAAACCTAGCAAACCAGCACATTTTTGAAAACTAGAAACCCAGGGGAATCCAAGATGAGGTGACTTGTGGGGCTCGGACCAGGTTCTGTTACCCAGAATCATTTGCAAACCTCAAAATGTGGCTAAAATAACTCGTTTTCCTCACATTTCGGTGACAGAAAGTTCTGGAATCTGAGAGGAGCCACAAATTTCCTTCCACCCAGCGTTCCCCCAAGTCTCCCAATAAATATGATACCTCACTTGTGTGGTTAGGCCTGGTGCCTGCGACAGGAATAGATCACACATCGGTCAATGTTGGTCCTTACGTGAGGCAGCTGTTGACCCTGGGGTGATCCATTCCTGACACAGGAACTAGGTGTAGGCACTCAAGTGGGGTAGTGTTTTTATCAGGACAGGTGAGGAGTCACTGGGTGGTAGGAATGTTGTGGACCCCAGCATATTCCTGTAGTTTGTGTGACAGAAATGCGAGAAAAATAGTTTTTTTTCAACATTTCAGCTTTGCAGGGTATTCTGGGTAAGAAAACTTTGGGGAATCCACACAAGTCACACCTCTGTGGACTCCCCCGAATGTCTAGTTTCCAGAAATGTTTGGGTTTAGTGTGTTTCTCTATATGGCCGCCAAATCCAGGACCAAAAACACAGGTGCCTGCCTTACAAAACCAGTTTGTTTTGCCATAGACAATTTTGATGTCTCCACAATATGATTTAGGTGGTGGAATTTGGGGCTGAACTAAATTGGTGAGCTCCCAAGAGAGCACTCTCTCTCTGCTTGCCGCCGCATTCACCTGCTCTCTGGGTCGGCCTAACCCACTATTACCCAGTTGCACGAACAGCTTGCGAAGGGACAGCAGGACTGTCCTCATCACCTCCCTCATAATGTACTGGAAGAGGAGTTTTCGAATGGGACTCCTCTGACTGAAAAATCACTCCCAGAGTCTGCGCCATTGTCCTATCCCTCAGATGCTGTCTCAGTATCTGATGTCTCAGTCTCTGATCCTATGTCAGAGCGGTCCTCTATAACCCGAGTGCAGGCAGCAGTCATCCATCAAGATGCCATCTCTGCTATTGGCTAAACTGTTGCTCTAAAACACTAGCCTACGTAGACAGTCACAAAATTGATGGTGTGTGTGAGATACGTGCAACAGTAGAGGCCACCTTACCTGCGCTTCTTCCCTCAATCAGCACGTACTTTCAAGACACTCAAAAAACACCTTGTCACATACCATTCGTCACAGTCTTTAGCACCTCCTGCGCCCAGTCCAACAATCATTATTGGTGCTCCCACTCCCTCCTCCTCGGACTCCCTCATTACCACCCAGCAAAAGTGCCCTTCATCTCTCCATAGACTTTACTAATGTAGTCAGTTATTTACATAAAATACAGATGTGCTCTTTGCAGTAGGCATATAAACCTTCTGCGCTTCTTTATGGCACTAAAACTGCCACTAGACAAGTCGGACCCTTTTCCCCCCCAGGGAAACCACACACATATTGACAAAAGTGATATCTATATATGACAGCCAACCACCTGAAACTCAACTCAAGCAAAACCAAAATAATCCTCTTTGGCCCACACAAAAACACCTGGGACCCCCCATGGTGGCCCACCACGCTAGGCCCTGCACCCACCCCCGCCAACCACGCACGCAACCTCAGCATCATCCTAGACTCCTCCCTCTCGATGACCCAACAAATCAACGCTCTTACCTCCTCATGCTTCAACAAACTCCGTATACTGAAAAACATTCAAATGGATCCCCACAGAGACCAGAAAAACTGTCACTCACGCACTCATCAGCAGCAGGCTTGATTACGGAAACGCCCTCTACGCCGGCACCACTCTAAAACTCAAGCGCAAACTACACGAATCCGGAACTCAGCAGCACGACTCATCCTCGACCTCCCCCGACACGAACACATCTCTCCACACCTCAAATCCCTCCACTGGCTCCCCATTGACAAAAGGATCACCTTCAAGATCCTCATCCTCGCACACAAATCACTCCACAACACAGGCCCTGCCTACCTCAACGAGAGTCACCTTCCACACCCCCACACGAAACGTCCGCTCAGCTGACCTCTCTCTCGCCTCTGTCCCCCGCATCAAACACACCACCACCGGGGGCAGATCCTTCTCCTACCTTGCACCCAAAACCTGGAACGCACTCACAACCCACCTTCGCAAGACCCAAAACCTACTTCTTTTCAGGAAGGGCCTCAAAACCTGGCTTTTTGAACAGTGAACCTCCCAGCCCCTTTTCCTCCCCCCGTCCCCCCCCCCCAGCGCCTTGAGACCCTCACAGGTGAGTAGCGCGCTTTATAAATCTCTTTGATACAGATCTACCTATATATATATATATATATATATATATATATATATATATATATATATATATATATATCTACATAGATATATCTATAGATATATCCATGTACCTAGATATATCTATCTACATAGATATATATAGATATATACATATATTTTTTTTTAGTTGTTGTATGGTTTCCTTGGGGCCCAAAATGGCCCCCAGGGAAACCCTACAACATCTAAAAAAAAAATTGCCCCCACAGGGGGTCACCCTGCCCACGGGCGACCCCCTGTCATTTCATTTTTTTTTTTAGAAAAAATTATGCCGGGGGTGGGGGGGCCGCCCGTTTTCCGGGGGGGCCGCCCCCCAAAAGTGAAATCCCTGGTGTCTAGTGGGGTTTCCTGGCCCCCGATCGCAGCTGTGCTGCGATCGGGGGCCAGGAAACCGTTTCAGAAGGCCTCGTAAGAAAGGGGAGACTCTCCCCTTTCTTACGAGGCCTTTTCAAAGTGTTTCCTGGCCCCCCCGATCGCAGCACAGCTGCGATCGGGGGGCCAGGAAACCTGAAAGTGTTTCCTGGCCCCCGATTGCAGCACAGCTGCGACCGGGGGCCAGGAAACACTTTCAGGAAGGCCTCATAAGAAAGGGGAGACTCTCCCCTTTCTTACGAGGCCTTCCCGAACGTGGAAAAGGCCGTTTTCCCCATCAAAGCAGGAAGCGGCCGCAAGGCTGCTTCCTGCTTTGATGGGGAAAACACCTTTGCAACGTCAGTGCGCCTCGCGGCGCGCTGACATCACAAAGGGGCGGGTGGGGGGTGGAGGGCGGGGCGAGACACGGTAGCTTCCGTGTCTCCCCAGGGAAGTAAAAAAATAAATAAATAAATCCTCGGGTGCGACGCACCCGAGGATTTATTAATGCCCTTCCTGGTGTCGGCCACTGGTCGTGATCCGCACCAGGGAGGGTGTGTGGGCGTCGGCCACTGGCCGACGCCCGCACCTAAGCGGTTAAGGTCATTTTATGTTATGATGCACTTGGATTGCCCTTTTGTTGAGCCTGTTATCATTTGACACAATGTGCTTGTGTGGGATGCATCTGAGAGAGCGCAGTTTATACATTACATATTCTAGATGTGAAATGCCTATATTTAACGATGCTGCACTAATAATATTAATCGTTGAAATGTATTTATAACGTGGAAATAATTGCTTGTAGTATGACTAACTGAGAAAGATGTTGAAACGTATAAAGTTTGCATTTATTAGAAACCATAAGCCTTAAGTTAGCGTGAGTCGAAAACTAGCTGTGTAGCTCTCATATTAAAGCGTATTTTTCTGTTTCTTCAGTGTGCTGACTTGCAAAAGGCCATGAAACAGCAATTGTTCTTTCCTCCATTTTTTTTATTTTGTAACATTGCTTGATGTTCCCATCCGCATACTAGCAGCTTTAGTATATAAAATTTTAGGCTTTGCAACAAACATAGATACTTTCAAGGACATCGAAACGCGGAGAAGAGAACTCTTGACCCGAAGAAGATGCCAGAAGATGAAGTAACCCCGGATGTGCCACCTACGAAAAACGTCAATTATGAGAACCAATCGAAGTGTAGGAAATTATCGTAGAATGACAAGTGCATTACTTAATGTATAATTTGATAGGTTACATATAGTAGGGTGAAGTGACTGTCCAATAGAAATTTGGGGGAAGGTATCCTCAAAAAGGGATAAAAACCCATGACACGGGAGACTCGAGAGACCTAGGTAGGGAACGATATCGATTGCACCCAGAAACTCTGTCACTCTGTTTGGTGACTTGAGACTTAATGAACCATCCTCGCCCTTAGTTGCCCCGTTTTACTTTCCTCCTTATGAGGGAAGTGTCTCTGTCCTTAGACTAGATAGACTGACGGCGATCTAACTGATGTCCTGAAGACGAAGACAGATGCTGTATGCTGACCTATCCTGGAGGGTAATTATAATGTTGCTATTGTAATTCACTATTTGCCTTTTCTTTCTAGGTACCAACTGCTGTATAATTTTTTATTAGAGACCTTAGCTAGATGTTTTCCAAATGGGTGTTCTAAATTGTTTTTGCATGAAGCCCAACATGCCGATGCTAATTAGTGGGTAGATGAGGCATTCATCTTGACTGACAAAACTGACGTGACTGACTTGATGTTATGCTGAACTAAATATTCACGAGGCCTTACGCATTAGATTTGTTAATCTTTCATGGTACAATCCTCTGTTGGAGATCTTTGCATTATTGTCGCAATTATGATTCTGCCTTTGTTCTTGATTAATTCATTTGCTATTAGATTGTAAACAATAGGGAATAAAATTCACAAAACTTCAATAAGGTGTGGTTATTCATGACTGAAAGGTCATGGTTGCGTCGAAAGGTTTAACTAATGTGTAAAGTGAAATATATTGTGGTGTTATATGTTGAAAATGTTATCAATGTACTGATCGGTATATTAATCAGTTATCTTGTCCTAAGGAGTCTCACCACTGGGTCCAAAGATTAATCGGCCTAAGACGAGTCCTAATGTATATAAATTAACATAAAGGGACGCGTCAACACATCAATAGTTTCAAGATATCACAAAGGGTATCCTAAGACTAGTTTATGCCACCCGTTGGTATATCAAACTTGTCAACAGATGTTGTAAATTCAGTCTGCAACATGTAAACTGCTTTGGTGATTGTAGCATAATATACATGTTAAATATTATCAGCAACATTCCTACATTTTAGAGAGAAGATAAACAAGCAATGATACTTGATTTTTTTCTTATGCAGAATGTTGTAACCTTTCACCCAAGCTTGGGGAGATTCTAACAAACATTTAAGAAAACTTTCCCAGTTGCAATGAGAAGTTTGATTTGGTGATAAATTTGCTGAACTGCCTTTTGTTTTTTCGTATATGGGCAGTAAAATGCCATCTTTACAAGGGGACAAACCTTTGTTGATGGGTAGTGATCCTTTAATGAGAGATACGAGAATTTCCCTTATCTATGTGCATCCTTAGTTAAAAATGAAGAGGGAATTTAATTAGGTTCCTGAATGCAATAATCTCTCACTTTCTCTATTAGGTCTGAAATGTTAGCTGGGGTAGGCATACTTTTAGGTTGTCATACCGTCTTGATAAAGGGAAAGGGAATCAGGATTTGCTACAGTATCTAAATGGGTGGATTTATTAGCTGAGCACATCTCTGAATCATAGACAATCCAAATTTACTTTTTATTCCATTTTCCCTAGCTGTTATTTGCCACATTTAATTATGATGGCACGTTTCTTATGAAGAATCCTGCAGAGAGCACCAAAACTGATTTTCTGCTATCTGTTTGTATGCCTGTCTGTATCTGCTAACAGACATTTTTAGATTGAGTGTAAGCGTACAGCCTCTTCTATACTTTAGTATACACATTATTAGGTATACTACTGTGGGCTTACAGCATTTCATTTGTTTGTTCCAGTGTCATTTAAAAATCTTTGCTTGCTAGTAGTCAGTCATACGTCTTTGTCCCTCCTTTTTCTCTTTGGGAGCAGGGACTAACTACTTTCTAATTGCACTTTGTCATGTTTATCTGTTCTTTGGGGGGCTTTTTTTCTTGGTTCCTGCTCCTGTTCGAAGAAGCTCACTGTTTCTGTAACAGGGCTGTAAATCAGTCTGTTATCTTGGTCACATTTGCTGACAGCCTGTGCTACTGCACCCTTTCCCTACTTCATGCACATTGTGACACTTCTCTAAAGTACAAGTAAGGTTCTAAAAAAACTAGAAAGTGTTTAATTAAGTAATCCTTAAAAGTGCGCTGAAATAATGCTCGTAGTCACTTTTAGATGAGATAAACTGGTAATGGTAATCCGTGACTGCCAGAACCAATATGGCAGGACCCCAGTAATCCCAAGCAATTATACTTGCGTTTGACAAAATGACAACACTGCCTGCTTCCAAATACAAATTCAGGAAAAGGCATAGTGTGAGGCTCTGAAGCAGACGCTGCCAGCATGCACCAAAGTAATAAATAATGGTAATTTTGTTCGGACATAATCGTTTAATTTAAATAAACAACGTTGCTGCCAACAAGTTACAGTCAGTCACATAAGTATTTACATGCAATATGCCGGCAATACTTGCTGTTAGTTATCTTTTCTTTTTTCGATATGTTGCTTACTGTTTCACCTGGGTCATGTTTATAGGCACCTCCCACCACCACCACCTAATATGCTTTATTTTCACAACCCTCGCCCCATCCCTGTCCTGTTTCCTACTGCTCTGACATTATATATAGATATATTCTCCTCCTGCTCTGGCTCCCTTTGCACCCGTGGCTCCATGGGGGTGTAGCGCCTCAGCTGGAGGAGCATGGTAGTCAAACAATCAATGCCACAAAATCCCATGTAAATAAAGGTACTCAGTCAGGGCAAACCAGTGTGCCTGGTTGGGTAATCTTCATTTTACGTGCAGAGACCCGACAATGTTTTTGGGCCATTTCAGGTCTATGCATGAAAATAAAGGATACCAGGCATACCGCTTTGCCCTGAGTGAGTGCCTTTACTTTATAGGATGAGAAACTAAATTTACAATAAAAATGGAGGTGAAATCCACGTTTGTTAAAAAAAAAGTTGCAAAACATAGAAGTACGCTGCAGTGTTGCACTGAGTTTTGACTTAGCTGGAGATGCCCAGATATTAATATTAGCTGAAATGGCAGGCAGGGTTGTCTTTAAAGCGCGATGTGGCAGCAGAGATAATTACACGTCATAGGGCCAGATGTAGGAAGCCTTTTGCATGTCGCAAACTGCGAAAAATGCAGTTTGCGGCATGCAAAAGGCCTAACGCGATGCACAACCTCAAATTGCGAGTCGGTACCGACTCACAATTTGAGGATGCGACTCGCAAATAGGAAGGGGTGTTCCCTTCCTATTTGCGACCGCATCGCCATGCTGAGTTGCTTTGTGACTTCGAATGCGGTCGCAAACCAACTCGCAGTTACCACCCACTTGAAGTGGGTGGTAACTCATTCGCAAAAGGGAAGGGGTCCCCATGGGACCCCTTCCCCTTTGTGAATGCTGAAAAAAATGTTTTTTCAGAGTAGGCATTCGTCCTGTGGACCATTGCCCACTCTGAAAAAAACGAAACAAAATGGTTTCAGAAGTTTTTCTTTTTGCAACTCGTTTCCTTTAAGGAAAACGGGCTGCAAAAAGAAAAAAAAAACTGCTTTATTAAAAAAGCAGTCACAGACATGGAGGTCTGCTGTCTCCAGCAGGCCACCATCCCTGTGAGTGCATGGACTCGCTATGGGGTCGCAAAATGTGACCCACCTCATTAATATTCATGTGGTGGGTCTTTGCGACCGCATAGCGAGTCGCAGAAGGTGTCTGAGACACCTTTCTGCATACACTTTTGCGAGTTGCAATTTGCGAGTCGGTCAGACTCGCAAATTGCAAGTCGCAAAATTTTACCTACCTACATCTGGCCCATAGTCTCTGTAACAGTATGACAACATTGTGAAGCTAATAATTATCTGAGTACACCAGCAAACTCTTCAATTAGTCTTGACCGTTAAATTTCAAACTCAAGCTAAGAAAACACAGATAACCACCTCGTCTTTCTTCCATTTTCAAGCCCTGACAATTCTGAGGATGCATTTGTCATTTGAGCAACAGACCTGGCCCCTAAATCACCAAACAACAAACCTTCTGAAATGGCTCCCCTCCTCTTGGGCTAAACACATCTTTTTGTCTTTCCGAGACCTAAGTGTTCCATCTGTGTCAGAAGAGTGCACGTCTGGTGCTGGTATAGCTTCAAGTGTTTATTGGAGCAAGCAAAGTTGTGTTAGCCCTTTGGTTTATATTGCTAAATGCTGCTTGGTAAATTATTTTGTTTTATTTAGTAGCTGGTTTTAGAAGCTAAGACTTTGTTTTTGCAGGCCGAGCTCAATATATGTGTTAAGTTTTCTTAATGCTGTTCTGTTACCAGCCAGAGGAAGACACTGCCCGGATATTGTGTAACCAACAATATTGCTAGAAGCATCTCTGGCATTGAGTTACCTGATTACACCCAACTCCCAATTCATGTTCTCCCACCTCTTGAACCATAGAACTCTGGACAAAATTACTATTGTGAGCTACATTTGTCCTAATGACCTGAGGCCATATGACTTTGTCCAAGTGCTCAAGGTGAGAATCTGCTTGACTTTTACAGATTGATCAAAGGAAAGATGACGTGGGAGGTCTGAAGCTATTCCTAATTCTTAGTGTGATGTTGATATGCCAGTCTGTAATCAGATGGCAGTAGTTCTGCATAGCGTCCTACTTGGGTTGGCTAGGAAATTGAGTCTAAGAGATGTAGGTACATCAGCTAGGTTTGCATGTCCATAGTTTCATGAGTTAGGACAGTGATTGCATGAGATCGGACATTCTCTTGTACCTGCTTATCCCTCCCGTCCTCACTCCCTTTTCCTGCTCTTCAATAATACAGCTAAAAAGTTTATTATCTGTACCACATGTGACAGGTACTTACCATGGGCTGTTAATGTAATGTTTGTACAAGGTCAAGCTCTAGTCAGAATGATATTACATGCACTGCCTTTCTCCATATCTCATGAGGAAATGTCAACTAGTAAAGTATATACAATGGAATGATTAAAACTAATAAAAAAATCACAAAGAGTGGGCATTCTGCTGGGATTGAAGGAGATTAGTTGAAAAGTGGAACTATAATGTCTCTTAAGTATTTGCAAAGATAGTCAAATATCACATGTCTAATAACCTGCTTAATGCATGTGATGGACGACAGGTGGGAGGGGTTAATGCTGAAAGTGCCTGGCCATCCATTTGCTTGATTCTCTTGTTAATGAATGAGCCCCACTCCTTTGTGTATTAGACAAACTCAAAATTTAAAGCAGTTGTAAATTGTCTCAGTTAAGTAGGTGAAGATCTTGATAATATTTTTTACATTTTGTAAAGGGATCCATGACCAACACCAGAGGTAGTGTGTAGGGTTTATGTTTTATTTGCAATGGTTTTAAGTAATCTGCACGTTTTGCTCTCCCTGTTCGAGAGAATATAGTTAGTGTAGATAGAGACACTCTAGCCCCTGGTACTAATGCACCATTCCTGCAAAAGTTGGAATTTCTCTGGTCCAGGGAACATAGTTGTATTGTACTGCAGCATTTGTATAGTGTTTACCACCCCGTACGTAGGGCACTGAAGTGCTTAGCCACACAGATAGCAAGTCACAGCATGTAGGATGTGTGGTCGAGAAGGTGATTTTACTTCCTCTATGGGAAGTTTTTTCATGTCATGCGTGATTACCACTGAGGTGTGGTTATGAAACGCAGCATTTAATGGTTGATGGGTGTGGGTATGTGAGAAATAGACATGCAAATTATAATATGCCCTAACCTTCCTAGCCACAGGGACAGCCTGATGTTGTGTGTCTGTGCACTAAAAAGGGTGGTAACCAGAGAAGATCCAGTAAGCCATACAGCAACATGTGCCAGGCAGAGATGCTGTTGCATGAGTAACTCAGTTGCTTACTATAAGGATTAAACCAATAATTTATCCAGCTGATAAATTACTGGTGTTCTTAATAGGGTTTCCATTTACCATTTATTTAATTGTTATTAGCCTATCCGGCCTTAACAATAATCACACAATAGATATCAATCCCTCGAACTCAATAAAAATCACATTAAATAAAACATCTCAATAAAAGGAACTATGCTTGAATTTTTGATTTAACATGTGCCAAAATGTATCCAATTTACCATGCATTATCGTAAAACCTGATTTGACCATAATTTACATAAAAACTTAACTTATTCTAGAAAAACATTATGAGTCTAAAATGTCTTATTATGGGACGAGTCATTTGGGGCCTTGCATTGCCTTCCAGCCATTTAATAAAAGCCCGAGGCCTAACCCAGTTTACACTACCCTGCACCGATTTCCCAAGCTAAATAGGTACGGGATAACATAGGCTATTGTGCCTGTGCCAACTGTAGGTGCATTGATAGACGTAATTTCCATGCTTCCAAGATATAGGTTGAGACCTTTGTCACAATGTATTTCTCATCTGAACGCATACATAGCGCTTCCGCCTCCTTGCACTTCCTAACTCCGGAAGTTCTGAAAAGTGGACGAAGGTACAATTTACGGAGTCTGAGCGTAAAGTGGCATAGTAAAAGGAAGTGGGAAAGTGTTTCCGGACCACCATGAAGGCATGGACAACATTCTAAACTACTCGGAGGAGCGGATTGCCATCTGTTGACCACCGCTGTCACTGGTAGTGTGCCCATACGGAATTTAAAGTAGAGAGCCCTTTTTTCCTCCGGATAAATACTGTCTATGAATAATGCTGGTTTAAGCTCTTGGTTAAACAAAATATACCGCTTGAATAAAGGGCTAAATGACTCGCACATAATCTCTGTCTTTCGCTCCCAATATGCCTTTTTTATGACAGCTAGACTAGGCCTTCCGATTTTTTCTGGATGGAGCCAAAAGTCATCCTGGCCGATAGCAGCCAGGATAGTTGAGATATGTTTGAACCAGGGCAGTTTCCGATGGTTTTGCAGCTTCATGATATCCTTAAGTACGTCTCTGAATGGTTTAAGAGCCTCTTTTGTCCAAATACGGATCCAGTATCTTACTGGAGCCAGAGCGATGTAGTCCTCAACCTTTCTCATCTGTAGATCAATTCTTATTGCGTTCATTGGTGTAGCATTACCTAGACAAAGTAATTGGCGTAAAAATTTGTTCTCGGTTACTTGTATTGATGGAATCTTTCTGAATCCCCAGATCTCTGCGCTGTAAAGTGCTGCGGCTCTTGCTTTTGTTTTGTATGCAAGCAGTGCGGAGCTCACGGAGTGATTGCCTGTAGCCTTTGCAAATCTGAGTACTGCTCCGGCTTGTTGGGCCAAGGAAATTCTGCTTTTGTAGATTTGTGGTTTCCATGTCTGTTTTTCATCTAATCTGCAGCCCAGGTAATCATAGGTGGCCACTCGGGCCAAAGGCTTATTATTTACCCTAAAAGTCGATTGCAACGTCTGTTTTTGGTTGAGAATCATAAACTTTGTTTTCCCCTCATTGATTACCATGCTCCTTGAGGTACAGAAAGATTCGAAGCCCCTAAGTAGACCATGCATTGCTATCTCTGTTCTTGCCAGTAATACGGCGTCATCAGCAAAGAGCAAGATAGGTATACTTTCATTGGCTAGTTTTGGCACGTCCAGATTTAATTCCTTCAAAACTTGACTTACTTTATTTATATAACAATTGAATAAGGTTGGGGCCAAAACGCAGCCTTGTTTTACACCTCGCTCAATTGGAATTTTGGCCGTATAATCATTTCTCGTAGAATATCTGACCCTGGCAGTGTTTCCTGTATGCAATAGAATTAGCAGCCTTAAGATTTTTCCCTGTATGCCCATGTCCGACAATAGCTGCCATAATGTTTGGCGATTTACGCTGTCGAAGGCTGTTTGGAGATCCACAAAGACCAGGTATAATGGACAGTTTTTAAGGGTGGCGTATTTAGCACAGATCATGTTTAGCTTAAAAAGTTGGTCTGTTGTACTTTGGCCTCTCCTAAAACCAGCTTGGTGTGTTGATATTAAATCTCCGTCCTCTAGCCATTGGTCTAGACGCGACTGAATCAATTTGGCAAAAATCTTTCCAACACTATCAAGCAGTGAGATAGGTCTATAATTGCTCACCGTGTCCCGAGGCCCTTTTTTGTGAATTGGAACGATTATTGATTCCTTCCAAGAAGGAGGGATTACCTCGTAATGCCAAACACTGTTGAATAGACGGGCTAGAGCAGGTAACCATAACGTTAGCTGGTTACGGTAAGCATCTGAAGCGATGCCATCTGGGCCTGCAGCCTTATGCGGCTTTTGAAGGAGGATAACTTCTTTAATCTCTCTTTCACTGAATTCCGGTATTAACTTCATTGCACGTGGAATGACGTGGGCTACTTGCGTGGAATTTGTGCTGGAAAATTCGTTAGAGACTAGTGCATTCTGGGTTCCGTTTACCGATCTAAAAAGACAATTTGAAGATGCTGCATGGGTCTTTTGAAGAGGAAATACTTTGCTTAATCTTTGATTTCTGCCTCCCAGCCCTTGAGTGAGGATGTTTGGGTTAATGGTCATCCCTGGTTCTGTCTTGGCCACTTCCTGATACAAGGCAGTAAAGTGCTTTACCCAAAGTTGAGGGTTAATATTCAGTTCTAGGTTTTTCGGGGGGCCTTCGCATCCCCACCTGACTATCTCCCAAAACTTTTTGGGGTTCCCTGCCGTTATTGCTTGCAGTAAAGTTTTCCAAAGTTTATGTGGAAATATCTTCCTTTTGTATCTTAATAATTTTTTGTACTGTTGCCTACATCCATGAAAATGTTGCTCGTTGGAATCATTCAAGTGCCGGTTCTTCAGTGCTTGTGATAAGGTCTTTTTTAGATTTAAACACTCTTCATCGAACCAGCCCTCCATCATTTTAGGATTGATTTGAGGATGCTTGATCTTTTCCTTTTTTGTTTGCAGTAGCAAATTATTAAAGTTATGCAGGAGGGGTATAGCGTCATTATCTGATGGGTTTAAGAACGTGCTAAGTAATGACAACCAGGTTTGGCTGGGAACACTCATATAAGGTTCATCCTCATTTGACCTTAATATGTTTTTCCTGTTTGGTCTCATAGTTATTGTTAGGCTATTTCCGTTGAATGGAGACTCCGCCTTCCCTGGGCTCGCGTCCGGATGGACTATCTCCATTAGCAGTGGGTCGTGATCACTCTCGATTCTGTCCCTTATTTCCATATCGATGACATAATGCCAGGCTTCGATGTTTATTGCCATATAGTCAATTATGCTTTGCCTTTTTCCAGTTCGAAAGGTAGATTTAAAGGTTTTATCTGACTTTGTTCTCCCATTTAATGTGCGAAGTCCTCCTTCTATTAATGCTTCAAAGATTAATTCTCCTTTCTTGGAGTCATTACAACGTTGGATAAGAGGCGTTGGGATATTCCAAGCATAATCTTCCTCTGCTACTTGTTCGTCCCAGAGGATAGAATGAGGTTTAGTGTTGAAGTCACCACATATCAATAAAAAGGTTTTACAAGGTTGGAGAGAGCGATTGTTCGTGTGACCTGGTACTGGGTTCCTCCGATCCATGGTTCTTTTGTTTAGGATATGTTCTTTAAGGAGCCGCACCCCTGGCATAACTTGAGCCCGGCTGATAGGTGGGAAGTACACATTTACTATTTCGAGTGACCATTCCTCGTATTTGACTGCGAGCGTCTGGATTCCCTTGCTTTGTACGGTGTGAGTTACTACGGAGTTCGACAGTAATGAAGTTCTAATCCAAATACTCAGACCTCCCGAGGGTCTTCCTTTTTTTTGCTTAATTGCAGGTGAGTGGAAGGTGGCGAACCCGTCTAGGTCAATAGCATGAGTAGACCAAGTTTCTTGGAAGCAGCTGATGTCTTGTTTTTTAATAAATTCAACCCAGTCTTTATCTTCCATTTTGTTTTTTAAACCTGCTATGTTCCAGCTTAGAATTTTTAATATGGGACTGATTTTATTTTTTATGTTCGAGTTATCCATTTTTTGCTACGAGCTTTTAAATGATTGCTCTTTGCAATTCTGTAAATGTGGGGGATTACCCCTACTGTTTCTAGGGGAATTAGCTACCAGGCAGAACCTCATATTACTCAAGTTTGTTCGTTCAGGGAGTTGTTGTTTGGAGCTGATTGCTCCCTGAAGTATCGAGCCAGAATTGCCTTTTGCCTCTTGCCTACGCATCATGTTTCGGTCTGTAGCTTTTTCAAGAAGTATTGTTGGATATAGTTCTTTTTGCGGAGTAGCAATGGATATTCCCCAGGTCTTCATCGTGTTTGAACATTTTAAGATCTGTTCTGCTATCCAAGGTGAGGCCCAGACTGTTTCTGTTGATTCCCCGTTCTCTAATTCTTTTTTTGGTATGAATCTTACTGAAAGGAGATCTTTAGTTGTTACATTCTGTAAGGCTGGCAGGGAGTTGACAAGACATAAGATGTTAGACCTGTTCAGGATGTCGTGACTTCCTCTTGAGGAGTACTCAGGCATGAACAAGATCGTGGCTTCGGGCTTTTTAGTTGTTTCAGACCGGATCACAGTGTGCCCGCCACCTTCCTGCGCCAGTCTTCCTTGGAGTTGGGTGTTCTCATTTTGTCTGTCTTCAGTGGTAGCTGCACGACTAGTAGGTGTTCGATTTACCTAGCCTTTTTCCCTCCCCAGTTGCACTTCTTTGTTCCTTTGTTCTTCGTAGGGTTGCCTTTTTGGAGGCCAATTGTCCCTTTTTCCTTTGATTTCATTGGTTTCCAGGTCCAGTGCTGGGCGCGATGGTGCAGGCGAATCAGTGATCCACCCAGGCTGGTTGCTGAGATTATAATTTCCAGGGCTGCCCTGAGAACAATATTTTGCCTTTGTCCGGGGTGCGGGAACTGGAGCTGTTGTGTTGTCCACGCACATGGTTGTTCTTATACTTTGTTCATTTCGTATATACTCTGGGGTCTCTGCCCTTCTATTTTTGCCTTTGCTATTATCTTGTTCTGCCCCCTCACTAATGGAGTTCGGAGGCTGCTGGCATTTTCCGTAGTGGTCTTCTACTATGTTTGAGTAGTGTACCTGAACTAAATGTTCAGTTTTTGTAGCTGGGAGGTGCTTATCGATACAAATGCTAGGTTTGGATGTTCCTGGGCTCCATTTGGGTTGTTCGTTGGCTGGAGGATCATTTACCTCGTTTATCCCATGATTTGTTCCAGGGTCTTTTCCGGACCACCTTTCTTTGTCTAAGTCATGCCCAGATGCTTGGTGTCCCCTGGGGCCAGTGGGTATGCGGTTTATATGGGAATGGTGAGTGCAACTTTTGTCGCACAATAATCCGGGATTTTTGTTTATAAAGTTAAAAACTTTATCAGTGGGTTTCTCAAAACTCTCCGACTTAATGCTTTTATCTTTATACTGACGTTGGGCGCTCTCATCACCTGTGTTCCTGATTTCTCCTATTAGGCCTATCTGTTGTAACATGTTTAAGGCCTTTCCTGCTGGTGCTTTTTTTTTTCCTCTAGCTTTCTTCCATGTGTTTTTCCATCTGCCTGTTAGTTGAGGCCTTTTACCCGGAGGCCTTTTTTCTACTGTGTTTGGGACTTTGCTTCCAAATTCAGGACTTCCATTTGTTCTCTCCCTCTTAGGTGTCTGATTTTTTGCATCTGGATAGTTCTCTCGTCCTGGGCCGAAGTGCCTTTCTATATTTTCTTTGTCTGCTGGCCCTTCAATTAAACTAGATTCTGTTTTTCCTAGCTCGTGAATGCACCCCTGTGTGCTTTTAAGGTTGTGTTTGCAGTCTTCGATTATGTCTTTGATTACTTTTGGGACTTCCAATAGTTTTTCCAGCAGTGGTCCACAAACTTGTCCATCCAACTTGTCCATTTTATCGGCCACTGCTTGATGCAACAGGTTTTCCCTAATTACGCCCTCTACTAGGGCCATCCTGTAATCTATAGACTGTATTGAGGATGTAAGTTGTTTGGTCAGTTCAAGTTGATCATCACATTTTTGAGACTGGGCCATGATCGTTGTTGCGATTGAGCCAGGTGTTGCACATATAACTTTCATGATACTAAGAATTGGTTGGTCTAGTGAGAGGTCATCTCCATTTCCACTTTGTTCGTTGGTTATCTGACCTTCTGGATTTTTACCTTCCTTTCCTCTGTGGCCTATGATTATACTACCTTCCAGGAAGTTTAGATCTTCTGATGTTATGCTGTTTAGTTGAGGGTCTGTGTTGCCAATAACGGAGTTGTCGAGTGAGGACAGCTCCAGACTGAAAGAACTACTGTTGAGTCTGCCCAGCATTAAATTAGTTTTAACAATTTGTCTTCCGCAGTGAAGCTGTGGCGCTGGGGTTTTATGGGTCTGTTTAGATGGTGAGCAGTCTGTTTCTGGACCCATTACATTTTGGAGTGCTGTGAATTCTGCTTGGGCACATTGTGGAGAGGATGTTAGTGAAAAATTCCCGGAGTTCAATAGTCCCGTTTGGGGGTCAGGATAAGGTGAATCGTTGCCTTTTCTTTGCTCTCCCGAAAAGTTGCTCCACTTTGGGGGGTTATTTAACTCCACTTCACCATCCCCAAGAGGATTACTCATTGGGCAGAATAATTGCGATAAACCAACCGGTTGCTGTTGCTGCTGAAGTGGGCGAGTATCCTGGAGCCCGGTCGCTGGTAGCTCCAGTTCACCCCCCCCCCATGTTGTAGCCACCCACTTCCCCCGATAGCTGTGATCGGAGGCCACTGGCTTTAGGACTTTGCGTTTGCGGCTATTCTGAGTTCAAGTTCACTTGGTTGTAATAGTTAGTGATAGTGTTTGTTTTTGGTCTAGTTTTCCTTACTCCCGTAGATCCACCCGGGCCCGGGAGCGTCGGTGTATACTTATGTCCCCTGCACAGAGGAATTAGAAGGCCCCCCACAGTTTCGCCTACAGTTTCTCCTGCATTCGGTAGGGCACCCCCTATATCGTCAGAGTCAGTATAGGCTGGCAAGCAAGGCAGTGTCACCACTTCTAATGTCCCGCCTGACTCTTCTCCTGGCTCGGAATCGCTTTTGTTGGCGGGAGACCCGAATTGGACACCCTCTGCTGTGTCTGCTGTGTCTGCTGTGTCCTCACCTAGGTTTGCGAATCCCCCCTGGGATTGCTGGATGGTTCTGGGGTCCTGGTCCTGGTCCTGATCCTGATCCTGGTTCTGGTCTAACCCTAGGCTTTGTAGACTTTTGAGCTCCTGCTCTGATCTTTGGGAATCCGCTAGGTGAGTGAGCGCCTTGTTGGCCTCCCTAGCCTTCTTTGTTTTTCCTCTTGTCCCAACCATCCTCCGGTTACCGTTCACTGCTCACCGTTCACCACTCCCCTTGGCTCCTTGGTTCCTTACTGGGTTCCTTCCTTGCTTGGTCTTTAGAAGAGACCACCAACAACAACGACAAGTCCCAGTCCAAGTCCAAGGCCAAGGCCAGCTAGGGCCAACTAGGGCTATGGCTAGAGCTGTTGCTGTGGCTGCGGCTGGGTGAGGCTGGGTGAGGCTGGGTGAGACGACGTGGCGCGGTTGAGTACCGATGCCGGAGCCGAGGGCAGGGGCAGGAGCAGGGGAGGAGCAGGAGCAGGAGAGGGGTTCAATGGCCAGGGTGGACTCCCTCCCCCCCACGAAGTCTGCTTACCCGGTCTCTCCCGGTCAGTCCCGGTCAGTCCTCACCCGGTCTGCTCTCCCGCTCAGCGTCTTTTCCAGGAGGGGCTGCAGGAGGTCACAGGGGTCCACAGGGGGACGGCAGGGCTCCTTCTCCTTCTCCTTCTGGCTCCCTTTGACTCTGGCTTCTGGCTTTCCGGCTCCTCCAGCGCCCAGGTTACGCCTGGTCCTGCCGGAATGCCAACCCACAGCCGGGGCGCACAGAGATCCTCTGACCCCCCAAAGGCCGCGGCAACGCCGTGCTCCGTGCGTGAGCCGACCGGCAAGAATTCTCCTCGGGCCCCCAAAGCAGCAATAGCGGTTGAGGCAGTAGCGGCAGTAGCGGCCGCGTTCGGCAGCGTTCGTGCTCCGCGCTGCACTCGGCGCGACGTGAACCACCCGGCGCCTACGTGTATCCAATCTTGAGCTCGGCAATCACGCGAATCAGCGAAACTTCAGAAGCAAGAGCTGTGGGCTGGCGTTGCTGGCAGTTGAAAGAGATCCTGCAAATTTGTGTCACTGATGCTTCAGTAGGATTTTCTGGTCAGAAAGGCAGTAGTACTGGTTTGTGAATGCTCTACAGAATGAGACGGATAGCCTACACCTGAAAGGATAACTCAGTTGGTTAGCTTATCACTTCAAATGTCTGTGGCTGTAACTGGATGGTCACAGATTTGAATCCTGGCCCGTGATCGAAGTCAAAGAGATATTGTGGGAGGTACAGTTACGCTAAACCGCGAGACCGCGAGACCTTTACACCCGCAGATTCTGTAATACCAACGGGAGAAGTCCAATAGCAAATCCTTTTCTCCCTCCAACAACCCTTCCTAGCAATCGCTGCTGCTGCTGACTCTGTCTCCGCTGACCCGGAAGTGATCGTGCGAATGCAAAAAGGGTTTCAATAACTTCTAAAGAAAGAGCCTTACAATAATAGAACATAATTGAAAGTGAAGATGTGAAATGAATATTCTATTTGGTTGCTGGTGGTTATTCTCTCATAAAACACAGAATCGTTTAATAGAACAAGTCACATTTGAGCATTCTACTAACAACTTCACATTGAGCAAAAGGGAGTTACATTTCTATGGTTTCAAGAGGACACAATGTCTTCATATGTGCATATAGTGGATATACAAACTACTTAATACAATTTTAATTTAGCATGCATGTGTTGGTGAATTTGTGTGTTTTATAGTGGTTGTGTCAAGGGTTAATGTAAGGATGAATGAAGGCATGAGTGCAAAGATGAGTGACATAGAGGATGATGTATTGAGTGCCTAAAAACATCAGTGACCCAAAAGGTAATTGTATTTATTAGACAGACCAATTGGCATTGCCAGTGCTTATTTTGTTTATCTCCAGAAAGACTTGTGTAGCAGTAAGGTGCATTTTTTATCTTTTTTTAATGCAATTCAAATTTATTTGCACTGTTAATGTGTTCTGTATAATATAGGAAGAATGCTATATTTTATGGTTTTATTTTTGATGTTCACATGGTTCTTTTTAACTTATTTGCAGGTTGCATGTTTTCTGTTTTTATGGGAATAAATGTTATTCGAATTCTGCAGGACCTTTATTCTGATGCCTAGTTATGGTGTAAACATTAATATTATTCGAGTATGCAAGCCTAATTGAAACAAAATGTGAGCTGCCAAAAACAACAGCGCACTGCACAGGCACTAATCCTGCAGCCATGCCCAACAATCAAGTTTCATTAAGTTGTCTACACAGAAGATAACGGCCTCTCTTGCTGAATAACTACTCTGAATGACTGGGCCTTTAAACAGAACTGCTGTTGACAACACAAATAGAAATATTTTGCTTTTTTTTTTTATCCATAATGTACTGCTGAAAACATTTGCAGGTTATAGAAAATCTTATTTAAATGCGTACCTTTTGCCGATTGTATATATATTGCTGTTTTATAAAATATTGCTTAAAATATTGTTTAAACTAATTTGTCTGTATTATCTATTGTTGTCAGCACAAAGTCAAAAATGTATGATCTTGGCTATAAAGCAGACCAATGATTCTCCTCCCTTTTTAGGTCGAGCCTAGACAGCGCTTGTGCTGTTGCTTAGTGACCTGTTGTAAATGGTTTGTGAGGTTCAGCTCTACCCAGTCATTGTGATTTCTGTATGCCAGTGTCCTTCAAAAATCTGGGATTGCTACTGGGTATTCTTAATCTTTGTCCCAACTTGTTTAGGTTGAGCTTGCCAGCGCGCAACACTGTCTGTAAGACTTACTGTATTCAATATGGGTTTTTATCCACACCCACTCTTGCCATTTGTTCTTTGTTGTGCTTTTCTAAATGCTTCCTTTTTATTTGTCCATTTTTAAAATGCCCCTCCCTTTTTAGGCCGAGCGCGCGTGCGCTTTGACCTGTTGTAAGTATTGAGGGCTTTTAACCACGCCCACCTGACACCCATCACTTTAGTTTTTCGTGGGCTTGCCTTTAAAAAATCAATTGATGTCATTGGTAAAAGCATCACGTTTGTCCCGTCTTATTACCGCCTTGCAGACTGACCCTGTTATATGGATTATTGCATGATTGCTGATATACTTCAATGTGGGCGAGCTACTTTTTTCTTTTGTCTGCACTCTGTGACTGCCATGGCACTCAGATCGCTCACAGTACGATACAAAACTTGATCGCTGGTATTGGAGTGCTGCTCACATTGTTTACCCTGTTACCTAATAAGAGACATTTCATTTTTGCCTTTGCCATTTATTCGCATGATCTGTAGGTTACCGGATTACCTTCTTGGATAATGCATGGTAAATATTTATGTATTTCTTTTTTATTAGCGCTAGCCCTTCCAGGCACATCAGAAAGCATTTTTTTATCTTGTTTGTGCTCCACGGCTGCCATGGCGCTCACAGCACTCAGATCGCAAGCTCTATTTTCGGTATCGGAGCTCTGTTTACACTGTTACCTGATAAGAGTCACTTCATTTTTGCTTTTGCCTTTTATTCATGTGATCTGTAGGTTACCAGATTTGCTTCTCAAATAATGCATGGTAACTATTTATGTATTTTTTTTTTATTAGCACTAGCTCATTTTCTTTCCAGGTCCTGAGGTGTGTTGAAAGCACCATTGTCCATCATGCCCGGGCAAGCTGTAGGCACTGTGTCCAGTGTGAGAAATGAGTTCTCTATGGAGTCAGAAGCAAGGGGTAGGGAGCATGGACAAAATAAAGGGTCACCAGGACACATAGCAGAGACCTTGAGTGATTTCTTAGTCGAGATTTGGGCTGGAGGAGGAAATACAAAGCTGTTCTCTCTCCAGGAAGAACATAAGTCGCCAGAGTTATTTTGACATTTTTACATTAGATGTACTTGGTGATTTGCCTAGAATACATTCTTTGCAGCATGCACACTAACCCAACGCGCTACCTTGTGATGACTCCAAGCTTCCACTAGACAAAAGTATGTTCAGCCTCCAGTAAGAACATTAATCACCAGAGTTATTTTGACATTTTTACATTAAAAGCATTCTAAACAGAAAAATGCCACAAAGGAGTTTAAGGGGCTAGGAGTGGCTAGACAATGAATATATCGGCCCGATATAGCTTTAAAATTACGTTGTCTCAGTATTTAGTGCTTTAACACTTATATGCAGAAGCCTGTTACTGCATAGGCCTTAAAGCTATTTTCTGCTTTGAAGATGTTGGTTTTTTTGGGCCTCCGGGAATAATGAGTTATTTGTTTGAGCACAATATTACAACTTTATTGAACTCCTTAATAAATATCTTTGGAATTTAAGGACTGCAGCCGCTTCCAAACCCTGTGCAGGCAGCCAACCCCAGCTCATGAGCTACTGCTGCAGTCCGTGATAAAAACAGTCAGGTAAGATGCTGAATCCCTGGCTTTGTACGTGTTTTTATAATGATACACTACTATTCAAGAGGGCATTCCAATTGTAGTATCGTAAAGTTAGAAGCCACTCCTTGAAGTAGTATTCGTAGAGTTGTCCAGCTCCCTAGTTTTTCACGTGATTCACTCATTCGGTTTATGTTTCTGCTTTGCATTCTGGGGCTTGTAGTTTTATTTTTATAACGTGATACAAGCTGTAAACCAGCCCTTGGAGTAGTATTCGTATAGTTGTCCAGCTCCCTAGTTTGATGTGTGATTCGCTCATTTAGTTTATGTTTCTGCCTTGCATTCTGGAACTTTAAGTTTTATTTTTATAACGTGATACAAGCTGCAAATGCAAAGCAGAAACCTGACTAGATGAACTACACATGTTTGAGTCTGTGAAACTTGATCTGTGTGTGCGTGTATTTATAAAACTAACCTTGAGGAGTGCCTACAGTTGTTTATGCTGTAAAATAGTCAGTATTTTATAACTAATATTTCAGTCCAATACTAATCTTAAGGATCATTAATATCATGTGAGATGCCTCTCCTCAAGTGTGTAAAAAATCATGGGTGTTTTGTTTGACTCCCCAGACAGCAGTAAATGAAAAGTGATCAATAAGCACGCATTCTTGGAGTACAATTCCTTATTCATTGCCCCACAAGCAACGCCAAGTAAATGTTTTGCACCTGGGAGTAGTTTGTGTTTTAAGGGCCTTGTTTAAAAAACAATTCCAGTAGACCTACTAGCTCTTTAGTTATATGCAGGGCCACTAGAATTATGTGGCACAAAGGACCAAAATATGCAGCAGAGTTGACCAATTAATGTGGCAAAAAAGTCCAGTTATGCATTTACAATGCCAATAGCTCCAACTCAAGTAAATGCATTGCAATTCCGTGCTGTGCTTAGTTTCCTCCCAAGGGATTTCACTAAGAGAACAATTTTGTCGGTCATCACAATACGCTACTGCTTCCTTCTTCCTGTTACAACGTGCGATGGCCTCTTCTCCCTCCTCCCCCTCTAGTTTCAGTTTTGCCTTTAATCCCAGCTGCAAATCCTTTCTCCTTGCGGCTGTGCGCCATTCTTCATGTTCGAATGTATGTATAGTTAATTGCTACTGACCGCTGAGCAGCGATAATTACATGATTGTTTTCAGTTCATTTAAAAACTAATAATTGGTGTGATAAATTACTTGTTTGTTTAACAGGGCTCTGTGTTTCGACTTTGACCTAAAAATAACTTTTATGGCTCATAGTTCTTGGTGAAACGCCCGGCTCCCATGCTGCAGCTTCCCAGGCTCCGCTTCCGATGAGCAGAGTGTGACTCTTGAGGAGCAGGGTGCAGGGTATGGGTGAACCAAATGGGATGGGTTAACCTTTTCCACTATTAAAAAGATACCACATGAGTTATTAACTGTGCACAGTGTCTGGGTGTCACCCTCCAGCACATGGCTGAACCAATGGAAGTAGCTAAGCTTGCGTCTGTAGTTCACTTTCTATGCACAGGTAGCTGGCTACTTCATTTACCTCAGCACGCTGAGTAAAAATCCCACTCATTATGAGGCCAGACCCCACGTATAACCTACTCCAGTCGGGCCGAATTCACAGTTCTGTGGTTTTATATGACAAACTGAAGCAGTCAGATGTAGTTTTGTTTTGCTTTCATTGATCAAATTACACAAACGCACCTGATATCAATGGATTTTTAACTCAAATGTCCATCAGTAGAAACAGTGTGCCTGTTGACATGGAGTAAGTTGGCCACCATAGAGAACATGATAAACACAGCTAATAATTTGGCATCAGTGACCACAGCATGTGTGTTGTAAGGTGGTCCTCATTACAAACAGTCACCAACATTGAGGCATCCCATGGTTTCCACTGTCCGAGACTAGGCTTGCCATGTTTTGTTCTACACATAAACAATGTATGTTTGTTGCTACCATGTTTGGCTCGTATGTTTGTTGCTACCATGTTTGGCTCGGTTAAGATTAACACAGGGAAACTTACAGTTAGAATTGTAAATGCAAAACATAAAACAACATAAAAATTCAAAGCAAATACATTTGTCACAGTTTTTAAATTCTGTTAACAATACGTTTAAGTATGCTTTAAGTTGCCTTCTTTTTAAAAAAAAACTTTCAAAATGTCTTAAACGATGCAGTAAATTTATAAATATACCTACTGCATTTCCAATTATTCATTCCAATAAAAGTTCTCTCGAACAGTGCTGTATAAAATATTCACCAAACTGGAGCACAATAGAGGCCTCACTGGCAACAATATTTCTTTTAAGTCGTAAGTGCAGATGTTTCCTCTTAGCTTAAATTCCAGTTCTTCTGATTAGACCCAGACAGATGTCAGCCCTTCACAGCACGTGGTTAGCTGAACTTGTGTGGAGCAGAGGGAAAAGTCTGTTTCCTCACAATTACCACCTAAATATACATGGCCATTAAGCACCCTATTACTTACACTACGCCCATGGCGGTCCATTGCCCTCACAGTCCAAAGCACAACAATCATCCACTATTATGGCCTCAAACCACAGATAAGCTTCTGCATTCCCTGACACATCATGCTGGTAACCCCCCACTGTTACTGCCACACCAGAAATGTATCCATCTAACATCCATTGCAACACAAAAGTAATTCCTCACTCTCAATGCAGGTAACCTTTCAAAATCACAGGTAGCCAATTACAGGTAACCTTTCAGAATCACTGGCTCAAAAGCAGGTATCACACCACCATTACATTATTTTTGTGTTTTGCTGTTTGGCATTTATATAGTGTACAGTCTGCATTACCATGGACCTGTAGCACTGTTGGCAGCCTGTGCACGCCTCAGCATTCGGTTCCTGGAGTTTGCGTCCCTGCTTAGAGTTTGGGTCATCCTGTGATGATCAGTTCTAGTTGTAATGTGTGTCTTTGGGTGGCTGGGTCATATTAAATAAGTTGTGATTTTGTGGTCCAAGTGCCCTACCAGAGAACATTTACTTATTGCTTATACATCCTGCTAGAAATGGGGTCTCTTGTTAGCAGTCAGTTTGCACCCTGTCCAAGTAGGGACCGTCACTCTAGTCAGGCTACGGGAGACAACCAGCTCAGAAAGCCCCTGCTCACCCTCTTGGTAGCTTGGCACAAGCAGTCAGGCTTATCTCAGAGGCAATGTGTAAAGTATTTGCATCAACATACACAGTAACACAGTGAAAACACCACAAAAGAACTCCACACCAGTACAGAAAAATAGGCAATTTTTATCTAAATCAAAAATAGACCAAAATGACAAAAATCCAACATACACAAACAGAGATGTGAATTTTAAAGTAAAAAGAGTCGTACTCCATAGAAATAAATGGATGTATAGTTTTAGCACAAAGTACCTGGTAAGTGTGAAAAATAAAGCCACACAGGCGAGCATGTATCAGAAAAGTGAGCAATGCGTCAATTCTTTACTCTCAAGTGAGGCCGTGTGTCGATTCTTTCTCCACCGAGTACGCGATGTGTCGGTTTCCAGACCATCTGATTCAGGTCTGTGCGGTGATGTTTAAGATTTTGATGCCCAGGGAAGATGCATTAAAATTCCAGACAGACTGCAGCGATGAATCCGCGCTGAGCAGGCGACGCATCAGTTTCACAGGGGCTGCATCGCTTTTTCTGGAGCTCGGCTCCAGTATGTGAATTTTCTCTCTGGTTCTGCCAGCTTCTCCTTCCAGGGGCCCAGGGACTGGATGTGGGACTTCTTGACAAGTCAGAGGGTCTCATCAATAAAGCCCAGATGCTGACAGATGAAGCATTTGATGTCCCTCAGACTTCTTAACAGGAGGCAAGCTCAGTCCAAGCCCCTGTAGAATCTTCACAAGCAGGATCCACAGCAAAGTCCAGTCTTTGTCCTCTCTAAGGCAGAAGCAGCAACTGCAGGCCAGCCCAGCAAAGCAAACACAGCAAAGGGGCAGTACTCCTCCTCACAGTTCTTCAGCTATTCTTCTTGGCAGAGGTTCCTCTAAAACTCTAAAAATCTGAGGTTTTGGGCACAATACTTATACTAATTTCTGCCTTTGAAGTAGGCAAACTTCAAAGGAAAGTCTCTATTGTTGACAGGATCCTGCCTTGCCTAGGCCTGGCCCCAGACACACACCAGGGGGTTGGAGACTGCATAGTGTGAGGACAGGCACAGCCTTTTCAGGTGTAAGTGTCAGCTTCTCCCTCCCCACTCTGGCCCAAGAGACCCATCAGGATATGCAGGACACTCCTCAGCTACCTTTGTGTCACTATCTAGAGGGAATTCACAACTAGCCCAACTGTCAGTCTGACCCAGACGTGGATGCCACAGGCAGGCAGAGGCACAGAATGGTTAATTAAGAAAATGCCCACTTTATGAAAGTGGCATTTTCAAACAGACAATCTAAAAACCAACTTTATCAAAAGATGTATTTTTAAATTGTGAGTTCAGAGACCCCATTCTCAATTTCTCCATCTGTTCCCAATTGGAAAATGCACTTAAGAGATATTTAAAGGCAATCCCCATGTTAACTTATGAGAGAGATAGGCCATGCAACAATGAAAACAGAATTTGGCAGTATTTCACTATCAGGACATGTAAAACACACCAGTACATGTCCTACCTTATAATACATTGCACCCTGACCATGAGGCTACCTAGGGCCTACCGTAGGGGTGCCTTACATGTACAAAAATGGAAGGTTTGGGCCTGGCAAGTGGGTACTCTTGCCAGGTCAACTTGGCAGTTTAAATCTGCAGACACAGACAGAGCAGTGGCAGATCTGAGCCATGTTTACAAGGCTAGTCCTGTGGGTAGCACAATCAATGCTACAGGCTCACTAGTATCATTTAATATACAGACCCTGGGCACCTCTAGTGCATTTTACTATGGACTTAATAGTAAACCATATATACAATCATGGAAAAGCCAAACACCAATACAATTTACACAGAGAACATATGCACTTTAGCACTGGGTAGCAGTAGAGTCCTGAAGCCAACAGAAACTGGTCCAGAAAAATAGGAGGAAGGAAGCAAAAAGTTTGAGGGTGACCCTGCAAAAAGGACCAGGTGCAACAGGTATGCACCTAAGCCACGCAAAACCCACCACTCTGGGTAGGGAAAGTAAGTTACACAACAAAGATAACCATAAGAAAAGGGTAACTTCAGCTCCACCACGACTTCCCTCAGAGGTCTACTCTAGAAACCATGTATAAAGCTGCCTGAAATCACTTTCACTGTCTAAGTTTGGTGAGGTACTGCTTGTGAGTCAGGAGGGTTGGACCAAAAGTTGTGCCTTGTTGTAGAAGTGCTGTCAACCCTAAACCAGCAGTCTTGCTAGGGAGCAAGAGTCCAACTACGACATGGCGCCACAAACGATAATAATTATGGATATCCTGAGTATCTCTATCTTACACACAGTAGGTACCCTAAGTACCATTATACAGGGACATCTGTGGTCCTAGGGGTAATCCTCCTGAGCTAATTAGGTTGTAGGTTGTTCAAGCTTGAACCCCTAAAAGGATTTTCCCCATTTGGTATTCCTTCTCTGTACCCAGCATTCACCATGGCTAATGCCATATAAACTTCCAGAAAATGTCAAACATGGATTAACACAACATCTAATAGCCCATGGATTAACAGATGAGGGTGGGGATGTCACATTTATGGTGAAAGCTAATGAGGCTTACCAAACAGAAACATTCTATTCCTGGGTTACCTTTCTTCAGGAAGACGATACAAAACATACATTTCACACATATCAAATCGCGAACGTATCGCAGCAGTACCAGGTTTATGGGTATCTAGAGATACCACTTTCCTATCAAGAACATCAAAATTGGTTCAATGGCGCACTGCCACATGTAATACAGCCTGTGATATTAGCTTCCATAAGTAATGGTGGACCAATGTGCCCATTGTTTGCCACATATACACCACATTCCGGCATACAGGCAATACAAATAGCTGACCTTTGCACACTTTATAATGAGCTAGTAACACTTTACAGATGACTGGTACAATTTGGTATATGGTTCTTGAATACTGCCCCAGCACAGACTGCACCAGCTGGTCACCAATTGGCCATTACTGGGATTAACCCACAAACAGTACAATCTATCATGGGCAAGGTGCCCACGGAACGTGAGAAGTTTCCATTCTGGATAGCACAAAAAACTAACCAGCTGGAAGCAGTGTTTCCTCATACGTGACACCTAGATAAACATAGAATTCTCACAATGTGCTTGCAATTTGGAATGGTTCACTCAGTGGACGACTGCGCCACATGGAGTACAGACTTTGCTTCAATTTACACTACCATGCATGGTACCCCGACACTTGCCAACTTACCTTAAGTATTAAAACAAATTCAAAATAGTGATGGAGCTGCTACAGCCCTGGATTTGGGGATGAAACTGATGCGTAACTTCGACACAGCCTCCTCAATAAAACTCAGTAACATTAAAGGAGAAGCGGCAGCGTTGGCTATATGCCAGCAGCTCCAGGAGATTCCGCAGTTGGAACAGGAGAGTCAACTATTGAAAAGTATTCTTGAAACCTATACTAGAATGGGATAGTTTGGGAGTCAAGCCGAAGAAACCTGAAATTCAAAGTACCACCCATTAAGGAAGGTACGAAACAAGGACAAGAGGGTTCTAAAAAATGCCAGGATAAACATTAAAAAATAAAGACAAAAGAAGTTAGAGAGCAGGCTCCGAAAGGGGATATAAAGAAATAAAGAAAATTTAAAGGCTCCTGACAGATATACTGATGCATGTCCCTCTTGTTCCTTTCAGGACACGCCAGATAGATGGAGTGAGAGAGTGGGCAGGTGAGAGTAATGCACTGACTACGTGAAACAGAAGAAAGCCTCACAGCGTTCCCCAGAAACAAAAGAGGATAAATCCCCACAACAACAAAACTAAAGTCACAATTCAAAAAGAAGAAGGTGGCAGCAAATTTAATAAAACATGCTAGAAAACGTGGGAACATTGCTGAGGAACAAGACGTGGTCAGTGAGCCTGCTGGACAGCGCAACAGAAATCACAATATGTCGCCAGAGTCTGAAAGATCATCTGGATCTTTCTTGTAGTCGAGACCGCGGACAGGCGCATTCTCCCACCCAACAGGGTTTATGATAACATTGATTGGAATTATTGGAATTGAGAGAGACATGGAGTGCACTATTAGTGTGATTTTTTGGGAAGAATGTAATTGTGATATCCTATTGGCAAAAAGCAACTGGCCACATGAGAACGTCTTCAAACTCCCACATGGGGAAGATCTAATTTTGCCTTCCTTCTCAGCTCTTGTTCCGGATGGGGTAAAAGAAGCCTATGCTGTTCACTGGGCTTTGCTGTACCGCAACCATGGAGGGTGGGATAAGGATGCCCTCTACCATGTAATACCAAGCAAGTCTGTGCCCCAGCCTCAGCCCCAATATCCTGTCAAACATAAGGCTAGAGCCCCAGTGAGGGAGATCCTCACTCAGCTTGAGTACCAGGGAGTAATAGAGCCCTGTGTCTTTACAATGCATAACCCGTTATTCACAGTAGCAAAACCAGACCATTCATATAGAATAGTCTTAGATTACAGACACTTAACCAACTACACATGCACATACGCAATACAAAGTTCACACAGCACCACACTAATTAACAAAATAGTGCGTAAGAAATACAATACAACATTGGCTATTTCCAATGATTTTTTTTACACACCTTAGAGCATGAAAGTTAAGACCTGAGTGTATTCTCATTTGGCTCACAAAATGTTTTCACCTTTTTGCATGATATTGATCCAGAGGCATTGTCCTGTGTGGATGACATCTATCTCACAGATGACAACCTTAACATTCATCTTGCCAGGGTCGATCGGATCATCTTAGCATTCGCAGCCCTTAGCTTCAAATACAATTTTAAGAAAACTAAAATAGCCTTTCTCATTGTATTGCTCCTGGGATACGAGTTATCAGATGAAGGCAAGAACCTGGCCCGCACTTTTTAGAAAAATGCTCTCAACTTCAACCACCAAGGGGCATATTTATACTGCATTTGCACTGAATTTGCATAATTATTTTTTTACGCAAATTCAGCGCAAAAGTCCATATTTATATTTTGATGCTAGACTCGTCTAACGTCAAAATATTGGAGTTTTCACCATTTTTCAGATGTGTGACTCTACCTTGCTTCAATGAGGCGTTCCCATCTAAAAAATGGTGCTAACCCTATAGCCTCATATTTATCCCCCCATGTTAAAATGACGCATGGGTGGGAGGAGGGGCTAAATAATGGTGCAAATCTTGATTTACACCATTATTTAATGCCTGGGTCAGACCATGCGTTAGGTGACCTGTGGACCCATTTCAATGGTTTAACACCATGGAATGGGTCCACAGGTGCCCTCCTCAAGCCCCAGGAACACCCCCACCCACACCAGAGGAACAAAGTGCCATCGGGACCCAACTTGGGACAGGAGTCGTGGTATGGATGGTTTTGTATCAGAAAATGACGCTAGGATGGTTGGAGGCATTTTTATGGCCTCTAACCAGCCTAACGTAATTTTTTGGTGCAAAACCCCCTTCTCCCATATCGCCACCCCCACCCGGCTAACATCATTATTTTTTTACGCTAGCCCACCCTTTGTGCTGGATCACGCCATTCGATAAAATTGGCGCCCAGCTGGCGTCCTGGAATGGCGCAAGTCAGTGCTATACTTTTTGATGCAAAACTGCGCAAACGCAGTTTTGTGTCAAAAATTATAAATATGGGCCCAAATACCATCAAGAAACTAGTCACTAACTTGGTAGAACTTGCATTCCAGATTATGCACAATGCATAAAACCACTCTATGATTTAATTTGCCCATATTTCTTGAGCAAACACTGCACAGTTGAACACATGCTCATCCTCAGAGGGTTGCAGCAAGAAATGCTAGAAGCAAAACGCTTACACACACGGGACAACAAAACAAATTTGGACATCAGAATATTTGCTGGTGCCATTGTGTTCACCTAAGTCATCTTTAATGAGGGTGACATGGTTCCCATAGCATACAAATCACATTTGTACTCCAACACAGAACAACGCTTCGCACCCACAGAAAAAATTCTGCCTGCTGTACAGATGGTTGTCATAAAGGAGAGGACACATGCCCAAGGAAAACACATTATTGTCGTTATCTCGGTGCCGGCCTCAGAGGCTGTCACCAAGGCAAGCATTCCTAACGCTAAAGCATTACATCCATGTTGGATTCAATGGGCATCCTCCCTGACTGCCACTGATGTTGACTACATCTTTGACCCAAAACTTCAAACACAAGAATGTCTTCAGTATGAACAGGAGTTCCCCGCACCCACTAATGTCTTGCCACTTGACAGATACCAGTGTAATTTACACTGATGGTTCAGCACAACCAGCTGTAGGTACAAAACATCAATACTCAGGAGCTTGCACTGCTGTGAGTGGTGTGATGAGAGAAAGTTGTATTGCACCCTCAAAATACCTGCACACAGACCCTGAGGGACTGCACAGCACAGTTGGCTGAGCTTTACACTCTTATCTTGGCACTGGATCATACGGATCCTGAAAAGCTCACATTGATTCTGTGTGATTCATACTACTGTGACCAGTACTACAATGATTATCTTAATCATTGGTGGTTGAACGGGTTCAGAGACTCAAAGGGAATTATCACAAAACAATGAACTCTATGGGGAAGGGTGGCTGATCTTAAGGATAAACTAAATAATGCTCACGTAGTACATACACTGGGCCATCAATATGTAGGAGTACACATTGTAGGAAACACTTTGGCTGATGAATTGGCCAAATCAGCAGTAGCTAGAGCTTCTATTGGTGCAGTGACTCGTTCTCACACGAGATTGGATAATGATATTCAGGCTGCTGTGAAAGCCTCGGCTGAGAGCAAGCCTGTTCCAAAAGGATACCCTATAAAATATTCCCACCATATCAGTGCGCAGAATGTTGCCTTTGCGACAATCCTTGGGGTGGGAGATTGAGTGAGCCCCAACCAAGATCAGAGATTAGATCTCATCAAAGCAGCACATGAGGGTGTAGAATCAGCTCATGCTGGTGTCGTGGCCACAATATCACTCTTACAGAAACGTTTCTGGTGGCCGGGTCTATAGAAACAGACCAGGCAATATGTCCTTTGCTGTGATATTTGCCAGCAAATAAAGGGCTATAACATCAAATGCTCACGGCAGCCATCCATCTTAGTGTCCGATAGGCCACTACAGTGTGTGTACCTGAACCATTGTGGTCCCTTACAACCTGATAGTGCATACAACTACATCTTAGTCGCTGTTGATTCTTGTTCTAGATTCCTGTGGGTATGGCCACAATGGTTGACTGACACTCGAACTGTTATGCAAGACTTGCTGGTCTTTATCAGTACATATGCAGTTACAGCATTCCACTCGGACCAGGACCCTGCTTTTGCTTCTAGGACATTATGGGACACTATGAGAACGATGGGTGTTAAACCCTGTTACTCTTCCACATATCACCCTGAGGTTATCAGTGTTGTGGAGAGGAGGAATCGTGACCTAAAGCAATCCTTAACAGCAAGAGCATTAGGTTCAGGCTGCAGTTGGCTTCATCACCTATATGGGATCCAGAAAGCACTGAATAGTCTTGCACGATGGTCCTTGGGGGGGTCGCACTCTTTATGAAGTCCTCTTTGGGGTACCTATGTATGTCCCAGATCTAGATGGCCCTGTTATGGTGGCAGAAGACACACCTTTTGACATCAATGAATGTCTCACTGTCTTCAAGGAGCTTCAACAATTTTGTGATGATAATTCATCCGCCAGTGCCGCCACCTTAGGAATAAGGGATTTGCCAACAACTTCTATAGGCTGGACTCCTAAAGTTGGGGATCTGCTTTGTGAGAAGATTGGTGTGAGAAAGGAATTCTGATGATCTTACAGAGCACTAGTTCCAGTCCTAGGAATTCAAGGCACCAGAACTGTCATTCTTCCACCACTGCCAGGTTCCAAAGGGAACAGATTTGTTTCCATTGACAATATCAAATTGCACCAGGTGGCCAATCCTGCGCAGTAGATCCGAGGTCCCTTGAGCAGTTCCTGGTCCCCTCTCACTACACAACAGGATATACCAACATGTGCAACAATGCTACAAATGCCTTCTTGAGCATGGGGAGGGTAGCGAATGAGCTTCTGCTAATTCCTGTTACCACTTCACCCACAAGAACTGTCCAAGATGTGGCTGTCTCTTACTCCAATGCAACACATACTGATGACATTGTCTACTATGAATCTCCGTGCGAAGTGGATACATCCACCAACTTAGCACCGGCTCCTGTGTTTGCACAGAATGCTTCTGGTTACTTTATCAACCAAGATTACTTTTCTTCAACTTTATCCTCATCTGCAACTGGAACTCTTTTAAAGACACGTAAGGTGTACATCTGGCTTAAAAATAACTATTTAGTTTATCCATGGCAATTTCTGTGTATACTACTGACATTGCTTGCCTTTCTTTAGTGGATTGGTTTTGTGACTGTCTTCTTTCTCTTGATAAATGGTCATCATCTTCCTGAATGCTCTTCTGTTGAGCCAGTGGAAGAAGTTCTAAAACCATATCTTTCCTCACATAAGGTCTGAAGAGACTTGTCCCTTGTGAACATTTCAGCAGTACCAGTTCCGGATGAGATTGTTTGGGATAAAGTACCATTTGATATATATGGGCCTATTGAGGTAATCCAAATTCCATATGTATTTAAAATGTCAATGACTGATGCGATTACACCTGGTGTTGTTTCTGATGTTGTTTCTGTTAAAACAGTTGCTGAGCTACAGGATTATATTGTATTTCAAAGTGAAGGTATGTATATGAACACAGCGAATCATGGGGAAATATTCTGTTATCATCATTGGGAACATTACTTTCTGTACTGAGCAACTAGACATAGAGCAGCTTTTAATTACACATAATAGGAACTTTGTTTAACTCCATCTGTGGGGAGCCCCAAAACATACGTAGATAAATTCAAATATTTCTCTGGGCATGACACTACAAATGCAGAGTTATAATATTTCAAATTACCATGTTCTAAAATGCGGAAAATTTTGTTTACCAACACCAAATTAATCTATTTAAATTCCTTTGTTTCCCAGCTTGCTGTTGGTGGTTATGAATACTGTAAGAGCACTATTGATGTGAACAGCGTATGAGGAACAGAAGATTGGCAAATTCACGATAGGAAGTCTTCGTTAAGAGCATGCCTTATTACTGTACATATATTTTTAAATGACAGACTTCAACAAACATCCTGCTTAGGTTAGCAAAAATAAAAGCAATGAACGCACCCAGTATCCCAACACCAGCCAAATTCACCAACTGGCAAACATTCCTAAATGTCACAGAAGAATCCGAATGCTTGGGTTTAAAATGGCACCTATAATTCCACGCTTTCGGACCTGGCGGGTGGGTATTTTCGCATTTAGACTCAAATGGATGTCAGGCACATTTTATTAATTCATCTGGAGGTTTCAGGATTAGCCGGCTAGACCCTCGCTATGTCTGGGATCAACACTCTGGTACAGTTACTACATACAGTGTGGGAGAACTGTACCAACAATGTTTGCACACCTTAGCAACAGTTAAAGAACATCTTAGTCTCCTATTAGAGGAAGTAGACTTGCAGGACTTCTTGCTAGATCCAAGAAAATCCAGCTCTAAATGATTCCTACATGCCATTTACAATGAGATCTGGAAGCTCTCCCAAATGGAAGTGGCTGCACGTTTAAGGCAGATAGATAAATAAAATATGGAAAAGGCTTTCGCTGTTGTCGTTAATCACATGAACACTCTGTTCAAAAGAATAAACACACTTAATAATATTGTGTCATCTGCGATTAACATAATTCAGAATGACATGCCCCTTTTACAACATGGGCAAAGTCAGCTGCGTTCCATCATGCAGTTAGGTTGGACATTTTAGATTCTGAAAAATGGCTGTGTCCCTTGGAAATTCATAATCAGTAGTGAATTCTTTGCTGCTTTTAATTTGTCTAGGGAGCAAAAGGCAATGGCTAAAAAGGAAGCACCTTACACCATGGTTAACATTGAAAATTTGGAAAAGCTGCCTTTCACTTTAGCAGAGACACCATCCACAGTATGGTTAGTGCATGGGGTTTTAAATCTGCCAGTTTCCACCTTTCTTTTCACAAAATATTTGAAATATTTTGCTGTGGGCAGATACGAGTGGCTAGGAGATAGCTGTATTAAGGAAAAGTGGGTGTTGACTTTTGAGTTCAAATGTCTGAATGGCGAAACTGAGGTCTTTCTGAGCGGAAGCAAATGAGAGACTACTTACAATTAGTCATTCAATGATTTGTAAACAGGTGTCCCTTCACGGCATTTGTAATATGGAGGTCATGAACTAGGCATGCATTTTGAAGGGTACTCCAGTCCCTTTGATTCATTCAGCATTTCATACACTTTTCAATGGAAGTTAAATGGTTCTGAACGATCAGAGTTGCTGCGTAATGAGACCAGGAATTGCCTACCCAATTTCAGTTTCCCAAATTGTAACTTGTTGTGGACATGTTTTATTCCCCGCATACAAGAGATAAGAGTAGCAGAAAGCTGAGCAGACTAAAGGCGCTACTGTTCCAAAGACAAGTGGCATTGACACTGGCCAAGGAGACGTATACTTTCCAGATAGCAAGATCATCAGCCGAGATGCAATTCTTAAGAAATACAAACTTCCCCAAGCACTTTGCAGAGGTGGTCTGCAGAATTTTCAACATCTTAAGCACAGCAGGGATGGTACACTTTTTCAAGACTGTTGGTTCTGGATTTGTTTCCACCTTCCAGACCGCCTTCGGAGTCATTCCTTCAGCTATCCATTCATTCTTTTCGAGTATGTTTGGCGGATTTCCTATACTGCTACTGCTATTCCTAACATGCAGTGGTTGTGCCTTCTCAATTAAGCCGAGTGAGTTTTTTACGTGCAGAGACCTGACACCATGTTTTGGCCATGTCAGATCTGTGCACGAAAATAAAGGATATCAGGCATACTTCTTTGCCTGCAACACAGAGTAAGTGAGTGACTGCCTTTATAGGATGATGAACCTAGGGACAGATTTAAGAAAAGTAGTGCTGCACCTAGTGCAGCGCCACTTTCCTTGCACCACTCAGTGTCCCCCTACCGCCACAATGTGTGTGCCGTATTTACCATGGCACAGGATAGGGGGCAATAGTGTCAATTTTAGGCTATTGGGGTACTCTGGAGGAGTAGCGCCAACATTTTGGTGCTACACCTGCAGAGTACATAGGGGCCCATTATAAATAATGGAAGACCCCTTTTAACACTAAAAGTGCGTAACAAATGGTGCAAGGAAATCTCCTATACATGTTTGCGCCATTTCTTTGGCCCCTCCCTAATGGGGGAATGTCCCCTAGCATACATTATGCCTGACGCAGGCATAATATGGTGCAAGGGTTTACAAAGTGGTGCAATGCATACATTGCATAAGTTTGTAAAAATGGTGCAGGGAAAATGCCACTTTAGTGCCGCCTTAGCGACAAAAAAATGAAGCTATGGCGGTGCTAAGGTGGAGCTAAGGGCTCTTAAATCTGTCCCTAAACTTACATTAAAAATGGAGGTAAAATCGACGTTTAAAAAACAAAAAGGTTGCAAAACATAGAGATTCCCTGCTGTGTTGCAGTGAGTTTCGACTTAGCTGGAGATGCCCAAATATTAACATCGGAAAAAAGAATAGATGATGGACGGAATGTTGAACAAAGCAAACATTTACCCCAAGTCACAAAGATCTGAATTTAATCCATCATTTTCTTGCCCACCACGCCACCCCAGTTTAGACCCAGCCATATGCAAATCAGTCTTGACCCTGTTCCCTATGGGAACAGCCAAACCCAAACTGCCAAGTCAGGTCCTCTTTGGACTGGAAACAAGCATCCTGGGACCGGTTTCAGGGTATCACCCTTCATCAGCCAGTCTAGCTTGAATCCAATGGTGCAATGAGCATCTGACCCACTTCTGGGCATAGCCTTTCCACTTAGGGCAACAAAAGCAAAAAGAACAGATGATTGATGGAATGCTGAACAATGCAAACATTCATACTGAGGTGGCAAGGTGAGCAAAAGAATTGATGGCTTAAACCCAGATCAGTGACTGGGGGTGAGTGTTTGATTGGTTCCGCATTCCATCCATCATTTGTGTTTGTTTGCAGATATTAACATTAGCTGACATGGCAGGCAAACACGATGTGGCAGCAGAGATAATCACACATGCCATAGTCTCTGTAACAGTATGACAACATTTTGAGGCAAATAATTATCTGAATACACCTGTGAACTCTTTAATCAGTCTCCACAGTTAGATTCCAAACTCAGGTGAAGAAAACATGGATAACCGCCTCGTCCTTCTTCCTTTTTCGAGTCCTGCAAATTCTGAGGATGCATCTGTCATTTGAGCAACAGCCCAGGCCCCTAAATCACTAAACAACAAACCTTCTGAAACAACTCCCCTCCTCTTGGGCTAAGCACATATTTTTGTCTTTCCCAGACCAATGTGCTCCAGCTGTGTCAGATGAGTACACTTCTGGTTTAGGTATAGGTTCAGGTGTTTATGGACGCCAGCAAAATTGTTTTAGGCATTTACTTTATATTACTAAATGCTGCTTGGTAAATTATTTTGTTTTATTTAGTAGCTGGTTTGAGAACTTCAAGACTTTGTTTTTGAAGGCCGAGCTCAAAACGTGTGCCATATAGTTGAGACGTTTTCTTAATGCTGTTCTGTTATAATCCAGAGGAAGACATTGCCTGGATATCATGTTCTACAATATTGCTATAAGCATCTCTGGCATTGGGTTACCCCATTACACCCCACTCCCAATTCATGTTCTCTCACCCCTTGAACCAAAGAACTCTGGGCAAAAGTTACTATCATGAGTCACATTTGTCCCACTGGCCTCAGGCCATATGTCTTTGTCGAAGTGCACAAGTTCAGAATTTGCTTGACTTTTACATATTGGTCAAAGGAAAGGTGACGTGAGAGGTGTAAAGTAATTCCATATTCTTAGAATATGCCAATCTGTAATCAGATGGCAGCTGTCCTGCAACACGTCCTACTTGGATTGGCTAGAAAATTGAATCTCAGAAATATAGGTAGTATCAGCTAGGTTTGAATGTCCATAGTTTCATGAGTTATGGCAGTGATGGCATGAGAGCGGACATTCTCTTGTACCTGCCTATACCTCCTTCCCTCCCTTTTCCTGTTCGTCAATAATATGGCTAAAAAGTCTAATATCTGTACGACATGTGATAGGTACTTATCATGGACTGTTAATGTAATGCTTGTGCATGCTCAAGCTCTGGTAAGAATGATGTTACTTACACTACCTTTCTCCATATCTCATAAGGAAATGTCAACTGGTAAGGTATGTTCAATGGATTGATTAAAACTAATAAAAATTACAAAGCATTCTGCAGGGATTGAAGGAGATTAGTTGAAAAGTGGAATTATAATGGCAGTTAGGTATTTGCAAAGATAGTCAAATATCACATGTATAACAACCAGCTAATGCACATGATGGACGATGGGTGTGTGGGGGTTATTTATTGAACATGTCTGGTCAATCACTTGTTTGATTCTTTTGTTAATGAATGATTGCTCACTGTGCCCCACTCCTTTGTGTTCTAGACAAACTCAAAATTTAGAGCATTTGTAAATTACCTTACTTAAGTAGTTGAAGCTCTTGATATTATTTTTTACATTTTGTAATCCTTGACCAACACAAAAAGTGGTGCGTATGATTTATATTTTATTTTCAAGGATTTTATGTAATCTACATGTTTTTCTCTCCCTGTACGAGAGATGATCATTAGTGGAGATGATAGAAGTTCACAGGACATTGCAATCCATGCAGCAGAGACACCCTAGCCCCTGGGACTAATGCAGCATCCCTGCAAATGCTGGAATTCCTCTGGTCCAGGGAACATAATTGTATTGTACTGCAGCATTTGTATAGTGTTTACTACCCACTACGTAGGGAACTGAAGTGCTTATCCACACAGGTAGCAAGTCCCAGCATGTAAGATGTGTGGTCAAGAAGGTTATTTTGCTTCCTCTGTGGGAAGATTTTTCATGTCATGCGTGATTACCACTGAGGTGTGGTTATGAAATGCAGCATCTAATAGTTGATTGGTGAGGTTATGTGAGAAATAGAAATTAAAATTACAACAAGCCCTAACCACCTTAGCCATGTGGGCAGCCTGATGTTGTGAGTCTGTACACTAAAAAGGGTGGTAACTAGAGTAGATCCAGTAATCCATACAGCAACATGTGCCAGGCAGAGATGCTGTTGCATGAGTAACTCAGTTGCTTATTATAAAGATTAAACCAATAATATATCCAGCTGATAAAGTACTAGAGTTCTTAATAGGGTTGCAATAACTTGTGAAGAAAGAGGTGTGTAATAATAAAACATAATTGAAAGTGAAGATGTAAAATGAAGATTTTATTCGGTTGCTGGTGGTTATTCTTGCATAAACATGGAATCGTTCAATAGAAAAAGTCAGCTTTGAGCATTCTACTAACAACTTCACATTGGGCAAAAGGGAGTTACATTTCGTTGGTTTCAAGAGGACACAATGGCTTCATATGTGGATATAGTGGACATACAAACTACTTAATAACATTTTAATTTATCATATATGTGTTGTGTGGTTGTATTGAAGGTTAATGCAAGGATACATGAAGGCATGAGTGCAAAGATGAGTGACAATGTTGGATGACCTAAAAGGTCATTTTATTTATTAGGCAGACCTATTGGAATTGCTAGTGCTTATTTCTTTTAGCTCCAGAAAGACTTGTTTAGCAGCGAGGTGCATTTGTTTATCTTTTTTTTAATTCAATTTAAATTTATTTGCACAGTTAATGAATTTTGAATAATATAGGAAGAATGCTATATTTTATGGTTTTATTTTTGATGATCATGTGGTTCTTTAGAACTTATTTGTAGGATGCATGTTTTCTGTTTTTATCGGAATAAATGTTATTCAAATTCTGATGGACCTTTATTCTGATGCCAGGTATGGTGTACACATTTGTACTATCTGAGTATACAAACCTGATTAAAACAAAATGTGGGCTGCCAAGAACTACAGCACACTGCACAGGCACTAATCCTGCAGCAGTGCTCAGCAACCAAGTTTCATTAAGTTGTTCACACAAAAGGAAGCAGCTGCTTCTGCTGAATAACAACCCAAAATGACTGGGCCTTTAAACAGAACTGCTGTTGACAAAACAAATAGAAATATTTTGCTGTTTTTTTGTCCATGATATGTGGCTGCAAACATTTGCAGGTTATAGAAAATCTTATTTCAATGCATACATTTGGTCGATTATATATATATTACTGTTTTATTAAATATTGTTTGGAATATTGTTTTAACTATTTTTTTCTGTATTATCTACTGTTGTCAGCACAAAGTCAGACATTTTATGATGTTGTTGTGGTTACTGTTGGCAGGCCAATGAATCCCCTTCCTGGTGAGACAGTGAAGTGACTCTGTCACTCCACGGGACATTCCTTTGGTTCTTCTGGTGCAGGCTGAAGACAGGCAGTCCTCAGAGGATGCATGACCTGGAAACAATGGCAGGAGCTGAAGATACAATGTTGCAGCAGTCATCTTTGCTTCTTTGTTGCAGTTTGTAGAGTTCCTGGAGGGTCCAGATGCAGTTCTGTCGATAGAAGATGAAGTAAAAGATGCAGAGGATTACTGCTGGAGTCTTCCAATCCGAATCTGAGGAAACACTCAGGAGAGAGACCGTAAATAGCCCTGAAAGGGGGATTGGCTAGCTACACAGGTAAGCACCTATCAGGGGGAGGGCTCAGACGTCACCTGCTGGCACTGGCCACTCAGATGCTTCCAGAGTGCCCACCACCTTAGAATCCAAGATGGCAAAACACAGGGACTCCCTGGAGGAGCTCTGGGCACCACTCCAGGGGTGGTGATGGACATGGGAATGGTCACTCCCCTTTCCTTTGTCCAGTTTCGCGCCAGAGCAGGAACTGGGAGTCCCTGAACTGGTGTAGCCTGGATTATGCAAGAAGAACACATTCTGTACCCTTCAAAGCATTTCCAGAGGCTCTGGGAGGCTACCCTTCCGATGCCTGTAACACCTATTTCCATTTCCAAAGGGAGAGGGTGTAACACCCCTCACCCAGAGGAAATCCTATGTTCTGCCTTCCTGGGCTTGAGCTGCTCAAGCAACAGGAGGGCAGAAACCTGTCTGTGAGGTGGCAGCAGCTGTGGCTGGCTGGAAAACATCAGAAGGCTGGTATGGCAGTACTGGGGGTCCTCTGTGGAGCCCCCAGAGTGCATGGAATTTTAACAACAATACTAGAATCAGTATTTGGGTAAAATTCCCAGGTGTTAGACACCTTACATGGCCATATTTTGAGTTACCATTGTGAAGGTGGACATAGGTTTTGACCTGTCCAGTGCACGCATAAAATGGTGTCCCCACACTCACAAAGTCTGGGAAAATGGTCCTGGACAATACGGGGGCACCTCTGCTAGTGCAAGGGTGCCCTCACACACAGCTACTTTGCACCCAGCCTTCAAGGTTGGAAGGCCTGACATATAGGTGACTTATAAGTGACCTGGTGCAGTGAAAATGGCCGTGAAAGGGTGCATGCACTATTTCACGCAGGATGCTATGGCAGTCCTCAGAAGCCTTTGCATGGGCTCCCTATGGGTGGCAAAAGTAATGCTGCAGCCCATAGGGATCCCTTTGAACCCCAATGCCGTGGGTACCAAGGTACAATATATGGGGACTTATAAGGAGGCACCAGTATTCCAATTTGGGATGAAATTCTGGGTTACCAGTATGTAGTGACAAATTTAGGAACACAGAGAGCATTAGCACCCTGGGTCCCGGTTAGCAGGATCCCGGTGAAACAGTCAAGCACATTGTCAAAACAGTCAAACATACTGACGAACAGGCCACAAACCATAAGCACTGGGGTCCTGGCTAGCAGGATCCCAGTGACACAGTCAAACACACTGACAAACAGGCCAAACATGGGGGTAGCCATGCTAGAAAGAGGCTAATTTCTCTCACAGAGTTATTTTGATAGTTTTACATTAGCTGCACTCAAAACAGAAAAACTTCACAAATGGAAAATACAGCTGTAACAGTGAGCTGAAGGGGTCGGGAGTAACTGGACATGGAATATATAGGCCAGATATAGCTTTCAATTATGTTACCTCAGTATTTAGTTCGTTAACAATAATATGAAGCTATTTTCTGCTTTGAAGATGTTAGTTTTTTGGGCCTCCAGGAATAATGAGTTATTTGTTTGAGTGCAATATTACAACTTTACTGAACTCCTTAATAAATACCTTTGAAATTTGCGCACTGTGGCCTCTTCCAAACCCTGTGCAGGCAGCCACCTGTGCTGTATCATGAGCTGTAGCTGCAGTCCATGATGAAAACAATCAGGTAAGGTGCTGAAATCCTGGCTTCACTGTGTTTTTACTGTGATACACTACTATATCGTAAAGTTGGAAGCCAGCCCTTGGAGTAGTATTCGTAGAGTTGTCCAGCTCCCTGGTTCAAAAGGTGATTCGCTCATTTTGTTTATGTTTCTGCTTTGCATTCTGGGACTTGTAGTTTTATTTTTATAACGTGATACAAGCTGGAAACCAGCCCCTGGAGTAGTAGTCATAGAGTTGTCCAGCTCCCTAGTTTGATGCATGATTTGTTCATTTAGTTTATGTTTCTGCTTTGCATTCTGGGACTGGTAGTTTTATTTTTATAATGTGATACAAGCTGTGAATACAGAGCAGAAACCTGACTAGATGAACTGCACATGTTTGAGTCTGTGAAACTTGAGCTGTGTATGTGTGTATTTATAAAACTAACCTTGAGGAGAGCTTACAGTTGTTTATGCTGTACAATAGTAAATATTTTATAACTAATATTTCAGTTCAAGATTAACTGAGGATCATTAATATCATGTTAGATGGCTCCCCTCAAGTATGTGAAAAATCATGGGCATTTTGTTCGACTCCCCCGGGTGCAGTAAAGGGAAACTGATCCAGTTAGCACGCATTTTTGGAGTAAAATTATTGATTCAATGCCCCGCGGACAATGTCGCCTGTACCAACTGCCAAGTAAATATGTTTTGCACCTGGGAGTAGTTTTTGTTTGAAGGGCCTTGTTTAAAAAAATATTCCAGTAGGCCTACTAGCCCTTTAGTTATATGCAGAGCCACTAGAATTATGTGGCACAAAGGACCAAAATATGCAGCAGAGTTGACCAATTAATGTGGCAAAAAAGTCCAGTTATGCATTTACAATGCCAATAGCTCCAACTCAAGTAAATGTGAGACCTATTGCATTGCAAGTCCGTGCTGTGCTTACTTTCCTCCCAGGTGATTTCACTAAGAGAACACAAATTCATGAAATTATCAAAAGTTGGTGAAAACATAAAAATCGTCTACGGGAGAGCGCGCCAGGGTAGATGAGAAAGACCGCGACCGGCACAGAATGATGACCGCTTAAGGCATGCTACTTCCCAAGGGGCCCCTCCTATGACTAGGGATGGGCGACCTCTTTGGTTCCTTTTTTTGACAGACAGTTTACTCGAATGTAAGTGACTGTGACTTATGCATACACAAAGTAGTGTATTTGATTTAAAAATTATTTAAATCCCTTTAATTGATTATGAGTCAGGAGAAGTCCTGTTTACTTGTTGGTCCTGAAGTAGTGTCATAGGATCTGTATAGACCACCGTACGCGAAACATGTTGACCATGTTCTAGGGGATAGGTGATAATTTCCCATATCTCCATGTATTGCTAAAAAGTGGTTGAGCATGAACTCTCATTTTCCACTTTCCTTGTGTTTTTAATATTGGTCTTAGCCCTGTCTTTCTGAAACATTAAATAATGCTGATTTCTGTGGGGCATAGAACCAATTTTAATGTATTACTCTCCTGCCAGAAATAGTGCCTGACCTCAAAAAACATTTTAGCGAGTTTCAATACTACGGCAGTCACTTTAAAAAGATCTCCGGCAAAGAGCCCCCTAACGGGGAGCCCGTCAGACATTGCAGTGCCAGTCTGACGAGGAGCTACCCAATGATGAAGCATGACATCCAGTAGGATGTGTGAGGGCTCTTGCTCCTGAACAATAGAGTTCCCCTAGATTTATTTCTTTTTGGAACCGTGTACCCATTTTTTGTATGATTAGTCATTTGGGGGACCGTAAACTGGACCAGTAACCTCCCTGTCCCTCCTATTGTTGATGTTCATGTAGTACATGCATTTGGCCTTCAACATGTAGGAGTACAGGTTGTAGGAAACACTTTGGCTGATGAAGTGGCCAAATCAGCAGTAGCCAGGGCCTCTGTTGCTGCAGTGACTCGTTCTTGTAGAAGGCTGGCCCGGTTTGTAGTGGGGACCTAAGGTACTTACACCTTATACCAGGTCCAGTTATCCCTTGTTACTGAAATGTAGGCAGTATTCTAGCAGCTTAGGCTGTCTAGAGGTAGCTGTAGCTGAGCAGCTTAGGCTGAACTAGGAGACATGCAAAGCTCCTGCAATACCACTATAGTTACACAATACTTTAGGTACTTTATTTTAGTGGCACAAGGCCAAAAATATCTTAGAGGCAATACTCCTTCTGGAGCTAAGTATTATACACAATATATACACTAGGGACCAACATCAGGTAAGTAAATAGTCATAGAATAGTGCAAACAGTAGAAACTACAATAGAATGCAATAGGCCTAGGGGCAACACAAACCATATACTAAGAAAGTGGAATGCTTATAACGAATTCTCCCCTAGGCAAGTGTAGTGTGTAGAGGAGCGCTGGGAGTGTAGGAAAACACCAAAGGTAAGTAAAATACCCCACCCCAGAGCCCAGAAAAACAGGAGTAAAGTACTGCAAGTTTCCTCGTGATAAGAGATTTTGCAAGAACCAAACAAGACTGCAATCACAAATGGTGGTTTCCTGGACCTGAAGTCTGTAAAGAGAGGAGACCAAGTTCAGAAGTCGCAGAAGATTCCAGGAAGGACACAAGCCCCTGCCAACCTGGAAGATGGTGCAAAAGAGGATTCTACGGTTAGAAGAAGGCTGCAGAAGAGCACCAAAGAAGATGGTTGTGGGTTCCTGCTTCATTCAGGAAGTGTCCCACATTGAGATGTTGGATACAGGCAATTTGCGTTGCCCGATTCGTCCAGCAAGTCTTGGTTCAAGAGAAGTCGTGTTTTTCATCACAAATGTGCTGCCTGGACCCAGGAGGGACCTGGGGGCCTCAACCTGAACTAAGGAGGCAGAGGGGGCTTTCAGCACTTCAGAGAGCCCTCATTTGACCAGGTAGCACCCACGGGAGTCCCAGGACACGGGGACAAAGAAGGTGCAAAATGTGGTTGGTGCAGCACAACAAAAGAATGTCTCACGCCGCCGGAGAACAACTCAGCGAGTTGTGTGTCACAGGATGGAGTGCTGGGGACATGAGCTAGACTGTGCACAAAGGAATCTTGGAAGAAGTGCACAGACAGAAGCCTCAGGAGCTGAAGAAGACACAGTGCACAGGGGTACTGTCACAGCATGGAGAGGCAAGCTCTTATCTCCACCAAATTTGGACAGCTGGACTTTAGGACAGTCTGGGTCACTTCAGACTACCACCTGTGTTCCAGAGAGCACGCTCGTCTCCAGGAGAGGAGTCCCAGAGTACTGGTTGTCAACAAAGAAAGGTGCCTGCTGAAGCAGGGAAGTGACTCTGTCACTCCACAGGAGATTCCTTTGGTTCTTCTGGGGCAGGATGAAGACAGGCAGTCCGCAGAGTGTGCACACCTTGGAAACTGTTGCAGAAGCTGGCTGGAGACGAAGTTACAGGTTACAGTGGCCTTCCTGGATACTTTGTTGCAGTTACAGTGCTTCCTGGAGCAGTCTGCTGATGATCCGATGGTCAGAAGCTGAAGCAGAGGATGCAGAGGATTCCTGGAGGAGTCTTGCAAGCTGACTCTGAAGAGGCACCCACGGGAGAGACCCTAAATAGCCCTGAGAGGGGGATTGGCTACCTACCCAGGTAAGCACCTATCAGGAGGGGTCTCTGACGTTACCTGCTGGCACTGGCTACTCAGAGGTCTCCAGAGTGTCCCCACACCTTGGAAACCAAGATGGCTAACGCCAGGGACAGACTGGAGGAGCTCTGGGCACCACCCCTGGGGTGGTGATGGACAGGGGAGTGGTCACTCCCCTTTCCTTTGTCCAGTTTTGCGCCAGAGCAGGGACTGGGAGTCCCTGAACTGGTGTAGATTGGTTTATGCAAGGAGGGCACAGTTTGTGCCCTTCAAAGCATTCCCAGAGGCTCTGCGAGGCTACCCCTCCCAAGCCTCGAACACCTATTTCCAAATGGAAAGGGTGTAACACCCTCCTCCCGAGGGAAATGCTTTGTTCTGCCTTCCTGGGACTGAGCTGCTCAGACCCCAGGAGGGCAGAAACCTGTCTGAGGGTTGGCAGCAGCTGGGGCTCAGTGCAAACCTCAGAGAGCTGGTTTGGCAGTACTGGGGGTCCATGGTGGAGCCCCCAGGATTCATGGGATTGGCTCCCCAAGACCAGATTTAGAATGGGGGGACAATTCCATGCTCTTAGACACCTAACATTGGCCATATTCAGAGTTGCCATTGTGAAACTACATATATGTATTGACATATATGTAGTGCACACGTGTAATGGTGTCCCGCCCTCACAAAGTCTGGGGAATTGGCCTTGGACAGCAGTCTTGGGGAGGGCTGTCTGAGCCAGAGTCAGAACACAGCAGCACACGGAGTGGAGGTCTTCAGTGCAAGAGGTTTAGGAGCCAAGTGAGCATGAACACATGAAATGGTGGTCACTGCTGCCGCAGACATCACCATCACTGCCGGTGGCGATCACCTTTGGCTCCTGCCTCTCATAGGCAACAGTGTTAACCTATGGTGAGTTGCACGGCGGTCGTGACCGCCTACAGCCATGACGTGTTATGCCGGCGGGATGAGCTCACTTCCACCTGTCCCATGCATGCAGGACAGGCAGCTGCCATTTTACATGTCCAATGTGACAATGTCCAGACAGGGAATCCACAAACAGGCAGAGTCACAGAATTGTTTAAGCAAGAAAATGCCCACTTTCTAAAAGTGGCATTTTCAAACACACAATCTCAAAACCAACTTTACTAAAAGATGTATTTTTAAATTGTGAGCTCAGAGACCCCAAACTCCACAAGTCTATCTGTTCCCAAAGGGAATTTACACTTTATTCATATGTAAAGGTAACCCTCATGTTAACCTAGGAGAGGGATAGGCCTTGCAACAGTGAAAAACAAATTTGGCGTTAATTTACTGCCAGGACATGTAAAACACATTAGTGTATGTCCTACATTAAACGTACACTGCACCCTGCCCTTGGGGCTATCTAGGGCCTACCTTACGGGTGTCTTACATGTAAGAAAAGGGAAGGTTTAGGCCTGGCAAGTCGGAACACTTGCCAAGTCGAATTGGCAGTTTAAACTGCACACACAGACACTGCAGTGGCAGGTCTGAGCCATGTTTACAGGGCTACTAATGTGGGTGGTACAACCAGTGCTGCAGGCCCACTAGTAGCATTTGATTTACAGGCCCTGAACACCTCTAGTGCACTGTACTAGGGACTTACCAGTAAATCAAATATGCCAATCATTTAAATCCAATGACACATATATTTTACATAGGAGCACTTGCACTTTAGCACTGGATAGCAGGGATAAAGTGCCCAGAGTAACAAAAACAGCAAAAACAGAGTCCAGCACACATCAACAACCTGGGAAACAGAGGCAAAAAGTTAAGGGAAACCACGCCAAGGATGAAAAGTCTAACACCATGTATAAACCAAATAGTTATTTTTAAGCCATATGTACAACTTACATGTCTTTGAAAGAGTTTCAGTTGCAAATATAGAAGAAGTTGAATAAATGTCATCTTGGTCGATGAAGTAACCAGAAGAAGTCTGTGCAAACACAGGAGCCAGTGCTAATTTGGTGGATGGATCCACTTCATGTGCAGGTTCATAGTAGACAATGTTGTCAGTTTGTTTTGCATTGGAGTAATAGACAGCCACATCTTGGACAGTTCCTGTTGGTGAAGTGGTAACAGGAATTAGCAGAAGCTCATTCTCTACCCTATTCATGCTCCATGAGTCAATTATAACATTGTTGTACATGCTGGTATATTCAGAAGTGTTGTTGTTTCTTCTTTGAAGAGGTATATCCTGTTAGGTAGTGAGAGGGAACCGGGAACTAGCTAAGGGACCACGGGGTCGACTGTGCAGGATCGGCCACATGGTACAATTTGATCTTGTCAATGGAGACAAATCTGTTCCCTTTGCAACTTATTAGTGGTGGTAGAATGACAGTTCTGGTGCCTTGAATTCCAAGGACTGGAACCGGTGCTCTGTAAGATGGGCCAAATTCCTTCTTCACAACAGTCTTCTCATGAACCAGATCCCCAACCTCAGGGATCCATCCTGTACAAGTTGTTGGCAAATCCCTTATTTCTAAGGTGGCGGCACTGATGGATGAATTGTCATCACAAAATTGTTGAAGATCCTGTAAGACAGTGAGATGTTCATTTATGTCAAAAGGTGTGTCTGCCAACACCATACCGGAGCCATCTAGATTTGGGACAGGCATAGGTATCCCAAAGAGCATCTCATAAGGAACGAGACGCCTCAAGGACCATGGTGGCAGATTATTCAGTGCTCTCTGAACCCCATATAGGTGATGAAGCCAACTGCGGCCTAAACCTAATACTCCTGCTGTTCAGGACTGCTTTAGATGAGGCACCGCTGACAGTAGCCAACACCACATTTGCCAGTTCAAATATCCCACACCTGAAACTCATAAACACACCATGCACACCAGCACACACCACCATATGACACATACACCCACAATCCCTAGCGACAAATACGAGCAGACACACTTGACACGAAGCACACCCCGAACACAACAAAGACAATCACACTGCACACATTTTACAAATTTTCACCACAGCCCACCAGCACCCACAGCCAAACACCCCCACATCACCACACACCCTGCACTGCACCCGACACACACACACCACATACCCACCCAACAACATGTCACACCAGAAGCACCCATGGTTCACCGACAATGAGTTGCGGGTCATGGTGGATGAGATCATCACAGTAGAGCCTCAGCTCATGGGAGTCCAGGTCAGCAAACATCCATATGCAGGAAAATGGAGTTATGGCAGAGGATCGTCGACAGGATCAACACACTAGGCACCTACCCATGCACAAGGGAAGACATCAGGGAGAGGTGGAACGGCCTCAGGGGGAAGGTCCGTTCCATGGCATCCAGGCAGCAGATAGCCATCAACAAGACTGGTGGTGGGCCCCCTTGAGTTGACATCCTGGGAGGAGAAGGTCCTGGACATCATGCAACCCGACGGCCTGACTGGCATCAGCAGAGGGCTCGACTCTGGTAAGTAAACAATACCCCCCAAGCACCAACCACCCCTGCCCTGCATGCCTCCTCACCACCCACCAACTTCCTATCTACTATAAACCACCCTACTGCACCCGTCCCAATCACCCCACATCCCTCCTCTGCCTCCCACACCACCCCACTCCCACCATCCCTACTTACGTATCACAATGCACGGATGACAACCACAAAGTGGAGAACCACAGCTCCCTCAATCCAGCACAACCCACACTGCAACACACCAATTTCCTACTGCACAGTGGAACATCTGCATGGACAACCATACAACAGCCCACACCAACTGGCTGCCACGACTACATCCTAACACATGGCAATGACAGCAATGCCAACCTCCATCCACAACCCCCATGACACATGGAAACCATGCCATAAACCCCTACACCAAATCAATGTCTGCAGTGCAGCAGCTGTCATTGCCATCACTGGGAAGCAAGTTGAGCCACTGCATGCATCACAACAGGGACAGAACAACTGCAGTCACACAACTAAACTCTACCATTCCCATCCACAGGTACCCCTGCCACCCTGCAGAGGATGCCAGGCTCAGACAGCCCTCCCCAAGATGAAGGCCCCACTGGATGTCTGGATAGGGGGACAACTTGCCTGGGCAATCTGGGGCCACTGGACAGTCCACCAACAGCAGACCCACCCTGGACACACTGGACACCCCCACCCATGTTGCAACAACATCACGCCAGCCCCTGAACCCCAAACCTGTGCCCCAGGGACCTCACAATCAGAGGTGTGCCCCATAGTACAGGGGCCAGAGTCAAGGGCACACACTCCAGACAATGAAGGCCCAGCTGCTACTGGGAGTGGCCACACTGTGCTCGGGTCCAGGCGGCTTTGCGTCGGTTTTCCACATTCAGCAACATAATACCCTCTCTCTCCTGTTGCCAGGTACAATGTAAGTTGGAGGAGCGTCACGTCATCCAGACCTATCGCCTGTACTGTGCGACCATCGTGGAACTGGTGGGCCAGTTGGAGCCGGATCTGTTACCTGCCACTCACTATCCCAATGCCATCCCTCCCACAGTGCAGGTGTTGTCAGTCCTCTACTACCTTGCCTCAGGCTCCTTCCAGGTCACAGTGGGCCTAGCAGCAGGGGTGTTGCAGCCCATGTTTAGCAAAGTCCTGAGGGATGTACTATGTGCCCTGCTCAAACATCTGGCCAGCTACATCTGGTTCCCCCAACGTGAAAAATTGCACACTGTCAAGATTTTGTTCTACGGTGTGGCACAAGTCCCTCATGTCATTGGGGCCATTGATGGTACCCACATTGTCTTGGTGCCACCCAGGAGAAGTGAACAGGTCTATAGGAACCGCAAAAACTTTCATTCAGTTAATGTTCAGGTGGTTTGTCTCACGGACCAATATATCTCTACGTGACGGCCAGGCTCCCAGGCTCTGTGCATGATTCCTTCATCCTGCTGAGCAGCAGCGTCCCACACATGATGGCACCATTTACGAGGGACTGGGCCTGGCTCATCCATATATATCCCTGCATACATGTGCCCCTCAGCTCTCTGCACTCTTGTGTCCCTGCCCTATCACCATCCTGGCCTTAAGTTGCCTCTTACCTCTGTGCACACTGGTGACTCTGGCTATCCCAATCTGCCCTGGCTCCTGACACCCATGAAGCATCCAACTACAGATCCAGAGGACCTTTACAATGAGGCCCGCGGTCATACCATACAGGTTATTGAGAGGTGCTTCAGCCTGCTGAAGGCCTGATTCCAGTGTCTGCACATCTCCGGGGGTGCCCGGCTTTACAACCCACAAAAGGTGTGCCAGATCATTGTGGCTTGCTGCATACTGCACAATCTGGCCCTGAGGCGTCACATCCCATTGCTGTATGCAGAGGAGGGTGAAGCTGTACCAGTGGCTGATGAAGGCGACAGGGGGAGTGATGAAGAGGAGTATGATGAGGATGCAGCTGACTCCAGGGCAGAGCTGATTCAACAGTACTTCGACTGAGATGCATGTATGTGTCCTTTACGGCTGCATGCCTTGTCCCTGCTACCACCTGTTCTCTGTGACCACTGACGGTATTTGTTTCAGCTCTGCCCTGGCTGGGTTGGGGGGTGTCACATGTGCCCATGACTTAGGTAGTCACAGTGTCCAGGTCAGGCCTATAATCAGGCAGCTGTTGTGCTGGTGCGCCCTGAGCTGCCAGTTCAAGTACTATGTGTGTGCCACACAGGGTTGTTGCATCTGTGCAGCATCTATCACGGGAGTAGACATTGGTTGCAGTGCTACATTGCTGTTGGTGGCAGTGGGCATGGGTTCAGGTCTGGTGCTGGGTGCTGTGAGGGTGGCTCCAAAGGGTTGGTATGTGTTGTTTTTGTGTGCTGGTATTGGCCATATGGTTGTGGACTTGACTGCCATATCTGCCTTGGATACCTGTTCCTACAGTGAATTTGTGTTGACTTGGCATCTCTGACTCCTACAGTGATTGTTATCCCTGTCTTGCTCTACTTTCAGGACATTGTAGTGGTGTAGTCTGGTCCCTGCCTGACCTGTTGTCTCACTTGACACACATCTCCAGCCACTGGCTGTTCCACGTTCGACCTCCCTGCATTTTGCTCCCCCCTATGTCACCCTCCCATGCATGTGCTGGGGATGGGTTGCCAGTTGCACATGTATTGGCAGTTCCATTCGTACTCATGACAAATGAAGACGTAGGCAGTAACTGTGCTCAATGGTGTTTATTTGGGAGGAACAAGTGCAAGGAGTGATGTGTGGGGTCATGGCAGCTTAGATCATCAGAGTGGTGAGTCCAGCTGTGGGTAGTCCAGGTCCAGTATTCTGTCCATGGGAAAACGGATGCATGAGAGTGAACAGTGGACAGGGTCTCTCAGTCAAACACAAGGGAGAATGTTCAAGAGAGGGTCACTTCCTGGCAGTGGTCGGGATCTTGGCATCATGTCCGGCTAGATGTCTTGTTGGACATCATCACTTGCGTTGGGGTTCCTCAGCTACAGGAGTAGGGGTGCTAGAGTCCTGTGGGTCCTGTTGTAGGGCCTCCATACCACTGACTTGGAGGGCTCTGATGGGATGTGGCCAGTGGAAGGGGCCTGCTGGTGGGTGGTGGACTCACGCATGATGATGGTCAGGTCCTTGAACACTCCTGCTATGGTGGCTATGGTGGCATTGTGGGCCTGCCACTGTTGCATGGCCTCCTGATGGTATTACCCCTGCAGCCAATGGGTCTTATGCATGGTACGAGGATCTGGGCCACTGTATCCTGGGGCTGCTGGTATACACCCAGGACTTGGTTAAGGGCCTCTTGGGCATTTGGTTTGTGTGGCTGCCCCGAACTGTGAACCACGGTTCCCCTCCCACTACCCCTGGCCCCCTGTGCCCCTGGCACAGTGTGGCCACTCCCAGTAGCAGCTGGGCCTTCATTGTCTGGAGTGTGTGCCCTTGACTCTGGCCCCTGTACTATGGGGCACACCTCTGATTGTGAGGTCCCTGGGGCACAGGTTTGGGGTTCAGGGGCTGGCGTGATGTTGTTGCAACATGGGCGGGAGTGTCCAATGTGTCCAGGGTGGGTCTGCTGTTGGTGGACTGTCCAGTGGCCCCAGATTGCCCAGGCAAGTTGTCCCTCCATCTAGACATCCAGTGGGGCCTTCATCTTGGGGAGGGCTGTCTGAGCCTGGCATCCTCTGCAAGGTGGCAGGTGTACCTGTGGATGGGAATGGTAGAGTTTAGTTGTGTGACTGCAGTTGTTATGTCCCTGTTGTGATGCATGCAGTGGCTCAACTTGCTTCCCAGTGATGGCAATGACAGCTGCTGCACTGCAGACATTGATTTGGTGTAGGGATTTATGGCATGGTTTCCAAGTGTCATGGGGGTTGTGGATGGAGGTTGGCATTGCTGTCATTGCCATGTGTTGGGATGTAGTCGTGGCAGCCAGTTGGTGTGTGTTGTTGTATGGTTGTCCATGCAGATGTTCCACTGTGCAGTGAGAATGTGGTGTGTTGCAGTGTGGGTTGTGCTGGATTGAGGGAGCTGTGGTTCTCCACTTTGTGGTTGTCATCCGTGCATTAGGATAAGTGAGTAGGGATGGTGGGAGTGGGGTGGTGTGGCAGGCAGAGGAGGGACGTGGGGTGATTGGGACGGGTGCAGTAGGGTGGTTTGTAGTAGATAGGAAGGTGATGAGGAGGCATGCAGGGCAGGGGTGGTTGGTGCTTATTGGGTATTGTTGACTTACCAGAGTCGAGCCCTTTGCTGATGCCAGTCAGGCAGTCTGGTTGCATGATGTCCAGGACCTTCTCCTCCCAGGATGTCAACTCAAGGGGGCCCACCGCCAGTCTTGTTGATGACTATCTGCTGCCTGGATGCCATGGAACAGACCTTCACCCTGAGGCCGTTCCACCTCTTCCTGATGTCTTCCCTTGTGTTTGGGTAGGTGCCTAGTGTGTTGATCCTGTTGACGATCCTCTGCCATAACTCCGTTTTCCTGCATATGGATGTTTGCTGTACCTGGACTCCCATGAGCTGTGGCTCTACTGTGATGATCCCGTCCACCATGACCCGCAACTCATTGTCGGTGAACCCTGGGCGCTTCTGGTTTGACATGTTGTGGGGTGGGTATGTGGTGTGTGTGTGTCGGGTTCAGTGCAGGGTGTGTGGTGATGTGGGGGTGTTTGGCTGTGGATGCTGGTGGGCTGTGGTGAAAATTTGTAAAATGTGTGCAGTGTGATTGTCTTTGTTGTGTTTGGGGTGTGCTTCGTGTCGAGTGTGTCTGCTCGTATTTGTCGCTAGGGATTGTGGGTGTATGTGACATATGGTGGTGTGTGCTGGTGTGCATGGTGTGTTTATGAGTTTCAGGTGTGGGATATTCGAACTTGCAAATGTGGTGTTGGCTACTGTCAGCGGTGCCTTTTCGTACCGTCGCAGTGCGAACCGCCAACAGTTTACCGCTGTGCATATACCCCTGTGCTGGAGTTTGCCTTGAAATATGGAGGTCGGAATGGTGTCGGCATGGCAGGCCACTGGTTGTTCAGTCACTCTTTTGCCGTGGGTTGGCCTGGCGGTGTTGATTTTATGTCTGTTTTTACGCGATTTATGTTTTGTGACTTCTGATGCTGCAATCGCCATACAGCCACCACTGGCAGTATGGTGGTGCCATTTTGCATGGCGGTCTTGGGCGAAAACCGCCAAAATCGTAATGAAGGCATATCTTTTCTCCATAAAGTCAGAAGAAACTTGTCCCTTGTGGGTATTTCAGCAGTACCAAATCCGGATGGGATTGTTTGTGATAAAGTACCATTTGATATATATTGGCCTCCTGAGGTTATCCAAATTCCATACGTATTTAAAAGTTTAATGACTGACATAATTAAACCTGGTGTTGTTTCTGATGACTGGACTGTTAAAACAGTGGATTCCATGCTTGCTGAGCTACAGGTTTACACTGTATTTGAAAATTAAGATATGTATATGAACACAGCAAATTATGGGGAAATGTTCTGTTACCGTCATTGGGGACATTACTTTCTGCCCCAAGCAACTAGACATAGAACAATATTTAATTGCACACAATGGGAACATTTTTCAACTCCTCCTGTGGGGAGCCCCAAAACATATGGAGATAAATTTGCATATTTCTCTGGGCATGACATTACAAATGCAGAGTTATAAAATATCTAATTACCACCGTCTAAAATGCAGAAAAATGTGCTAACCCACACCAAATTAATCTATTCAGATTCCTTTCTTTCCCGGCTTGCTGTTGAAGGTTATGAATAGTGGAAAAGAACTATAGATGTGAAAAGCGCATGGAGAACATAAGATTGGCAAATTCAGAGTAGGGATGCTTTATTTAGAGCATGAATTATTCCTGTGCAAATTATATTTTTAAATTACACAGTTCAACAAACATCCTGCTTAGGGTTAGCAAAAATAAAAGCAATGAACCCACCCAGTATGCCCACACCTGCCAAATTCACCAATTGGCAAACACTCCTAAATGTCACAGAAGAAGAACTGAATGCTTGGGTCCAGAATGGTACTTATAATTCCACGCTTCCAAGTCCCAGTGGGTGGTTATTGTGGCCTTTAGACACAAATGAATGTCAGGCATGTTTTGTTAATTCCTCATGGGGTTCAACACTCTGGTATAGTTACTACATACAGTATGGGAAAACTGTTCCAACAATGGTTACGCACTAATTACTTAGCAGCAGTTAAAGAACATATTAGTCCCCTATCAGAGGAAGACGACTTGCAGGTGTTTTTGCTAGGTCTGAAAATCTCACTCTAAACAATTCCTGTATGCTATATACAGTGACATCTGGGAGCTTTTTCAAATGGAAGCAGCTGCACATTCAAGGCAGATAGATAAAGAAAATATGGAATAGGCATTAGCTGTTGTCTATAATGGCATGAACACTTTGTCCAACAGAATATACACACTTAATAATATTGTATCACCTGCCATTGACATCATTCAGAATGACGTGTCCCTTTTACAACATGGGCAAAGTCAGATGCGTCCCATCATGCAGTTGGATTGGACATTGCAGATTCAGAAAAATGGCCTCGTCCCTTGGGAATACATAAACAGTAGTGAATTGTTTGCTGCTTTAATTTGTCCAGGGAGCAACAGATAATGGCTAAAAAGGAAACAAGATACACCAGGCTTAACATTGAAAAGTTGGAAAAACGGCCTTTCACTGTGGCAGAGATACCATCCACAGTATGCTTAGTGCATGGATTATAAATCTGCCAATTTCCACCTTTCGTTTCACAAAATGTTTGAAAATTTTTGCTGTGGGCAGATACGAGTGGCTAGGAGATAACTATGTTAAGGAAGAGTGGGTGTTGCCTTTTGAGTTCAAATGTCTGAATGGCGAAACAGAGGTCTTTGTGAGCAGAAGCAAATGTGAGGCTACTTACTATTAGTCATTCGATGATTTGTAAATAGGTGTCCCTTCACGGCATTTGCAATGGGGGGGTCACAAACTTGGCATGCTTTTTGAAGAGTATTCCTGTCCCTTTGATTCATCCAGCATTTCATATACTTTTGAATGTAAGTTAGATAGTTCTGCCCAATCAGATTTGCTGCGGAATGAGACTGAAAATTGCCTACACAATTTCAGTTACTCAAATTGTAACTTGTTGTGGACATGTTTTATTCACACAAGAGATGCTTAGCAGAAAGGAGGTCTCACATTGATACTACTAATGTAAATGTTGTCAAGCTGAGCAGACTAAAGGCACTACTGTTCCAAAAACAAGTGGTGGTGACATCGGCCAAGGAGACGTGCACTCTCCAGATAGCGAGATCATCAGCCCAGATAAAATCCTTATTTAATACCAACTTCCCAAAGAACTTTGGAGAGCTAGTCTGCAGAATTTTCAATGCCTCGAGTACTGGAGGGACTGTCCGCTTCTTTAAGGCTGTTAGGTAGGATTTGTTTCCACCTTCCAGACCATCTTCAGAGTCATTCCTTTAGCTATCCATTCACTCTTTTCAAGCGTGATTGGCGGATTTCCTATAACTTTGGTGCCGATTGGTGGACTAGTGCTACTGCTGTTCCTAATATATAGTGGTTGTGCTTTCTCAGCTAAGCGGAGTGATGGAGCTACCACCAGCCCAGCTGTGTCTTGACCGCATGATGCAATACTTTGGCACTCCATTGCAGGAAGAATTGGAGCATGATTGATCATTGTCATTCCGATCAGTCCTGTGGCGCATGAAGCCTGTATTTCATTGCACCTGGTGCCTCTTAGAGTGTCTCTAGTCGGTGAGTCTTGCTATACAGCCAGTGCCTCCTGTGGACAAGGAACTGTTAATGTTCCCAATGAGGGTTCATTCACGGTTGTGCCGCAGGAGACTGAGGTTGATTTGCGAGGCCAACTATGAGCTATCACTTGGTTCCAATGACATCGGGCACAATGGATGGTGCTGCCTCTCCGGGTGATCCTGTGTCTGAGGCTTCTGTGCACTTCTGCTCCATGGATACTTCTGCCAATCCTGTTATCGATCCGATCTGGCATCAGCTGATGTGGAGTCCTTCCTGGACGCACTCCATTTGATGACTTTGGAGACCTTCTAAACATTCATACCTATTATTGAATTAATCCAACTATTGGGTTCTCTAAAAGTGCAAAATGAGATACCAAATTGCCTTAATGATTTGACTCGTATTTGGTCTGCCTTGCTTGTCATGGTTGACATTGTATCTCTTTTGTATGTTTTTAGCTTAGTTTTCAATTTGATTTTAGATTTGAGCTCAGAGCATATTGAGTTTTGGACTCATGCAACCTTGCTAGTGAGTTAGCATCCTTGTTTCGACAATGGGTAGGGTGTGGTGAATCCATTTTATTTTCCCCCTGGGACACAGGAGTCAGCTTAGCCTCTGGTTTGCAGACTTCTTCCCCCGTCACCTACTGACCTTTTACTCATTTAGCATGCTCTGTTTTATTCCATTTATTTTATTATTTCCTTTAGCTTTTTTCAATGGTTACATTTAATAAGAAATGTTTTGATTTTTATTATTAGTGCCATTCTGAGAAGGCATCATTATCGGTGTCACTATCAGTGATACACGTAGGTATTGTCATCATGTCCTTTTCTCACTTACGCGTGATGGGAACATCATATGCACTTGTTAGGGATTGTTCATGCAATCACCAACACAAGTCTGTCACATTATCAGTTGTTTAGGAACTTACTTGCGTCAGGGATCCTACATGATCTGTATAAATACACTTCACACTGACAAGGTCATTAGAGGGGTTCCCTCCAGATGCCATTTATGCTGTATGTCACTACGCAGAAGAACTCAGCCTTTGTGTCACCGCAGAGTCTGATTTAGAGACCTCATTCCAAAATAACAAGGGTTGAGGGCGCTTCTCATGGACATGGTACTGGCAGATTAGGTTTATCATACCTAGCTCTCACTAGGGTAGAGAATTAGGCTTTCTTGGTTAGGAATTTTATACCTCATGTTTATTGTAAGATTTGTGGGAGTTTTACATTCACAACTCTCATATTCACCATTCTGCTTTTATTACTGTTTATTATCTTAATCTTTGCAGCACATGGATTTTATCATAGATTGCAGTCTTTTCAATAAATATATTGAAAACCCTCCTGCATCTCCTTCATTGCCTATGTGGGTATGAGACTTGTTGCTAATGAGAGAAAAGGGTAACTTCCATTCCACCACGACTTCCCTGAGAGGTCTACTCTAGAGTCCATGTGTAAGGCTGCCAGAAATCACCTTTACTGCCTAAGTTTGGTGAGGTACTGCTTGTGAGCTGGGAGGATTGGGCCAACAGTTGCAACTTGTTGTAGGAGTGACTTTCACCTACAAACAGAAGTGTTGTCACCCCTAAACTAGCAGTCTCACCAGAGAACGAGAGTCCAACTACGACACGCTATTAGATAACTCTGGATCCATCCAAGGAAATAAAAGGGCAGTGCTCAGCACAGGCTATCGGAGGGCTGCGAAGGCTATGACTCAAGGCCCTGTGGCCACTTCTGGGGCAGCCCAGCCCCAGAAGAACATTTGAGGATCACCATGGAGCAGGCAGGCCAGCACAAAATGAAGCAGGTACCTCCAATGGTGGTTCCCCTTGACAACACTGCAGTGCCTTGTGAAGCCAAAGTCAAGGAGCACCTGTCAGCAGGACAGCAAACTGAAAAGCAATCCAGTGAGTCCATTATACCACCCAGCAACAGCAGGTAGCAGCACAGAAACATCAGAAGAGCAGTCCAGATGAGTCCTTTGAGGCAGTGCCTCAGTCATTCCAAAAGAGGTTCAGTCCCACTTACATAAGTGCTCTACAAATCATGGGGTCAGAGCCCCTGTACTTATATTCCAAAAATCCTTTGTTCAGGAGGTTACTTCAAAGGAACCCTTTCACGGTCAACAAAACAACTTTCATCCCAGCCCTGGCTCCAGGCACCAGTAGAGGGTAAATCTGCCTATTGTGTGAGTGTAAGGCACAGCCTATTGACATGAAAGGAGTAAAGAACCCACCCTCTCCCCAGTCCAGGGTGATTATCAGTATGCAGATGCAGGAAAGTACCATCTTGCCTGGCATGTTACCCCCATTTTTACTTGTGTGTCAGTTTGTTTTTACCTGTCTGACTGGGATCCTGCTAGCCAGGACCCCAGTGCTCATAGTTTGTGGCTTAAATGTGTTCCCTGTGTGGTGCCTAACTGTATCACTGAGGCTCTGCTAACCGGAACCTCAGTGCTTATGCTCTCTCTACTTTTAAAATTGTCACTGCAGGCTAGTGACCATTTTTACCAATTCTGATTGTCACACTGGAACACCCTTATAATTCCCTAGTATATGGTACCTAGGTACCCAGGGTATTGGGGTTCCAGGAGATCCCTATGGGCTGCAGCATTTCTTTTGCCACCCATATGGAGCTCAGTCAATTCTTAAACAGGATTGCCACTGCAGCCTGAGTGAAATAACGTCCACATTATTTCACAGCCATTTTACACTGCACTTAAGTAACTTATGCGTCACCTATATGTCTAACCCTCACCTAGTGAAGGTTAGGTGCAAAGTTACTAAGTATGAGGGCACCCTGGCACTAGCCAAGGTGCCCCCACATTGTTCAGGGCAATTTCTCCAGACTTTGTGAGTGCGGGGACGCATTACACGCGTGCACTACATATAGGTCAATACCTATATGTAGCTTGACAATGGTAGCTCCCAATATGGCCATGTAACATGTCTAAGATCATGGAATTGTCCCCCCATGCCAAATATGGTATTGGGGTGCCTATCCCCTGCATCTCCGGGGCTCCAGCATGGACCCCGGGTACTGCCAAACTTGCTCTCTGAGGTTTCCACTGCAGCTACCGCTGCTGCTAACCCACAGACAGGTTTCTGCCCTCCTGGGGTCTGGGCAGCCCAGTCCCAGGAAGGCAGAATGAAGAATTTCCTCTGAGAGAGGGTGCTACACCCTCTCCCTTTGGAAATAGGTGTTAAGGGCTGGGGAGGAGTAGCCTCCCCCAGCCTCTGGAAATGCTTTGAAGGGCACAGATGGTGCCCTCCTTGCATAAGCCAGTCTACACCGGTTCAGGGATCCCCCAGCCCCTGCTCTGGTGCGAAACTGGACAAAGGAAAGGGAAGTGACCACTCCCCTGTCCATCACCATCCCAGGGTGGTGCCCTGAGCTCCTCTCGTGTGTCCCAGACCTCTGCCACCTTGAATGCAGAGGTGTGAGGGCACAATGGAGGCCTCTGAGTGTCCAGTGCCAGCATGTGACATCAGAGACCCCTCCTGATAGGTGCTAACCTGGTTAGGTGGCCAATCCTCCTCTGAGGGCTATTTGGGTCTCTCCTTTGGGTTTCTCGTCAGATAACGAATGCAAGAGCTCACCATAGTTCCTCTGCATCTCCCTTTTCGATTTCTGCCAAGGATCGACCGCTGACTGCTCCAGGACGCCTGCAAAACCGCAACAAAGTAGCAAGAAGACTACCAGCAACATTGTAGCATATAATCCTGCCGACTTTCTCGACTGTTTCCTGGTGGTGCATGCTCTGAGGGCTGTTTGCCTTCACCCTGCACTGGAAGCCAAGAAGAAATCTCCCATGGGTCGACGGAATCTTCCCCCTGCTAACGCATGCACCAAACTTCTGCATCACCGGTTCTCTGGGTCCCCTCTCATCTCGACGAGCGTGGTCCCTGGAATACAGGAGCTAGATCCAAGTGACTCCGACAGTCCAGTGGTCCTTCTGTCCAAATTTGGTGGAGGTAAGTCCTTGCCTCCCCACGCCAGACAGTAATCCTGTGTACTGGGTGAACTGCAGCTGCTAGGGCTTCTGTGCACTTTTGCAAGGAATCCTTTGTGCACAGCATAGCCCAGGTCCCCAGCACTCTGTCCTGCATTGCTCAACTCGCTGAGTTGACCACCGGCTTCGTGGGATCCTCCTTTGAAGTGCTGAGACGACTGCCGTGCTCAGATTTCTTGAGCGCCTGTTCAAGTGCTTCTATGGGTGCTTCCTGCTTCTGCATGGGCTCTCTGTGCTGCTGAGTGTCCCCTCTGTCTCCTCCTCCAAGGGGCGACCTCCTGATCCTTCCTGGGCCCGGGCAGCACCCATTTTCTTGAACCGTAACCTTTGCAGCTAGCCAGGCTTGTTTGTGGTATTTCTGCATGTAAACAACTCTGCATCCTCCAGCACGCCATGGGACATTTTCTGTGCAAAGGAGAAGTTCCTGGCATCTTCAGTTGTTGCAGAATCTTCATCTTCTTCCATCCAGAGGCAGCCATTTTGCACCTTCATCCGGTGTTTAGTGGGCTTCTGCCCCCCCCTGGACACTTTCATGACTCTTGGACTTGGTCCCCATCCCTTTCAGGTCCTCAGGTCCAGGAATCCATCTTTAGTGCTTTGCAGTCAGTTGTTGTCTTTGCAGAATCTCCTATCACGACTTTAGTGTGTTTCTGGGGAAGTAGGGTAACTTTACTCCTACTTTTCAGGGTCTTGGGGTGAGGTATCTTGGACGCCCTTAATGTTTTCTTACACTCCCAGTGACCCTCTACACACTACACTAGGCCTGGGGTCCCTAAGTGGTTTGCATTCTACTTTCTTATTATATGGTTTGTCTTGCCCCTAGACCTATTGCATCCTATTGTATTCTACAGTGTTTGCACTACTTTTCTAACTGTTTACTTACCTGATTTTGGTTTGTGTGTATATTTTGTGTACTTTACTTACCTCCTAAGGAAGTATATCCTCTAAGATATTTCTGACACATTGTCAATAAAATAAAGTACCTTTATTTTTAGTTACACTGAGTATTGTGATTCTTACGATATAGTGCTATATGATATAAGTGGTATAGTAGGAGCTTTGACTGTCTCCTAGTTCAGCCTAGGCTGCTATGCTACAGCTACCTCTATCAGCCTTAGCTGCTAGAACACTACTAATCTACTAATAGGGGATAACTGGACCTGGCACAAGGTGTAAGTACCATTAGGTACCCACTATAAGCCAGGCCAGCCTCCTACAGAAGATGAATGCAGATGCCTCTTCTGTCACACCCAACCCATCCTGTTTTGTGGCTGTCTGGCAACTATGCAACAAGTGTAGCTGTCATTCTGCCCTAGACTTGGATTGGAGTAAGGCTACAAAACACTAGAGTTATAATCACAGAGAAATGACCACTTTCTGAAAATGATATTTATAAAATAGTAATGCAAAAACCAACTACACCAGTAAGCAGGATTTATCACTACCATTCCAAATCCAAACATATCCAACATGACCACGCTACTCCTTCCAGATCCGAAATTACAAGTTAAACATGTATAAGGGAACTCCTAATGCTATCTTATGACAGGAGCAGCCCTCACAGTAGTGAAAAGTGAAATAGTCTGTTTGTCACTTCTAGGACATGTAAAACATAAAAGTATATATCTTACCTTTTACATACACAGCACCCTGACCTTAGGGCTATCTAGGGCCTACCTTAGGGGTGACTTAGGTGTAGTAAAAAGTGAGTTTAGGCCTCAATAATCAGTTTGCATGGCCAAGAGAATGTGGCAGTAAACTGCGCGCGCAGGCACTGCAGTGGCAGGCCTGGGACAAGTTTGAAAGGCTACTTCTGTGGGTGGTGCATTAGTGCTGCAGGCCCACAAGTAACATTAACTTTAGAGGCCCTGGGCATAGGGTATACCACTTTACAAGGGACTTACAGGCAGATTAAATATACCAAACAGGTGTAAGCCAATCATACCAAGTTTTAGGGGAAAGAGCACATGCACTTTAGCCCTGATTAGCAGTGGTAAAGCATGCAAACTCCTGATGCCAACAAAAAGAGTCAGAAAAGTAGGAGGAGAAAGGCAAGAAGTCTGGGAATAACCCCACAGAAAGGGCCATGTCCAACCCCCTCCAGTGTAAAGACAGGATAGATAAATCAATACCTTGAAGGACTTCTCCGATAGGGGCAATAGAACGTGGGCAATGGCCCACAACTGCAGGGGCAGCACTTGCCTGTTCTCTTCCACTATGTACCTAGGTGGATCCCTCTGTCTGTGCTCCCATTACCCATTGTCTTTACTCCAGTTTCCACCAGCTCAGGGGTGGTATCCTGCAACTGGCCCTTCAGCCTAGCATCTGTACCCTTAGGCTGGGCACAAGCTTCCCCCCTGCCCATCCCTCAGGGGTTCCATACCCTCCTTTTGCAAGTGGGACCCCCAGAATCAAAAACCATGAGTGTGCTTGTGTAAGGCATCCTGCTCAGCTCTCCCACCAGTTCAAGGGTTCTAACTTGCAACTGATCTCCTAAGCCAGGATCTACAGTGGGGGGCTCAACTAGGGTCAGAGGTGAGTCCTTCCCCCCCATGCCCCCATTCTAGAGTTCTGCACCCTCCCATCAGCAGTGGTAATCCTAGAAGACAAACTGGTAGGGGCACTTATGGCAGCCACCCCTCCCTCTAGGTCAGGGGCAATACCCTGAACCTGACCCTCCAACCCAGGTTCAGAATCCTTAGGTGGACAGAGATTAGGGGTGAGGCATTCCTCCTCTTACCCCTCCATCTGGACTTCTGCACCCTCCTCTGTGGAGTAGTACTTCCATAAACCAGAACTGATTGGACACTTGTGTCGGCCAACAACCCCCCCAAGTTTTCCTGACAATATGGGCCCCCCTCAGTGGATAGTCTGATGGTACAGAGTAGTTTCCTTTCCTGGGGTCCCTTCAGTGTATTCTCCAGGTCCTGGAGCTGGCCATAGAGCACCCTGGTTCATCTCCTGGTTCATCGCCTGAGCTATTTTGAACCTCCCCCGCCCTTGGAGGGGGGAACCTGAGCCACTCCCTTTAGGGTTACTTTGGGGTCACTCTCAAGTGCCTTACCAGCCCCACTGGTACTTACCCATTGCCTTATTTGCAAGTTCCCTGGGGTCAGAGACCTTAAACTCCAACAGGCGTTGACGTAGCCCTTCAAAGTTGTTTAATGTGCTACCCAGCACCCATCCATCTACTGGTTTGCAACAATTCTCCAAAGAACTCCCCCCCCAAGACTGGTGAGACAATTTCCTTCTGCCCATAAACCTCAACCTATACTCTCTAGGAGTGAATCCGATTCCTTGCAATCAGGGCTTCCTTCATGGGGGAGTACCTCTTCCTGTCTCCCCTTTTAGGGCCAATAGGGCATCCCTCCCATTATCAGAAATATTACTCCCCAGGCCAGTTCCCCAATTCTTCTAAGGGATCCTGTGAGAGCCCTCTCATATTCCTCAAGCCACTGATGTATATCACCCCCCTTCTTGAAGCTAGACACCAAGTCTGTGGGTATGTGGTCAGCCTTCCTAACACTGGACTCCAAATTTCTGCCAAAACTGGACTGCACCTGCAATGCTGGTGAGCCCAGAACTCTAACACTATGCTCAAGGGTCTGTTCCCTTTCCTCAAAAACAATCTTTTCCCTGGCGAAGGCCCCATCATCTTCCATCATGGGGTAAGACCTTTGCAGCCACTAGCCTTCTCTTCTCTACAGGCAGCTGTGCCAGCTGCAACCTCAGGTCCCTTTTAGCCTGTCTCTCTCTGAGCTCCTCATGGGGCAGGGAATGGGAGGTGACACTGCTCTTGGCTTTAGAACCAACAAGGGACTGCCTATCTATGGGGTCCTTACCCTTTATTGGTGTCCCTGCCCTTGCATCTTCTCCCTCCTCCTCAACTTTCTCAGGGCCACTGCCCTCTGGTGGTATGATTGAGAGCTTCCCATTCAGAGTCCTCAGCATTCTTGGCGTCCTTCACAGGGTCCTCCTACAAACTTCCACCCCCTGGTTCTCTGTTAGGGTTGCTTTCTTGTGGTCCCTATCAAAACAGTACAGGGCTCTCCCAAGGTCCACCTAATTGGATTACTTACTCACTGCTAGTCCCTTCTCCTTGCAGAAAACATTGAACTCTGCCGAATCATAATAGAACAGGTGATCTATGTTATAGATTAACTCCATTTTGGTAAGGTACAAAACACAAGCTTAAGCAACAAGAGTACCAAGTGTAGAAGCTGAGGTAGAAGTAAACAATAAAACGAGCAATATGAGATAACAGGAGAATCATAAAACACAACATGTAATGGTTTAAGTGTAGAGTTTGTAGTGCAACAATGTATTACAGTGGTATCACACAAAGGCAAGTCATATCCCACCGCTCCCACCAATGTGAGAAATGGGGTTTCTGGTTGGCTCTGGTATGCATCTAAGCCAGGTAGAATCCATCACTCTAGTCATGGCAAATAAGTTACACACTAAAGATAACCTGCGCTCACCCCCAGGTTACTTGACACAGAGCAGTCAGGCTTATCCCCAGAGGTCATGTGTAAAGCGTTTGTGCAACACACTCACACTAGTGAAACAATAAAAGCACGACAAAAGAGACTCCACACAGAATTATAAAAAATATATTGTATATATTGTGCATATAACATGGACCAAAACTACAAGATTTATAAATACTGTGCTCGTTATGCAAATTACTCCTTATCTTGGCTAGGCAAGAATAAAAATGTCATACATCACAACATAAAGGCATGAAACGCAGCAGGTAAATTATATCAGGAACATATGGATCACCATGTATCAATAGCACAGTGCATGCTATGCAAATCCTACCGCAACAATCATTGTCCTGACAGAGTAGAACAAAGTGATCTCTGTCATACCATCAGGGCATAGAGCCATGGCTAATCACATTTGTTACAGTGTGCACCACATAAGCACAGAAATCATCAATCGTCGGGCACAACCAGCAACTACTCCCATAGGAGTTTGTGTTCTGAAAACGAAGGGTGAACTGGAATCCTTAGGTCAGTAAATACGGGGGTCCTTATAGGCATCAGGTTTAACAGACAGACCCTTGAGTATTCATACTGGTATAAGTACTATAACATACTGTTGGCAAGTCTTGAGTGCCAGAACCACAGCGCTTATATTGAGGTAAATCTGGGAATTAGTTAGTCCACATGGATAGCAGGAACACCTGCACACCTAATCTAATCCAGGGTGTGTGGTAACCCCAGCTGATACCTAATGCCAATCTCCATTGAGTCCCCAGCTCAGAAATGCCCCCAAACAGTGATGAGTCTGGAGCCCTTCCTGGTTTCATGGGGTGCGTCCATTATCCTAAGGAAATGGCGCCGCTCATCAGTGCAATATGGGGCAACCACATTACTTCCCAACTCACCTGCAGTCTGTATATCACCCGCCACTAACTGCAAGCGTGCAGTGTGGCGGTCCGAGCACACTCTCTGGAGAGCATGTAGGAGACTTCTCCAGATTCAGTGCTCTGGCACTGAGGCTCCGCGGTGGTCCATCAAGGGAGAGGCATTGTAGTCTCTTCTGGCAGCTGGATGGCCTGTGAAGGAGTGCACGATGGCAGCACTTCACTAAGTACTTGCTGTAATTGGGAGGAACTCCTGACACACTTCCCTGGTACAGCATCTCTTTCCCAATACAGCAATCCCCCAATGTCAGTACGTCTCTCTCCCAGAGGTCTTGTCTTGGCTGTCGAAAGGGCCTTGCTGGGGGTTTCCCTCAGGGCGATGATACTGCTGTCAGCAGGACAAAGGCTGATTCCACTTGGCTCCGGCTTCAGGTAGGTTACACATCGTGGTCCCCTCACTGGGAAGGGTATGCTGCACCAGAGGAAAAACATCCCGCCACACGCTTCTCAGAAATGGACACAGCGCCTCCAACAGGTTGGGGGAAGATAAAGAGCTCAATTTATGCTAGGGACAAAAGTGAATGAGCCTCTCAAAGTGCTCCCCATGCGCTACTAGACAAGTCTAGATCCGTCCAAGGAAATAAAAGGGTAGCGCTCAGCATGCTCTCTACAAGGGGCTGCGAGGGCCAGACTCAAGGTCCCATGGCCACTTTGGGGCAGCCCAGCCCCAGGATACATACCATTCGGGGGGCACCAAGGGGAAGGCAGGCCAGGAAAAAATGAAGCAGGTAACTTAAATGGTGGTTCCTCCTGACAACAATGCAGTGCCTTGTAAAGCCAAAGTCAGGGAACAGCTGGCAGCAGGGCAGCAAACAGAAAAGCAGTTCAGTGAGTCCTTTATGCTACCCTGCAACAGCAGGTAGCAGGGCAACAACAGAAGAGCCAGATGAATCCTTTGGGGCAGCGCAGCAGTCCTAATGACAGACGTAAAGTCCCAGTTCCACAAGTGCTCTAAAAATCATGGGGTCAGAGCCCCTGTACTTATACCCCAAAATGTCTTTATTCAAGGGTGACTTCAAAGGATCCCTTTCAAGTGTTACGCTACCCCTTTCAACCCAGCTCTGGTACCAGACATCAGTAGGAGGTAAATCAGCCTATTGTGTGAGGGCAGGACACATCCCATTGACGTGTAAGGTGTGAATGACCCTCCCTCTCCCCAGCCCAGGATGACTATCAGCATGCAGGTGAATGAAGATGCCTCTTCTATCAAACCCAGCCCCTCCTGTGTTGTGGCAGTCTGGCAACTATGTACCAAGTATAGCTGTCACTCTGTCCTATTCATGGATTGGAGTCAGGCTGCAAAACACTAGAGTTATAATCACAGAGTGTGAGAGGCTGGCCTGGCTTACAGTAGGTACCTTGTGGTACTTACACCTTGTGCCAGGTCCAGTTATCCCTTATTAGTAGAATAGAGGTGTTTCTAGCAGCTTCGGCTGATAGAAGGTAGCTATGGCAAAGCTTAGGCTGAACTAGGAGACATGCAAAGCTCCTACTATGCCACGTATATCATATAGCACAATATCATAAGGAAACACAATACACAGAGTTACTAAAAATAAAGGTACTTTATTTTTATGACAATATGCCACAAGTATCTCAGTGAGTACCCTCAGTTAGAAGGTAAGTAATATACACAAGTTATATGCACACAAACCCAGAACAGGTAAGTAACAGTTAGAAAAGTAGTGCAAACAATGTAGAATCACAATAGAAAGCCATAGGTAGACATTGGCCTAGGGGCAACACAAACCATATACTCCAAAAGTGGAATGCGAACCACGAATGGACCCCAGGCCTATGAGAGCTTGTAGAGGGTCGCTGGGACTGTAAGAAAACAGTGAGGGTTACCAAAATACCCCACCCAAAGACCCTGAAAAGTAGGAGTAAAGCACCCCTAATACCCCAATAGGACACAATAGTCGTGATAGGGGGATTCTGCAAGAACCACAAACACCAGCAAAGCACTGAAGACGGATTCCTGGACCTGAGGACCTGCAAAGCAAGGGGACTAAGTCCAAGAGTCGCGATAGTGTCCAGGGGGGGCAGGATCCCAGGAAACCCGGATGAAGGTGCAAGGAAGCTGCTTCTGGATGGAAGAAGCTTTGGATTCTGCAACAACGAAGAGAGCTAGGAACTTCTCCTTTGGAAGGAAGGTGTCCCACGGCGCGCTGAAGATTGCCAAAGTATTCCCACGCAGAAATACCGCAAACAAGCCTTGCTAGCTGCAAAGGTCACGGTAGAGGTTTTTGGGTGCTGCAGGGACCCAGGAGGGACCAGGATAACGCCACTTGGAGGAGGAGACAGAGGGGGTGCTCAGCAACACACAAAGCCCCCCCAGAAGCAGGCATCACCCACAGAAGTACTGGAGCAGGCACTTAGAAGATTTGTGAACCGGAGAGGACTCAGAGTCACAAAAGAGGGTCCCACGACGTCGGATGCCAACTCAGGGAGCTGGGCACTGCAGGACGGAGTGCTGGGGACCCAGGCTAGGCTGTGCACCAAGGAAGTCTTAGAAAAGTGCACAGAAGCCGGAGCAGCTGCAGATCACGCAGAACACAGGAATGTCATCTGGCGTGGGGAGGCAAGGACTTACCTCCAACAAACTTAGACTGAAGAATCACTGGACTGTGGGAGTCTCTTGGATGTAGCTCCTGTGTGTCAGGGACCATGCTCGTCACAATGAGAGGGGACCCAGAGGACAGGTGATGCAGAAGTATGGTGCCTGCTTGAGCAGGGGGAAGACTCCGTCAACCCACAGGAGATTTCTTTGGGATTTCCAGTGCAGGGTGAAGACAGACAGCGCTCAGAGCATGCACCACCAGGAAACAATCGAGAAAGCCGGCAGGATTAGGCGCTACAAGGTTGCTGGTAGTCGTCCTGCTACTTTGTTGCTGTTTTGCAGGCGTCCTGGAGCAGTCAGCGGTCGATCCTTGGCAGAAGTCGAAGAGGGAAGTGCATTGGAACTCTGGTGAGCTCTTGCCTTCGTTATCTGAAGAATACCCCAGAGGAGAGACCCTAAATAGCCAGAAAAAGAGGTTTGGCTACCTAGGAAGGAGGATTGGCTACCAAGAAAGGTGAGAGCATATCAGAGGGGGTCTCTGATGTCACCTGCTGGCACTGACCACTCAGAGCAGTCCAGTGTGCCTGCAACACCTCTGAATCCAAGATGGCAGAGGTCTGGGGCACACTGGAGGAGCTCTGGGCACCTCCCCTGGGAGGTGCAGGTCAGGGGATTGGTCACTCCCCTTTCCTTTGTCCAGTTTCGTGCCATAGCAGGGCTGGGGCATCCCTGAACCGGTGTAGACTGGCTTATGGAGAGATGGGCACCATCTGTGCCCATCAGAGCATTTCCAGAGGCTGGGGGAGGCTACTCCTCCCCAGACCCTCATACCTATTTCCAAAGGGAGAGGGTGTAACACCCTCTCTCAGAGAAAATCATTTGTTCTGCCTTCCTGGGCTGGGGCTGCCCAGACCCGAGGAGGGCAGAAACCTGTCTGAGGGGTTGGCAGCAGCAGCAGCTGCAGTGGAAACCCCGGAAAGGCAGTTTGGGAGCACCCGGGTTCTGTGCTAGAGACCCGGGGGATCATGGAATTGTTCCCCAAATACCAGAATGTTATTGGGGTGACAATTCCATGATCTTAGACATGTTACATGGCCATGTTCGGAGTTACCATTGCGACAATACACATAGGTATTGACCTATGTGTAGTGCACGCATGTAATGGTGTCACCACACTCACAAAGTCCGAGGAATTTGCCCTGAACAATGTGGGGGCACCTTGGCTAGTGCCAGGGTGCCCACACACTTAGTAACTTGGCACCCAACCTTCACCCAGTGAAGGTTAGACATATAGGTGACTTATAAGTTACTTATGTGCAGTGAAAAATGGCTGTGAAATAACGTGGACGTTATTTCACTCAGGCTGCAGTGCCAGGCCTGAGTAAGAATTGTCTGAGCTCCCTATCGGTGGCAAAAGAAATGCTGCAACCCATAGGGATCTCCTGGAACCCCAATACCCTGGATACCTTAGTACCATATACAAGGGAATTATATGGGTGTACCAGTGTGCCAATGAGAATTGGTAAATTTAGACACTAGCCTGCAGTGACAAATTAAAAAAGCAGAGAGAGCATAAACACTGAGGTTCTGATTAGCAGAGTCTCAGTGATACAGTTAGGCACCACACAGGGAAAACATACAGGGCACATACTATGAGCACTGGGGTCCTGCCTAGCAGGATCCCAGTGACACAGAGGCTAAAACATACATACATACAGTGAAAATGGGGGTAACATGCCAGGCAAGATGGTACTTTCCTACACAACCGCCCCCCAAACGAAGGACAATAATACTAGCCTTGTCCTGATGAGTCTTCATTGTCTAAGTGGAAATATCTGGAGAGTCCATCTGCATTGGAGTGGGTACTCCCAGGTCTATGTTCCACTGCATAGTCCATTCCCTGTAGAGATATGGACCACCTCAACAATTTAGGGTTTTCACCTTTAATTTGTTTTAGCCAAAGTAGAGGTATGTGGTCTGTCTGAACAATAAAGTGAGTGCCAAATAGGTATGGCCTCAACTTTTTCAGTGCCCAGACCACAGCTAAGGCCTCCCTCTCTATGGTAGACCAACGCTTTTCTCTAGGGATCAACCTTCTGCTGATAAAAGCAACTGGTGGATCCTGGCCCTCAGAATTCAGTTGTGATAGTACTGCCCCTACCCCTAATTCAGATGCATCAGTTTGAACAATGAATTTATTGGAGTAGCATGGGCTTTTTAGGAGAGGTGCAAAGCACATGGCCTGTTTGAGCTCCTCAAAAGCTTTCTGACAGCTGGCTGTCCATAATACCTTTTTAGGCATTTTCTTGCTCTTGTGAGATCATTAAGAGGGGCTGGTATGGAGCCATAATGCTTGATGAATCTCCTGTAATACCCTGTGAGGCCTAAAAAGGCTCTCACCTGGATCTGAGTTGTAGGGGGAACCCAATCTATGATAGTTTGTTTTTTCTCCTGTAGTGGTGCAATCTGTTCTCCACCAACCAGGTGGCCCAGATAAACCACTTTCCCCTGCTCGATCTGGCACTTTGAGGCCTTGATAGTGAGGCCTGCCTTTTGCAGGGCCTCCAAAACTTTCCAAAGGTGGACCAGGTGATCATCCCAGGTTGAGCTAAAGACAGCAATATCATCTAGATATGCTGCACTGAAAGCCTCCAACCTTTGCAGGACTGTGTACACCAACCTCTGAAAGTGGCAGGTGCATTTTTCAAACTAAAGGGCATTACTGTGAATTGGTAGTACCCTCCAATGTTGGAAAATGCATTCTTTGGTTTAGCATCTTCTGCCAATCTAATATGCCAATACCCTGCAGTTAGATCAAAAGTGCTAAGATACTTGGCAAATGCCAGTGTATCAATGAGCTCATCTGCCCTGGGTATATGGTGAGCATCAGTATTGCTTACCTGATTGAGCCCTCTGTAATCTACACAAAACCTCATCTCTCTTTTTCCATCTTTGGTGTGAGGTTCTGGCACAAGCACTACTGGGCTAGCCCATGGGCTTTCAGAAGGTTCAACCACTCCTATATCCAACATTTTCTGAACCTCTTGTTTAATGCAGTCCCTGACATGGTCAGGCTGCCTATAAATTGTACTTTTGACAGGAAGGCTGTCTCCAGTGTCAATTGTATGTTCACACCACGATGTTGTACCTGGTACAAGTGAAAAGAGGTCAGAAAACTGGCTTAAGAGATTGATGCAGTGGTCTTTCTGTTCTGCAATCAGACAATCTGCTAAAACTACTCCTTCCACTAAGGCATCTTCTTCAGTGGAGGAGAAGAGATCAGGGAGAGGGTCACTCTCTTCTTCCTGTCCCTCATCTGTTGCCATGAGCAGGGTGAGATCAGCCCTGTCATAGTAGGGTTTTAGGCGGTTGACATGAATCACCCTAAGGGGACTCCTGGCAGTGCCCAGGTCTACCAAATAGGTAACCTCACCCTTCTTCGCAACAATTAGATGGGGTCCACTCCATTTGTCTTGGAGTGCTCTTGGGGCCACAGGCTCCAATACCCACACCTTCTGTCCTGGTTGGTACTGGATCAGAACACCCTTCTGGTCATGCCATTGCTTTTGCAGCTCCTGGCTGGCCTGAAGGTTTTTACTAGCCTTTTTCATGTATTCAGCCATTCTGGATCCTAGGCCAAGTACATAGTCTACTATGTCCTGTTTAGGAGCTTTTAAAGGTTGTTCCCAACCCTCCTTTACAAGAGTAAGTGGACCTCTTACAGGGTGTCCAAAGAGGAGTTCAAAGGGGCTGAAGCCCACTCCTTTTTGGGGTACCTCCCTGTAAGCAAAAAGGAGGCAAGGCAACAGGACATCCCATCTCCTCCTGAGTTTTCCAGGGAGTCCCCTTATCATACCTTTGAGAGTTTTATTAAACCTCTCAACCAGACCATTTGTTTGTGGATGGTAAGGAGTGGTGAACTTGTAGGTCACGCCACACTCCTTCCACATTGCTTTAAGGTATGCAGACATGAAGTTGCTACCTCTGTCTGATACCACCTCTTTAGGAAAACCCACTCTGGAAAAGATTCCCAGGAGGGCCTTTGCCACTGCAGGAGCTGTAGTGGTCCTTAAAGGTGTGGCTTCAGGATATCTTGTAGCATGGTCCACAACCACCAAGATGAATCTATTGCCTGAAGCAGTTGGAGGGTCAAGGGGGCCAACTACGGCAACCCCTACCCTTTCAAAGGGCACCCCAACCACTGGTAGTGGAATTAGAGGGGCCATTGGAGTGCCACTAGTCTTGCCACTGGCTTGGCAGGTCACACAAGATTTGCAAAAGTCTTTTGTGTCCTCTGACATACGTGGCCAGTGAAACAAGGGGACAAGTCTTTCCCAAGTTTTCGTCTGGCCCAAATGCCCAGCCAAAAGAATGTCATGTGCTAGAGTGAGAAGAAACTGTCTGTACTGCAGGGGAATGACCAATCTCCTGGCTGCTCCAGGTTTTGGGTCCCTTCACTCCGTGTACAAGAGGTTGTCTTCCCAGTATACTCTATGACTGTCACTGACATCCTCATTTTGCTGCTTGACAGCTTGCTGTCTGAGACCCTCTAATGTGGGACAGGTTTGCTGTGCCACACTCAGCTCTTCCCTGGTAGGCCCCCCTCCACCCAAAAGCTCAGCAGTGTCTGCTGCCAGCTCCTCTGGTGTAGGTTCTGCACCGCGAGGAAATTCCTCTTCCTCAGAAGGGGAATCATCTGTAGAAGGAGGGATAGTGGTAGGGATTTACTCTTTCTACCCCTAGCTTTAGGGAGCACTTGGTCCATTTTTACAGGATCCAAGATACCCTGTCCTTTTTGCTTTTTGGCCTGAGCCCTGGTTAAAGCAAAAATATGCCCAGGAATGCCCAGCATTGCTGCATGGGCCTCCAACTCCACTTCTGCCCAAGCTGATGTCTCCAAATCATTCTGTAGTAGACAGTCTACAGGTAAATCTGTGGCTACCACAACTTTCTTTGGACCAGTAATCTCACCCCCCACCCAGTTGAGATTCACAACAGCCATGGGGTGGCTAAGAGTGTTGTTATGAGCGCTGTCACTTGGTACTGCTGACCAAGTAAGTGTTGTTCAGGGTGGACCAGTTTTTCTATCACCATAGTTACACTGGCCCCTGTGTCCCTGTAAGCCTCAACCTCAACACCATTGATTAGGGGAAGTTGATTGTACTTACCCATGTTAAGGAGGCAAGCAACCATGGTGGCAAAATCAATGCCACCAACAGAGACTAAAACTGCCTCTGTGGTCTCCCTAACAAGACCAACCCCAACTACATTGCCAAGAGTGAGCCCAGCTACACCCTTGGGTTGGCTATTAGTAGTAGACTTCCCACCACCACTGCTATTACTAGGGGCACTAGAAGTTGCACCAGGGGTTGTGGTAGTGGGAGGTTTGGTGTTTTTCTTTGGGCATCTAGCATCAGTTGTCCAATGGCCTTTGAATTTACACAAATAACACCAAGGCTTTTTAGGTTGATTATTAGAAGATGATTTGGACCCACCACCCCCAGAGGATTTTTGTGGGCCTGATGAAGACTCAGAATGTTTACTTTTGTCCCCACCCTTCTCAGAAGACTTACCATCCTTCTTCCTGCCATCCTTGTCACCCCCTGTATGAACTTTTCTGTTCACCCTTGTTCTGACCCATTTGTCTGCTTTCTTTCCAAATTCTTGGGGAGAGGTTCAGATCAGAGTCCACTAGGTATTGGTGCAACAAGTCAGACACACAATTGTTAAGAATATGCTCTCTCAGAATAAGATTATACAGGCTATCATAGTCAGATACTGTACTGCCATGCAACCAACCCTCTAAGGCCTTCACTGAACAGTCCACAAAATCTGTCCAGTCTTGAGAAGACTCTTTTCTGGTGTCTCTGAACTTTAACCTGTATTGTTCAGTGGTTAAGCCAAATCCATCCAAGAGTGCATCTTTCAAAACTTTGTAATTATTGGCTTCACTTTCCCTGACAGTAAGGATCCTATCCCTTCCCTTTCCAGTGAAAGATAGCCACAAGATAGCAGCCCACTGCCTTTGAGGGACCAACTGTACCACACAGGCCCACTCAAGTGCAGCAAACCACTTGTTAATGTCATCCCCCTCCTTGAAAGGAGGGACTATCTTATGAAGGTTTCTAGAATCTTGTTCTCTTACATGATTATTATCTGAAACACTGCTCCTGCCACCATGGGGAACTAACCCCATCCTCTGTCTTTCCTTCTCTATGTGTAGGGATTCCCTATCTAAGGCCAGCTGTTGCTGTTTAAGCTTCAGTCTGGTCTCTTCAACCCTCACCTTTTTGAGTTCCTTTTCTAACAAGTTATCCTCAGGGTGGGTGGGTTGGGAATGCTTTGACACAGATGAAATATGGGAAGTTTCAGAGGGGGACCTGTCCCTAACTGTCTGGGCCCTATTAACCTGGCCTCTAGGGATAAAGGATGCCCTACTGTTATGGGAACCTCTATCACTGCCAGCATCACTAGGTGTCCTGCTAGGGGGCAGACCCTTGTAAGAACCCTCCCCAGCTTCTCCAGGGAACTCCTCTGAATCAGACTGGGAAGCTTCGCCCTTTTCTAACCTCTCATTTGATGGGCCAGACTGGTTCTCGTCATTCACAACACGCATGTTAAAGAGAAACTCTTTTGTAGGGTTCTTTCCTATACTCAAACCTCTATTCAGGCAGAGACCCCCTAAAACTTTCATATTTCAAACTCTCATATGTTGCATTAACAGTTTTGAGAGTGGACTCTACAACAGACATGATAGTAGAGGTTTAAGGATAGTGAGAAAGAAAAATGTTTATGAACTTTAGAAGCACATAAAAAGTTTTTCAAACTTTGGGTAAAACTTTTAGAAGTTTTCAAAACTTTTCAGAAATTTGTTTAAAGTTTTTAGAATAGAAAAGTGTATTTTTTTGGTTAAATGTGCACACACTGAACTATTTGGTATATGATTTTCTTCTGAAAAGTACCAAATGACAAAGTGGTAAAGCAATTGCAAGTACTTATCCCACCGCTGCCACCAATGTGAGAGGCTGGCCTGGCTTACAGTTGGTACCTTGTGGTACTTACACCTTGTGCCAGGTCCAGTTATCCCTTATAAGTAGAATAGAGGTGTTTCTAGCAGCCTAGGCTAATAGAAGGTAGCTATGGCAAAGCTTAGGCTGAACTAGGAGACATGCAAAGCTCCTACTATACCACTTATATCATATAGCACAATATCATAAGGAAACACAATACACAGAGGGGGTCATTCTGACCCTGGCGGTCATGGACCGCCAGGGCCAACGACGCGGAAGCACCGCCAACAGGCTGGCGGTGCTTCTGGGGCCATTCTGACCGCGGCGGTAAAGCCGCGGTCAGAAAAGGGAAACCGGAGCCGGCTTCCTCGTTGCTGGGGCTTTCCCGCTGGGCGGGAGGGCGGCCTTTTGGCGTTCGCCCGCCAGCCCAGCGGGAAAGTCAGAATGACCGCCGTGGTCTTTTGACCGCGGGACGGTCTTCTGGCGGTTCCCGCCAGGCGGGCGGCTTCCGCCGCCCGCGGGGGTCAGAATGACCCCCAGCGTTACTAAAGGTACTTTATTTTTATGACAATATGCCACAAGTATCTCAGTGAGTACCCTCAGTTAGAAGGTAAGTAATATACACAAGTTATATGCACACAAACCCAGAACAGGTAAGTAACTGTTAGAAAAGTAGTGCAAACAATGTAGAATCACAATAGAAAGCCATAGGTAGACAGAGGCCTAGGGGCAACACAAACCATATACTCCAAAAGTGGAATGCGAACCACGAATGGACCCCAGGCCTATGAGAGCTTGTAGAGGGTTGCTGGGACTGTAAGAAAACAGTGAGGGTTACCAAAATACCCCACCCCAAGACCCTGAAAAGTAGGAGTAAAGTACCCCTAATACCCCAATAGGACACAATAGTCGTGATAGGGGGATTCTGCAAGAACCACAAACACCAGCAAAGCACTGAAGATGGATTCCTTGACCTGAGGACCTGCAAAGCAAGGGGACTAAGTCCAAGAGTCGCGATAGTGTCCAGGGGGGGGCAGGATCCCAGGAAACCCGGATGAAGGTGCAAGGAAGCTGCCTCTGGATGGAAGAAGCTTTGGATTCTGCAACAACGAAGAGAGCTAGGAACTTCTCCTTTGGAAGGAAGATGTCCCACGGCGCGCTGAAGATTGCCAAAGTATTCCCATGCAGAAATACCACAAACAAGCCTTGCTAGCTGCAAAGGTCACTGTAGAGGCTTTTGGGTGCTGCAGGGACCCAGGAGGGACCAGGATGTTGCCACTTGGAGGAGGAGACAGAGGGGGTGCTCAGCAACTCACAAAGCCCCCACAGAAGCAGGCAGCACCCACAGAAGTACTGGAGCAGGCACTTAGAAGATTTGTGAACCGGAGAGGACTCAGAGTCACAAAAGAGGGTCCCATGACGTCGGATGCCAACTCAGGGAGCTGGGCACTGCAGGACGGAGTGCTGGGGACCCAGGCTAGGCTGTGCACCAAGGAAGTCTTAGAAAAGTGCACAGAAGCCGGAGCAGCTGCAGATCACGCAGAACCCAGGAATGTCATCTGGCGTGGGGAGGCAAGGACTTACCTCCAACAAACTTAGACTGAAGGATCACTGGACTGTGGGAGTCTCTTGGATGTAGCTCCTGTGTGTCAGGGACCATGCTTGTCACAATAAGAGGGGACCCAGAGGACAGGTGATGCAGAAGTATGGTGCCTGCTTGAGCAGGGGGAAGACTCCGTCAACCCACAGGAGATTTCTTTGGGATTTCCAGTGCAGGGTGAAGGCAGACAGCGCTCAGAGCATGCACCACCAGGAAACAATTGAGAAAGCCGGCAGGATTAGGCGCTACAAGGTTGCTGGTAGTCGTCCTGCTACTTTGTTGCTGTTTTGCAGGCGTCCTGGAGCAGTCAGCGGTCGATCCTTGGCAGAAGTTGAAGAGGGAAGTGCATTGGAACTCTGGTGAGCTCTTGCCTTCGTTATCTGAAGAATACCCCAGAGGAGAGACCCTAAATAGCCAGAAAAAGAGGTTTGGCTACCTAGGAAGGAGGATTGGCTACCAAGAAAGGTGAGAGCCTATCAGAGGGGGTCTCTGATGTCACCTGCTGACACTGGCCACTCAGAGCAGTCCAGTGTGCCTGCAACACCTCTGAATCCAAGATGGCAGAGGTCTGGGGCACACAGGAGGAGCTCTGGGCACCTCCCCTGGGAGGTGCAGGTCAGGGGAGTGGTCACTTCCCTTTCCTTTGTCCAGTTTCGTGCCATAGCAGGGCTGGGGCATCCCTGAACCGGTGTAGACTGGCTTATGGAGAGATGGGCACCATCTGTGCCCATCAAAGCATTTCCAGAGGCTGGGGAAGGCTACTCCTCCCCAGCCCCTCACACCTATTTCCAAAGGGAGAGGGTGTAACACCCTCTCTCAGAGAAAATCATTTGTTCTGCCTTCCTGGGCTGGGGCTGCCCAGACCCGAGGAGGGCAGAAACCTGTCTGAGGGGTTGGCAGCAGCAGCAGCTGCAGTGGAAACCCCGGAAAGGCAGTTTGGCAGCACCCGGGTTCTGTGCTAGAGACCCGGGGGATCATGGAATTGTTCCCCAAATGCCAAAATGTTATTGGGGTGACAATTCCATGATCTTAGACATGTTACATGGCCATGTTCGGAGTTACCATTGCGACACTACACATAGGTAGTGACCTATGTGTAGTGCACGCATGTAATGGTGTCACCACACTCACAAAGTCCGAGGAATTTGCCCTGAACAATGTGGGGGCACCTTGGCTAGTGCCAGGGTGCCCACACACTAAGTAACTTGGCACCCAACCTTCACCCAGTGAAGGTTAGACATATAGGTGACTTATAAGTTACTTATGTGCAGTGAAAAATGGCTGTGAAATAACATGGACGTTATTTCACTAAGGCTGCAGTGGTAGGCCTGAGTAAGAATTGTCTGAGCTCCCTATCGGTGGCAAAAGAAATGCTGCAACCCATAGGGATCTCCTGGAACCCCAATACCCTGGATACCTTAGTACCATATACAAGGGAATTATATGGGTGTACCAGTGTGCCAATGAGAATTGTTAAATTTAGTCACTAGCCTGCAGTGACAAATTTAGAAAGCAGAGAGAGCATAAACACTGAGGTTCTGATTAGCAGAGCCTCAGTGATACAGTTAGGCACCACACACGGAACACATATAGGGCACATTCTATGAGCACTGGGGTCCTGCCTAGCAGGATTCCAGTGACACAGGGGCTAAAACATACATACATACATACAGTGAAAATGGGGGTAACATGCCAGGCAAGATCGTACTTTCCTACACAGAGAAATTCCCACTTTCTAAAAGTGACATTTCTAAAATAGCAATGCAAAATCCAAGTACATCAGTGAGCAGTATTTCTCACTACCATTCCAAACATGCCCATGCTAGTCCTTCCAGATCAGAGATTACCACATATAAGGGAATTTCCAATGCTATCCTATGAAAGGAGGAGCCCTCACTGCAGTGAAAACTGAAATAGACTGTTTGTTACTACTAGAACATGTAAAACATAAAAATATATGTTCTAGCTTTTACATACACAGCATCCTGCCCATAGGGCTATCTAGAACCTACTGTAGGGGTGACTTAGGTGTATTAAAAAATAAGTTTAGACCTTTCCAATTAGTTTGAATTGTCAAGTCAATGCAGCTGTATTCTGCACGCACAGGCACTGCAGTGGCAGGCCTGAGACAAGTTTGAAAGGCTATTTCTGTGACTGACGCAATCAGCGCCGCAGGCCCACTGGTAGCTTTTAATTGACAGGTCCTGGGTATATGGTATACCACTTCACAAGGGACGTACAGGTAAATTAAATATGCCACACAGGTGTAAGATAGTTATATTAAATTTTAGGGGAGAGAGCACATGCACTTTAGCACTAATTAGCACTGGTAAGGCATGCAGAGTCATAAAGCCAACAAAAGGAGGGTCAGAAAGGTAGGAGGAGAAAAGCAAGACGTTTGGGGATAACCCTGCAGAAAGGGCCATTTCCAACAGACACCTTTTCAACTGATGCCTGGTGTATTTTAGTTGCCTTCTCTTTAGGGATTTGTTTGTTACCCCTTTCAAGGGAGCAAGGGGCACCACAAGAGCCTTAAAGGGGATCCTTGATCCCTTAAGTGTAGGTGTTGGTCAATGGCCAACACCGGGAAGGCATATAAATACCTTTCATCATATTTCAAACTCAAGCTACTTGGGAAGAGATTCCTGAGCTGCTTGAGTCTTTATTTTGCCTTTAGTGTAATGGTGATCAGTGCGCAGGGTATGTTAACATCATTACACTAAAGTGAAAGTAAAATCTGATGGGCTTCTTTTACTTTCACTGCATCAGTGATTGGATGGGTATATCTTATTCCCCTGAGCCCTGATTGGGGTGGGTTAGATATTGTTGGAAAGGGGAGAATACCCCCTTTCCAATGATAGCTCTTCGCAGTGAACTCTTGCTTGGAGAATGCCACAGAAGGACAAACTACAAGTAGGTATCCACCCACTAGTCACCAGGAATGGGAGTAGTGGCCCCTTAGGCAAGAGGTTGTGCTCCCCTAGCACATTTGATGATTACAGTATTTCTGCCCCTCTTGGGCAAATGGGAGTAACTATCCAGGATCTGCCACGGGGAGGCAGAAAGGCCATTAGATGCCAGGTACATATAAATAAAATTAGGTGCAGGCACTGCCCAATATGGGCATGGCCATGCCTCCACCTGCCATAAAATATGCTGATAGTTTATCTGCCCCCATGGAAGTGGATGGGAGTAATTACCCCAATCTTCCCCCACCAGGGGGGCAGAAGGACCAGTAGATGTAAGGGCATAATTTAAAAAAGATATAAGGTGGGGCTGCCCATCATGGTCATGACCATGACCCCACCCAACCAAAACACTATGCCGGCAGCCTTTATTACCTTGAATCTGCCACACAGGGTGGGGCAGAAAGCCCAATAAACACCAGGGACATTTAAGAAAGTTATAGGGCCGGGGTTTGCCTACCTTCAGCATGGCCAAAACCCCACATCCCCATAAAATATGCTGAGTTTTTCTGCCCCTCAGGGAGCGGATGGTGGTGACTACCCCAAATCAGCCCCCTGAGGGGCCAGAACTTAAACTAGGCACCAGAGAAATTATAAAAGATATAGGGCTGGGAGTTGCCCATAACCATACCCCCACCCCACACAAAAAATATTCTCACAAACTTCCTGCCCCCCATGGGTGGGGTGATTGTGACTACCTCCAATCTGCCACTGCAGGGAGCCAGAAAACTCACAAGGCACCAGGGACTGCATCTATGCAGTATTTGTTTGGGATGGGGATGGCCCCTCTGGGCATGGGACCCTGCTCTCCCCATCCCATTGCCCCACAGTCTGCCACCCCAGGGGTACATAGGGCTATTCACTCCTAATCTGCCCCTAGGGGCAGAAAGCCCCTGAACACCAGGTTATCAAAACAGCTCCAAAGCAAATAAAAAGGGGGGGTGGCCTACCCTGGCATTGTGTCATACCTCTGCCCCAGAAGGGGCTATAGTATCTTCCTGTAGCCCTGGGGGCAGATAGGTTTGTTCTAATTGGAGAGGGTGCCCAAATCTGCCCCCCAGGGTAGAAAGTCCACCTGACACCAGGGATTTTGCCTTTGGGGCAAGAGAAAGTGGTGCAGGTGTTGCACTCTGGCACTGGCCACACCCGCACCCCAAAAAGGACAAACCAATATTTTTGCCTCCCCCCAGAACAGGCAGGAATATTTTTTTAAATTAAATATTGGGATGGGTCTGGCCCATCCTAACAGCAAGCCACACGCTCACCCCTAATGTGTCAGCCTTTCAGCTCCTCTGTAGACTAAAGAACCCCATACCAATGACAAGTGAGAGGACATATGATTCTTTTTGGTGTTGTTTTTACATATGGGCTAGGAGTGTGTGGCTAACTCCCACTTGCAATGGTGAATGGCTTCACTTTTTGTGTCTGGGTAGGCTGCCACATGGGAAAAACTACCAGACCCTGACAGTTCTAAAAACTAGACACCTGGGGGAGTCCAGGGCAGTGTCCTTTGGGTGGATCCCACTATATTTTCTTACCCACAAAGCCGTGAAAACCTCAAACTAAGAACACACATTTTCCTCACATTTCTGTTATGAAACCTTTCTGGAATCTGTGGAAAGGCACATTTTCCTACCACACTGAGTTCCCAAATGTCTCTGAAAAGAATGGTACCTCACTTGTTTCGGTGGGCCAAGAGACCACGACAAAAAAGGCCTAAAAGTGCTATGTGGAGAAATGGGACACAGGGATAGCTGCAGGATTTAGGGCCATGCTCAGCCACCATTCATGGAAACCTACCAGGTAGGGCCAGCACTAGGTATGGATTAAACAGAGGCCAATTGGAGTCCCTTCATAGGGGCTCCCTTTGACCTTGGTTTGATCTGTTCTTGTTGTAGGTAGTCCTCCCAGCACACAAATGGTGCAGCATTTTATTGGCACAAGTTGGGCAACAGTGGATAGTAGGAATTTATTTTGTTGATTCCTGTGCATCCTGGAGGTTTTCATCACAGAAATGTAAGGAAATGTGTTTTCAGGCAAAGTTTAAGGTTTGCAGGGCATTGTCAATAAGAAAACCTCATGGGCCCGCACAAGGCGCACTGCCACAGAATCCCCTGGTTGTCTAGTTTTCAAAAATGTCTGTGATTCATAGGTTTGCATGGGTGGCACCACAGCACGCCCCCAAATACAGCAACTATTCCAATTGCTTATCTCTCAATGTATAATTTTAGACCCTTTTTGTGCTGTGGTCTTGTGGCCCACCCACAAAAGTGGGGTACTGTTCTTATTGGGGGATAAGTGGGAACCCAGGGTGGAAGGAAAAATGTGACTCCCTGCAGATTGCACAACTTTCTGTCACAGAAATGTGAGGAAATTGTGTGTTTCTTACCAAGGTTTGACATTTGCAAGGGATTCTGGGTACAATTACCCAGTGAGAGCCATAAAAGTCATATACCCTTATATTGCTGGTGACCTAGTTTTCAAAAATGTACAGGTTTGTTTACTTTCTTTCAGTGCCGGCTGAGCTAGCTCCTAAACTCCACAGCTACCCACTTTGTGAAAAAATGGTCAGTTTTGAGTATAAAAATGTGATGTATCCCTATTGTGTTTTGGGCCTTTTCCTATCGAGGGCACTAGGCCTACTCACACAAATGAGATACAATTTGTATTGGGAGACTTGGGGAAATGCAGGGTGGAAAGAAGATTGTGGTTCCCAATAGATTCCAACACTTTCCATCACAGAAATGTGAGGAAAATGTGCTTTTTTGTCAAAGATTGCAAAGGAATCTGGGTAAAAAAACCTGGTAAAAGCCATGCACGTCACCCCACCCTGGATCTCCCAAGGTGTTTCATTTTGAAAAATGTGCATGTTTGCCAGGTTTCCCTAAGGGTCAGCTGAGCTAGGGCCCTAAATCCACAGCTACTCACTGTGCAAAACAAGGGTCAGTTTTGAGTGGAAAAATGTGATTCTTCCATGTTGCTTTTTGGGCCGTTTCCTATGACTATCTATGCATGTGAGGTACCATTTTTATCAGGAGACATGGGAGAATGCTGGGTGAAAGGAAGTTTCTGGCTCCTCACAGATACCAGAACATGCTATCACAGAAATGTGAGGAATATTGTTTTTTAGTCAAAGTTTGAGGTTTGCAAGGGATTCTGGGGTAGAAAATCCTGGTGGGAGCCATTCAAGTCATCCTACCCTGGATTTTTCCAGGTGTCTAGTTTTCAAAAAGGGGCAGGGTTGCTAGTTTTCTCTAGGTGCCAGCTGAGCTAGGGCTCAAAATCCACAGCTACTCATATTTTTTTTAAAAAGGGTCAGTTTTGAGTGAAAAAACATGATTTGTCCATATTTCATTTTGAGTCTGTTCCTCTCCTCCCACAAGCACTAGGCCTACCACCACAAGTGATGCTCCATTGTTATTTGAAGACCTGTGGGAGCAAAGAATAGTAGAACCTTTGTTATTACCAATTGGAGTTTGCTGTATTCATGCCTTCCAAATGTAAGCCAGTGTGTAAGAAAGTAGTCATTTAAAAAAAAAAATACTTTCTAAAGTATACGTACCCACAAATTCAGAGGTGTACAATAACCACTGCTCCTAAACTCCTCATATGGTGCCCATTTCAGAAGTAGATAGGTTTTCTTGATACCCAATATTCACTCTGTGTTTTTCAACATATAAATTGAACTATACTCGGTACACAATGAAAAAACATTACACGGTGCAGCTAAGTGATTGTCTCTAGGTACCTTGGGTTCTTTGAGAACCTACAAACCCTATATTCTCCGCGATCAAAATGGTCTAGTGGATGTAATGGTATATTGCGTTTGTAAATCAGCCATTGTGACAAAAAAGTTACGAATGAAAATATTGTCACAAATGGCTGTGTTTTCCGATTCATTTTCATTTTTTCTATATTTCAACAGTTCATCATTTCAACAGTCTTAAGGGATCTCTACATATGACTCCTTGCTGAATTGGAAATGTTTTTCTACTTTTCAGAAAGCTGTGACTTTTCTGGATCACCCATGGGTTCCACACTGGTTTCCATCATCAACTGGAAGTAGGTTGAGGACAACAAACAGGAACAATGGGCTACCTCTTTGAAAACTGCCAAAACTGTGGTAAAAAATTGTTTTTTTAATTCAGCTCTTCAACTTTCCTTAAAGATGGGAAGATGGTAACTTTAGCACAGCTAACTATTTGTTGATGCCATTTTTAGGAAAAGAACAGACACTTTTATCCAGAGCACTTTTTTGCCAATCTTTCTCCAAGAAACTCACAATGTAGCTATATTTGATTTGTTTCCCAGTGCACTTCAAAGGAATCCACAGGCCCTAAATACCTTCAGGATCCCCAGGATGCTGGCAAAAAAGGTTGCAAATTTTGCAACAACACCTTATGCAGAAAAAACCTTATGGAGCACTAAGGGGCGTATTTAAGAAAAGTGGCGCTGCACACAGTGCAACGCCACTTTTCTTGCGCCCCTTAGCACCCCCCTAACATCACCATGTGTGCGCTGTATTTAAAATACGGTGCACCATGGTAGTAGTTAGGAGACTAGCATCAGAATTTTTGATGCTAGTCCGGGGCTTGGTCAACAATTTTGATGCTAATCCTGCAAAGCACCCAGAGGCCCATAATAACCAATGGAAGCCTTCTTTTAAGGCGTGCTCTGAGAAGGCATTAAAACAGTCGAACAAATGATGCAAAGAAACCTCTTAGATTATTTTGTGCCATTTTTTTGGCCCTTCTAACAGGGAACGCCCCTCCTTGCATACATTATTCCCAATGCAGGCATAATGTAGCACAAAGGGTTACAAAGTGCCGCAATACATGCATTGCGCCCCTTCCTAAAAATGGCGCAGCATTTTTGTCCTTCTAATACCACATTAGCGCAAAAAAAATGATGCTAATGTGGCATTAAAATGGAGCCAGGGGCTCCTAAATACGTCCCTAAGTATGAATTACCCCAAATAGCCAAAAAAGGTCTCAGCAAGGCTGGGGGTGGAGGGAAGGCCCAGCAGTTAGGGGTTAGAGGGGATCAAGAATTGTTTCTTAAGTAAAAATGTTTTTGTTTTTGATTGAAATCTTAAGAACATAAATGTAACGAGTTGAATGTGATGTCATAGATACGACTCTTTCTGGGAGTGTTCCTTTAACCTTCGCCTGACATTTGCATACACATATTAACCACTATTGTTTTTCATTGCCTATTCTGATAGACCCCGGAGTGGAACCATAATTGGTAATTTCCACTTTTAAAGGAAGGAAGCATAAAGACAAGTTGTACAATTATAAGGTGCCTTGTGTGGCTTGCACTGCCTACCCGATGAAAATAACTTCAGAGAGTTGCATCAAACATGTCCTAAGATTTTCTGTAACCCACATCATAAAAGGATTTGTAAGACAAGCCCCCTCTGTTTCCCGTAAAAACAGAGTAAAAAACACTCACACACACACACACACACACTCCCAAACGCGCGCACACACACACTGCCTTTATCTCGTAAATAGAAAAAAATGTTTTTAGGAACGATAAAGGACAGCATTTGTCACCACCCAGGGGCTAGGCCACATTAGCTGCCTCACCACGAACGAACAGTGCAGGTCTGTAATTTTTATTATTTGTTATATACATTAATATTCTAGCAAGAGTGTTGGGCCACTAAAAGGAGCTCTCCAGCTGCTATGTATTAGAGATGGTTCTGAAATGCCGCCACAAAGTATCATAAGATTACAGCTAGGTACACCAGCTCAGGGATTTTGGAGTATGGCACTTGCTCCTCAAGCTCCCAAAGACCAGCCACCACTCTATTTCAGTACTAACGAAGACAAATAATGCAAGAGCAGTAGACATTGGAGGCAGTGGCACCACAGATGGTGGATTCAAATGTAGCCCATGGTGTTAGCTGCTGACAGCAAACAACCACTGTAGCAAGTCACGCCAGTTGCCACCACCATGCCCCCAAATGTTCAGCGGGCAGTAACCTCTTCCTGCTGCACACTCACATGCCTTCTTGGCTCCTTCGTAAGTGGGTGAGGAAGGGAGGGGGTACAGAGCAAAGTGATGCCACTGCACAGCTCACATAGCACCCTGGATGGGAATGCGAAGGCATGAGCATGTCTGGCCACTTACATGACTCAGAGAAAGGAGGCAAAAAGAGTGATTTAAATTCAACTTATTGCATTGCTTTTCGGCCAAGTCTTACTTAGTTCAAAAAGAAATGCATGTTCAACCCTGCCAAGCATAACAACCCATTTCCTGCATTGCCGTAAGGTTGAAATTAATCATGTACATCACCAGATCTAATTAAAAAGCCTGACATATGTTTCTTTAACCTCTGAGTGCCTTGGGCAATCGAGCCCGCCTGTTCACTAAATGCATCCAAACAGCAGCTCCAGCTGCTTCTTTTAAAGAGATGCACAATCTCCAGCTGCTTCTGTTGTTCAGGTGTTTTAATAAAAATATTACTGAATATTCATGTATTCTGAGTAATGGATTCATTTAGAAAATGTTGTAATATAGAGAAAAATAATGCATACATTTGAAAATGTGTCCACGTGAGTGGCCGCCAATGTTCACGAAGAATACTTTTTAATGGCTTATTAATATGAAATATGAAGCTTATGTTTGATTAATGTAGTAGTACATCATATTAAGAGTTATGCATTATGGCTTAGCTTTATTAATTGTAGGCCTTAACTTAGTGGAGGTCTTAGCCTAGTTGCACGGCCTCATGTCAAGCTGTATTTCTGAAGCGATTAATAAAATGTCTGCTCAGAGAGTTAAATTGTAATTTTCCACTGTGTTGACTAAAGGTGCTCGTAGCTAAAAGTTTTTCTCATGAGTACTGCTTGCTAGAAGATGATGTTCTTGTAAAATGTAACAGAGTGAGTGTACTGTGTGTAAGACTGACTTTCTCAGGAGGAGAACAGTAGAGACACCGACTGGAGTACAAGCTGCAACAATATTGTTACCTGACAAGCTGGACGATGAGGACATTACAAGAGAAGCCAATCAGCGACATGTGAACTGAGTACTAGTAGAAATTATAGATTTGATATTTTAGTTTTATTGGACAAAGTGTGAACATGCGATCCCTTGACCAATAGGGACTTGGGAAGTAATTTTAGGAAATCTAACTTAGCTGGACTGCACTGATGGAAGACAGCGCATTTGCCCATTTTCTTTCTTGCCGACAGGCCATTACTTTACTGAGCGTCTAGAGACATGCTTAACTTTAATGCTTAAAGACTTTGCGTTTTCTGAACTTTGATGATGAATCCTGATGCCTTGCTGACCAAACTGATGTCCTGATGACGAAGACTATCTTAGCTTGCATACACATGTTATCATCCTTGTGAGGACTATGTGTGGATACCTGCCTTGTGGGGACTGACCTTTCCCAAAGTTTGTAAAATATACTAATAACAGAAAAATGTTAAGGAAAAATTCATGATATAGGATCCTGCTTCAAATTTGCAAAAAGATTGTTTTTTAATCCCGCTCACGGAACCATCCTTCTGGGGACTTGAACATGTGTTACCATCCTTGTGAGGACCTGCTCAATAACTATCATTAGTGATTCCATACAGTGAAATGCAAATGGCTAAATGTTTATTTTATCAGCACTATACAGAAATAATACCATCGTCTATTCATATATGTAGTACTGCACATATCCTAGGGGTACAAAAAATAAATAATGCTAATAATGTATAAAAAAAATGGTATAACATGATTACAGGAAAATTACACTTGAAACTGCATTCCGTTCATGTTGTAACGCTCAAAATATGGGGAGATAAGGGAACTAGCACATATAGAAATAATAGATGGAATATAGTAGTGGTCAATTGGAGCTCAGCGTGTATTTAGTTACTTATATTTTTATCAAACTAGCTATTAAACCACATCCTCTTAGGAATGCATTTGTAATGTTAAGGTCTGTATAGGGAAGGTGCGTGATGATGCCCATAGAGGTGATTTGTTATCACAGTAGCACCATAGCTTTTCAACAGAGATGCTGCCTACAATCTTGACATAAGTACTGACAGAGGTCGAGCATGAAGATAATGATACTCAAGTCCCCACAGAGATAGTGTACAATTATAGGAATGTTCAAGTCCTCACAGAAATGGTGCTTGATGATAATCATGTCCAAGTCCTCACAAAGATATTGTGTGAGTAAAATAATGTTCAAGTCTCCAAAGAAATAGTGTGTGAAGATGATTGTGTAAAAGCCCTCATTGAAGTAGTGTATAAAGACATTGTTCAAGTCCCCACACCAAGAGTGTGTAAAGATACTGAGGTTCAAGCCTCCACATAGATAGTTTGTTACTATGGGACTGTTAAAGCCCTCACGGAGATGGCATGTGAAATTAAGGGGCATATTTATACTCCGTTTGCGCCGGAATTGCGTCGTGTTTTTTGACGCAATTCCGACGCAAAACTAACTCCATATTTATACTTTGGCGTTAGACGCGTCTAGCGCCAAAGTCCATGGAGTTAGCATCATTTTTTAGCGTGGACACCTACTTTGCGTTAATTATATGCAAGGTAGGCGTTACCGTCTAAAAAATAGACTCCGAGGCATGTGCGTCGGATTTATACTCCCGGGAGTGGGCGGGTCAAAAAAAATTACGTACGGCCGCTTTTGCGCCGTTTTTTAGCGCCTGCAAAAGGCAGGCATTAAGGGACCTGTGGGCTCTGAAGGAGCCCAGAGGTGCCCTCCCATGCCCCCAGGGACACCCCCTGTCACCATTGCCCACCCCAAGAGTACACCCAAGGCTGGAGGGACCCATCCCAGGGACATTAAGGTATGTTCAGGTAAGTGTTTTTTTTTTTTTTTTTGTGGCATAGGGGGGCCTGATTTGTGCCCCCCTACATGCCACTATGCCCAATGACCATGCCCAGGGGACAGAAGTCCCCTGGGCATGGCCATTGGACAAGGGGGCATGACTCCTGTCTTTGCTAAGACAGGAGTCATTTCTATGGGGGTTGGGAGTGAAAAAAAATGGCGCAAATCGGGTTGAGGCGAAAAAATTGCCTCAACCTGACTTGCCCCATTTCTTGACGCCCAAGCCCCATATCCCCCTACGCCGGCGCTGCTTGGTGTACGTCGTTTTTTTTAACGCACACCAGACGGCGCCAGCGGCTAACGCCGGCTAACGTCATTCAATAAATACGGCGCCCGCATGGCGCTTCAGAATGGCATTAGCCGGCGCTAATTTTTTTGACGCAAAACTGCGTTAGCGCAGTTTTGCGTCAAAAAGTATAAATATGGGCCTAAACATGTTCAAGTGCCCATAAACATAGGGTTTTATTATAGTGATGTTCAAGTCCCCACACAGATAGTGTGTGGAGATAATCTTGCTCAAGTCCCTAATATCCACACAGTGTGTAAAGATGATGATGATCATCAGTTCCAAACTGAGTTTGTGTGTGAATATAGGAATGTCCCTATGTAGCTCCGGTGTGAGTATAGTGCTTTGAGCCCTCCCAGAGGTAGTGTGTGGTTATTGTGATGCTCAAGTCTCCACAGAGATAGTGTGTAAAGATAATCTTATAAAAGTCCACACTGAAATAGTGCATGTAAACAAAGTTCAAGTCTCCAAATAGGTAGAATGTGAGGCTAAGGATGTTCGAGCCCACACATAAATTGTATGTGATTAGAGGAATGTTCAGGTCTCCACAAAGATAGTACATGGTTTAGTAAAGTTCTAGACCCCACAGAGATAGTGTGTGATTATAGTGAGGTTCAAGTCCCCACACAGATAGTGTTTGATTACAGTGATGTTCAAGTCCCCACAGAGGTGGTGTGTGATTATAGTGATGTTCAAGTCCCCACAGAGATAGTGTGTAACTATAGTGATTTTTAGGTCTCCACAAATATAATTTGTGATTGTAGTGATGTTCATAATCCCATTGAGATAATGTGCAATTATAGTGATGCTCAAGTCCTCACAACGATAGTGTATGGTTATTTTTAACTCCCATTAGAGATAGTGTGTGAAGACAATTGTGTTCACATCCCCTCTTAAGTAGTGTGTAAAGACAATGTTCAATCCACACATGAAGTGTGTGTTAAGAGTATAATGTTTATGTCCAATCATGTCCAAACATAGATTGTGATTGATTATAGGAATATTCAAGAGCCCCACAATGATAGTGTATAAAGGCAATTATGTTCAAGTTCTCAAAAAAGACAGTGAGCAATTGTAGTGATGTTCACTTCCCAACAACAATAGTGTGTGATTATAGTGATGTTTACGTCCCCAGAGATAATGTGTAATTAGAGTGATGTTCAAGTCCCCACAAAGATAGTGTCTGAATGTAGAGATGTCCAAGACCCCACAGAGATAGTGTGTGATTTTAGTGGTGTTCAAGCACCCATAAAGAAAATATGTGATTATAGTGATTTTCAAGCACCTACAGAGATAATATGTGGTTATTGTGATTTTTAAGTCCCCATTGCAATAGTGTATGCAGAAAATTGTGTTCACATCCTCAGGGAAAGGAAATTGTGTGTAAATACAGGGTTCAATTCCACACACAGATAGTGTGTGAAGATAATTATGTTCAGAGATAATGTATGTATATTGGCATATTGTAGTCTTCACAGAGATAGGTTCTGATTACAGTAGAGTTCTAAGCTTAATAGCAATAGTGTGCAATTATAATTATGTTCAAGTCCCCACAGAGATAGGGTGTAATTATAGAGATGTTAAAGCCTCCACAAAGATAGCGTGTGATTAAAGTGATGTTAAAGTCCCCACAGAGACAGCACCATCAGAGGCACCCTTGCATACAGACAACCAGGACCATGTCCCATCTTCTGCAATGCCATCCCGGAAGTCATCGCCCCCAAGCAATCATCTCCGAGCACTACATACTCCTGGGGTACCTCAACGTCCACCTTGAGTACCCCAGTGACGCCAACTCCACCGACCTCCTGGAAAGCTTCAGCAACAGCGGCCTCAAACAGCTAGTCACCAACCCTATCCACATTGCAGAATACACGCTTGACCCCATCTTCACCTTCAGCAACAGAGCCAGACACATTTACACCACTCACCTAGTCCGACGACCACAGCATACAATTTACCATCTCCAGACCCAAATGCCCGACACCATGCCCCCCAAATCCATGTGAAGTAACTGGAAAAAGAAATCAGAAAACCAGTGAAATGACACTCTCTGCTCCCACCTCCCAGACTCTACACATAACCCTGAATAAGCAGCAAAGAGCTTCTTTCAGTGGATCACATTGCCCCCGCCAGGACAGCCAAGGTCAAAGAACAAAGCGAAAGAACAAGCTGGTTCACCAAGGAACTGCACTCCTCCAAATGCAACTGCCAACAACTTGAAAGGAAATGGCGCATCAGCAAAAAAACAGAAGACTGCACCTCATTCAGGACCGCCATCAACCAGTACCACCGCCTCCTGAAAGAAATCAAGAAGGATGCACTAGCAGACTGAATCAGAGTCAGCACAAACCACAGCAAAGAACTCTTAGCCATTGTGAAGGAGTTCACCAATCCCACAGCCACTAAGAACAACATCTCTCCTTTCCAGGAACTGTGCGACAACCTTGCAGACTTCTTCCATGACAAAATCTCAGCTATCTATGAAAACTTTGAAAGCCAACCGTACACCACAGACACCATCAACCAGCTCATATACTATCTCCATCATGAACTCTGTACACTCTAGAGCACCCAGGGACTCTTGCCCCCATCAAGTATTCAACCTTGGAGGCAGGACAATCAGCTAAAGGTTCAGGAAGGTCCTGAATACCTCAATCACTGCAGCCTCCTTCCCAGAGATCTGGAAACACGCTGAAGTGAGGCCCTCCTGAAAAAATCATCCACCGACCCAGTCAAATTGAAGAGAAACTGGCCCATCTCTCTGCCCCCTATCCAGCAAAAGTCCTAGAGAAAGCGACCAACCAGCAACTCATCCAACACCTAGAAGACCACAACCTCCTGGATTCCTCCCAATCTGGATTTCAAACTAACGACAGAACAGAGACAGCCCCACAAGGATCGTTCCTCAGCCCGACCCTCTCCAACACCTACATGATGCCCCTGGCCATCACCATTAGATCACACAGACTCAACATCATCTCCTACACCAATGACACACAGCTCATCCTCTCACTGTTCGAAGATCCCTCCATCACAAAAGCTAACTTCCACAGATGCATGATGAACGTATCAGACTAGATGAAGGACAACTGTCTCAATCTCAACATTCAAAAAATGGAAGTCTACATCTTTGGGAACAACACCTCACCATGTACTGACACGGGGGCCTGCAGGGCTCAGCACACTCTCTGCCCCAACAGATCATGCCCGCAACCTGAGCATCATCCTTGAAGAATGCAAGCTGACGCAGTCTTATCCGCCTGCTCCCACACCCTTTGCATGCTTCACAAGATCTTCCGGTGGCTCCCAGCAGACACCAGAAGGACTGTTATGCAGGCAATCATCACCAGCAGACTGGACTACAGAAACACAATGTAGGAAGTTGGCTCTGTATATAATATTTCAAAGAAGAAATAGTGTGCACAGAGTCCAAGGGTTCCCCTTAGAGGTAAGATGGTGGCAAAATTAGATAATTCTAATGCTCTATGTTGTGGTAGTGTGGTCGAGCAGTAAGCTTATCAGAGGGTAGTGTTAAGCATTTGTTGTACACACACAGGCAATAAATGAGGAACACACACTCAAAGACTTACTCCAAGCCAATAGGTTTTTATATAGAAAAATATATTTTCTTAGTTTATTTTAAGAACCGTACAGACTCATATAGAAAAATATATTTTCTTAGTTTATTTTAAGAACCACAGGTTCAAGATTTGCAGTAAACACTTTAAATGCAAGGTACTTCACTTAGATACTTTAGGAACTTTGAATAAAAGCAATATCATATATAGTCTTTGTAAAAATGGCAATAAGCTATTTTCAAAGTGGACACACTGGAAAAATCAACAGTTCCTGGGGGAGGTAAGTAAAGGTTAGATTAGGAGGTAAGTAAAATGCTTACAAGTCTCAGTTCGGGGGCATAGGCAGCCCACTGTTGGGGGTCCAAGGCAACCACAAAGTTACCACACCAGTAGCTCAGGGCCGGTCAGGTGCAGAGGTCAAAGAGGTGCCCAAAACACATAGGCGCCTATGGAGAACAGGGGTGCTCCGGTTCCAGTCTGCCAGCAGGTAAGTACCTGCATCCTCGGGGGGCAGAATAGGGGGATTTTGCAGAGCACTGGGGGGGGGGGGAGAACAGATGATGGACAGAATGCAGAACAAATCAAACATTCATCCCCAGTCACAAAGATCTGGGTTTAATCCATCGTTTTTTGCTCACTTTGGCACCCCAGGTTGGACCCAGCCATATGCAAATCAGTCTTGACCCTCTTCCTGATGAGAACAGTCCAGCCCGAACTGCCAAGCCAGGTTCTCCCTGGACCAGAAACAAGCATCCTAGGACCGGTTTCAGGGTATCACCCTTCATCAGCTAGGCTAGCTTGAATCCAGTGGCGCAGTGAGCACAGGACCCACGTCTGGGCATACCCTTCCCACTTGGGGCAACAAATGCAAAAAGAACAGATGATGGACGGAATGCAGAACAAATCAAACATTCATCCCCAGTCACAAAGATCTGGGTTTAATCCATCGTTGTTTTGCTCACCACGCCACCCCAGGTTGGACCCAGCCACATGCAAATCAGTCTTGACCCTGTTCCTCATGAGAACAGTCCAGCCCGAACTGCCAAGCCAGGTCCTCCCTGGACCGGAAACAAGCATCCTAGGACTGGTTTCAGGGTATCACCCTTCATCAGCTAGGCTAGCTTGAATCCAGTGGCGCAGTGAGCACAGGACCCACGCCTGGGCATACCCTTCCCACTTGGAGCAACAAATGCAAAAAGAATAGATGATGGACGGAATGCAGAACAAATGAAACATTCATCCCCAGTCACAAAAAACATAGGCGCCTATGGAGAACAGTGGTGCTTCAGTTCCAGTTTGCCAGCAGGTAAGTACCTGCATCCTCAGGGGGCAAACCAGGGGGGTTTTGTAGAGCACTGGGGGGGACACAAGTAGGCACACAAAACACACCCTCAGCGGCACTGGGGCGGCCGGGTACAGTGTGCAAAGCAGGCGTTGGGGTTCAGGTAGAAAACAATGAGGGACCCGGGGGTCTCTCTAGCGGTGCAGGCAGCCACAGGGGGGCTTCTCGGGACAGCCACCACCTAAGCTAGGCAGAGGGTTGCCTGGGGGTCACTCCTGCGCTGAGGTTCAGTTCCTTCAGGTCCAGGGGGCTGCGGGTGCAGTGCTGGTTCCTGCCGTCGGTGCCCTTGTTACAGGCAGTTGTGGTCAGGGGTAGCCTCTGGGTTCTCTCTGCAGGCGTCGCTGTGGGGGCTCAGGGGGGGTCGTCTCTGGTTACTCACGGGCTCACAGTCACTGGGGAGTCCTCCCTGTGGTGTTTGTTCTCTGGATCTCGAGCCGGGGGCGTTGGGTGCAGAGTGTGGAGTCTCACGCTTCTGGCGGAAAACGTGCAGTCTTTGAAAGTTGCTTCTTTGTTGCAAAGAAGTAGCTGGTTTTGAGCAGGGCTGCTACTCATGGGAGTTTCTTGCTCCTTTAGTTCAGGGCAGTCCTCTGAGGCTTCAGAGGTCGCTGGTCCCTGTTGGATGCATCGCTGGTTGCAGATTTTCGAAGTTGGAGACAGGCCGGTAGGGCTGGGGCCAAAGCAGTTGTCATCTTCCTCCTTCTCTGCAGGCTTGTAGGTCAGCAGTCCTTCTTGTTTCTTTGCAGGAATCTGATTTCCTGGGATCTGGTGTGCCCGTAAATACTGAATTTAAGGGTGTGTTTAGGTCTGGGAGGGCAGTAGCCAATGGCTACTGTCCTTGAGGGTGGCTACACCCTCTTTGTGCCTCCTCCCTGTGGGGAGGGGGGCACATCCCTAATCCTATTGGGGGAATCCTCCAAACTCAACATGGAGGATTTCTGAAGGCAGGGGTCACCTCAGCTCAGGACACCATAGGGGCTGTCCTGAGGGGTGGGTGACTCCTCCTTGTTTTTCTCATTATTTCCTCCAGCCTTGCCACCAAAAGTGGGGGCAGTGGCCGGAGGGGCGGGCATCTCCACTAGCTGGGATGCCCTGGGGCGCTGTAACAAAAGGGGTGAGCCAGGTGTTACAGTTCCTGGAGGGGGAGGTGTGAAGCACCTCCACCCAATACAGGCTTTGTTCCTGGCCAGAGTGACAAAGGCACTCTCCCCATGTGGTCAGCAACAGGTCTGGTGTGTGGCAGGCTGGCAGAAACTGGTCAGCCTACACTAGAAGTCGGTTTGGTATTCAGGGTGCATCTCTAATATGCCCTCTGGGTGTATGTTACAATAAATTGCACACTGGCATCAGTGTGCATTTATTTTGCTGAGAAGGTTGATACCAAACTTCCCAGATTTCAGTGTAGCCATTATAGAACTGTGGAGTTTGCGTTTGACAGACTCCCAGACCATATACTCTTATGGCTACCCTGCACTTTCAAAGTCTAAGGTTTTGCTTATACACTGTAGGGGCATAGTGCTCATGCACATATGCCCTCACCTGTGGTATAGTGCTCCCTGCCTTAGGGCTGTAAGGCCTGCTATAGGGGTAACTTACCTATACCACAGGCAGGGTGAGGTTGGCATGGCACTCTGAGGGGAGTGCCATGTCAACTTAGTCTGTTTCTCCCCACCAGCATACACAAGCTGAGAGGCAGTGTGCATGTGCTGAGTGAGGGGTCCCCAGGGTGGCATAAGACATGCTGCAGCCCTTAGAAACCTTCCCTGGCATCAGGGCCCTTGGTACCAGGGGTACCAGTTACAAGGGACTTATCTGAGTGCCAGGGCTGTGCCAATTGTGGAAGCAAAGGTAACGTTTTAGGGAAAGAACACTGGTGCTGGGGCCTGGTTAGCAGGATCCCAGCACACTTTGAATCAAAACTTAGCATCAGCAAAGGCAAAAAGTTAGGGGGTAACCATGCCAAGGAGACATTTCCTTACACACACACCCCCCCAAATGAAAGAGGATGAGACTAACCTTTCCTAAGAGAGTCTTCATTTTCTAAGTGGAAAAACCTGGAAAGGCCATCAGTATTGACATGGGCAGTCCCAGGTCTGTGTTCCACTATTAAGTCCATTCCCTGTAGGGATATGGACCACCTCAACAGTTTAGGGTTTTCTCCTTTCATTTGCATTATCCATCTGAGAGGACTGTGGTCAGTTTGAACTATGAAGTGATTACCAAAAAGGTATGGTCTCAACTTCTTCAGGGACCAGACCTGCCTCTCAATGGCACTCCAAAGCTGCTCCCTGGGGAGTAACCTCCTGCTAATAAAAGCAACAGGCTGGTCAAGGCCATCATCATTTGTTTGGGACAGGACCGCTCCTATCCCATGGTCAGAGGCATCTGTCTGCACAAATAACTGCTTAGAGTAATCTGGAGCTTTCAAAACTGGTGCTGTGCACATTGCTTGCTTCAGGGTGTCAAAGGCCTTTTGACTGTCTACTGTCCAGTTAACTTTCTTAGGCATTTTCTTGGAGGTAAGTTCTGTGAGGGGTGTCACTATTGATCCATATCCCTTCACAAACCTCCTATAGTACCCAGTCAAGCCAAGGAATGCCCTAACTTGAGTCTGGGTTTTTGGAGCTACCCAGTCCAGAATAGTCTGGATCTTGGGTTGGAGTGGCTGAACTTGGCCTCCACCTACAAGGTGTGCTAAGTAAACCACAGTACCCTGCCCTATCTGATATTTAGATGCCTTGATAGAGAGCCTGCTGCTTGTAGGGCCTGCAAAACCTTCTTCAGGTGGACCAGATGATCCTGCCAGCTGGAGCTGAAGACAGCAATATGCACTAAAGGACTCTCAAGCCAAGCCAGCAAGGACTTGATTCACCAGCCTTTGGAAGGCGGCAGGGGCATTCTTTAAGCCAAAGGGCATCACAGTAAACTGGTAGTGCCCATCATGTGTAGAGAATGCTATTTTCTCTTTTGCTCCTGGTGCCATTCTTATTTGCCAGTACCCTGCTGTCAAGTCAAAGGTACTCAAGTATTTGGCAGCACCCAATTTGTCAATCAGCGCATCTGCCCTTGGAATGGGTTGAACATCTGTCTTGGTGACAGAATTAAGCCCTCTGTAGTCCACACAGAACCTCATCTCTCTCTTGCCATCTTTTGTGTGAGGTTAGGAGACTAAGACCACTGGGCTAGCCCAGGGACTGTCAGAGTGCTCAATCACTCCCAACTCCAGCATCTTGTGGACTTCCACTTTGATGCTTTCCTTAACTTAATCAGACTGTCTGAATATCTTGTTTTTGACAGGCATGCTGTCTCCTGTATCCACATCATGGGTACACAGGTGTGTCTGACTAGGGGTTAGGGAAAAGAGCTCAGCAAACTGCTGGAGGACTTGCCTGCAGTTAGCTTGCTGTTGGCCAGAGAGGGTGTCTGAATAGATCACTCCATCTACTGTGCCATCATTAGGGTCAGTGTAGAGGAGATCAGGGAGAGGTTAACTCTCTGCTTCCTGGTCCTCATCTGTAACCATTATCATGTTTACATCTGCCCTATCATGGAAGAGTTTTAGGCGGTTAACATGGATCACCCTCTTGGGGTCCTGCTGGTGCCTAGGTCCACCAAGTAGGTGACCTGACTCTTCTTCTCTAGCACTGGGTAAGGGCCACTCCATTTGTCCTGACGTACCCTGGGAGCCACAGGCTCCAGAACCCAGACTTTCTGCCCTGGCTGAAACTCAACCATAGCAGCATTTTGGTCATACCACATCTTCTGGAGTTGTTGGCTGGCCTCAGGGGTTTTGCTTGCCTTTTCCATGTACTCTGCCATCCTTGAACATAGGCCTAGTACATAGTCCACTATATCTTGTTTAGGCTCATGGAGAGTTCTCTCCCAGCCTTTTTTTACAAGAGCTAGTGGTCCCCTAACAGGATGGCCAAACAGAAGTTCAAAGGGGGAAAACTCTACTCCATTCTGAGGCACCTCTCTGTAGGCGAAAAGCAGGCAATATCAAGAGGACATCCCATCTCCTTTTGAGTTTTTCAGGGAGCCCCATGATCATGCCCTTCAATGTCTTGTTAAATCTATCAACAAGACCATTGGTTTGTGGATGGTATGGTGTGGTGAATTTGAAAGTCACCCTAAACTCATTCCACATGTGTTTTAGGTAAGCTGTCATGAAGTTGGTACCTCTGTCAGAAACCACCTCCTTAGGAAATCCCACTCTGGTAAAAATACCAATGAGTGCTTTGGCTACTGCAGGGGCAGTAGTGGACCTAAGGGGAATTGCCTCACGGTACCTAGTAGCATGACCACTACTACTAGGATATACTGATTCCCTGATGCTATGGGAGGTTCAAGTAGACCCACTATATCTACTCCCACTCTTTCAAAGGGGATCCCCACCACTGGAAGTGGAATGCGGCCGGGCTTTGGATAGCCACCTATCTTACCACTGGCTTGACAGGTGGCACAGGAGGCACAAAACTCGGTTACCTTCTGGGACATATTGGGCCAATAAAAATGGTTGACTAACCTCTCCCATGTCTTGGTTTGTCCCAAATGCCCAGCAAGGGGAATGTCATGGGCTAGGGTCAGAATTAACTCCCTAAACTCCTGAGGCACTGCCACTCTCTTAGTGGCACCAGGTTTGGGATCTCTTGCCTCAGTGTAAAGGAGTCCGTCTTCCCAATAGACCCTGTGGGTTCCACTGACAATTCCTTTTTCTTGTTCAGCTGCTTGCTGTCTTAGGCCTTCAAGAGAGGGACAAGTTTCTTGCCCCTTGTACAGCTGTTATCTTGAGGGTCCACCTGGGCCCAAGAGATCAACCTGATAAGGTTCTAACTCCATGGACTCAGTTCCCTCAGTGGACAGAACTTCTTCCTGGGAAGAGAGGTTCTGTTTCTTTTTCTGTGCTGATGCTGGTTCCCCAGTCTTCTTTCCTTTCTCTTGAAAGGTTGGGCCATTATTCCAGACTCCAACACTTCTTTTTCACCCTGAGCCCTGCACTGTGCTCTTGTCTTGACACACACCAGTTCAGGGATACCCAGCATGGCTGCATGGGTTTTGAGTTCTACCTCAGCCCATGCTGAGGACTCCAGATAATTTCCAAGCAGACATTCTACTGGCATAGCAGACAAGACTACCACCTGTTTCAGGCCAGTGACCCCTCCCCACTTTAAAGTTACCATAGCCATGGGATGTACTTTAGTCTGATTGTCAGCATTGGTGACTGGATAAGTTTGTCCAGTCAGTTACTGTCCTGGGGAAACCAGTTTGTCTGTCACCATAGTGGCATTGGCACCTGTATCCCATCAGGGATTCTACTCTAGTCCCGTTATTTAAGAGCTGCTGCCTATATTTTTGCATGTTAGGGGGCAAGCAGCTAGTGTGTCCAGGTCCACCCCACCCTCCGAGACTAATGTAGCTTCAGTGTGATCCCTGATTTGCTCTGGACACACTGTTGATCCCAACTGGAGACTGGCTACTCCAGTTCTAACTGGAGAAGTAGTTGAAGTGGAACCTTTCTTGGGACAGGCATTGTCTCCAGTTTGGTGTCCATGCTGGGTACAGCTGCAACACCAGGCCTTTTTGGAATCAAAGTTTTTACCCTTGTACCCAGATGAGGATTGTGAAGAGGCTTTGGACCCACCCTCCTGTGCAGGTTTTTGGGGCCCTGTAGAAGACTTTACTTTTTCCCTTGGATCTCTTAACACTCTTCCCCTGGGGAGGTTTTGTGACCCCCTTCTTTTGGTCACCCCTTGTGGAAGTCTTGGTCACTCTTGTCTTGACCCAGTAGTCTGCCTTCTTTCCCAATTCTTGGGGAGAAATTGGACCTAGGTCTACCAGACGCTGATGCAGTTTATCATTGAAACATTTACTTGAAAGGTGTTCCTTCATAAACAAGTTATACAGCCCATCATAATCATTTACACCACTGCCATTAATCCAACCATCTAGTGTTTTGACTGAGAAGTCAACAAAATCAACCCAGGTCTGGCTCGAGAATTTTTGAGCCCCCCTGAAACTAATCCTGTACTCCTCAGTTGAGAATACAAAGTCCTCAATCAGGGTAGCCTTCATGAGGTCATAGGATTTGGCATCTTTACCAGAGAGTGTGAGGAGTCTATCCCTACACTTCCCAGTGAACATTTCCCAAAGGAGAGCACCCCAGTGAGATCTGTTTACTTTTCTGGTTGAACAAGCCCGCTCAAAAGCTGTGAACCATTTGGTGATGTCATCACCATCTTCATATTTTGTTACAATCCCTTTGGGGATTTTTAGCATGTCAGTATTTTCTCTGACCCTATTTATGTTGCTGCCACCATTGATGGGAGCTAAACCCATCTCTTGTCTTTCCCTCTCTATGGCTAGGAGCTGTCTCTCCGAATCCAATCTTTTGGCCATCCTGGCTAACAGGAGGTCATCTTCATTGAGGCTGCCCTCAACGCTTCCAGAGTTACTGGACTTCCCTGTGGAAGAACCAGTATCTCTGACTATCACTTGTGGAGTCAGGGTTGGAGGGACCCTGGCCTCCCTAACTAGGACAGAAGGGAGGGAATCATCCTCCTGCTCACTAGCTTCCCCTTCTGTAGGTTTATCTTCAGAGGGGTGGTCTCTTGCAAACTCTGCCAAAAGCTCCAGGAGCTTAACTTTGGTAGGATTTGATCCAGTCTTTATATTTTTTAGTTTACAGAGAGTCCTTAACTCTGACATCCCTAGATGCAGGTAAGGGGTGAGGTTGAGTTCCACCACCATCTCTTCTGTGCTAGACATTATTTTTCTAAAAGTTGGGATACTTCTTAAGAATCTAAAACTATTTCTAGAACTTAATCCAAACGTTTACAAAACTTTTAAACTCTAAAATAAATGCTAAGAGGGACTTACACAAGGCCCTAGCAGGACTTTTAAAAATTTAGAAAAATAGCTCAAATTGCAAAAATCAGTTTCTAATGACAATTTTTGGAATTTATTTGTGTGATCAGGTATTGGCTGAGTAGTCCAGCAAATGCAAAGTCTTAGACCCCACCGCTGATCCACCAATGTAGGAAGTTGGCTCTGTATATACTATTTCAAAGTAAGAAATAGTGTGTACAGAGTCCAAGGGTTCCCTTTAGAGGTAAGATAGTGGCAAAATTTGATCTTTCTAATGCTCTATTTTGTGGTAGTGTGGTCGAGCAGTAGGTTTATCAGAGGGTAGTGTTAAGCATTTGTTGTACACACACAGGCAATAACTGAGGAACACACACTCAAAGACCTACTCCAGGCCAATAGGTTTTTGTATAGAAAAATATATTTTCTTAGTTTATTCTAAGAACCACAGGTTCAAGATTTGCAGTAAACACTTTAAATGCAAGGTACTTCACTTAGATACTTTAGGAACTTTGAATAAAAGCAATATCATATACAGTCTTTGTTAAAATGGCAATAAGCTATTTTCAAAGTGGACACTGGAAAAATCAACAGTTTCTGGGGGAGGTAGGTAAGGGTTAGATTAGAAGGTAAGTAAAACACTTACAAGTCTCAGTTCGAGGGCATAAGCAGCCCAACGTTGGGGGTTCAAGGCAACCCCAAAGTTACCACACCAGTAGCTCAGGGCCGGTCAGGTGCAGAGGTCAAAGAGGTGCCCAAAACACATAGGCGCCTATGGAGAACAGGGGTGCTCCGGTTCCAGTCTGCCAGCAGATAAGTACCTGAGTCCTCTGGGGCAGAACAGGGGGGTTTTGTAGAGCACTGGGGGGGACACAAGTAGGCACACAAAACACACCCTCAACGGCACAGGGGTGGCCGGGTGCAGTGTGCAAAGCAGGCATCGGGTTTCAGGTAGAAAACAATAGAGGGACCTGGGGGTCACTCTAGCAGTGCAGGCAGGCACAGTGGGGGGCTTCTCGGGACAGCCACGACCTGGGCTAGGCAGAGGGTCACCTGGGGGTCACTCCTGCACCGAGGTTCGGTTCCTTCAGGTCCCTGGGTGCAGTGCTGGTTCCAGGCGTCGGGTCCCTTGTTACAGGCAGTCGCGGTCAGGGGAAGCCTCTGGATTCTCTCTGCAGGCGTCGCTGTGGGGGCTCAGGGGGGGTCATCTCTGGTTACTCACGGGCTCATAGTCGCTGGGGAGTCCTCCCTGTGGTGTTTGTTCTCTGGATCTCGAGCCGGGGGCGTCGGGTGCAGAGTGTGGAGTCTCATGCTTCTGGCGGGAAACGTGCAGTCTTTGAAAGTTGCTTCTTTGTTGCAAAGAAGTAGCTGGTTTTGAGCTGGGTCACTGCTCATGGGAGTTTCTTGGTCCTTTAGTCCAGGGCAGTCCTCTGTGGCTTCAGAGGTCTCTGGGCCCTGTCGGATGTGTCGCTGGTTGCAGGTTTTCGAAGTTGGAGATAGGCCGGTAGGGCTGGGGCCAAAGCAGTTGTCGTCTTCCTCCTTCTCTGCAGTCTTGTAAGTTAGCAGTCCTTCTTGTTTCTTCAGGTTGCAGGAATCTGATTTCCTGGGATCTGGGGTGCCCCTAAATACTGAATTTAGGGGGGTGTTTAGGTCTGGGAGGGCAGTAGCCAATGGCTACTGTCCTTGAGGGTGGCTACACCCTCTTTGAGCCTCCTCCCTGTGGGGAGGGGGCACATCCCTAATCCTATTGGGGGTATCCTCCAAACTCAAGATGGAGGATTTCTAAAGGCAGGGGTCACCTCAGCTCAGGACACCTTAGGGGCTGTCCTGACTGGTGGGTGACTCCTCCTTGTTTTTCACATTATCTCCTCCAGCCTTGCTGCCAAAAGTGGGGGCAGTGGCCGGAGGGGCGGGCATCTCCACTAGCTGGGATGCCCTGGGGCGCTGTAACGAAAGGTGGTGGGCCTTTGAGGCTCACCGCCAGGTGTTACAGTTCCTGGAGGGGGAGGTGTGAAGCACCTCCACCCAATACAGGCTTTGTTCCTGGCCACAGAGTGACAAAGGCACTCTCCCCATGTGGTCAGCAACATGTCTGGTGTGTGGCAGGCTGGCAGAAACTGGTCAGCCTACACTAGAAGTCGGTTTGGTATTCAGGGGGCATTTCTAAGATGCCATCTGGGTGTATGTTACAATAAATTGCACACTGGCATCAGTGTGCATTCATTGTGTTGAGAAGTTTGATACCAAACTTCTCAGATTTCAGTGTAGCCATTATGGAACTGTGGAGTTCATGTTTGACAAACTTCCAGACCATATACTCCCCTGCACTTACAATGTCTAAGGTTTTGCTTATACACTGTAAGGGCATAGTGCTCATGCACATATGCCCTCACATGTGGTATAGTGCACCCTGCCTTAGAGCTGTAAGGCCTGCTAGAGGGGTGACTTACCTATGCCACAGGCAGTGTGAGGTTGGCATGGCACTCTGAGGGGAGTGCCATGTCGACTTAGGCTTTTTCTCCCCACCAGCACACACAAGCTGAGAGGCAGTGTGCATTGCTAAGTGAGGGGTCCCCAGGGTGGCATAAGACATTCTGCAGCCCTTAGAGACCTTCCCTGGCATCAGGGCCCTTGGTACCAGGGTTACCAGTTACAAGGGACTTATCTGAGTGCCAGAGCTGTGCCAATTGTGGAAGCAAAGGTACTGTTTTAGGGAAAGAACACTGGTGCTGAGGCCTGGTTAGCGGGGTCCCAGCACACTTTCACTCAAAACTTAACATCAGCAAAGGCAAAACGTTAGGGGGTAACCATGCCAAGGAGGCATTTCCTTACACATGCTCTATGTAGGAATCTATGTAGGAATCACACCATGCCTCCTGAAGAGACACCAGACAGTACAGAACTTAGTGGCAAGACTCGTACTCAACCTCCCCAGAAGGACCCACATCACACCCCATCTCAAAGAACTACACTGGCTCCCGATTCAGAAGAGATGCCAGTTGAAGATGCTGACCCACGCCTACAAGGTCTTGCACAACGAAGGACCAGCATACTTCACAAACACCTGACCTTCCACCAACTGACCTGACACCTCTGATCATCTTCCCTCGCAGACGCCCCATGGATCAGTCGAGCCAACAGCAGAGAACGCTCCTTCTCACACCTAGCAGCCAAGGTTTGGAACAACCTCTCCCTGCACCTCAGGACCGCACCGTCACTCCAGCGATTCAGATGAGTACTAAAGACCTGAATATTTGAATGATCATTCCTCCAAGGAGTAGCATACAGCTCCAGCGCCTTCAGACTCTCACATATGATTTGCAGCGCTCTATAAATGTTTGATTGATTGTGTGATTATAGTGATTTTCAAGTCTTCACAAAGAAACTGCACGATTATAGTGACGTTTAAATCCCCAAAGAGATAGTCTGCAATTATAGTGATGTTCAAGTCCCCACAAAAATAGTGTATAGTTATTGAGATTTTCAAGTCCCATGGAGATAGTTTGTGAATACAATAGTGTCCATGTCCCCTCTGAAATAATGGGTAAAGAAAATGTTCACTCCATACACCATGTGTGACAATTGTGATGTTCATGTCCAAACACACATTGTGTGCAATTATAGGACTGTTTGAGTCCCCACAGAGATAGTGGTCAAAGGCAATTATGTTCAAGTTCCCATGAGGATAGTGAGTGGTAATAGTGACGTTCAAGTCCCTACAATGATAATGTGTAAATATAATGATGTCCAAGTCCCCACAGAGATAGTGTGTGATTATATTGTGGTTCAAGTCCTGTCAAAGACAGTGTGTGATTATAGTGATTTTCAAGCGTCCACAGAGTTATGTGGTTATTGTGATTATCAAGTCCTCATAGTGATATTGTGTTCAAATCTACACACAGATGGTGTGTGAAGACAATGATGTTCGTATCCAGAGATAATGGGCTCGATTCACCAAGGTAAACTTAGGTTTTTGGTCTAAACTTATACGAAACGTCTACATTTATATCTTTGGTAAGTCACAAAGGGCATTTACAAGCAGTATCTTTAGGGTCCGCACACAGGTGGAGATCCACCCCAAGTGCGGACCTAAATATACTACTCGTAAATGCCCTTTGTGAATTCCCAAAGTCATACACTTGAAGTTTAGATCAAACATCTAAGTTTACCTTTGTGAATCGGGCCCAATCTATTTATATTGGCATGTTCTAGTCTCCACATAGATAGTGGGTGATTATAGTGATGTTCCAGGCCCTACAGAGATAGTAAGTGACTATAGGGATGCTTAAGTCCCACAAAGATCATGTGTGAAAGCAATCATTTTCAGGTCCCCACAGTGATAGTGTGTAAAGATAATGTTCAGGTTCCATCCAGTATGTGATGATAATGATGTTCAGGTCCAAACAGAGACAGTGTGTGAATATAGGCATTTTCGAGACTCTATACAGATAGTGAGTGATTGTTGTGGTGTTCAAATCTCAAAAAAATAGTTTGTGATTATTGTGTGGTTATAGATTGTTCAAGTCCCCACACAGATAGGAACCTGTATACAAATAGCATTTTATAGTAGTGAGAGTGAGGAGTTTGAAGAGGGTGTGTTTGTGTGTGGGTAGCCAGTGGAAGTCTCCGAGTTGTTGGGTATGAGCATGCTGAGTATGAGGTTAAGAGGGAGTCTTGCTGTTGTGTTTTGAATGACCTGGAGTCTTTTGGTGAGATGCACAGTTATTCCGCTGTAAAAGGCATTCCTTTAGCACAGTTGACTGGTGATTTGTGCTTGAGAGGTGGGTCTTTGGGTGTTCAGTGGTAGCTATCTGAAAACTTTCTTCTTGAGTTTGAGAATGTAGAAGCAGGTAAAGGCAATCTGTCCGACCTGGTTAGATGTTGAGATTTGCTTGTCGATCGCGATCACCAGAATTCTCAGCGAGTTTGACTGGAAGGGTTTGGTCAAAATTCTGAGGGTGACAAGGGTGAAGACCAGAGGAAGGTGTCTTGTCTGAGTTGAGTTTATGTAGTCAGTCCTCATCTGGTTTACAACTTCTGACATCCAGTTGGTGAACTTCAGTTGGGCGTTAGAGGTGTTGTCAGAGAGGGCAAGGGTGAGCTGGGTATCGCCTGCATAGAATACTATGTTGAGCCCATGGGATCGGATGAGGATGGCAAGCAAGGTCAGGTAGAAGTTGAAGGATGTCAGTCTGAGGGAGGATCCTTGAAAGACTCCACAGATAAGATTGGAGGCAGAGGACAAGTACAGAGCCAGGCGTAGGGGTTGGCAAGAATGTTTCTGAGTATCCTTTGTCCATGATTAGATTAATATCATCAATGGCGACGATGAGGGCAGTCTCGATGCTGTGGTTCAGTCTGAATCCTGATTTAAAGAGTTCCAGGAGACGGTTGTATTCAAATGGTCCCTATTGTTGATGATTTTTACCAAAACGTAGCCTGGATCAGAGAGGAGGGAGAAGGGTCTGAAGTTTGCCAGGGTTTTTGGGTCTGCTGAAGTGTTTCTTAGGAAAGGTGGAATATTGACGTGTTTCCATGAGTTCAGGAAGGTAGCTATAGCAAGAGACTCATTGAGGGGCGGTGTCAGGACACTGCAGATGGGAATGAATCATTTTTTTAAAGATGTAGTGCAACCCGAGCAAACTCACAAGTGGATGGATGCATCGTGATCTCAATTTACTGAAGAATGATGGTTGACCAGCACGTCAGTGTGGTTTCTTTAGTAACCTTCTCATCAGAATCACAGATGGTGATCATTTAGAGATCCATTTGGGGTGCAAAGTTGTTTTATATGGTGATGGGTTTGGTGCTGATATAGTGCAAGAGCTACAAGCAGAGATCGTGTGTTGGAGTGATGGCCATGGAGCTGGTGGTGAGAGATATGAATTTCTTCACAATGGTGAAGATTTCCTTTGCATTTTTGAAGCTGTTTTCAATTTGTTCTGTGATTGTGGGTTGCTTAGTGAAGTTGTTGGTAATAGATCCAGGGGGCTGCTTTGTATGTGTTCCTGTTGGTGTCATCATGGGTCCGTTCCCAGTCATATTCAAACTGTTTGCAGTGGTGTTTAAAGAGTCTAAGGTCATCCATATACCAGCTTGTCTGTGGCTTGGCCCATTCTGTAGGGATTAATTTGAGTGGCTCAAGGGTTTATGAGCAGGAAGTGATTCAGGTGGTAAATTTGAAATGGAGTGGGTAAGTTTGTTGTAGTGTTGCAGGCATCGAGATAGGAATCCTGAGGCCCATACTTCCTTGCTTACCTAGTTTCATTTTTATCCTTTTTCTTGGTGAACTTGAAAGATCATTTTGGCACTCTGCAATGATTGAATATTTTCAAGATCCATAAATTCCTCAATAAATGCCATATTGTTACCTGGTGGGTGGCATTTAATCGGAAAGTGGGTAATAATGTGTGTGTAGAAGCATAAGATAAGCATTGAAATATGGAAAAAGAGCAGTTGGTGGCTCCCTGCATAGTAAGGAGTCTGGTAAGATGGCAGTGATGCCTCACATCACTCACAATAATTTCGGATGATGGAGTCATTTGGAGGAAGTAAAAGGTCCACTATTTTGTGTGATATGTCATTGCTTGGCTACTAAAAGTCTGCGACAGGGAAACTGCTCTGTGTCTGGCCCAAGAGAAGGTGCCACTACACCATGAGGGCTATTCCATCTCCATCTTCTCTGACTTTAGTGTGTTGGTACAGGAGGCGTGCAATAAATTTGTTGAAGTAAAACACTCAGGGGGTCATTCCAACCCTGGCGGTCGGTGTTAAAGCGGCGGCCAACCCGGCAACAGACGGGCGGTAAAAAAAATGGAATTCTGACCCTGGCGGAAACCGCCAACAGAGACCGTCAGTTTAACACTCCGACCGCCACGGCGGGACAGACATACAGCGCGGCGGTCACCGCCAACAGACAGGCGGGAGTCAATGTACCGCCCACCGTATCACAACCCACCAATCTGCCACCTTTTCCGGGCGGTAGCCCCGCCTATAAAAACACGGCGGAAACAGCCATTTCAAATGGAAAACGCTCACCTCTACACACTCCACGAGGAATCTGGACAGCATGGAACCAGAACTACACATACTGACAGCTATTGTATTTCTGCTCCTCTACCAGGAGCACGAACGCCGGCGCAGAAGACAACGGTGAGTACTGCATCTACGACACAGGGGAGGGGGGAGGAGAAAAGATTACGGGCACACACATACGCGACACACCCACCCTCACCCTCACCCACCACTACACACACATCAATGTATAGCAACTACTCAGAGTGACACCCCCAAACCCCACGGAAGAATGCAAAGACAAAAGGAAATGATGAAATGTGAATTATATTGTTCGGCTGAGTTAAAAAATATCTAAAACATCTATAACTATATATATATATATATATATATATATATATATATATATATATATATATATATATATATATATATATATATATATATATATATATATATAAAAAGTCCAGTCCGAATTGTGTAACAGCCATTGTTCGTGGGCCACTGGGCCAAAACACATGGGCAAAGCCCACACAGGATACCCGAGTCCAAAGGAGAGAACACTGCAGGGGCATCAGATAGAAAAACTACAGGCACCTCAGGGGGAAGGGAAGGGGGGGCACCTCAGCCAGATGAGTCAATGACGCCAGAACCACGAGGGGCCTCCATGGCCACTGTTCAATCCTGGGGAGTGCAAAGCCACAGTCTCTCAAGTCTCTACAGTGGGTGGGTTGCCCACTGTTCAATCCTGGGGAGTGCAAAGCCACAGTCTCTCAAGTCTCTACAGTGGGTGGGTTGCCCACTGTGCCATCCTGGGGAGTGCAAAGCCACAGTCTCTCAAGTCTCTACAGTGGTTGGTTTGCCCACTGTGCCATCCTGGGGAGTGCAAAGCCACAGTCTCTCAAGTCTCTACAGTGGGTGGGTTGCCCACTGTGCCATCCTAGGGAGTGCAAAGCCACAGTCTCTCAAGTGGAGTACAGACTCCACTGGTTCTGGAGGAGGCATGGTGCCCAGAGTGCTTTGTGCAGCCCTGCCCGACATAGATGCGGGCCTGCTCCTTCTGCCAATGGGCCAGCGGTGCTTCAGACGGCGGTGCCCAGCGGAGCGGTGCTTGAGATGAAGGGCCCAGCGGAGCGGTGCTTGAGATGAAGGGCCCAGCGGAGCGGTGCTTGAGATGGCGGTGCCCAGCGGAGCGGTGCTTGAGACGGCGGTGCCCAGCAGAGCGGTGCTTGAGACGGCGGTGCCCTGCGGAGCAGTGCTTGAGATGAAGGGCCCAGCGGAGCGGTGCTTGAGACGGCGGTGCCCAGCGGAGCGGTGCTTGAGACGGCGGTGCCCAGCGGAGCGGTGCTTGAGATGAAGGGCCCAGCAGAGCGGTGCTTGAGACGGCGGTGCCCAGCGGAGCAGTGCTTGAGATGAAGGGCCCTGTTCAGCGGTTCTTGACTTGAAGGGCCATGTTCAGCGGTTCTTCACTTGAAGGGCCCTGTTCATCTGTGCTTGAGACGGCGGTGCACTGTTCAGCGGTTCTTGACTTGAAGGGTCCTGTTCAGCGGTTCTTGACTTGAAGGGCCCTGTTCAGCGGTTCTTGACTTGAAGGGCCCTGTTCAGCGGTTCTTGAATTGAAGGGCCCTGTTCAGCGGTTCTTGACTTGAAGGGCCCTGTTCAGCGGTTCTTGAATTGAAGGGCCCTGTTCAGTGGTGCTTGACTTGAAGGGCCCTGTTCAGCGGTTCTTCACTTGAAGGGCCATGTTCAGCGGTGCTTGACATGAGTGTCCAGGTCACCAGATCCGGCCATGCCATGGATTTCACTCGCCACCTGACATGTGGTTCCGGGCCCTTCCTGCCCATCTGTCTCTTCGCTTGTGAGGCCTTCCTGTGCTGCTGTACTGGGCCTGTGGGTGTCCTCCTGCACACCTGGAATGGGGCTGGTGGGGCCCTCCTGGGCAGCTGGCCTGCTGCCGGACTTGTCGGGCCTGCTGCCCTTGCCACCCTTCCCTGCTCATCTGTGGCCCTTTCCTCCATTTGGCGGTGTGCCAGGTGGCACCCCACTTCCTGACGGAGCCAGGGGAGGGATTTTGGAGGCTGCTGTCTTTGGCCTCTTGCGCCGGGCACTGGCTTTCTTGGCTTTTTTTTCAGGGGGTGGGCTGGCCGTCTCTTTGCTCCTAGCCGAACTAGCTGGCCTTGAAGGTAGGGGACTCCAAAATCCTTGGACTATGTTTTTTGTAGGTCCAGGTTTTGTGGTGGCTGAGGTGGTGATTGGAGTCTTATGAGATGGATGGGGTGGGTGAGTTGTTGGAAAGAGGTCAAGTTTGGAAAGGAAAAGTAATTTCTTAGGAGAGGGACGGGTAGGTGTAGTGGGTATGGGAGTGGAGGAAGAGGATGTGGTTGTAGGTGAGCGAAGTCTGGTGTCTTTGGGTGCAGGTGCAGGTGCTGGTGCTGGAGGCTGTCGTGAGGTGGATGGCTGTTGGGTGGGTGGCTGCCTGCGTTTGTGTGCTTTGGAAGAGGGGGTGACACTGGGAGAGGACAGAGGGGACGTGTAAATGGTAGTAGGGGTGGTGACTGCACGTGTGCGGAGTGTCCTGGTGGGTGTGCTGGTGATGGACGTAGTGGCTGAAGATGTTGTGCATGCAAGTGTGAGTGGAGACGTCACAGGGAGGGAGGAGGGAGACGAGGAGGAGGGGGACACAGAGGAGGCAGTGGCTGTTGGTATGTCTGCATGTGGATGTTGCTTGGGTGAATGCTTGTGTGATGTGTGGTGCTTATGTCTGGATGAGCTTCCCTTGGGTGTTGAGGTGTGTGCAGGCTGGTCTGATGGTGTGCTTGGGATAGGCAGAGGTACAGGGGAGTGGGACTGGGTGGAGGAAGTTGTAGGAGGGAGGCAGGAGACAGGGACAATGGCTGCCGTCAGTGCTGAGGCCAGAGCGTTGAACGATCGCTGATGGGCAGCCTGACCAGAATGAATGCCCTCCAGGTATGCATTATTCCGGTGCACCTCCCTTTCTACACCCTGGATGGCATTCAGAAGGGTAGACTGCCCAACAATGAGCGTCCTCAGGAGGTCAATGACCTCCTCACTGAGGGCAGCAGGAGTAACTGGGGCAGGGCCTGAGGTGCCAGGGGCGAAGGAGATGCCCACCTTCCTGGGTGAGCGGGCATGGGGCGAACGCTGAGGGGCTGCTGGGAGGGCGGTGCTGGTAGGGGGGGTGGCAGCTGTACCTGTTGTTGCGGGGGGCACGGATGTTGCTGCCACCACAAGGGAGCTCCCTTCCGAGGACGAGTCTGTGTCGCTGGTGTCACCACGTGTCCCTGCTGTGGAGCTCCCCTCCGTCCCACTGGTGTACTCTGAGTCCGTTGCATGGCCCTCCAGGGCCATGTGGGATGCAGCTCCCTCGTGCTCCGATGCCACTTCTCCTCCGCCTGATGATGCTAATGCACACATGAACAGGAAGACCACAAAAAAAGGGGGCGGGAAATAAAGACATGTTGAGTGCATGCATGGGCGACACCGTTGGCGGAGAGGACAGACACAGAAGCCCTCTGCACTACGCCGCGCACTTGGTGTACACCACTCAATCAGTGGGACATGGCCTACAAGCCTATGGACGACAACTGCACACATAGATGACACAGGGCCATGAATAGCTGTACTAGGCACCCTACAGAGGTGGGGGGTGGGGGCACAGGGCCATGCCTAATGGAAGGGGCCTAGCCTACAGAAATCGCCCTGGCCTAGGGAGACCCACAGCCCTCCACCCCCACCCAGACACCTCCACTGCGCGCTAAATCAGCAGAATGTGCTTGTACTCACCCCCTTGTGTCTGCTGTGATGTCCTCACGCGCCCATCCAAATCGGGGTAGGCCACCGCCGGGATCCGGAACATCAGGGGGGTCAAAGTACGACTGGCACCCCTCCTACGTTGGGAGGCCATCCCCAGCTGAGCCTCCGCCGTCTTCCTGCTCCAGCGTCGGATGTCCTCCCACCTCTTCCGGCAGTGGGTGCACCGTCTGTTGTGGACCCCCAGGGTCCGGACGTCCTTGGCGATGGCACGCCAAATGTCGATTTTCTGATGGGTGCTGACCTATGTGACATGTAGAGGGGGAGAAAAAAATCACCAACTTCTGCATGCTCAATGTGAGTGGCCCCCCCATCCCCACCCTTGCCATGTGGCACATGCTCTCATCTGTCGTTTGATGCATGGCTCATTCGCTCCCCTCCCCACCATCTTTCATTCACCCCACTCAACACAGGCATTGGCCACAAAGCATGGTCCCAGTGTACTTACCTGTTGGTCCGGAGGACCGTAGAGTAGCGCATACTGGGGGAGGACCCCATCCACAAGTTTCTCCAATTCTTCAGAAGTGAAGGCAGGGGCCCTTTCCCCAGTCGCAGCAGCCATTGTCTCTTCCAGACCGAGGTCACAACAGCACTTGCAGTATAGGTCCTCTCCTGTGGATGATCAGGTCTCGAGTGATTAAGCAGATAGAAAATGGCGGTCACGGCCGCGGCGGTGCATACCGCGACCGACGGCGCACATCCTTATTGGCTCCTGAAACCCATAGGGTTCAATGTTAACCAATGCGGCTTTGCACCGCGGTCTTCGACCGCCTACCGCCACGGTGTGCCACACCAGCGCATTGACCTCACATCCCATTGTCACACTTCACAGGTCAGGCAGCCGCCATTTCAAGGGCCCACATGGCTTAATTTCTACTGCGTCACACAGGCCTAGGCCTTGCATTGCCACTCATACAAGCCATTCAATGCATAGAGAATCGTGTACTGTGCAAGCTGTGTGAAGGTACCTGTGGGTTGCTTGACTCTATGCTCCATGTTGTACTACCTAGGCACCGTCCACTGGGACATGCGAGGAGATGGAGGAATCTTCCCGTGTACAGACCGCTGCTGGACCTGTCGACAATGGAGGAACGACATGTCATACTGACATACAGGCTTGACCGAGCCACTATACAGGAACTATGTACCCAGTTGGAGCCCGACCTGATGTCACCCATCCGCCAACCCACACGGATCCCCCCTCTAGTGCAGGTGCTGTCAGTGCTCCATTTCCTAGCAAGTGGGTCATTTCAAACAACAGTGGCCATATCATCAGGGATGTCCCAGCCTATGTTTTCCATGGTGTTGTCCAGAGTGTTGTCTGCCCTGCTGAAACACATGCGGAGCTACATAGTTTTCCCTGAGGGGGGGGATTTGCCTACAGTGAAGGGTGATTTCTATGCCCTTGGACATATCCCCAACATCATATGTGCCATTGATGGGACACATGTTGCTTTGTTCCCCCCCCAGCAGGAGCGAACAGGTGTACAGGAACAGGAAGAGTTATTATTCCATGAATATCCAGGTGGTATGTTTGGCAGACCAGTACATCTCCCATGTTAATGCCAAGTTCCCTGGCTCAGTGCATGACGCCTACATCCTGCGGAATAGCAGCATCCCTTATGTGATGGGTCAACTCCAGAGACACCGGGTGTGGCTATTAGGGGACTCTGGTTACCCCAACTTTTCCTGGCTATTGACCCCAGTGAGGAATCCCAGGACCAGGGCAGAGGAACGGTACAATGAGGCCCATGGGAGAACTAGGAGGGTGATCGAGCGAACCTTTGGCCTCCTGAAGGCCAGGTTTAGGTGCCTCCATATGACAGGTGGATCCCTAATGTACTCACCAAAGAAGGTGTGCCAGATCATCGTGGCCTGCTGTATGCTTCACAACCTGGCATTGCGACGCCAGGTGCCTTTTCTGCCGGAGGATGGTCCAGATGGTGGAGTTGTAGCAGCTGTGGAGCCTGTGGAGAGTGAAGAGGAGGAAACCGAAGAGGACGACATAGAGAACAGGAACACAGTAATACAGCAGTATTTTCAGTGACCCACAGGTAAAAAACTAACCCGTCATTTTACATATACTTCAACACTCCTATCTCTCTACTGTCTGACTTTTTTCCCCAGTGTATGGTAACTGTGTTGTGACTTTCCCTTCCGTTTTCAGAGATGTGGGCCCCACTGCGTGACATCTGCTTTGTTTCCTCATGGACTACAGCTATGTGACAGCGGTTTGTTGGCATCACAATGTGAATGGATATTTTGGCACGGTCATGTATAATACATTTGTTCAAAATCACAGCCAGACTCCAGAATGTTTTGTGCAACAAGTGTGTTTATTCAAGTGCTCTAAATGGGATGGGTGGTTGCAAATCGGTGAGGAGTGATGGTGGAGGATTGTCCATGGCAGAGTCCAGACTATCAGTATCACAGGTGCATTGTCCAAATGCCTGTGGGAAGTGGAGCAGGGGCTATTTAAAGTTGGACAGGGTGTCAATGTGGGACAGTGGGATGACAATCAGGGTGGTATCCTTTGCTGGCGGGGGTCTTGACATCTTACTCTGTCTTCTTCCTGGATCTCAGGGCCCGCTTGCGGGGTGGTTCTCCTTCTGCAGGGGGTGGGGTTCTGGTGGCCTGTTGGTCTTGTGTTGGGGCCTCCTGTCCACTAGCGCCGGTGGAGGTGGTAGGCATTTCTTGGTCCATGCTAGTGACAGGGGCCCTTTGAGGTGCCACAGTGTCCCGCAATGTGGTGACTACCTGATTCAGGGCCACTACGATGGTACCCATTGCGGAACTGATGTTTCTTAGTTCCTCCCTGAACCCCATCTGCTGTTGCTCCTGCAGAAGTTGGATCTTCTGAAACCTGGCCAGGACTGTCGACATCGTCTCCTGGGAGTGGTGGTATGCTCCCATAATGGAGGAGAGGGCCTCGTGGAGAGTGGGTTCCCTTGGCCTGTCCGCCCCCTGTCGCACAGCAGCCCTCCCAGTTACCCTGTGTTCCTGGGCCTCCGTCCCCTGGACCGTGTGCCCACTACCACTGCCCCCAGGTCCCTGTTGTTGTTGGGGTGGTGGGTTATCCTGGGTTCCCTGTAGTGGTGGACACACAGCTGATTGATGTGTCCTAGGGACAGAAGTATGGGCCCGCTGGGTGGGTGCTGTGCTGGTGTTCTCAGAGGGGGGAAGGTCTGCTGTGGTCTGTAACTGCCTGAGGGGAACCGACTGTCCAGAGGTCCCAGATGGACTGGGCTGGTCATCTAGATCCAGGTCGACAGAGCTGCTGTCCTCACTGTGGGCCTCTTCTGGGGGTGGAGTGGACATTTGTGGACCCTCCTGCGCGGTGACGTGGCATTCGGGTCCTGCAGGGGTACAAACGTATGATTATTGCTTCTGTGTGTGCCATAGTGTGCAATGGGTGGGTGCCCGTGTACCCCAGGGCTGGCATTCCTTTGTGGGGGCTATTGTGACAGTGCTTTGGGGGGTGGGATGGGTATGTGCAGTGGCCATGCATTGGTGATGGGTGTCCATGCTTTGTGGTCGGATGCAGGGCCAGGTTTTGGGATGGGTGGGTTGTGATGGTGAGACATTTGCAAGGAGTCGGTGTGATGGGGGTAGGGGTGAGGGTGGGGGTATGACTTGGCATGCAGGTGGGGTGGGGGGGATGAAGTAGTGAAGATGAGACTTACCAGAGTCCATTCCTCTAGCTACTCCTGCGAGGCCCTCAGGATGCAGGATGTTCAAGACTTGCTCCTCCCATGCTGTAAATTCTGGGGGCGGAGGTGGGGGTCCACCGCCAGTCTTCTGCACCGCGATATTGTGCCTGGATACCATGGAACGCACCTTCCCCCGTAGGTCGTTCCACCTCTTCCTGATGTCGTCCCGATTTCTTGGGTGCTGTCCCACAGCGTTGACCCTGTCGACAATTCTGCTCCATAGCTCCATCTTCCTGGCAATGGTGGTGTGCTGCACCTGTGTCCCGAACGGTTGGGGCTCTACTCGTACAATTTCCTCCACCATGACCCTTAGTTCATCATCTGAGAACCTGGGGTGTCTTTGAGGTGCCATGGGGTGGTGTAGGTGATGTGTGGGGTGGTGTGTGTGGTGATTAGTGTGGTGATATGTGGTGGTGTGTGGTGTTTTGTGCGTGGGAGTTGTGTGGGTGATGGTGTTGTGTGCCTGTGGCTGCTAGTTTGTTGATGGTGGTGTCTCTCTCTGGCTTTCGTTCGTGAATTGTTGTAGTAAGGGTTTGTGGGTGATGTGGGTGTGTATTTTATATTGTATTGGGTGTGTGGGAGTGGTGTGTGTATGTGTATCAGGTGTGTGTATTTTGAATTGTCCAATGTGATTGTGTTTTGTTCAGGTATGTGTATTTCGACCGCGGCGGTGTGTACTGCCAATCAAATACCGCAGTTGAAAGACCGCTGCGTGGATTCGTGGGTCGTAATGGCATGGGCGTATTTCTGTTGCCGTGACGGTGGAGGTTTGGTCATCGCCAGTTTCTCGCTGCCCTTTGGTGTTGCGGACTTTTGTGGATGTCTGTATTTTGGCGGTTTGCCTGTTGTGGGTCAGAATGACTGTGGCGGTTTACCGCGACCGCTGCGGTGTTATGGCGGTCTTCTGTCTGGCGGTAAGCGACTTTTACCGCCGAGGTTGGAATGACACCCTCAGTGAGCTTAACATTAAATATTCTATGCTCTATCCGGCCCGACTGAACATGGACCTGGATGGAAAATCCACATATTCCACACTGCCGCAAAAGCGGCCACATTATGCAAGACAGTGTCTGCTACAAGATCCCCTGCATGCTCAGCGGGTTAATCTCAATGACACAGGGACCCACAAGACTTCAATCAGAACTCTATCACTGACATTACTTAGATGCCTGGTGAGGCCCACTGATATTCCTTTCTTTGGGCTGTTTTGGCCACTCTTTTGTCCCAAAGGAAGTGCCCCACACTGCCATTGTTATGATATCTATTTTTTGCTCATAATGCTGATCAAATATTCCACACACTACTCAAATCATATCACTTATTTTACAGAGCATGTCCCGGAACGATGCCACTTCCCACACTGTATATTACCTGACATTGGCCCTACTTTCTTTGTTTTACCCTATTGCATTTCCCAATACGATTCTACAGTGGTTTTCTTGGGATACAAAGCACTGAAAGTTGGGGTGTTCACTATGGGTGGGGAGAGAGTATGGAGAGATTTACTGCAAGTGGACACATATGCAACTTTGATGTTAAAGCTTGTTTTTATGTGCACACACGCTCCCTGGGTTGTACACATACTAAACATTTCTATGTTTCATTGGCACTGTTCATCAGCTTAGAAAATTGATAACTTGGATTACTTGGCATATTGAGAGTCTCAACAATTGTTCTAATGCCAACAGGGCTTTATCTTATTTGGATAGACACACTGTTGACCTTTCATTTGTTCAACGAACCTACCTGTTCACCAGCTCCCAAAGCACATTTGCTCTCAGATGGGCCCCACATAGGCACTTCTTGTCATTCAGTTCCTGCGGTGGCCTGCATATTAATGTGACAACACAATCTGTTCACCCTACAAGAGAAATATGAAGATACAGAGTGGTGCTACCTATTTCTAGGTACCATGAACTCACTTTCATTGGTGTTGGTTAATTTCTATACTCCCAATAATGACGACATAGTCTTCTTTACAACTATTTCCTCCAAATTGGGAATAGCATAGACACTTTGATATGGGGAGGAGATATGATTCAGCCCATGATGACTAGCTAGGCTACTTTGGGACCAGTCGTTCCAACCACATGCAAGCTGTAAAGGTACTACGTGACAATTTTGACCTTTATGAACTGCGGGATGTATCGAGGTTCTAGCACCCTATTGGTAGGAAATACACATTCTATTCTGCACCTCATGAGACTCCGTCTTGAATTGATTGCTGGTTGGCTACCACTTAGATTAACCATTCTGTGACTGATATAGTCCACCTGCCTCAAACACTCTCATGGTCATTCACCAGTTATATTTACACTGACTGTTAGACTCTGCAGATTTACCCACCTATACTGGGGTTTCCCTGCTAATTCATTTTTAGACCTGCTCTTCAAGGAGTAGATTCGGGCTTCAATAATTCTTTCAGTTCAACTCAGATACGGTCCAATTTTTGTGGGAGGCCTTTATAAGAATCTGGCGCATATAGTGACGCAAAAGTGGCAGAGTGCAGGAGTAGCGTCTGTAATCTGATGCTACTCCAGCAATTTGTGGAGGGTCCCATGTTAAAAAGCCCATCATCACTTGAACGCCTGCTCTGAGCAGGCATGAATAAAGTGACCCTGTGAAGGTGCAGAATGGCACAGTGAAATGTAGTAAATTTCACTGCCCCAGTTCTGCATGGCTTTTAACGTGGGAACGCCCACAGGCACAGGTAAAATGTGGCACAGGGCTTTACAAACTGGCTCAATGGTTCCATTGCATCAGTTTGTAAATGTGCCCAGTGTAGGGGACTGCTTGCACCACCGCAGCATCACAAAAAAGTGATGCTACGGCAGTGCAAGGGTCTTGTATAGAATGGAGCATTCAGATGTATAGGTATGCTTCCATTTACCAGAATCCTATGGAAGTAAATTGGTTAGATTCTAGTTCCTTGTTCAATTTAGGAGCCTAAACAAGATGACAATTGAGCAACTGGGCCACTGGAAATATGAGATTGCGTAGCCGTGGCAATTTTTGCATAATTATAGATTTGCCGCATTTGCCACATAATCCATTATCTGCTACATATTCTGCAGATTTCATAAAAGAAAAATTTGTTTATAGCTTAAATGGTTCAAACGTTACTAAAATTGTAACAACACTAGTCGCTGCACAGTGGAAGGGCCATTGAAAAGCTGAACTGGTCACAATTATGTTGCTTATTCCTATGTTTTGGTGTGTGAGGTGCAAGCAATGCCCAGAGAGTGTTGCCAACTTTAAAAATGATGAAATAATGAAGTAATACTATTACAAATGTGCTGCATAATTTACCTTTTAATGCTGCATAATTTACTCAACCCTGCCACATAATTTGGCCCTCTCCTGCCGCGAAATTCCAGTGACCCTGATTATAATGAAGGATTCTTGTCCATCCTTTGATATTTATTATAGCATTTTTTCAATATTTCTTACATAGTTGCTAAAAGGAGTTCGTTATGCACCATAGACAAAAGTAAAATAACATTTTGCTTTGTAAACAATTGACCTCTTGATGACTTACAAATCTCCCTTTTATATCCCAATTCTGAATTGCCCTCCATTACCAATTTGGACAGAAGCTGGATATACCTCCTAATTGTGTTAATTCTATATGCAGTTTGATCACAACCATGGCATTCTGAGGATACATTTCACCAAATCCAACATGGAGAAATTAGAGTCTGTAGATAACCAGGTAATCAGGGAATTCACCAATGAAGTCTGCAGTGAAGCTGATTTGCATGGTAATATCTCTTCTCAGAATGAGAATCAGATGTGGAATGATTAATAGAGTCCAGTCCTGGAGATCTCTCCTTTTCTCTCTTTAACCTGTGCCTGGTCAGGACCATAAAGTTGAAACAAGAGGTCTCAGAATAGACAACTCAGAGTGGTAACAAGCTAAATGGACTATGAACATAAGAAATATGTTAAAGCGACCTGCAGAGATGCTGAAACCTGCCAGCATAGTTAAAAACATAAATTGTGTGCTTGTCTTTCACACTCCATCAACATTCACACTGCTAAATTCTGCGTCCCTTAAAATGATAACCATTTTTATACTTGGTAGCACTTTCCGGGTATTGGTTGTAGCACCAGTTTAACACCCAAATATAGCTATAAACAAATGAAAGGTGACCTGTCCAGCTTTGCAAAGGGGATTTCACTGCGTGTCAATCCCTGGCACTGCCACTGCATTTTTCGAAACTTTTGAACCATTTGACCTAGAAACAAAAACGTATTTTGTTAAAATCTGCAGATTATGCCGCAGATGATGGATCACGTGGCAAAAGTGGCAAATCTATAAGTATGCGAAAATCACAGCAGCCGCACAATCACATAATTCCAGTAGCCCTGTCCCTAGGGTTCCATTTTTGTTGATTAATAATATATTTATTGATATCAGGCTTTGAAAATGTGCGGTTGCAAACAAATCTCTCCAGTTATGTTTAACCTACCAAATGTATCAAATATTACAACTTTACATTGGCTTTCAAATTGACAAATCTAAAGATTATTTTTAACATAGATTGTGCACTGTATTGGAACCACACCAAACAGACTGCAACGTTTTCATTCGATTCTCTTTCTATAATATCCCTGTTAATATTGCATACCCTTCTTTTTATAAAACATTGAATATTTTTTAGATTGGATACTTCCCTGAATGATATGTACCCAGAATACTGTCAGCAAAAGTAAAAAGAGTTCACCAAATGAAATGGAGAATATGTTTTTTATGTCCACATTACAATCTTAATGAGACTCTTGATGTGGTAATATTTTAGCTAAACATTTCAATTTTGTGGGGTGCAGTATTTTTAAGGGGTGGGGTAGGTGCACCATTACGTGATGTCCCCTATGAGACAGAAAATTATTTCAGAAATCACTGGGGCCAATTCATAAAAGCCTGAATGGATACCTAAAGGTGTACTACAGGAAATATATCTCACATACTGTTGCATGCCTTTGAAACTAGACCCTGGAAAGCCCTTCTCCACACAGATTGCCACATGTAATTAAAAGTTTCCGATTGATTTTCTGCAGATATATTCAATATGGTTTTGCACAATGAAATGTGTCACTGAAAAATCCTATGTGCAGTATTACTTTATGTCTCAAAATGTCAGTTCAGGCAGAAACCCCTCTTTCTCCACATTCCAATGAATCTTTTTAATCGTTACCAACAACAAACAGATAGCACTGACAGAAAGCAAAACATTTTAGTTGACTGCATTTTCTTTCCAGCCCACCTCCTATTTTACTGGCATACAGATGATCAACTATCATTCCCATCGAACAATCAACTTGTGAGAGGTGTGGGGAGGGACTCATCTCTAGCCATTTCCTGAATATTGACTTGCTTTGGAATCATGTCTCTTAGTCTGTCCCAGAATTTTCTCTGTACTTAATCTAGGGTTGAGATTTGCTTACGTTTCTTAGGGCAGCCCCTGACCTCATAGACAAGATTTCCCTGAGCTACACTGATCCATATTGAACTACCAATGTGTCCAGTTAGGGATCTTTGGACTTCCCCAGAGTCTGGTTAAGTCTCAGCAGAAAATTAAAAGTTCCAGATTTATAGCATTCAATTATATTTTAATAATGTGTCATCCCCATATTCCCAGTACCACAAACTTTGCATTTAGTATTAGCATGGCCTTTAGTACTGTGTTTAAGCCTTTATGAATGCCATCATAGTGTTTCTTCAATTGAGAAGAGAACAATAATATATGCAAAAGGCCCCCCATCAGATGACACCTTGTCAGGTAAAGACCATACTCCATTTTCTTTATCTTTTTCAGCATGTTCAAGGCATCATAAAGAGGGTGTCATACTCTGATGTGCACTAATTTAGGGCCCACTTGAATAGCAATCTCACAGTCCAACTCCACATTTCTCTTGTGTCTATCACCCAAGTGGCCCTTAACCTTTCTAGAGTTCTTGGGAAATTATTAATCAGTTTTCTATAACTCATACAATCCGCCTTCATAATCAGATGCTCAGATGGCCCTGCATGTGCTTGCAGACCGACAAGGGGTCTTTGTGATTTATCACTGGTGTGGACTCACAGGATGGTCAAATTAACATCTGATGAGTTTAGGGTTAATATTTTTCCAGAATCCAAATCATTCTGCTATTACTAAGTATGGCATTGGGAGTTAGTGAGTGACAAAAATAAAACCATGTAGCTAACTTCTACAAGTTACTTCTATTGAATGTAAGATCAGGAAAATCAGCAGGACAAAAGAGATAGGAGAGAGACCTTAGAAAGGAGCTCACAGAAGTTGACTGAGACATGGTCTCTAAATATGACCACAAGTTTACTGTGGGAAGAAGAGAATGTTTTACATAAAGTAGCTTTCCATCCGTATCACACACCTGAGAAGATCAGATAGATGCTTGGATAGATTCGGGCTACAGATGCATTGGTACATCTAATGTTATGCTAGCTGAAGTTATGACTTTTGATTGATGTTCGATGCCTCTTGGCTTAGGACCTCAAAGTGGCACTTTTGGATACTTTCATCTTGGGGACCTTACCCTTATGCTCCAGGAAGGGGATACAAATAGAACTGTCACGGTTTTCAATGGGCTTACCGTCGAAGTTGAGAAGAGTTGGTGAACGGCCCCGGTTCCGGCAGGTTCTGCTCTGGCCGAGGTAGGGGCGACCCCTTCCGGTAGCCACGGTGCTGTTTGACAATAGCAAGCCACTACAGTCCGTGCCCTCCAGAAGGAGTCCCAGAGGAAAAACCCCAATAGGGTCAAAAACCTCCAACAGGAACTCCCTGAAACAGAAGGAGGACACCAAGGCGTTAGAGCTGAAGATCCGGAGTACAGGAAGACTGGAAAACGAAGACAGGTCAGGAAATACTGGATTCACAGGAAGAAACCAGTCAGAGCGTGACTACCACCAAGGAGTGTTGCAACACAATGAACAAGCAGCTGAATTCCCCTTATATCCCTCTAGACAGGAAGTAGGAAACAGGAAGTAGAAACACCACCATCTTGAATTGGGGAAAAGAGTATAATAGTGAATCAGGTACATGCGTCCAAACAAAGAAAAATAATGCATGCTGGGAAGAGAGGAAGTGGGTAGCATGCTGGGAAAGGGAAAAGGTCTGCATAAAAGCACCATCATGTGCAAGTATCCGGCTTTTGCCTGTGCATGCTGGTAAGTGCCCAAATTACATGCTGTCAACAATGTAAAGCGCACTAATGCGCTGTGCGCGGCAGGATCTAGACCCAACTCGAGGTCTTTCTCCCGACGCGTTTGTCTTTCCAGTAAAGACAAAAGAAGGGGGCGCGGCGAGTGCCGCGACCCCTGGACGAACCCGCGGCTTTCCCCGCGACCCGCACGCAAGTCGCGGCTTCCCTCGCGACTTGCATGCAGGCCGCGGCTTCCCCCGCGGTCCGCATGCCGTCCACGGCTTTCCCCGCGGCACGCAGACCGCGGTAGAATGCCGCGGCACGGCCGCCTGAGCCTGCGCCGCGGCCGCCGCGGCAAGAACTAGGTTTGAGTGCAGCCACACGACCTTAACAGCACTTATGGACAAGGTGACAATCAAAATACAGATAGAGTGGTTGTTTTACGTGTAGGGCCTGCTAGCAATTGAGAAACATAAACCTAAAGCCTTAAATTCAGAGTAGTCACATTTTTAGTACTCTTTGTCAACAGAATTTAGAGAGCTTACTTAAATGCGATAGTTATTTGAGAGTTCTCAGATCGATACCTTCAAAGGTGTCAATTTATTACAAAAAAGGAAAAACCATGTCCTCAAATGCTGATGCAGAATTACGTTGTTAGGACACAATTGATTGTTTGTTTTTTTAAATATCTTTTTACTGGCATTTCAACAACAACCAACTTCAAATTTGCACCTGACATATATCTCACATTATCTTCAAACCCCCTTCTTTTTCGTACCCATCCCTCCTTTGTTTCATCATTCATTGCCTGAGTACTCGCATTGTCCCTTGAATGAACCACCTTCTCCTCAGGAAGTTCAGAGGTCTTTCATATCTGGTCTCTATACATGTTGCTAGCAGTCCAAATTGTATCACATTTCCAGGGACAGCCTCTAGCCTTGTACGTGTCTGCCGTCATGCACCAATCTATGTCCTGCTTTCATGCCCCCATGTCTGGGGCCTGGCAGGCTCCCTATGACTTTCCTGTATTTTGTTTCGCCACCACCAGACCCAATGTTATCCATGTTTGTCTCTCCCCAGATATTCAGAACACATTGATTTGCAGAGATACTTATGACTTAGCCCCACCTCATGTCGGCACTCTACCACCATAGACCAGAATTCCTGCAATATTGGGCATTCCCAGGGGATGTGGTCTCAATTTGTCCACAATCATGCAAGCACTGGGCATCCCTTGACCTTCCCATCTTAACCATTGTCATTTGGGCGTAGTAGCAGCGGTGAAGGATTTATAGCTGGACCAGCCTAAATCCAAAGCATATGGCCACCTCTTGGGAAGCTGCCAGGCCTCCTCCCACTCTGAGTCTTCCAGTTCCCCCAGCTCTTGTTCCAACCACTCCTGTAAGTGTTTTAAGTGTGTGGAATCTAGTAGCCAGTCCTAAATCAAAGAGAACTCCAGAAGGTCCATCGCCCATGGGATCAGTGCCTAAAGTGTGTGACAAAGTTGCAGATATCTATATGTTTCCGATGGTGCTAATTGATATTCTAGTTGAAGGTCGGGCCAGATGGAAACATCTCCCTGAGTCTAAGCGTCACCCACTGCTGACATTCCTATAAGGACCCAATTGTTAAATCCAACTTGCTTCCTCATTGTGCCCAGAAGATCCATGAGCCAGACTGGAGTGGCCCATGTAATTGTGTTTTTTCGCTCAAGAAATGCTGTAACTGCATTACTGCCCTTCGAAAGGGACCGGCCAATCGTTTTGTCTAGTCCCCCAAAATAGGGTGTTTAGGTATCCCTGTGGTCCCAGCACATACCTAAGCAATCTGAATGCTGGTTATGTCTGTGGAAGGAAATCGCAATTATTGGTCATACCCGTTAGTACTTCCAAACATCTGGCACTGCAATGCCCCCATTGTACCAACCCCTTGTTAACTTAGTTAGCGCTGTACGTGCTGGGCCGCTATCCCACCCCAAGCAGTGAACCTTCCCCTCAATCACCCAGAAGTAAGATTTGAGGACCTCGTATGGGGTGTTTTGTAGTGCATGAATATGAAGTGGGCTAGAGCCATTATTTTGAAAAGCACCACCTTGCCTAGCACTGAGAGCAGCAAAGCCCTCCATTGCCTGCACATCTTGTCGTAGCCTATCTAGTAGTGGAGCTAGATTGCTCCTAAAAGAGAGGTCAGCAACTAGTGTGGTGTAGATCTCCAGCCATTGGAAGCCAGTGGTGGTCACTGTTGCTGGGCCATTTCAATATCTATTTGAGAGAATGAAATACTTTAATAACTTTTTCTAGCCTCTACTGTGCATACCGGTGACTATTTGTTTTATTCTAATACTCTCCTAAATTCTGTGCTGCATAAGGATGACCCTAAAGGGCATATTTACAAGCCCCTTTCGCCTCCTTGTGCCACATTAGCATCATATTTTACGCTAATGTGGCATTAAGTAGGCTTTTCAGACACGCCATATTTACAAAGTGGTGCAATGCTTGCATTGTGCCACTTTGTAACCCCTTGCACCACAATATGCCTGTGCCAGGCATAAAGTATGCAAGGGGGGCGTTACGGTGCTGGGAGGCCCGAAAAAATGGCTCAGTGACATTTACAAGATTTCGCTGTGCCATTTTTTGCACCATTTTTAACATCTGCTCAGAGCAGGCATTATAATGACGCGCCCATTATGTTCAATGGGACTCCCAGTGATTTGCTGCACTAGTGTCAAAATTGTTGACACTAGTGTAGCAAAGCACCACAATAGCGTCACAAATGTTGATGCTATTGTGCTAACGACCGCCATGGTGCACAATGTTGTAAATATGGCTGGTAGGGCGGTGTTCAAGAAAAGTGGCCCATCATCTATGATGCACCACTTTCTTGTAAATTTGACCCTACGTTTCTTTCTGATATTGTCCTTTAGTTTTACAAGTTCTTCCTATAAATTTTATGTAGCTGTGTCTATCTTGTTTACTAAATCTTGTCATATATACTCAATAGCTCACACACGAGCCACACTCCCTTTCCTGGTCTGGTGGTTATTATTTACAAAAATAATATCCAAATAAGGCGCTACCCATTCCTTCATAAAAGTGCCCCACCCCCTCAAAGCACTATTTATCTCTATTGTAAAGTCTCTTTCAAGTTCTGACTACACCTCACAGAGGTGTCCCATCCTATTCCTAGAGAGGCTTTTTAGCTCTTACATAAGCTTCATGTTCTGCCCGAGAGTTAGCACACCGTGGCTGTTCAAAGATCCCGCCCTTCACACAAGGGTTTAGGTGCAGCAGGTGCAATATTTTGTGCCTCTCTCCCGGTGCACTGCAGGATCAGATGGCAACACCCATTGTCAGTTAGCCTCAACCCATTCTGCCTCTGTCCTGTTTGAAGATGTTACTGAAGGCTGAATGAGTGAGCACTGGAAGAAGCACCCAGTGCCCCAGCCCTATGCTGGCACCATGTCAGCATAGGGCTGCCTCTCGCCAGTGCCCAGAAGCAAGGCAATGCTTCCTATTTTTCTGTCTTCTTGTATACTTAAAATAATGGTATCCTTGCAAGCCTCCACCACCTCTAACCCACAGGCTACATTTCACAGGGATGTATACTTCACTAACAAATTAATGTTTGATAGTAATATGATGGTCCACACTTTAGTGGGTTGGTGGCGCTGCTATTTTTTTAAAAAAAAGAATGGTAAGACCAGGTAAAAGATCAAGTGTATTATAATTTAGTCACACTGTTCCAAAGTAGAATCTGGTACAATAAGTAGGAGATAAGTAGAAGCCTTGGCATGACTTGAGCTACTAGGGTGTCAACAGAGATGCAGGTACACACGCATCTCAGCAAATCATGCTGGAACACTCTGTTCTGTTTTAGTAGTTTATGATCATGTGACCAGCAGGTTATAGATAGTATTTTTCAGCAGGCAAAATAACTATCTAAGATATGTTATGACTTTTCAAACCTGTGATTAGTACATTGCACAAAGCTATCTGCAGCAAGTGCATTAACCACCTGAGACATACTGCTAGTAGTGTACACTAGGACTTTAAAAATATATATATATTTGGGATTTGGAAAACTAGAACTAGATCTGCAATTGTTCTAAAAGTGATTTTGCACTTAGAAAATAGTGGCACTATTGCACCAAAAACCGCAGTAAATCCCCTAACTGTATCTGAACTTCCTGCAATTAGCCGCAACAATTTGGTGCTCACTTTGCACCAATTAATAATTTCAAGTAATTCTCTTTAGCTTAACAAAAATAAAAACACTGCAGTCGTTATATGTGCTCATCAGACAGCACATCAAATAAATACACATTCAGAAAGTGTAAAGACATCATCCATATCAATAGGGAGATGAACAGGTTTCTTTTCATGTCCATTGCAATGTATAAAATTATTTCAGATAACAATCAAGAAAATAATTGTAATAACTAAACCATGCATAATCACACAATGTGTCTTTGTGTGCCTTAGTAAAAAACAAAAATGTTTTTTTATTGGGGCTGCGCCACACAAGTAACACAACCATGACACAAAATCATAGCAAATTTGACTTATGGGCTTAGAAACAAAGGGACAGATTTACAAAGATGTGACACAGCACAACTCAGCAAGACAACTTGCTGCACTGCACTTTGGTGCAAGGGTGCCTGCTTTGTAGGCAGGATTGTTTTTCAGGATTGATTTTGGGCAAGAAGGAACAACTTCCTGCACAAAAAGAACCCTAAAAGGTGTTTTCCTTTTTCTAAGTGGGCTGCAGAATGCAGCACATGTAAAGAGGAAAAAGCAAGGAGAATGTTACTTTTCCTCATTGCTCCGTTCCTCCCCTGCTATGGCGTACCTTTTTGATGCATTCCCAGGTTTACAACTGGTAGAAAATATGCAATTGTGGCACAAAGCATAGGTTGATGCGTGGGAACACCCACTCTTCACCCATGGAAAGCCTTCCCAAGGTAGAGTCATGCAAGGCAGCAACTTGCGCTGAGTTGCTTTACTTCAGATTTACTATAATACAAGGTGGCTCTCCATGGCATAGTAAATCTCACTTAAAGCTTGCGTTGCACTTGCATCACTCTGAGTGCCACAAGGGCAATGCAATCCTTTCGTAAACCTTAACCAGAGTCTGTAGTGGATAGAATGATATAACCACTGTGTTGTTACTCTGTTGTAGAAAACATCCACAGCATAAATGTCAACTTTATTATTATGTTTAGCATATTTAGAGTGTTCCCCACATATTGTTCTTTTCATAAATAACAGTACCTATTGGTAACATATGGGAAATCTTATCTCTTTCATAAACAAGAAATAATGCTTTGTAGGCAACAGAAAGACTGGCTATTATCTTTGAGGTTTTACACCCCACCACCCTCAAAGAATATTTCTTGATTGTTCGGCTAACCTCTGAAATTCAAAGTATGAAGATGATGTACTTGAAAATTGGAAACCATGCTGAGCCCATATAGTGGTATGTGAGGCTCTTTTCTAAATGTTACAGCATTCCAATAAAACAGTAAATATTCTCACACTGTCATTGTTACTGCTTATATATTAGGGGTTGAAGCAAGCAAACATTACTCTGCATTAACATTGTTGCACCTGGCCAAAAACAAAGAAACAAAAGTGAAAAAGTCCCTACTATATCAATTGTTGAATGTTTATTTTGATCATTCTGCTCAGACAGTGGAATTTTATAATAAAGGAAAACCCTTTAGCAAAGTATTGTGTCAAAAAAGGAGCAAACTGACTTTGCACTGTTCACTCACCTTATTTTTAATGAGAAACTTAGGAAACTCACTTTGCTTTACATTTTTGTTCCCACAGTTTGGGATTTTATTCTGCAGACAGATCCACAAATATATACAATACAATACACTTGTTCAAAGGCCCATATATCTATATCTTGTACAATTAAATATTTTTTAGAAAGTGTACGATTTCCAAATGTTTTACAAGAATGACTTCTTCCATGATAAAGATCTTCATCTAGCCACTGGTCAAATTCCCCTCCGCCACCACCAAAAGCTGGGCCTCCATATCCCCTTTAAGGAAAAACATGTTGCCTCCAGTCTGTTTATATACTTCGAAGTCTGGAGAAAATGGAAAGAGGAAACTCTTTAAATCGGGGGTCTTCAAACTGGGGGGCGGGCCCCCCTAGGAGGGCCTCAAGTGATCCCAGAGGGGGTGCCAGGCCCTGGCCAAAAGAAACATTATGCAGCTAACAGTGTTTTGTTTTAAGCAGAAAAAAACATTATTGTACTTTTATAAAGGTAACAAAACTTAACTGCAATGTTTAAATAAGTCTAGACATTTTTAAACATTGGAAACTTAATTCTGTATTTGTGTTAAATCCTGAGGGCGGCCAATGATTATTTTCTTCCACTGAGGGGGGGACACAGCATTAAAAAGTTTGAAAACCACTGCTTTAAATGGATCAAAAGACAATGCCCCAACCGCCTGGCAATCACTGTCTTTAATGATTAATAAAACTGGTGTGTCCAGGCCCAGTATCGTTCGGTACAACTTTTTTAAGCTTATGCCATGTTTTGTAGTACTGTAGACGTGTCCATGAGTACTCAACTGTTCATGGAGGAAGATGCTTTGTCAGCTTTTCAATTTGGTCAGGCTGCAGCAAATCACTTGGATCACTAAGATTTGGTTTGAACGTTTCAGGCTCAAGATTATCTTTGAAGCTTGTAGTTTGACTAGAATTCACTCTTCTCTCGCTATCAAAGTATATTTTTATTGACTGCTTGATGCCATCTACCCTTTTTGCCATACCGCAAATAAGACATTTCCTTGTGAAGATAAAGTTAATATTTCACTCGTGAGCTTTGCCTAAACATCCTCACCTCCTACCACAATTCCCAGCACAAACCCCCACTTTGCTTCAAACTTAATTTGATCATCCAAGTGTCTTTGCCCCATTCCAGTGCACGTAAACACATTGAACAAAGTAAGTTTCTCTGTATTTGTCCTATTAAAAATTGTTTTTGCAATATTTGAACATCCTCTTTCCTTCTGTCCCTTACAAACTGCAAAAACAATGCAAAAGCCACGTGTTCCAAGCTTTGCAAAAGTGCAAATTTACTGCAAATTTGCTGTAGAAATAAACAGTTGTGCTAAATTTAGCAGGTTTCAAAAGCCTTCTTGTAAATCTAAGCATATTGTATCTAGTGGCGGTTGGCGACAAATTACAATGGAGGGGCAAAAAACACATACACAAAACACTACATATAAAACATAACACACTAATATAATTACACATACACACCAACATAAATATAGAAAAACTTACCTTACTGATTCTCTGCAAGTTCCCGTTGCTCCACAGCACATCCTCCAAGCGTGAAGCCCACAGCTAACTCCCTCATCCAATCAAGATGCTGTTTTCATGCTGTTAAGCAGCATGAAAAAAAGCTTCCTGATTGGCTAAAGCGGGCCGGCTCGACACTCCAAAAGACACTGTAGGATGTGCCAGCTTTCCAGGACAGCTAGCTTGGGGAGGTTGGATTTGTGCATGTTGGTTTGGCCATAGCAAGGTAGCCAGCTAAACCAACATGCGCAATTCAAACTGAAGTGGCCACTCCTCACTGCAATCATTGGCAGCAGTGATGCACTGGCCACTCCCTGCCCTTGCACTTTGTTTGCTGGCAGAAAGGGTCAAAAATAAAAAGGTAATAAAATAATTTTATTACCATTTTATTTTTGGTGCTTTCTGCACAGCAGTGTGAGGGAGGGCAACGCTCCTCCACTCTACTGTAATAAATGTACCTGTTGAATATGAGCACTGTTTGGCACGAGAAAACCTGATCCTTTCCCTTTCTCCCCTCGCAAGGAAGGGATGCCTTTTGAAATATTACTTCAAGCAAACACCTCCAAGAAGATGTGAAAGCTCAGCTGTGAATTGTTTGTGAAAGCACAAGATGTGGCTGTGCTTTATTACAAGATACACATCAGTGCTAAACTGACTGTTTACTTTATAGCATGAGAAGAAATACAATGTTGCATTTCATAAGTAACTGCATTCTTCTAACTGACTGAAAAAGACACAAATGTGCACAAATAGAGACAAAAAACTCTAAAAGGTGAAAAAAGCATACACAAACATTTTGGGGCCTGTTCAGGCCATGGAAGATGCCAAGGCCACAAATGATGTCTGGTCTCAGAACTCCTTGGTTAACATCAGGGATATTTTAGAATTGATTTGGTTGCCAGAACCCCGTTCAGTGGGCCACAGGGCAAGCAAGAATTACTGGGCCCAACCGTGGGGGTTGGGGCCTTTCACTCCCGATGTCCTGGGGACTGTCCTACTCTGGATCCCACTCAACTGGGCCAATCATGCCCTTCTGCACCTAACTCTCAGTTGGGTAGCATAGGTCGAGCAGTCAAGGCTCCACCGGGGGTAGCGCTGATACAGATCATTGAACAGGACTCATAACTCAACGTGTGAGATGCACAAACAAAAAATCAATGTCGAGTGAAATACTTGTTTTTATATAAAAAGAAGTATTTTAATTCTATCTCTACACATAAAAAGGTAATCGACATTCAAAAGCAATAACACAATCTCCCTTGAGGTCAGGCTCTAGTAGTTGTCAAGCCACTCCCTGTCTTCAATCAATCAATCAATCAAGGAATTTGTAAAGCGCACTACTCACCCATGAGGGTCTCAAGGCGCTGGGTGGGGGAGGCGCTGCTACTGCTCAAACAGCCAAGTCTTGAGAAGTCTCCTGAAGGTAAGGAGGTCTTTGGTCTGACGCAGGTGGGTGGGAAGAGTGTTCCACGTCTTGGCGGCAAGGTGAGAGAATGATCTGCCGCCGGTTGTAGTTCGGCAGATGCGTGGGATGGTTGCGAGGGCGAGGGCGAGGTCGGCGGAGCGGAGCTGTCAGGTCTGGGTGTACAAGGAGAGCCGTCTGGTCTGGTGTTGTGAGTGCTTTGTGACCGTGGGTGAGGAGTTTGAAGGTGATTCTCTTGTTGACGGGGAGCCAGTGCCAGTCTCTCAGGTGGCCAGTTATGTGGCAGGGGATGTCCAGGATGAGGCGTGCAGAGGCGTTCTGGATGCGTAGCAGCCTTTTCTGGAGTTTGGCTGAGGTTTCTGCATAGAGGGCATTGCCGTAGTCCAGTTTGCTGCTTACGAGGGCTTGAGTGACTGTTCCTCTGGTTTCCGTGGGGATCCATTTGTAGATCTTTCGGAGCATGCAGAGTGTGTTGAAGCAGGAGGAGGAGATGGCTTTGATTTGCTGGGTCATGGATAGTGAGAAGTCCAGGATGAATCTTAGGTTGAGTGTGTGGTCGGTGGGAGTCAGAGAGGATCCGAGTGTGGTAGGCCACCAGGAGTCATCCCATGTGGAGGGGGTGGAGCTGAGGATGGGGACCTCAGTTTTGTCGGAATTGAGTTTGAGGCAGGTATTCTTCATCCATTTTGTGATGGCCTCCATTCCTTCGTGGAGGTTGGTCTTGGAGCAGTCCTTGGTGAGGGAGAGGATCAGCTGTGTGTCGTCAGCGTATGAGATGATGTTGAGGTTGTGAGATTGGGCGATGTTAGCAAGCGGAGCCATGTAGATGTTGAAGAGGGTCGGGCTGAGGGACGAACCCTGGGGTACACCGCAAAGGATTTTGGTTGCTTCTGAGCAGAATGGAGGGAGGCGGACTCTCTGAGTTCTGCCGGTGAGAAAGGAGGTGATCCAGTCCAGCGCTCTGTCGTAGATTCCAGCATTGCTGAGGCGTGTGCGTAGGGTGTGGTGGCAGACGGTGTTGAACGTCACTGAGAGGTCAGGAGGATGAGGGCTGCAGTTTCGCCGTTGTCCATTATGGTTCTGATGTCATCTGTGGCGGCAGTGAGGGCAGTTTTGGTGCTGTGGCTGCTGCGGAATCTGGATTGGGAAGGGTCCAGAGTGCTGTTCTCCTCGAGTAAGCTGGTCAGTTGTCTGTTGACAGCCTTCTCGATGACTTTTGCCGGAAGGGAAGCAGGGAGATAGGCCGGAAGTTCTTGAGGTCTTTTGGGTCCACCTTGGGTTTTTTGAGAAGGGCTTTGATCTCGGCTTATTTATTGCTCTCAGGGAAGGTGGTGGACTCGAAGGAGCTGTTGATGATCTTCCAGAGTTGGGGTGCGATGACGGAGCTTGCTTTCTTGAGGATGTGGTGAGGGCAGGGGTCGGATGGTGAGCCGGAGTGGATGGTGTTCATGATTTTGATGGTGTTGCTGTCGTTGATGGGGGTCCAGGAGAGTAGGTGGCTGGTCGGTGGTGAGTCTGTTGGGTTGGTGGTTGCCGGGGGGGTCTGAGTGCTGAAGTTGTCATGGATGTCTGTGATCATGCGGTGGAAGTAGGAGGATAGGGAGTCGCAGAGGTCTTGTGATGGCTGGATGTCGTTGACGTTGGAGCTGGGGTTTGAGAGTTCCTTCACGATGTTGAAGAGCTTCTTGTTGCTGTGTTTGTTGTTGATGCTTTCTTTGAAGGCAGGTCTCTTGGCAGTTCAGATGAGTTGGTGGTGTCTGCAGATGGCATTTTTGAAGGATGTGTGGTTATTCAGTGTCTGATTATGGCGCCACTTCTTTTCGAGTCTTTAGCATGTCTGCTTAGATTCTTGGAGGTCAGTGGTAAACCAGAAGGCTTTTCTGTCGGTGCGTCTGTTGGAGGGATTCTTGACTGGGGTGAGAGTGTTGGCACAGGTGTCGATCCATTGCCTGAAGTTGCAGGCAGCTGTGTCAGTGTTGGTGGTGTCGATGGGTGGGAGGGGGTAGTGATTAGTGGGTCTTCCGTGACCTTGCTCCATCTGCAGTGTGGAATCTGTTGCGGGTGATGGTGTGTTGTGGGTTTCTCAAAGGAGAAGTGGATGCAGCGGTGATCTGTCCAGTGGAGTTCGGTGGTGTGGCTGAAGGAGATGTGTTTGCTGGCAGAGAAAATAGGGTCGGGTGTGTGTCCTGCGGAGTGGGTTGGTGTTGTGAGAGCTATTTGAGGCCGAGGTTGGAGAGGTTGTCGAGAAGGGTGGTGGTGTTGTAGTCTTTGGTGTTCTTGGGGTGGAAGTTTAAGTCCCCAAGGAGTATGTAGTCAGTAGATGTGAGAACGTGCGTGCTGATGACGGTGATGGAGTCGCTGAACTTCTGTCGGGGCGGGGGGTCTGTAGATAAGGGTCCCTCGGAGGGTGGTGTTTGGGTCGGTGTGGATCTTGAAGTGCAGGTGTTCGGCGGTGCTGAGGGTGTCTTCGGTGCTGGTCGTAATCCTGAGGGTGTTCTTGTGGACGATGGTGATGCCTCCACCTGGTTTGTTGAAGTGGTCCCTGCGGGTGATCTTGTAGCCGTCTGGGATGGCTATGGCAATGTCAGGTGCTGAGGAGGGGTTAATCCAGGTCTCGGTCAGGAAGGCGACATCTGGGGAAGCTGAATCAAGGAGATTCCATAGTTGTACTGTGTTTTTGTGGACGGAGCGGGTATTGAGAAGGATACATCTGAGATGGTTGTGTTCCATCTTGGTGGGTTGGTCCTTGGCATGGAGGCTGGTGAAGGTGCAGTTCCGCCAGGAGAAGGGTCCGCAGGTGATCTGCTGGGAGGCTTGAAAGCAGGCAAGAGAGCGGCCGGTGTTGAGGGGGTGGAGGGTGACGTTGTCGTAATGAAGACGTGCATGGCAGCGGTGGTGGGGACGAGAGCCAGGGGTTTCAGCGCAGGGAATGATCCAGGCATGGACGGGTGCAGACGGGCTTGCCTTTGGCACACCCGCTGCTCGATTCCGCAGCTGGCATTAAGTAGGGAGGGGGGAGGAGAGGACAGCTGGGAGGCGGGAGCGGGATGAAAATGGCACAAAAAAAGGGGATGGTCCGAGGGGGGCAGCAGCGGGGGGAGAGCAGCGCGAGAGAGCGGAGGAGGGCGTGGCCAAGGGCAGCAGGGGAGAGAGAGAGGTGGGACGGTGAGAGTGAGAGAGAGAGTGGTGGGAAAGGCAGAAGTAAAGCAAAAGTGCAGAAAAAAGTAAAAAGTAAAGGCAAGAGTGAAAGCAAGTCAAAAGGGCACACAGGAGAGCTAACGGCAGAAGGGGCACAGGGGGGGCAGACACGGAGAGAGAGCACACAGGGAGAGGAGTAGAGAAAAGGAGGAGAGAGGCAGCCTAGCAGGAAAGCAGAGCTCTCACTAGACACCAGGGATGAGGCGCAGGCAGAAGCCTGCGGAAGGAGGAGGGCCTTGAACTCCTGACAGGGTTCAGGAGTTCAGAGGAGCGAGGGATGAGGGCTGTACTTACCAGGTGGAGGCACGGGAGGCACAGCAGTTCACTGACCAGGTCTTCCCACATCTAGTGCAACAGGTTCAATGTCATTCCCCACTCACTGATGACCGCATCCAGTGAATGTAAACTATTAGGCCTTACTCACAAGTACTCCCCTCGGACTCTGTTTGTAGGTTCAGTCAGCTGAGTCTATGGGGTTGCAGCACCAATGGTGGTATGTCCCATGGGGCCCAAAGGCCCAGTTCTTGGCTTACCCACTCTGGTGGTACGGAACCCTTGGGCGGCACAGTCCTGCTCTGGATCAGCAAAGTTGGGCAGCAAGATATCACATGCGGCAGCATCTGGCAGGTGCGGGTCTCTCCATTGAGCCATGCTACGAGTTGGATCAGGTGATTGGGGTTGCTACTGCTCCGGCAACCATGTGGTAAGTTTCTTTTCCTTCTGCAGGGGGTGCTCTCCTTGCTCCAACAGGGCTTCAGCAGGGTCCTGTTGATCCTTGGACCTCCTTTGGTGCAGTCCACAGAATGCGGGCTGATCCTGCCTTGGTCACAGTAGCAGTTTTGTCATCTCAGGCGATGGCCCAAACCCTTGACCTCAGTGTCTCAGGTGGCACATCCTGGTATATGAGGTCCCTATCTTCTGCACTCACAAGTCCTGTCAGCTGACCTGAAGTTGATGTCCATGGTGGTCCCTCTTGGCATACGAGGTAGCCAAACCAATTTGGCACATAAGCAGCAGCTCAATTGGTGTGGGAGCAGGTTTCTCCCACTGTGCTCCTTCATTCAGTCTATGGTGGCCCTCCTGGCATATGGCATCACTGAATCAGTCTGGCACAAGGATTAAGACTTGTTTATGATTCCTTCATCAGCCCCATCTCCATCTACCTGGGATATGTCTAGGCACATTCCTTGTGATCTATCACTGAATTAAAGAGCCCTTTGAAATGAACAGGGGAGCCTGGCTCTCACATCCTCAAGTGCATGTCCCACCCAGCTTACAGGAATGCAGCATATACAAATCTTTCTTAGGGATTTCTCTGCTCATGTTTTCACAAGGCACACCTGAGCTTCCCAAACTGGAACCCAAGGTCCTCCATGTAATGTACCAGTGCAGGCACTTTTGCAGTCAGTGTACATCCAAAGCACACTCACTGCCCAGTACTCTTATCCTCATGTATTATGCCAACACCAGCATACCCACCTGCAGCACATACGCTCAGTCTGCACACGCTGTTCATTACTGAAGTCGCTCTGTACTGTACCAGAGTATGTTTTATTAAAAACACGTACTACCAGCACACACATTTATATTGTGTGCACTGTACCCCACTTCACCTTTCATGTAGTGTATTTCTTGTGAGTGAACATGCATTCTAATCTACAACACTGGGACTTATATTCAAGCAAACAACTCATATAAATTCAAAGGAGTCCTATTAATATTTCATTGTTTCAACATGCAATAAATGCTATAAAAGTTGTTGGAGACAAGGTAAAGTCACAATACACAACACTGATTCTCCTGTTGAAAGATATACATTGTCTAATTTATTTATATACATATCACTTACAGTTACTCATAAAAAAGTGAACCAAGTGCAGATGACAGTGGTCCAATGTGAAAATACAACAAATATTTTAAAAGGACAATTTCTCAAATACACAAAGCCAATATACAGCACCCTGGTTGCACATAACATTGTTTCATACACATCCATCAAGGTTGTGCAATAAATCACAATTGCTCCTTCATATATATAAAGACCAGCCAAGGGGTATTTTTGTCAATGTTTTAACCATGTTTAATTTATAAGGTCTCTTCAGGACTAAGTCATCTGAACTTTCAACCTGCAAGTGACAAAAGATAGAAAACCGGATACCATTCTTAGGCGGTCTGTACCGCCATGCCGGTGATGGCAGAAATTACCGCCACCGGCATGGTGGTCTGGACCACCATTTTATGTTCATGGTGTGACTGCCACAGGTGGAACTCTTCCACCGCCAAGCTACAGCCGCCAGGCAGCCTGACAATGGCAAAATTCCTTATCTGACAGGGCAGCGCTGCAAGCAGCACTGCCCACCGGATAACGAACCTGTGTCCACCAGCATTTCCCTGGCGGTGTCCCACACCAGGAAAAGGCTGGTGGAATGGGGGCCCCTGCACTGCCCAGGCACTTGGCATGGGCAGTGCAGGGGCCCCCGTGCACAGGCCGGTCGCGCATGTCACTGCCCGATTTACAGGCAGTGATATGCGCGATGGGTGCTTCTGCACCCACCGCACTGCTACATTGACGACGGCTCCATGTGGAGCCATCGGCAATGTTCAGGCCCAGCATTCCGCTAGGCCAGCTGGCGAAAACACTGTTTCCGCCTTCCGGCCTAGCTGAATGTTCTTTATTGGGCCCGCGGGGTCCTCAACGAGCTGGCAGTCTGCGTCTAGACCGCCAGCCTTCCCGCCGTGATCATAACAAGGCCCTTAGTCTTACTTTTGTCGCCAGTCTCCTCCTACCTCCTACTTCCAATAAATGTATAGGGACTCACCACCTAGTAGGTTAAGTTGAGCTTCACAACAAACTTCATGGCTTTTTTCATAATATCTAATAGTTGTGGCCTAAGCAGGGCGAATGTATACAAATATATATTTCATATTTATAAAATCCAATACCCAAAATTCTAGTGCATGTACCATATCTTGGCCTCTAAATCTACAAGTGCTCCCAATATTACAAAACCAAAATATGCACAATATGCAAGCCGATAATATCACAGTTTGTGGAAAGTGAAACCTGATACTATTCTGTGAGATCAAGGCCTCCTGTGTGTAAAATGTCATAAAACCAAGACAAACCCCAAAGCAGTGATGCCCACTTAAATTTAGGGATCAACAGTTCCCCTTGATCTGCCACCATACATCTCCGAAAAAATTCTGTGGAATCGCTCACCCATCATAAATATCCAAAGATTAAATTAAAGGTTGAAACCACCTCTTCAATTAAGCCATGAATGCTTCATAGATATGTGAGCTGATGTTTGATTCAAAGCAATCAAGTATGTTACATGGCTATCCATCAAGTACACAATGTATCCTCATTATGTCATCATCTTTGTGGCTAAAAAATCCAGCAAGCAGAGCATATCATCCACTTCATGTGCCAGGTTTAAACTGAAATGCATGCCAGCAGGAGTGGCGAGCAGCACTTTGAAGAGGCAGAGTGGCGCATGCAGGGAGAAGGGTATATATATATTTTTTTTTAAACTTACCTTTCTCACCATCGCTGTCACCACCGCACCACTCCTCTGCTGCAGCTGCAGACTCCCAACCTGCCCTATAGCCAATTCGAACACTGCTGTTTGGATTGGCCGGAGCTCCCATAAAGAGCGCTCCGAGGCAGGGTGAAAGTCTACAATACAGTGCCAGGTTGGAAAGAGCCCAGTGCACATGTGTGTTTGGCCGGCCCGAGACGCAGGCCAAACATACATGTGCACTGAGAGGGAGTGCTGTGCACTACCCCTCAGTCCCTGTCATAGCCGTGGCCCCACCCCTTTTACTATAAAATTACAATAAACATAGTTTAGTATAGTAAAAGGTTTGCAGCTGCTGAGGTGGGGGTTTGCAGCTGCTGCTGGCGGAGGGGCCATGCCTGTGTGCCAACAAAGGAAGATGCAGAAGATACTACTTGCTTATTTTCCGTTGTCTCTTGCACTGCTAGACCACTACTCATCAGCTACCACCTTAGGGGAACTAAATCAGCTATCTGCTCTCATAATGAAATCTGATCCATTTCCTATTGAATCATAACGATTCCAATGATACTTTTACAAGTGACAAACCTGTCAAAGTATGAACAGCTAATTCATCACAGAATATTATGTCATAGCCTGTAAAGGTACGCTTACAAATGTGCAAACACGTCTAAATCATCACAGTGTGTTATGTTATGGCCAATAGAGGTATTCTTAACAATGTGCGAAATTGATCACAATCATATTACAATGCGAGCCGCTAATAAAATTCACATTTAATGTCATCATCTGTACCCAATCCAATCAACAGCATGTGTGTGTTTCCTTAGTTACGGAAGCCATAGACAGCTCTACATCGAGAGAAGCTTTCAGGAGGGGAATAGGGTCACACAACAAACATCATAATGCATTCAGCACTGTACCCAATAGTAATAGCACAATAGTATTGTGAGACGTCACAGTTCATATGTCTCATTAAACCCATCCTGGGTGCTGTTGAGCAGGTCCATCCATTTACATTCCCTTCTCTCCAGAAGCTCAACCTCTTTAATGTTGCCACCTCAATTGTCCAAAAAATAATATCTAAAGGAAGGCATATAAACAGAAATGCTTTTATTTCTCCTAACCTTTACAGTGCAGTTTTAAAGTTTGTCTTAGCATTGTATTTTGTACTGGAAGGGTAGTCTTCTAGTACAAAAGCTATGCTAAACATGATGCAGACATCTTTGCAATATGGTGCAAAGGGGTATGTTTGGGAGAAAGCGGGAGATTGCCAAGTCTTGGTAGATAATGGTGCTTTCCTGCTTTCTCTCGCCCTCTCACACATCAATACGTCTCAGTCGTTATGCAAACAGTAACTTAGTTAAATAATTGACAGTTTGAATACAAAGTGAAATTTGAAAACAAATCATGAGAAGCTAATTTTTGCTATGGTTTGCCTTCTGTGTATGAATATGTCATCATGACAAAGCAGTGCAAATTTGTAGTTTGCCTGAACATAAATGTGGCTTACTTATATTTTAGGGCTACAAAAGAGTTTGGACACATTCAGCCAACCAACATATAATTAATCTACATTTATTTAAGTGCATGCAATCAACCCATTTGGTATAAAAGAAACTGATAGTTTTCATAATGCTAACATATATATATGTAAAAACAGCAATTCAAACATTCTGTTTAACTCAATAATCATAAGGACAGATGTTTGGGTGTGCTGACGTACTACAAGGTACCAAACAACTTAACATAGTGGCAAATTGAACATCAACACTGTCCCTTGTCACAGATTTTTGATGTACACTATACACATAGCTGCTTAATGATAGTTCTCCTCTGCAAACCAACAGTATAAACATAAACATAGGGTGCACCCAAAGCAACGAGAAAAAAGATCCAGTGGAATTATCTGAAGTTCATGTATCTACTGCAAAGTAAGCTTCAGCTTATGTCAAAGAGCAACCTGCAATTGTGCAGTGATTTTGAATTAAAATTATAAATCTGTCATGCACTGATATGAAATTGCATATTGTTCTGCTCTTTAAATCACAAAAAATAAAGATTATGTAATATTTTAGCATATCTTCTTAGAAAATAACTAATTTTATAAGAACATGCATTTTCTTTTAAAAATATACTTTTCCATGTTGTCGATATAGCATTGCTTTCGTTCACTGTCTGCGAGACGGTAGCCCCAGTGCTAGTCACCCATCCATCTAGCCTTCATCTAAAAGAACATATTCCATAGTGCATATTAGTATGTGAACAAAGCCAAAGCAACATAAAGGGCCAGATTTACAAGGCCCTAGCGCCTCTTAGAGCCACACTAGCGGCATTTTTTTGTGTTACTGTGGCGTTAAGGAGGCCATTCTCCTTTGCCATATTTACAAAGTGGCGCAATGCATGCATTGCTCGACTTTGTAATCCCGTCCACCACAATATGCCTGTGCCAGACATCATGTATACAAAGGGGTGTTCCAGAGCAGGGAGGCCCGTAAAAATGGTGCAGTGAAATTCACAACATTTCATTGCAGCAATTTTAGTGTCATTTTCCATGCCTGCCCATGGAAGGTGTTAAAAGGACACACCCATTACTTTCAATAGTCCTCCCTTTGCTTTGCAGGATTAGCGCCACGATTTGTGGCACTAATCCTGCAAAGTATCACAATAGAATCAAAAATCTTTGACACTATTATCCTAATGTGCGCCATGGTGGGCCGTATTGTAAATACAGCGCACACATGGTGTTGTTAGGGAGGCGCGGGGTGCAAGAAAAGTGGTGCATCAAAGCTAATGCTCCACTTTCTTGTAAATATGGCCCAAAGTCTCTGAATTCCTGGTAAAGGCATTCAAATGTTATAGTTGGCATTAATGCCTCTAGGTTATTTGCAAAAAACAATCAGATCAGTTCACATCATAGCTCATTGCAGAGCATCAACATTCTTTAATTGCATATAAGGATCAAACAGCAATAGTGAAGTATTCTGGGATTAAAAACTGCCCCTGATTGCTTTTAGCAATGTTTATAAAATCACTAACAATTTTTTGTAACAAAAAGTTTACATTCAATAGCTTCATGTAAATAACATTTTATTTAAATAAATATAAAAAAAGTTAATCTGACTGGAGAGTATTTGGATAAATACAGGATTATGCAGTTTTTCCCTTTGAAAGTTCTATCCTTTCTCCTGCTAGCATGTGTTTCTGGTGAGGAATGTGTGTTTAAATGCAGTGTGTTTATAACTGCAGTACCATCTCCTGTCCACTGGGGCAGAGCTGAGCAAAAAAATAAACACACTTCGTGAAACACAGGTCCCCACAAGGATTTTTTTTTGAAAGTTGTAAAAATTGACACAGATGTTCCTAAAGTCATTTTTTATCATTTAGAAGTCATTGCCTTGTGGGGACCTGGATTAAAGTCCCACAGTACAATCAAGTCCCCACAGCGTGGCTGAGTTATCACACCCACGTCCCCACAAGGATAGTAACACAAACCCACGCACACACACAAACACACACACACTGCTTTTCATCTTGTAAATAGAAACATTTTTTTTTAGGAACGATAAAGGACAGCATTTGTCACCAACTAGAGGCTAGGCAACGTTAGCTGCCTCACCATGAATGAACAGTCCAGGTCTGTATTTTTTATTATTTGTTATATAAATTAATATTCTAGCAAGAGTGTTGGGCCACTAAAAGGAGCTCTCCAGCTGCTATGTATTAGAGATGGTTCTGAAATGCTGCCAAAAGTATCATAAGATTACAGCTAGGTACTCCAGCTCAGGGATTTTGGAGTATGGCACTTGCTCCTCAAGCTCCCAAAGACCAGCCACCACTCTATTTCAGTACTAATGAAGAAAAATTATGCAAGAGCAGTAGACATTGGAGGCAGTGGCACCACATATGGTGGATTCAAATGTAGCCCATGGTGTTAGCTGCTGACAGCAAACAACCACTGCAGCAAGTCACACCAGTTGCCACCATCATGACCCCAAATGTTCAGCGGGCAGTAACCTCTTCCTGCTGCACACTCACACGCATTCTTGGCTCCTTTGTAAGTGGACGAGGAAAGGAGGGGGTACAGAGCAGAGTGATGCTGCTGCACAGCTCACATAGCACGCTGGGTGGGAATGCGAAGTCATGAGCATGTCTGGCCACTTACATGACTCAAAGAAATGAGGCAAAAAGAGTGGTTTCAATTCAACTTATTGCATTGCTTTTCGGCCAAGTCTTACTTAGTTCAAACACATTTGGTTAAATTAGGGGAAAAGAGATGTACATGAAATACATCAAAAGAAGTGCATGTTCAACCCTGCCAAGCATAACAACCTATTTCCTGCATTGCCGTCAGGTTGAAATTTATCATGTATATCACCAGATCTAATTAAAAAGCCTGAAAGATGTTTCTTTAACCTCTAAGTACCTTGGGGAATCAAGCCTGCCTCTTTATTAAATGCATCCAAACAGCAGCATAACATGCACATAGTCCAGCTGCTTCTTTTAGAGTGTGCTAGAACAGGTGTTTGAATAAAAATATGAATGAATATTCATGTATTCTGAGTAATGGATTTGCGTAGAAAATGTAATAATATAGAGAAAAATAAGGCACACATTCAAAAACTTGCCCACTTGAGTGGCTGCCAATGTTCACGAATATACTTATTAATGGCTTATTAATATGAAATATGGAGTTTATGTTTGATAATGTAGTAGTACATCATATTAAGGGTTATGCATTATGTCTTAGCTTTATTCATTGTAGGCCTTAACTTAGCGGAGGTCTTGGCCTAGTTGCATTGGCCTCATGTCAAGCTGAATTTCTGAACCAATTAATAAAATGTCTGCTCAGAGAGTTAAATTGTAATTTACCACTGTGCTGACTAAAGGTGCTCGTAGCTAAAAGTCTTGCTCATGAGAACCGCTTGCTAGAAGATGATGTTCTTGTAAAATGTAACAGTATAAGTGTAATGTGTGTAAGACTGACTTTCTCAGGAGGAGAACAATAGAGACACTGACTTGAGTACAAGATGCAACAATATTGTTACCTGACGAGCTGGACTATGAGGACATTACAAGAGAAGCCAATCAGCGGCATGTGAACCGAGTACTAGTAGAAATGATAGATTTGATATTTTAGTTTTATAGGACAAAGTGTGAACATGCGATCCCTTGACTAATAGGGACTTGGGAAGTAATTTTAGGAAATCTAACTTAGCCGGACTGCACTGATGGAAGACAGCGCATTTGCCCATTTTCTTTTTTGCTGACGGGCCATTACTTTACTGAGCATCTAGAGACGTGCTTAACTTTAATGCTTAAAGACTGCGTTTTCTGAACTTTGATGCTGAATCCTGATGCCTTGCTGACTAAACTGATGTCCTGGTGACGAAGACTATCTTAGCTTGCCAATCAAATTGAGGAGAGGTGTACTGTTTTCTTTCTAGGTACCAACCGCACTATTTTGATAGAGCCAGAGTTAGATGCTTTCAAAATTTGTGTTGACTAAATATTTGGAGTGAAGCCCAACATGCTAATGCTAATCTGGTGTTAGATAAGGATCCTCACTAATGAAAGTTCACTATATGGAGTAACAATCGATGTCTTTCCTTTGCCGAATCTAAATGTATGTGATATCATTTGCGCAATTGTTCTTGTTATCAATTTGCACCGTGACCTTAGAATGTGTGAGTGTTCAAGCTTTGATTAGATTCCGTTTCTTTTGCCGCTTTGGGCAGCCAGTGATGTTTCTGTGTGTTTATCATTTGATTTTGAGATTATTTTATGTGACATTAGCATTGTTAATATAGGGAAATAAATATTCTAACTTTTACTAAAAGGTGTGGTTATTCATGGCTAAAAGGTCATGGTGTATGATAAATACTGAGTCCTATTGATTACTAATGTTATTCATTTTCATTGATTGTTGAGATTATTGATTGATTATTGATCTGCATGTACTGGATCTATGGTGGGAACCTCTTAAATGTGAGTCAAATCTTTCATCGACCTATTCGCGTCCCCTTGTAAGTTTACTTATTAAGGTCCGACGAGCTAACAGATGTGGTAGCAGACTGATAGTTTGCCTCCCTAAGAGCACATCATAGATGCCTGGTATAGGTTTTAGATTTGTTTCTGCAATGATACAAATTGGAGAGAAAATGTTCTCTTAAGTCCTGAAATTACTTTCCCAGAATCTTGGAGCCCACCAATGGTTGTTTGAGGATGTTCTCGGAGTTCTAGGTGATAGTGTGAATTAAGTAGGTTTTGCGCTTGCACAGCTTATGCAAATCACAGGTAAATTGTGAGGTTTGTGAGAGTTTAGGGAGTTTGCGTACTCCAAATGAAGTTGTAGAAGGAGTATGTGTACTCCGTAGTGTGAGAGTAGGGAAGTTGTCAAACTTCACGTGTGTGGCGCTTTGTGCTAAAAAATTATCAACATGGTTGATGCTGTACGGGCCCTGCATGGTCTAAGACTCCGGAGTATATTGAAAAGTGTATGACACACTTGGGGACAGATTTATACTTTTTGACGCAAAACTGCGCAAACACAGTTTTGTGTAAAAAATTGTAGCACTGGCTAGCATCATTTCTCAACGCCACCCGGGTGTCAAGTTTATATTTGACGCTGGGTGGCGCTAAGAAAAGGTTAGAGTCATTTTTCCTGACACTAACCATTGCGCCTTGTCATAAGGCAAAATGACATAAACGCAGGAAAAATGACTCTAATCTGGTTTGTGACATGGAAAAACCTCGCAAAATTGATATGCGCCATTTTTCCCCGCAATAGCATCAAAAAGAGACGCAAACACAGCAAACCATGCTATGTAGCCCCAAAATGGTTCCCAGAAGCCAGGAGAGACCCCAGGGAGACCCCACACAACCAGGAAACAGCCAGGAAGACACATGCAAGACCCAGGGGAGAGACAAGAAGAAGAGGAAGTGTTGCTTCAGCGCAGAGGAGCATGAAATCCTGGTCAGAGAGGTGATGGAGTACCAGCATCAGCTCTACATCACCTCTAAATTGCACATTGGGAGGAGAGAGGCAATTTTGCTACAGATTGTGTACAAGATTAACAGTGTGGCAGAGGTCAGGAGAACTGTCATGGAGTGCAAGAAACGCTGGCATGACTGCAAGTGCAGGACAAAGGAGAACATGGCAAGGAACAGGAAGGCAGCACTGCAGACCAGAGGTGGGAGTCCAGCACCGCAAGAGGACCTGGATGAGATGGAGGAGATAGAGGAGATGGTTGCAGCCGTCATCCCAGAGGAAATCATTACTGGTATCGCAGGACAGGACAGAGAAGACTACCAGAAAACAACACATATGCAGGGTAAATTGAATGGGGGACAAAAATGCCTAAATTCCATGTGCAAGAAGGGGAAGGCACATACCTACTACACAATGCATGTCAGCCCTGAAAATCAGGCAGTGGAATGGGCAAAGGGGCACAGCACAGGACTCCCTGCACTGCCCAGGCCAGGTGCATGGGCTGTGCAGGGGCATCCAGGGGCACAGCTCAACATAACACCAACAACCTTTGCATGGGGGTACACCGCCATGTCAAGGCTGCTGGAAATGCTGAAGCAGACCAGGAGGGTAGGGTAGGACATAAAACTGGTCTGCTGTCACATGACAGCTGGCATTGTCAGAATGTAAACTGTGCTCACTCTCAGGCCATTGGCTCAAGCAGTATTTTCCATTGACAACACTTGCCACTACTACCTGTGCTGTGTGTGCTGGTCAATTAGGAAATGTCAGTGAGGGGCCCATGGCATAAACACACTCCAAATGAGGGTTCAGTATGACTATGTGATCAATCCCCATCAATCCCTGTCCAAGTGCAACTCCTGTCAACTGCTCATGTCCATAGACTCACTAAACATCAGGCACTGTCACATACATTATGATGTACACAACAGTAATCTCATACCCATGCTGCCCATTCCAGGGTCTACCCCTGTGCCGTTGTCACAATAGCTGCAATGCCACCATGGAACATCGCAGGTGTCATAGTGCCAAGACAACAGCATTGAGTGGGAGGACATATGTGTGTAGCTAGGCAAACTTACCCGCACAGTCATAAGAGGAAATTGAACTCTGCAAGGCCCATTAGTGCAATGCAATGTAGCACAAATATGTAAAATCAACATGAGAAACTACCAATGGTGACCCCTGTATCGTTTCATGGAAATGGAATACATGGTATGGTGCTAGGTCTCAGCACCGTATACGTGTATGTGAAAAAGGATAGACTGGGACAGGACAATATTGTTATGTGTGGAGCATCTGGCATCAGCACACCAATAATCATTGCAAGGCCTCACCATGCTAATGGAAGCAGAGGGAGGTTTGATTAGGACAAGAAGGTGGCAAGCCACAATTTGGACAGAACCCACACCTAGAATATGTGACGCAGACAATTCCCCAAACTGCCCACACTACATGTGACATGCAGGTGGGGCATAGGGATGAGACACTGCAAACATTAATGACAGGAACAATGCATGGGAACCAAGATAACAATGTACCACCAATAGGAAGTCAGTGACGTCAAATTACAACTGCCACAACACAGACACACTAATTGTACAATATCTTATTGCAGAGGACAATGGCTCTCCTGTGGATCTGTCTGTCCTGGACTACCCTGATGGCCTGGATGACCAGCTGATAGCCATCAGCCAGGAAACCCTCCAAGATGTCCTGGGAACCCTCCAGATAACACCTCCAGTCCCAAGGAGAAGAAATTATGTAGCAGCCATCCCAGAGGGCACACCCACCAACACAGCTGAGGACTGTGATGACACAGAGACCACCTTTGAGAGGACAGTAGTGGGAGTACACTGGGAGCTGGTCAAGGAGATGCGGGTGGGGATGCAAACTATGGCAGCCAGCCTTGAGGGGATGCGCATGTGCAGGATGACGTCCTCAGAACAGTCAGCAGCCATATAAGTTACACAATCTGTACTGCAAGGAGTCCAACAGTGTATGAGGGACTTCACCACTGCTGTGAGGGAGTTGCCACAACACCTGCCCTCCCAATCTTGCAGCTGCATGCATGATAACAAGCTGGACTCCCTCAAGGCAGACATGGCTGCCTACCACAGGGATGTTGCTGCCATACTCAATAATCAACAGCTCCTCCTTGCTGCAGTTATGCCATATGTAGTTCCACAGATCGCAGCTGCCGGGAATTTGGAGTCCACTTCTCCAACCACTGAAGTGTGTGTTGCCCCCTCAAACCCACCACCACCACCATCAAGGGCAGAGGAGACGACACACACATCAAAGTATGAAGATGTGGAACAGATCATATTCACCCAAAGGAGTACCCAGTAGCACCAGCCCATGCCACATGGGCACTGATTTTCCTTTGTCCTGTGCTTGACAGCATACCAGTGTTGCTACAGTTGGTGACATGCACTCTTCACCGACACACTAGGAACCTTACCACTATGGACTGCAATTGTTTCTCACTACTCAATTGGCAAATCATGTTCCTCTGCACTGAATGACAATTCATCTCAGCATGTCCAATGACATGTCCCTCAACCTTGCACTTGTGTTGCGTCACAATAAAATGCTTTACACTAATGGGCTCACAAACCTGGACTATGTAAATATTGCACCACAGCACTTTAAAATAAACACACCTACATAACCACTTTGTCTCTGTGTAATGTGACACATCTACTTTGCTGGAGATTTGTGATGAATGTAACATGTCTATGGTCCCAGAGTGTCAATACCAGAGTGCAGAAATAATGTGGGCAGATATTTACACACAAGGGCCATGACTTCTAATTCTTCAGCACTGCATTTGTGTATTTTTTTAGGCAAAAGCAGCACAAACGTACAAAATATAATTGTAATTTGTAAGTTTGCGCTGCTTTTGCGTCAAAAAATGAGGCAACTGCAGTGCACTAATAGTATATTTCTGGCCCAAGGTATCTACAAGATTAAACTCAATGCTGGCCACATCTCCTACAAGAAAGTCATTGTGTATGTGGCATTTGCTTTAAAACATACATGCCTCACCCACAACATACAACAGGAATGGCTGTGGAAGAGTGTTTGGTCAATAACGTCAGCTGGGAGTACAATTAAAACACATAGGCTTGAAATTTGTATACTTGACCTCATCTGAAATTGACACTACTCAGTTTAGCAGTGTTCACATGAACCTCAGGCTGCAGGCAGACATCCCACAGTGCCCAACGTTCCGACACAGGACCCAAACGATGACAGCTTTAAAACCACACCTACTGTCCAATACATGGGAACCATAGTCACGTTGAGTGGTGGGTACAATGGATGGAAGATGCATAGAGATTTAGACTTGTTGTAGCTGCCAATGTGACAGCTCAGTTGGAAGTGGGAATTAACATGTCAAGAGAGGGATGTGGATGCAGGACAGAATACACAGGCCAACAGACAATTGGCACTGTACACTCATGCAAAGACCCAGAGCCCCAAGCATATGACACATGCAGTAAGGGAGTACCTTAATCTTTAATAACCATGTACAAAACAGAACTTAAAACTATGTAACACACCTATACTAACCTAGTCTATCCTAACTAGAAATTACCCACAACTGCCCCTAACTACCCTATGCTAAGATTACTTGACACATTTAACAACACACTCTAAACATTTGCACCCCACCCCCCTTACATGACGAGACACATGTAGGACAACATATACTAACCTAAAAAGATACTAACTAATACTAAGCAAATATATATATATTTTGTATTTTTTGAAAATTGTATATATATATTTTTTTTAAATACACAAAAAACCCAACATTAGCCCCCACCCACAAACTAACATTTAATAATATGAAACCCCACTACTTATCCTATCTAAACTACTACCCTACTCTAACCTATCACTAAACCCCCAAAACCAACTAAAAAACTGGATATGGAATGAGGAGGAAGGGGACGGAATTATGGGTGAGGGGATGCAGGAGTTCAGAGGTTTGCCCCCCATCGAGTCTTCTTTAGAGGTTTTTAGTCTCCAGCTATTTCTGTCCACGTCCCGCTGGAGAGTGTCAAGTTTCTTCAAAACTTTACGCATGTCCCTCTGGAGCTGGGAAATGGCGGCCTTGTCCAATGCAGCAGATGTGGTGGTTCTATGTTACAGAGGTTGTTGCTCCTGCAGGTGTGGTGGTCGGTGGTGCCGAAGTGGAAGGTGCAGCATGTGTGGTGGTTGTAGGTCCCGAGGTTGATGGTGCAGCAGGTGGGGCTGATGTCATGGTGGCTGCTGTGCTACTGGGTGCAGTTGTGGTGGTGGCTCCACCTGTTGTGGCCAATGCCGGTCCTCCTTGGCTGAAAGCCCGCCATTCTCCTGTGGCTCTCTCTCTCTGATAGCGTCTTGCCATCCTCCGGTACCCAGACTCGACATCCAAGATGTGTCTGTACCTCACTGCCCGCCTCTGGAAATCCCTGATCTCCGCCACATTCATGTTGACAGCTGTAAAGATTAGACAGGCAACCATCAGTGTCATCATTGTGTGATGTATGTACAGATGATAATCTAACAATCTGCCTCAATTTGCACATGCAGTCCAAATCACAGTACAGATGATATAATGTCCCTGATGAATGAAATGGCAACGCTGCCCACCCATCAAGTATTTAACAGCATAGCAAAGCACAACAAAAGGTGTACCAAATAAAGTGATCTGTGCATTGATATAGTGCAATGTGTCACAATGCAAATGTAGCAATTACTTCACATGGACCAGGCTGACTAATCTTTATCATCTGAGTGAACTTCAAGGCACCCAAGGCCAGTGATTTGTAGATGTAATTGGCAGGATAGTTTGCAGTTGCTAATCATAAGGGGTCAGTGTTGTTTGGGACACATGCATGCCTGAATGAGATGACTGTCATCTACACTGTGACCATCAGATCTACCTACATATATGTTCTTCCCCTGCCCCTGTGCCTCAGTGGGGGATGGGCATGCAATACATCATCACAACTGTCAAGGAGAACCACAAAGCCATGTCCACTTGGACATGGATTTAGTGAGTGGAACACATATGAGGAGGGTTGCCACCTAGGAATGAGGTATCCATAGGTCAATCACATCTACATTCATGTGTCCAGTTGTGGACAACCATCACCTGATCTGCCAACACAATTCCAATATCACTCACATTGATGACAGCACACATCTAGCCTTGACCTGCATGCACGGCTATTACATACCACATAAGTTTCACGTAAATGGAGTACAACTTATGGGGCAAGATGCTGGGGGGACAGTTACCCATACAGTCCTACATGTACATCACAATACAGGGATGCACAATTTTGTGTGGAAAACTGATGCATCACTGTCTTGTGAAAATGAGGGTATGACTCAGTGACAATATTCTGACACTGGAGCACTTCCACTCACATGTGGGCCTACATGTGGCTACTAATCACCTTGTTCACATGCTGCTGCCTATTGCGCAGCACAAGACTCCCAAGATATGACTTTCTACCTGTGAATGTTGATCCCTTGCATGGAACACTATGTCAACATCAAGTCAAGTAATATATCAGATCATAAGCCAGCTCATCATATCTTGCAATGAGTGCAACACACAAGAGTCACTCACACAACAGCTGCAATCATCACACTTACTGGATATGTCTGGGTCCTCAAATCAAGGCACTTCCCCGATGATATAGGGGGCTGGTCCACCTGTAAGACATGGAAAAGAAATATATGCTCAATGTCAGATCACTGTACAAACGTATGGACAACATATCACAGTGTGTAACATTTTATATGAGTGAGCTGCTGAGCCTGCATGTAGATACTCCAACAGACATACCACTGCAAACTCACATTGACACCAACACTCCAATGAGTGACACATCTGCACACATGCACTGGGCCTAACAATCTTGTGGTGCTAAACCTGATTGCAAACATTTGTGGCTCATCCATTTCAGATGGTACTCGTCATGATTTGTTATTGGGTAACAATTTCAATGGCACTGCCCCGGTGTACTACAATACAAGTGACTCAGGTATTGTGGCTAGTGCATCAAGAGACACTGAGTTACTGTGTGATGGACATGTGGCTCAATTTTCAGTCAGCAATTATCATGCATCTAGTGGTCCAGAAACAGATGTGGCACAGTTGTATGAAGGTAACAAATGCCCCATTGGCAGTGTTCCCTAAGCCGTATATGCCCCCTTTGCCAACATAATGGCAGGGATCATGTGTGTGTAATGATGACAATGTAGCGCTAAACATGGATATCACACTTTGCTGTCCCGATACAGTGAAATCTGGTATGCTGACAGTGTCTTACCAGATCATCATTGACAGAATGCATGGGCACAGGTGTTGTCATTGCACCTGAAATGTGTGAAGAAGGGCCACATGTACGAAGATCATGTTTTGTGAGTCACACATTGCGAGACTTAGCAACTCGCAATTTGCAAGTAGGATGATCTGAGGTGCAACACTGTCAATGACACTGTTTGCAATTCACAAATGGGGTAGCAAATGACCTACCTCATGAATTTTGATGAGGTATGTGTCATTTTGCAAAACCCTTGGGAATGGCAGCACTCACAGGGATGCTGGCCTGCTGGGCTCAGGAGACCACCATGTCTGTGACTGCTTTCAAATAGAGATGTATAATTTTGTTTAAATGCAGCCTTATTTCATCGGGGGTAAACAGAAACCATTTCAAAAACCAATATTATGACTCAAATATTTTTTTTGAAGCAGTCAGTGGTCCGTGGGACAACTTCCTGCTCAGAAACAATTATTGGGCATGCATTCACAAAGGGGAAGGGATCCCATGGGGACCCCTCCTCTTTAGCAAATGGGTTAGCACCTACTTGAAACGGATGGCAACTGCAATTGTTCAGTGCCAGCATTTGTGGTCAACAAAGAATCAATCAGCGGACTGCGACTCGCTAATAGGAAAGGAAAGCCCCATCCTAAATGACACTAGCAAACCCTGTTTTGTGATTGGGCAATGTGATAGCAGAAAGGCAAATTTAGAGGTGTGCATTTGAATGAATATTTTGCCTGACGTAAACACACCAAATCTGAAAACTAGGCCGTTTGTGAGAATTAAAAATAGCTTGGTACATGTGGCCCAAAGTAATAGTCCGACATGACTCATCAAAGCTCAGGACTTCATTGTTAACATGTATAGACATGTGGAATACATCTCAGTACTGGGACACTAACAGTTTGTTCTACTTGCATTCAATATGGCCACAACCTTTGCATGCAGCACGTCAAGACATCTGCTACTGTCACTCAGGAGCATTCTACTGTATACATTTGTCAATATTATACTCACCACAGGGCCACCGATCACCACACCCAGGTGGTCCAGCAGATTCTGTTCTGTGGCCACCAGGTCAGCCCAGCGATGCTTCAGTTGGTGCTCATTCCTTGTTGTGTTCAATACACGTTTGAGGTGGTAGAGCACCTTGCCCCACCGCAGCTGCCTTGCCTCTCTGTGATACCCCTGTATCACACACCCACCCATCTCCAGCATCATCGGCATAAGGTGGCACACCAGCCACACAAAGGCCCCAAGCTCCTCTTCACTCATGCGGGTCAGCCTTGTCCTTCCCACCATGTTCGTGCACAACAATTTAAACAGGAAAAGGGAAAAAAGGAAGGAAAATAAATGTGAAAAAGGGAAACTTAAAACCCAAACTACGAACCCCAACTAACCCAACTAATGCAACGCCCAAACAGACACCCAACAGGACAAATACAAAACAAAAAACACTAGACTACACAATATACAAATAAAAGACACAAAAAGACACAAGAGAGACACCACAAGATACAAGAAACGCAATCCAGACACAAGCAACACCAAGACACAGCCACACAGTCAAGAAAAAGCACAGACTGTGAAGTGAACGTGAAAGTACACCCACCGTACCAGGTTTGTAAACAGGATTTCCTGTTACATCACTTCCTGTCCCCTTTGCGGCCTGTTTTCCGTCTTGCCTGGAATGTTTTTGCCGCATACGATGATTGCGTGAAAAGTGTCGGTGCATAACCAATATGTGCGGCAAAATACCACGCATTCCTGGGAAACTTCAGTTTTAATGGATGTCCTCATGCGTGTGGTGCACTGGTGGAATTAACGCTAAGGGCCTATGTATGTTTAGTTTGCGTTTGCATTGTTTTTCAACGCATTTGTGTCAAACTTTTTGACTCAAACTGTGTTTGCATGATTTTCAATTATTTAACAAGCATGCACCCTGTATCAAGATGGAGATAGCATGGTATGGCCTGCAGTGTGTGATATAGTGGTTGGACACATGTGGTAGAGCATGCAACTGTGACCCAGATTTATACTTTCTTTGCGCCGCATTTCCTTCATTTTCTGAGGCAAAAGCGGCACAAACTTAGAAAATACAATTGTGTTTTGTAAGTTTGCGCCATTTTTGCATCAATAAATGACGGCAATGTGGCACAAACAAAAGTTTGAATCATGGCCTGTGTGTTTTGTGTGTGATTGATCTGTAACAACAATATGTGTGCTTCTGAAGGGAGGCATGCAATACATTTGACGTAAAGCTTATGTATGAATGTGTTACAAATGGATATCTACATCAGATGGCAATCAGTGATGTACAACAGTCATGATACGTGTTTGTAATATGTGTTGACTCATTTGATGTGTGTAGGTGTTTATCTTTGGGGACATTACAGCCCGTATTTATACTTTTTTTAGCGCCGCATTTGCCCCGCTTTTTGACGCAAAACGGCGCAAACCTACAAAATACAATGGTATTTTGCAAGTTTGCGCCGTTTTTGCGTCAAAAAACGATGCAAATGCGGCGCAAAAAAAGTATAAATACGGGCCTACATTTCACACCACAAACAAAACTCAGGGGTCATTGAGTATGGCTGATGTGTGCTAGGTCGGAAATGTTACCCCTCAGATGTCATTAATTGTTGGCTACAACTTCATGGTGACGTGTGTGTGGACTACCCATATGTTGGCCATGTGTACATGCTTGGTACGTACAATGTTTGAGACACTGTGCCTTAATTCCACCCATAAAAATGTTATGTCCACGTCAGTTTGACTCATGAAAATTACCTATGTTACTCATGTTGCTGTGGTGGACCTGCTGTCCTGGCTGCATGTGGTCACATATTTTCAGATGTACATTCCACAGAAGTGTCCAGTTCAAGTGAGTGAGCATGTGTACTCTGTGTGAGGATTGGCCTCCATTGTGTTATGATTTCGTGCAGGTCTAGTCAGAAGTCTGTTAGGGGCAAATCTTGAGTTCACAGAATGCCCTGCAAGGAAGAAGTGTACCAATGCAGAAGAGCAACTAAAGGCATACAATGGGATAGGGCAGCGATGGTAAGGCAGATAAAACAGAAAAGTGAATACCGAGCAACCTTAGTGTGGACAAATATGGAATGGGTTAGTAATGGACAAACACGCAGGGCTTATCACTAAGATTGTACACAGGGTTGGGCTCAGAATTTCCCACAGCAATAGGGAACGTCAGTGCCTCTGTGCAGATTATTCTCACAGCTAGTCACCACGCAAGCCCCATAGAAAGGTGGCAGCAGAAGTGAATCTGCGTCTGGACCCTTAGGGCACAAACAAGGATTGTACTTACATACACAAGACTAGCCCTTGTTGGTTGGGCTGTTGAGACAGTAACAATTCCTGGGATACAGGCATAGTACACTGTCACTGTTAGGCACTAATGACTACATGCAACACTAGACAAAGGACAGGGGCTGGATTAGCCTCCTGGAAACCAGGTGCAAGACCAGATACAAAGGAAACACTTCTAGACAGGTGAGGACTGATAGTACAGTTACCAGACACAATACCCCAAGAGGAAACAGAAAGCTAGGGAACCAAATAGGAGGCAAAGCCAGGCACAAAGCCAGGCACAGGGAACAGGCTCTGGTTGACACAAAGGCTGGAATACGTCTGGGTAACAGAAAGCAGGCTCTGGCACAAACAAACATGAACAAGGCTGAGAAACAGGGAGCAGAGTCAGACTGGAGCATGCAGGAACAGCACTGGGTAAACAGAGAGCAGGTTAAGGCGTAATCAGGACTGTAACACAATCCAACAAGGGATCTGGAACACAAAGGAATCGTACTCCAATGCATGACATGAAGCTTCAGGGAACGGCAGCTTCTAAGCAGTTCCAGGCAGCAGCAAGGCCAGGGCAGAATCACATGGCTGGGCTGCACAAGAGAGGTCACAGGTGGGCGCAGCTTCAGTTTCTCACAAGTCCTGGAGGAGAGAATCCAGTATAAAGGGAAAATCTGACTTTTCCCATGGGAAGCAATGGACCGAAGATTACAGGTCTTATCGACTACCAGGCAGTGCATTATGGGACCTGAAGTCCACACAAGCTAATGTAGTTCCTCTATAGCATGCCATATGGAAAAGGGAAGCAAACAGGCGTCAGAAAGGAACCCTGGGTGAGTGTTAATGATGATTCTTAGGGTACAGATAGTTTGTTTACAGCGCACCCTAGAGATGGGAGGGCAGAAACGTAACACATGGCAGTGGCAGGACAGAGATGGACTGCGCAGGGCAAGTGTTGTGAACATTGTTTGTCATACCTGGGACACTCATGCCATCCATTTTCTGAAATGGTGCCCCTCTTGTCACACAAGCTTCTTGCAGAGATTGCAAATGTCACCCTTATTATTGTCAGGGGTCTGTTCATACATTCCTGTTCCACTGAGATTTCACATCCACTGCCTCATGTATGGGGTGCTTATTTACTTTATGATTGGAGATGTCATAGTTGTGTGTCATGTGCTACAGTAGGCCATTTTGACAACGTGGATGTGTGTCATATGCTGTGGTTCTATGATTTTGTCCTTTATATGTGAAATTCAAAAGATGAGTATTTTTTGTATGTGTGTGATGTTTGTTGTACAATCATACGCATCACATTTGATGCTGCATCCGAAGTAGTCAGATTTCTCTTTGTGACATGCTCCCTGAGGTAATACTCACATTCCTAAAGAACATGTGATGGAGAAATAAGTAACCAGAACAGGATTTTGGGATAAAGTAAGGTGTTTAATTACATATGCTAACAAGGTGTTTAAAGTGACTGTTGGTGAAAAAAGTGTTGAACAATCTGCTGTCTGCGGCGCATTCCTGCAGCTGTATTTTGGTGTTCCCCCTCATTTTCCCTGGCACCATCCTCCTCCTCCTCCTCAGGCAGTTCTTGCTTGGGCTCATATAGGCACATGTTCCTCCTCACACAAATGTTGTGCAGGATAGCTCATGTAAGTATTATTTTACACACAATGTGTGGGGCATATAGGAGGCTGACTCCTGTGATGTCCAGGCACCTGAATCTGGACTTCAGGATGCCAAAGGTCCTTTCTACAATGGTGTGTGTCCTCTGATGTGCCTCATTATAGGAGCGCTCTGCTGCTGTGCTTGGGTTGGGGAATGGGTTCATGATCCATGGCTGTATCCCGTAACCCTGATCAGCTGAAAAAGAAAATAGGAGTGAGTATTTTGTTAGCGCTTGCAACAGGAATGTCATGTAGCATGGCAGTTGATATCTTGTGTTGTCTGTGATTCATATGTGTTTGTGGTATTGTGTGAGATCCTGGGCGCATGTGAGGTTTTTTCTGCAGTGGGTTGTCTGACATGACAACTTGTGTTTGGCTCATTGACCTGGTATCTATGATTTTGATTCCGAACTGCTGGTCAGTATGTATGTGCCATGCATTGTGTAGTGAGCAACATGTTTTAGCGTGCTTTCACTGGAGGGGACACAATACTTCCACACACAGAGTAGATTCCGTCGGATGGTAACATGGTTGCACTAGATGGCCTAGATATCCCATCCAATTAGACATATGTCATTGCAGATGAAATGCAACAGTGAGGTCCTTTGATTTGGCTTGGTGATAATGCACAACACATCTCCATAAGTTGGCACAGCTGAGGTGTTCAGAATTGACAAAGCACAATTGTCCCATGTGTGACTTGGTTCTATGCAAACCTTTGTAGTTCCCTCTGCCAGTGGCTCATGTGCGACCGTGCACCTACACTACCAAACTTGCTCCAGGTAACCTGGCTAACTGCCTTGTGGAGGTGGATGTATCTGTGCAGGAAATGCCATCTCCCTGTACATCTGCTATTTTGATGGACAATTGGCTATTTCAGTGTGTGCAGCAGTGTACAGTTTGCATTAGTGGCACATCAATATGTGCTCATAGCACAGTCCACTTCCTTATTGCTACCTGGCAACGGCACCCCTGGAGTGATGTATGATGTTGGGACTGCCTCAGTATTTCCATGTCACCTACATGTGAGTCAGCATCATCATGATATGTGTCTCATGGTGTTGCACCTGCAGCAACACACATTGCACACCCCTTCCAAGCTGCATATTGCTTGGGAGGGTGTCAGATTGACTATGTGGCCTTATGTAATAGTAAATGGTTCATCTTCCAAGCTGTACTTCCAGTGCAGGCCATGTCATTGTCACTGTGTGCTTTGACATTGGTCCCATGTAGCTCTGGAGTGGCAGCTAATGTTATTGGCAGCTGTCATTTGTCCATAGATGTGTATCCCATTGTGTCAGGGTGTAAAACATAACTACCTGTGCCACACCTCAGTGTTTTCCTGCCCACGTGTCAATGTAGTAGTGTATGTATTGTATGTCCTAGAGGGTTGCTGTGCTGTGTGTATATTGTTAGGTTTATTGACTTACCTACAGGAAGGCCATTGTCATAGCATCCACCCTGAAAGTGCTGATTGATGGTGCTGTGGCTGAAGATGAAGGAATCATGTACACTCCTAGGATACTTGGACAAGATGTTGGTAAAAAATCCCTGGTGGTCTACTATGGCCTGCACATTTATGGAGTGGGTGTGCTTTCTGTTCTGGAATAGATGCTCTGTTGCTGCAGGTGGTACGATCCGGACTTGGGTGCAGTCAATTGCACCAAGCACATGCGGGAAGCCTTGTATTTGATAAAACCCCTGTTTGATCTCCTGCTGCTTCTGCTGGGTGTTGGGGAAGCTGATGTGACGGGATGTGAGGGAGATGACGGTATCTAGGACCTTGGGAATGAAGGCAGAGAATGAGGGTTGTGATACCCCAGCAACCAGGGCACCTGTTGTTTGGAAGGAGCCACTTAACAACATATGCAGGACAGCTAGCAGCTTGGTCACCGGTGGTATATTGTGTGGTGTCTACAGGCTGGCTGTTATATGTGGCTCAGTTTGACGCAGCAGCTGCTGGATGGCTTGCCGGTTGAGTCTATACCTCCAGAAGATGTCCTGTTCCCTGAGGCCCTGGAGGGTTGTCCTGGTCCTGAAGACTCTCTCCTGCCTTCTGTGTTGCCTTTGGGGGCCACGTTGGGGTGATGGTGGCTTCTGCTGTTGGTTCTGTGCTCTGCGTCGTCTAGCATGCTGCATCAGTAGCACCTCCATGTTGTCCTATTGAGCTATGATGTTGCATGTGTGTCTTTTCCTTAAGTAGTGGTGTGTTTGCCTCATTTTAACGCCTGCCCTGACCTAGGCGTTAAAATTTGACACAAATCGAGCTTAGTGTAATTTTTCGAGTCCGCTTCCCACCCGTGTGTCATTTTTGCCCTGTTGGATAAATATGGCGCTACGGTTTTTGAGTAATTTTTTGGACAGGAACGCCTACCTTGCATCTCATTGGCGCAAGTCGGTTTCACGCATCCTTGAGATGACGCAAACGCCATATTTTTAATGCTAGATGGGTCTAGCGTCAGAATATAAATATAGAGTTACGTTTGCACTGGATTTGCGTAAAAAAAATGATGCAAATCCGGCGCAAACAGAGTATAAATATGCCCCTTGGTTTATGTTGGAATTTGTCTGGTTTAATAGGTCATTCAGGTGTGGTCGACAAGTCAGAGTGTGAGTCAAAGTGAGTGAAAGAGAATTTTGACTGAGATCTGGCGAGTCCTATGTGCACCAGGACAGACCCACTGATCAGTTGAGAGTAAAATTTGCAGGTCAAATTTTGGTTGCGAATCAGGGAAGCTGAGAAAGAAGGAGTAACTGTAATAGCGGGAAGAGCCGTCAGTGAAAAATCAGTAAAGTTTCTGAAGCAATTGTGTTACCTTTCCAGTAGTAAACCAGCAGATTTGGTTTTTGATTTTGAGTTAGTGCTTGCAATTTTTGTATTCGTTTTGTGTGAATCGAAGTTTGTGAGGACAAGCCGCAAGACTTTGTCAGCTTGAGGATGTGTGAGTGTGACGTCATTGGAGCCGCGCTGGGATAGGTCGGTTAGTAAGAAGGGTCGCGCATGGATTGGCAGCCGTCCGTGAGGCGCAATTGGTTGAGAAAGTGGGTGAAGAGAATTCTGGGATGAAAGGTCACTTCCATATTTGATTTTGAATAATAAAGGTCGAAAAGATAAAAAATGTAAAAGCTTTAGAGAGTACTTTAAGAGGAGATATGTACATTACAATGGGTATAGGCAAAGCTACACCACCAGAAGGCACACCAGCTTACATTGTAATGGAAGAAAAGGGTGTTGCGCCATGTCTCTGACTAAAGCAATGGTGCAAGGTTACAGAGAAAGATGGAAACTTTGCATTTTCTACAAATGGATTGTTCAACTTGAGGGTTTTACAGCATTTAAGGATGGTGCATATGAATCGAAGCCCCTTCCAAGGCATTAGCGTTCTGGGAGCTAGTAGCCAGACAGCAACAGCAACAGAAATTCGAGAGGAGAATGAAAAAGGCAGAAAAGACATTAACAGAGGCTAGATGGGACTGCACTCAGAGAATTTGGAGAAATGAGACTTTGCATGGAATTAAACTGTTTCCAGCAATTACACAAGAGACTGAGAAAGAAGGAAGGAAAGCTACTAGAAAGACTAACAGAAGCCCTTCAGAGACTAGAGAGGCGTGAGAGGCTAGAACATCTTCAACAGTGGAGGAAGAATCAGATGATGATGAATACATTTTACAGTTATTGAGAGATCGTCCACCATCATATGCAGCACATGAGAGTGATCCGAGGACCAGTGATGACCCTACGGCTCCGATACAGGTTAATGGGACAGTGAGTCCGGTGCAGGTTAATACTAGCCTGACACAGAGTCCGATGTAGAGTAGTTTTGACACGCCTACTACTTCAGTGGTACAAAATCAGGTGCAACTGCAACAGGTTCAGAGAATTTATCCTGATGTACCCATTATGGAAACAGCTTAAACTTAGTGGTGCCTACAGAGCAGGTTTTCTCAAGATCGATGTTGGTTCAGACAGAGCCAACTCAACTTTTACTGCCCCAAGTGCAGCCACAAGTCATGCCGAAATTCACTCCAGCAACAGGGACACAGTCAAATACGTCTTCAATGATGAATCAGAACATGGGAGTTACTCTCCCACAGTACTTAAGTACCAGACCAACCCCAGATCCTATATCTCTACCTATTACTGTTGGTCCAGCCGTACCCTTATTTGCACAAAAGAAACCCAATGTATGTGAACAAAGTGTCAGGACACAGAATGCAATGGGGGGAGGACATAACGACAACTGTTGAGTAGTTTCTCCTGTAGGACAGACTTTTGGCAGATCGAGATCGCTGTCAGACCTTAGTCCATTTGGAGTACTTCCAGATACTATGGAAGGGTCAAACATTAGTCAGAGCTTGAAGTTACTGACACCACAGTCCCCAAATGCAGTTGCGCAGCAGGTATCACCTGTCCAAGCCAGCAACATCTCATTGCAAGGTTTGACAGCTCAGCAGTTGACTGAATAGTTAGACAAGCTGAATACCCAGCAGAGTGCTCCTAAAGGAAAGGAGTATTTGAACTACACTAGGCTAATCATGGAAGCGGGTAAGCTCTTTGAGGGAACTATGGGTATGAACAGGTTGGAATCCTAAACAGAAGCAGAGTTGAGATTTCAAGGGAAGTGAGAAATGTGCATCAGAAGCTAGAAGACCTGGCAGAGAGGTACTGCATAGAAATAGAGAAAACGAAGCATTGGAAAAGGAGTTACAGATTAGATTTTGAGATCAAAGATTTTGAACACATGAGATCTGCCGGAATGAAGGCATACCTTAGGGAATTGCTTCAAAGTGCCCAGACTTGGGGAGCATTAGACAAATGGAAGACAGGTGGGTAAAGAAAAGAGACAAAAGGAATTCTGTGGAGCTGACCTCAAATGTGCAGCAAGGCCAAGATCAAGTGAAGATTTTACCAATGAGAGAGATTCCAGGAGGGAATTTTGTTCATGTCCCTTGGTGCAGAAGTGATATTCTATCATTTACAAATGATTATCCAAAATTGAGAGAGAAGCCAGTAGAATGGTATCAGCAAACAGATAGGTTTGTAAAACTTGCAAAGTGCCTGTGGGAGGATTTGAACACCTTATTAGAGATAGTGGTCCTAGCTGATCTGTGGATAGAGTGTAAGAGGAGTATAGATTGGCCAACAAGAGAACCAGAGAGAGATAAAATTACAGGTGCACCATCTCCCGAGGTAATGAAATATTACTATAAGGTGAATGAATTTTTGAAAGCGAGAATTTCGCCCAAGAACATTGAGTGGCAGAGAATTGACAGGACAGCTCAGGAAGCAAAGGAATCAATACAAAGCCACTTGATGAGGTGTTGCAGTATACAAAATACTGTAGTGATGAAATTGAGTTGAAGCAAAAAAAGCTGAAAGAGAAGGCGATGGTGATGCAGATTAAAGCTGCTCAGACAGGCATGCAAGGGAATAGCTACCACAGCAGCAGCAGGGAAACATGGTATTTCAGCCCCAGATGAGAGGTAGAGATCGCGGAGGTAATATGAATCGTGGACCAGACTTGGGTACTGTAGTAGTTCAGAACGATGTGCATGGGATGAAGAAATTGTTGCCTTGTCACGCTTAAGGAGCCGTTGTACATTGGAAACTGGAGTGTCTGATGTTGGTGCAGGAAGGTGTTGTTCATCAAATTAATGATGTCAATTCATTCCAGAACATGAGAGGACTGAGAATGAGGGTCCTAATCCACATTTTCAAAATAATATGAATCAGGTGCAGAATTTTCAACCCATGCAGCAGGTGCAAATGCAACATGTACAAATGAACTAGTTGCAGCCAATGCAACAGCAGGTTCCCATGGTATCTAGACAGCAAATTCAAATACCTGAAGCCCCAATGGGAAAGTAGCAAATGATGCTTTCTCAACAGGTCACAGGTCAGAAGCTTGACCAAAATAATAACACAGTACACTAATTCCCGTTACACAGTGAGAATAGAATAAACGATGATTGGGTGAGCGAAAGTTCAGATGAGGAGCAATGTGTGCTTGCAACTTGCCTAATAGTAGATCAGAGAGGTTCCTGTGTGAGGGGAAAAGTCATAAGTCACAGAGTTTTATTCTTGATTGACACAGGAGCTACACATTCTACAGTAATATCAGTTGAGGTTCCAAACCTGCCTTTTCAGGTAAAACAGTTCAGATTGTAGGGGTAGTGAATCAGTATTTGACCAAGCTGATTACAGAACCAGTTCAGGTTAAAATTGGCAACTTCCAGGGATTGCACAAATTCGTAGTCTGTGATTCAAGTCCAGTGTCCCTACTAGGAAGAGACTTGCTGTGTAAAACAAGATGCTCGATTACTTGTTCAAATGATGGAATAGAGATTCAGACGAATAGCGATGATGAAGATGACCAAGCCCCAGAGACAGAATGTGAGACAATAAATGAGGAATACCCTCTGATTGAATTTTTTTCAGTATTCGCAGTGAAGGAGCTTCATCCTGATTTAAGGGAATGGTTAAGGAGAAGGTGTGGGATCTGACAGGAAAAGAGATAGGTCTGATAAAGGGAGTAGCGAATGCACTTGTCAACATTACAGATGATATGGTTTGGACTACTGCAAAGGTCTGGCTGATGTGGTTCGCTCTTTCTCTCAGCAGGTGGAAGCCACGGCATTCCCACCGATCCATGACCCAGGGCACAATCTGAAGGCCGGTGACTGGGTTGTGGTCCGTAAACACGTGAGGAAAATGTGATGAAGAAGCAGAGTTGTTGAAAGTACCAACAACAGCAAAACAAGTCTCAGGGCCGGAAGGAGAACAAAGGGGAACTGAGACGTGATCTGCGCCCATCGAGGCGGTTCACATCTTCTCCTGTGAGAGATGAAGGAGAAGACCTCTAGGAGGGTGACGGTGAGCCTATCTCAATTGAGACAGCAGGAGAGCCTAGTCAAAGGAGGGCTTTCCCAGAAGCAGACTATTCTGAGAGACAAACAGAGCAATTGCCAGACCCCAAGGGGGAAGGAGTTGAGGTGGATCAAAGTCACTGTGATCTGACTCCTCCTGAGCCAGTTGCAAGTCCTACAAGAGAAGACACCATAGCACAAGGAGATGTTTCGAGTTCAACACTAAAAAGAACATTTACTAAGGGTCCACTGAAAGGAGATAAGTGGTCGTAGTCACAAGCAAAGAGAAAGGAAGTAGTTGGTGAAACAACAATTGAAGAAGAAGTAGATATAACAAGGAGAGAAGATCTAAGTGAAAGAGAATTGAATGGTGATCGAAAGTTGAAAAAAAAAGAGAATAGCAAGTCGAAGATACGCAGGTCCTGCATGGGCGTATGAAACTACAAGTGAATGGCAGAAATAATTTTTTGTCTTTTTGTTTTGACAGAGACATTCCAGGTCAATATTTTGGCACTTGAAGGAAGCTGATGAACTGAACTTTTTGGGAAGTTTTTAGATAAAGAGACTGTTGAAAGTAACCGGAAGAGACTTTTATAACCTGATTTGACTTTTTGAAACCTGATTTTTACAAGCTGCTTACCAATTTTGACAAGGGATCCAGGAAGAAAGACTGAGAGCTGTAAATGACTGCTGAAAGAAGATTTTTGTTTTTGATTTTTGCTGCAGTTTTTCAAAATTTCTCTTCTACTTTCTGATTCTTTACAGATCATGAGTAACATTAGCCAGCAGGGTAGGAAAAGTAGATGCTGTAAATATATCGGTATTGGACTGGTGATTGTACGTGGAATATTGTTTGTGGTATTGATTGTGGGAATTATGGTTTTTGAAAACAGCAAAGCCAACCATACTTCTGCTTTTGAAACAACTACTGCACTTACAACAAAAGAGAAGTTCTGGTTAGATGAGAAATATTTGCATGAGGGTACTAATGCCCAAGGGAAACTTTCTTCTTATGTCTACTATCGCTTGCTGAGTGAGTATGTTGAGACAATGCATGCGAAAAATTGTTATGTGTGTGTGAGAGAACATGGATGATTGCAAAGGCCTCCTAACTTTTTGCCCCCATTTTTTTACTTTTTGCTGGTGTTTTTCTGACTCTGATGGTGCCCTGGGTACTGCTAACCAGTCCCAGGGCCTGTGCTCTGTGTAAAATCAATATGCAAATTAGGCTAATTATAATTCGCTAAGTAAACCTCCCTATAAGTCCCTAGTATATGGTAGGGCATGTAGGTTTAGGGACCACAGCATAGGTAGTGCACCCATAGGTGCACTGCTGAGGTGGCCAGTGTCATTTTAAAGGCAGGCCTGCATTGCTGGCTGCTTTTAAATTAAAGTTATATGCAAATTTGACTTAAAAGTAGTTCCAAAGTCTTAAACTACCTTATTTTTACATATAAGTCACCCCTAAGGTGTGCCCTATGTGCCCCTAGGGCTGGATGCCATGTAATTATAAGCAGGGACCTTATAAAAATAGTTTTATAAGCCCTGGTGAGGTAACAACAGCCATATTTGTTTTTCCCTCATTGTAGTGAATGGCCTTCATAGGCTAGAATCGGGAGACCTTTTTTTAATTTTAAAAGTCCCCTTAAATACCAGAAACAAGGAGTTTGGTATCAAATTAATTGTTATAATAAATCCCACAACTTCCAGTTGTTGGATTTAATATAACTTGTTCAGGTAAAAAGTTTTACACTTTACCTGAAAAGTTGCCAATTTCAGCCCTGCATTGTTTTTGCTGTTGTGCTCCGATTGGCCAGCCTCTGGCCAGGCTGCCTTTATGAGGTGTGAAGTGGTCTGGCTTCACACAAAGAGATGTGCCTGTGGGAGGGAGTCTCCCCTCAGCAGATGGTGAGGCAGGAAGGGGGAGGGCTGCCAAACTGGTCTTCAAAAGCAGAGAAGGACATTTGGAGCAACCCAGCAACACCCCCACATCCTGCAACCCCAGACAACTAGGTGCCCCCTTGATTAGATTAGGAGAGGGCAGGAGAGGGGTGTGTTTATGATTTTTAGCCACACCAGTGGGTGGGCTCAGCCAGATGTAACCTCCAAAAATAATTTTCAGCCATGATGGATTTTTGAGGAATGTTGCCTCCTGGGATTGATTTTTGCCACACTTCTCAGGAAGTGGTCATCACAGGGGGAAGGACCCTGCACCTGATTGGAGAACCAGGACCGACCTGCTTTTCACCCAGGAGCAAGGATAAAACTGGCAGACCTGCACCCACACCTCAGTTCCCTACCACATCCCTACCAGGAAGAACTACAGAACAAGAAGGACTGTGCTGATGGACCCCTGGCCTGCACCTGGAACCTGCACTCAGAAGGACTGCACCAGGTGCACACTTGGGCTTCACCACAAGAAGGACTTTGCCTGGCTTCAACTGGTTCACGGAGGGACTCCCTGTTTGCTACAGGTGAAAAATTGCTAACCAGAGTCCCCTGCACCAACTCCTGAAGAAACCGACCAGCTGACCACTGTCCAGTGGCCAAAAAGGAGTTTGCGCCAGGTGCATTCTGGGAGTTGTAGTCTACACCCCCAAGGATCATCTCAGAGCTTCTGGACCCTTGGGGTGAGCTGTGGACCCCAAAAGAACCTTAAAAGAACATCTGGGTGAAGACCCAGAAGTTTGGAGAAGTTTGGAGAACTTTTGAAAAAAAGCTCCATAGAGGGACCGACCCGCCGCGGCATTTCTAGCCGGCTTGCCTTAACCGCGACCCGGCCTGATTTTCAAGTTCGTCCTGGTGAAGGAAATCTCCAAAAAAGAGACTAAGGGCCAGATGTAGCAAGCAGTTTTGCCCATTCTGTGTCTATTGGAAAATGTGTTCGTACATATGGCCCTAAGTCCGAACGTACAAAGTTGACCGGGACCTCCCAGCCAGCGTATCCGAGGAGGGCTCCAAGGACGTCAGATCAAGATCCAGGTTTACCCCGGTCGAAGGATTTTCACCTCGAAAAAATGACTAAGTCCAAAGGTGAAAATCTCCACCGAGGATTCCCGCGACGCGTATCCGGAGAAGGGTTCCAGGAGGTCAGATTGAACTGGCAGGTTCGTCCCGCTGAAGAAAATCTTCAGAAAAACGACTAAGTGCAAAGGTAAACTTTTGACCGAGGCCTCCCGCGGCCTGTAGCCGTGCCGGGCTCCATCGCGGTCGGCCTTAAACTTTGACTTTGCCCCGGTCGAGGTGCAACCAGATGACCCGATTGGCGCTTTTTGTTTCTAGGCGCTAAAAAACAATAATTCTTTACAAATTCATATCTTTGGTTCCCCTTATCCAATTTTATTAGTTTTTGTGTCATTTTAAAGATAAAAATATAATCTATGTTTATAAATTGGTTTTGGATTTTTCAACTGTTTCCTGTGTTCTATTTAATTACTGTTTTGTGATATTTGAATGCTTCACACTGTCTCCTAAGTTAAGCCTTGTCGCCTGTTGCCAAACTACCAAGGGTTGAGCTGGGTTTAATTTACTGAGACCTTACTGGACCTAAGTGGAGGTTAGTGGCCTATTGCTAAGTGTAGGTACCTATGTGCCCTTACCAATAACCCATTTTCCAACAGTGTGTACGCAGATTCCTTTATCAGTCTAAGAAGGAGTTACTTATCACAATTTGCCTCTCACTTATGGGATAAGTTGTAGCCTGTTACCAACAAGATTCTATGACCAGGAGTACATCCAGTACTTTCACTCTAACCACAATGTGTGTTTTCATTTCTCCCTATAATTAGGTATTTGAGTAAAGTAGCTAAAGATAATGACATAGCTTTAGTTAGAGGTTTCTTTGAACTTACATTAACATTTGGCACAGGTTATGCACACCGCAACAATTTGACATGCTTGCTTACACCTTTAGAGAAGAGCTTCTGAGATCACACACATGACAGGAGAAAGGCATTGAAGGATAAGTTAGAAAAAGGTTTAGAGAAAATGACTTACAAGAATGATTATGCTTATAGTGCAATTAAAACAAAAGTGAAATTAGCTCTAGATGTGCATCACGTAGGGAAACTTTGTATATATGGGCCTAAATCATGCACTGAATCTTTATTTGTGAGAACGAGTGAATGTAGACATGTGTTTTTGTTTCAGAGTAAATGGACATTTATTTTGAATGGACAGGATCCAGTGATTCCTGGGATATGTTACATCTGTGGTCCTAATGCTTATTACCGTCTTCCAAGAGGATGGTATGGGACATGTTAGTTTTCAAATGGATGACGTGAAGAAGTTTCCAAAGTTGAGTGAATTACATCATATGAGACAGAGGAGAGAGTCTCCTTCTGGTATAGTGGGAGATATATTTGTAGCGATAATTCCTTCAGTGGGAGTTGTTCTGAATTCAACAAAGTTTCGAAAGTTGTCTACTATTGTGGATAACATGCTGACAAACTTTTCAGGAGCCATACTCCTGATAGCAACTGAATTAGCTGCTGAAAGAGCTATGACTCGTCAAAATTGCCTTGCTTTAGACATTCTTTTAGCAAAGGATGGCGGAGTTTGTATAATGCTTAATTCTAGGCATTGTTGTTCGTTCATTCCTGATAATAGTAAAACAAATTAGAAGCTTACTTACTAAACTGACTAATGAAAGTGCTGATTTGAAAGAATTGAAAGAACCAGGTGTTTGGGAAAAAGTTGGTAAAGATTTTGACTCAGTAGGAAATTGGCTCAGCAACACTCGGAAAGGGATCTTATGGAAAATTATTTAGGGGATGTTAATTATCATGGTTTGCCTAATTAGAATATGGAGAATATGTAAATTGTGTAAAAGAATACAATTGAAAAGGCCAAAGAATAATCAGAGGAGGGAAAAAAAGAACAGGTAAAAATTGTTTAGGGAACATTTGAAAAGGGAACAAAGATTTGAAGGGATTGAAATGACAGAATTTTGGCTGATGCAAAAATTTGGGAGTGATAGTTTAGTGTGATGACACATTTAGGCCCTCATTATGAACTTGGTGGCAAACACCACTGACCGCTGTGCTGACGGCCAACAAAAGACCGCCAGTGGCGGTGGATGGCATACCGCCGTATAATGATGCCAAAAATAGAAATCGCCAAAGAATTGTCAACCTCCACCCACTGCCAGGGCCAACGACGGCGGAAACTCAGGACACATCACCCTGCCACCGCCACCCAGTCAAAATCTCCGCCCTCCAAATAATGATGCACAAATCAGTGCAGCTGTCAGTGAAAGTAGAACGACCATTGGCGGCACTGATCGCCGCGGTCAGCAATGAGAACCGCCAACAACAAATGCACACATTGGCCGATTTGAAAAGCACACACCTGACACACATCCACACCACTATAAAACCCACACATACACACCCCACAATCCTCTTGTATGCCAATAGGACGACACATATTGACACCCCAACAAGCATACACTGAACAAACCATCACACAAGTCACACACACAAAATCACAACTAAAACACTGCACACCCACCATCACAAACCACACTCCTAACCACACAACAGCACTGTCACCAACTCACCTACAACACACCACCCACAACACACACCATGGCACCCCCTAAGCACCCCCACTTCACGGACAGGGAGCTAAGGACCATGGTGGATGAGGTACTCAGGGTCGAGCCACAGCTATTCGGGGCACAGGTGCAGCAGACGCCCTTGGCCAGGAAGATGGAGCTCTGGCAGAGGATCGTCAACAAGGTCAATGCAGTGAGAGCCCATCCTTGCACAAAGCATGACATCAGGAAGAGGTGGAACGACCTGCGGGGGAAGGTGCGCTCCATGCATCACGAAACAACATCGCGGCACAGAAGACTGGCGGTGGTCCCCCTTTACTCCTCCCCCCGAATACACCGACAGGGAGGAGAAGGTCTTGGATATCCTGCACCTGGATGGCCTCACTGGACTCCCTGGAGGACTGGACTCGGGTAAGTCAACGGCAATACCCTGACAGTCACACCTGTAATGCATGTATTACCCCATCCCTCTCACTTCCACAATGCCCCCATTCCCTACCCAGCCCATAACACCCAGACACTTCTATCCATGTTTCCAGCATGGCCACAACCCCCCATACAAATCACTATTCAGCCCCCTGTGCACAGTCACCAACCCATGCATGTAATGTCAGGAGCACTACAACACCCAGAATGCACCACCACACCCTCACTAAATGCATCAAAAAGTACGCAAAGGGACCCTGCATGCTACTACATGGGAATGTAACCACCAATTACTGCTGAGCACTGCTGCAAGGGACAATAAAGTGCAGGACACCCACATCTCCATTCTCTTACACACAGTTACAACCACCCAGGCCCCCCGGATGGAGAGGTCAAGGAGTGCCAGTCCTCCACCTAAAGATGAAGGCCCCACTCAGGAGTGTGAAGAGGGATGTCTGGACACAGAGGAAATCCCTGGCCCATCCCACAGACCTGGACAGTCACCTTCCAGAAGCCCCACCCAGGACACCACTGATACCCCTACCACTCAGCCACCACCACCAGCTCTGGCCCAGTGCCCCCACACCAGTGTCTCCGGGCCACAGACTGGCTGCCCACATGTACAGAGGCCTGAGTCTCCACCCACCACCAGGCAGGATGATGAAGGGCCCAGTGCAAGTGGAACTGCAGGACCTGTGTAGGGGACACAGGCACAGAGGGCTAGGGCCAGTGGGAGTGTATCAGTGGCCCAGAGGGGTGGCCCAAGGAGGGATGCTGCTGCCCAGGAGGTCATTGCTGAGGTCCTGGGGGCATACCATCATTCCCAGGACAGGATGGGCCACATCCTGACCACGTTGGAGCAGAATCAAAGGCTGCAGGTAGCACACCACCACAAAGCCATGGAGCAATGGAAACAGCTCAGTGCCACCATGGCCTCCATTGCAGGGGTGCTGCAGCACCAGACCAACATCCAGCCTGAGTCCTCCATCCACCTGCAGGCCCCTTACACTAGCCAGGACACTGCCCTGCCGTCAACATCTGCAGCAGCTATTGGAGTGGTGGCACTGCCAGAGGACTCACAGAATACCAGCACTCCGTTACCTACAGCCCAGGTACCCCCTCGCAAACGTGGCCTCAGACCCAGATATCCCAGTCAAACACCAGCCAAGACAAAACCCACAGCTGGGAATTGACTCTGCCCTGAACTGTCTCCCTTGTGTGCCACTGAGCTACCTTGTTGACATGCAACTGCCATTTCACCATCTTCCAATGGCCCCATGGACTTTGCCCCTGTGCTACCAACAGCTGTGGAAATGTACCCGAGTATATTGTTCACCATGTGCCCACTCCCTTCCACTGTCCCATCACTCATCTATGTGTTATCTTCAAATATATACACTTGTACACAAAAAAGAATATGTCCTCATCTAATGCCAGCAAGCAAATGTTAATGTGTATGTATTAGCCAGTTTCCACCATAATGCAGCTTTAATTGCAGAAGGGGGTCTAACAGACTGTCGTGTTTGAAGTATGTCACACTGTACATTCCATTGCTGTAAGACATCTGTTTCTTCATTCATAAAGTAGCAACATCACTGGTAAGGGACACCACAGCAATTAGTACATACGTCTCCCAGACACAATGCAGGAAACCCATTTGCACAATAGGAAATGTACCTCAGAGTCACTGGAAGTATAGCCGGATTAGCTGGGTTCTGGAGTTGATGTCTTCCCTCTCTTCTTCTTCATCACTCTCATCCATCCTCTGAGGTGGCAGGGGTGGTTGGACAGCATCCTCCTCTTCCAGAAGTGGGATAGCTTTCCTCACGGCCAAGTTGTGTAGCATGCAGCAGGCCACCACTATCTGACACACCTTGTCAGGGCCATAGCACAGGGATCATCCAGAGACATGAAGGCAACAAAATCTTGGCTTCAGGAATCCTATGGTCCGCTCTATTACCCTCCTAGTGGGACCATGTGCTTCATTATAATGGAGTTCAGCATCTGTCCTGGGATTTCTCACAGGTGTCAGGAGCCATTGCATGTTTGGGTAGCCAGAATCCCCTGGAAAAGTGGGTGAAAGTGGGTTAATACACACTCTTACTACTTGCATGCAGCCTGCCTGTCTGGTATGTCACTAGCACAGTGTCATACACACTCACCTATGAGCCAATCTTTCTCCCCCTGTAGTTGTCCCATCATGTGTGGCACACTGCTATTTCTCAGGACATAGGAATCATGGACTGATCCTGGAAACCTTGCATTGACATGATAAATGCACTGATCAGCAGAACACACTAATTGGACATTCATGGAGTTAAAGTTTTTACAATTTCTGAACACCTTTTCATTTACTCTTTGGGTATGAGGGCTATGTGGGTACCATCAATGGCACCTATCACATGGGGGATATTTGCAAAAGCATAGAATCCTGATTTGATGGTGAATAGATCAGCCCTTTGGGGGAACTGGACATAACTTTGCAGGTGTTTCACAAATGCATTCCAAAATTTGGACAGGATGTGGCTGAACATTGGCTGAGAAACACCGGCTGCCATGCCCACTGTCACTTGGAATGAGCCTGTGGCTAAAAAATGTAGCACAGATAGTACCAGCGCAGTTGTAGGTATGGCATGGGGATTCCTATTCACTGGCATCAGAACAGGTTCCATTTGTGCACTGAGTTCCAGGATTGTGGCTCGATTCATTAGGTAAGTGATGATGATGTGACGTTCCTCCTTGGTGGCCATTTCCACCAGGGGTCTGTAAACAGATGGGGCCCTCCCTCTCACATGGGTCCGTACCTATGGGGGAGGAAGAGAGACACATTGAGTTGGGACATACACTTCCATAACAAAGTCCCACTAATCATGTTGTACATGCGACACAATTGTCCCTCGCATAGACACAAAGAATGTGTTAATCCGGTCAGGGCAATGTGTGGTTAGGTGTGTATGTTTTATTGCATCACAGTGTAGTCACAATTCCCAACATGATTCCATGAGGAGGACCAGTAATCATAACTGTACTTGGTGGAGGGGAGATGGAATAGAGCCATGGACCTAGGACCCCGGCCCGACTATGAAGGCGTGGTGGATGCAAAATGGCAGCCCCCTGCCCTACAGGTAGTGTAGTGTACGATGTGACCTCATTCCGCTGGCATTAGTCGTCATGGCGGTAGGCGGTGTTCACCGCCGTACACCTGATCTTTGGATAACATTGTTGTCAATGGGGAAGCAGGGCCAATCATGATCACCGCCAGCGGTGACGGTGCACACCACCGCGGAATATACCGTCATTTTGCCATGCCCTTGCCACTTGACTCCTGCACCTCGAGTAGGGAAGAACTCCACAGTGTGTGCTGCTGTTTCCTGACTCTAGTCCTTGAGATGGCAAGTGCTAAGGGGAATGGGCCCGGCCTTCATCAAGGAGGAGCTGGAGAAGCTGGTGGACTTGGTCCTGCCCCTGTATGCAAAGCTGTATGGGTGACCAGCACAACAGGTGAGTTACTATATGTCATCCTTGAATGTGTGTGAATGTGGCGGATGCTTGTAGGCATTTTTGTTGGCTGTGTGAATGCTTACCCATTGTGTGTTATTGTCTATATGTATTTATCCATGGGCTATGTCAGCTTGTACTGGCATGGCATTTGTGTATGGGGCACCCACACTGACATCTGTTTCTTTACTCTGTGTGTCCCATGCAGGTCAACACTCATCAGAAGAAAGGATTATGGCAAGCCATCGGCAAGGAAGTGTGGACCCTGGGGGTCTACAACTGGCAGAGCACCCACTGCAGGAAGCAGTGGGAGGACCTTAGGCGCTGGGCTAGGAAGACCAGAGGGGCCCAGCTGGGGACAGCCTCCCAACGAGGGAGGGGTGCACGTCAGACCCTAACCACCTAATGGCCCGCATTCGGGCAGTGGCCTATCCGGATTTGGATGGGCACTTGAAGGCAGCACAGCAGCCACAAGGGGGAGAGTACCAACACTGTTGTGATGCTACTATGATGAGTGAAGTTAGTTGCTATGGCTTGCATGCATTGTGGTGTCAGGCCCATAGACAGGTGTGTCCATGCAGTCCTGCCCCCCAATATGTCCATGGGATAGTGTCCTTAGGTAGATATGACTGTGAATATAGGCCTGTGAGGGGTCCCCTGTTTGGGCCATTGGTTTAATGTGGCTTCATGGATTTGCAGATTTGTTGCCTTGGCATCGTCTCTCATTGTTTCCCATTGCAAAGTGTAGCAGATTTTGGGATGCTGCAGCCCACGGGACCCAGGAGTCAGAATCCACTGACGGTAAAGGGGGCCAGTGGGTTTGAGGGCAAGGGGAGTACTATGGGGGAGGTGACTACCACTGAAGGTAGAGACTCCGACACTGTCTCCGATGGCAGCTCCCTGGTGGTGGCAGACTCTACTGGGCCAACCCATTCTTTGCCATCTTCTGCCACCCCCAAACCATCGTCACCCTCCCAGTAGCTCCCCACCGAGTTGCCTGTGCCCGCTCACCCAGGAGGGCGGGCGTCTCCTTTATCACAGCACCTCTTTTCCTGCCCCAGTCAGCCCTGCTGCCCTCACTGAAGAGGCTATTGACTTCCTGAGAACCATCTCTGTAGGGCAGGCAACCATAGTGAATGCCATCCAAAGATTCCTGGAAGACATTCACTGTGCCATGTCTGGCGTACAGAGATCTTTTCTGGCTCTGGCCTCCTCTTTGACAGCAGCCAGTGTCACTGGTCTTTCCGTCCCTCCTCCCACCACCTCTACCCCTTCCAGCACCCCACTCCCTTCACCCATCCCAAGCACACATACAGGCAGCCATTCACCCATATCAACACATGAAGCACTCAGAAAAAGACAAGCACCACATGTCTCACCACATGCAGGCACACACCCAACATACCAAAGCAGACACACCAACGTCCACCTCCCCCACTGCGTCCACCCACCCTTCTTCCAAAACACACAAACGCTCACACTCATCCACTCCACATACATCCACCACACATAAGCATACTAAACAGGTACCTGCATCCACATCCAGCACACCTACAACTCGTACCACCACTCCCTCTACCTCCACTCCCAAACTTGTCTCCAAAACCCCGCCTGCTGCACCTAGAAAGCTTTTCCTCTCCCGTGTTGACCTGTTTGAACCCACTGGCCCACCCCGTCTTATCCCTAAATATTCCCTTGGCCTCACCAAGTCTACTCCTTCCTCTTCCAAGTCCTCCCCAGTCCGCCCTTCCCATTCTCGTGCCCTTTCCCCAGGGAGGAAGAAGACCCGTGTTGTCCCTGGTCCCTCTGCCACCCCCGGTCCAGGCCCACTCCTCCTCCTTCCAAGGGCAAGCCCAAACACTCTCCACCTCCAGAACCTATACCCAAGACCGCCCTTCCAAACCTGAGTCCCCACCCCCACCACTCCCTGCCCCTGATCCCTGAGGTGCCTGGCTGCCCCATTGATGCCCCTTTCTCAGTGGAGTATTTTTCCATCACAGGAGCCAACCTATATTTGCCCTTCTGGGACTTGTATATGGACCGGCTTATGACCTTGTTTGGACATTTAATTTTATTCCTGTTCAATTACATTTTAGTGCCCAGCAGACCTGTTGGGGCAATATTGACCTGTTGTGCAGCGTTTCACTGTGGGGGGGTGGTATGCACAGGTGTGTGCATTGATGCAGGTATTTGTTGGCTTGTGTCTGGTAAGTACATTTTGTTAGGGTATGTATGGCTTTGGGTGTTGGGAGGGGTTGGGTGTGCGTTGTAGTGTGGGTGGGGTGGGAGTGTAATTGTGCCCTTTCCTCCCATGTGTGCTAGTGTGCGGTACTTACCATCGTCAGTGTTCACGAGGCAAGGAGAAGCATTGGTATTATTTCCAACTCTTCCTCCATGTTGGCATCTGTGTGTCCTGTGGGCCTCCAGTGAGTGTTTCCCTTTATAGGGGTCGTTTCCGCCAGGCTTTGTGTTGCAGTGGTTCCCACCCAGGAACTTATGGCATTGTGGTGGTTCATAATATGGTGGCCTTGGAGGGCCTTTCCCCCGGCCTGAAGATGGCCTCCGCCATCGTCGGTGGCTCTCCCAAAATGGTGGTGAGTGGATGGGCCACTGGCTGTTTCTCATGTGCTTCATTATGTGGCGGTCCGGGCTGCTAGCCTGTTTGCGGTAGTTACCGTGACCACCGGCGGTGCGGTCTTTACCGCCAGGTTCAAAATGACCATTTTAGTCATCAGAGGAGGGATTGCTAGAGCCGGTGTTTTAATAAAAATATTAATGAATATTCCTGTATTCTGAGCAATGGATTTGCGTAGAAAATGTAATAATATAGAGAAAAATAATGCATACATTTGAAAATGTGTCCACGTGAGTGTCCATCAATGTTCATGAAGTATACTTATCAATGGCTTATTAATATGAAATATGGAGCTTATGTTTGATTAATGTAGTAGTACATCATATTAAGGGTTATGCATTATGTCTTAGCTTTATTAATTATAGGCCTTAACTTAGCGGAGGTCTTGGCCTAGTTGCATGGCCTCATGTCAAGCTGTATTTCTGAACCGATTAATAAAATGTCTGCTCAGAGAGTTAAACTGTAATTTTCCACTGTGCTGACTAAATGTGCTCGTAGCTAAAAGTCTTTCTTATAAGAACTGCTTGCTAGAAGATGATGTTCTTGTAAAATGTAACAGTATAAGTGTAATGTATGTAAGACTGGCTTTCTCAGAAGGAGAACAATAGAGACACTTACCCGAGTACAAGCTGAAGCAATATTGTTACCTGACGGGCCGAACAATGAGGACATTGCAAGAGAAGCCAATCAGCGACATGTAAACCGAGTACTAGTGGAAATTTTAGATTTGATATTTTAGTGTTATTGGACAAAGTGTGAACATGTGATCCCTCGACCAAGAGGGACTTGAGAAGTAATTTTAGGAAATCTAACTTAGCCGGACTGCACTAATGGAAGACAGCACATTTGCCCATTTTCTTTCTTGCCGACAAGCCATTACTTTACTGAGCATCTAGAGACGTGCTTAACTTTAATGGTTAAAGACTTTGCATTTTCTGAACTTTGATGCTGAATCCTGATGCCTTGCTGACCAAACTGATGTCCTGATGATAAAGACTACCTTAGCTTGCCAACCAAATTGAGGAGAGGTGTACTGTTATGCATGTGTTTTGTTATGCCTATTTGATTTTTCTTTCTAGGTACCAACCACACTATTTTGATAGAGCCATAGTTAGATGTTTTCTAAATTTGTGTTGACTAAATGTCTTGCATGAAGCCCAACATGCTAATGCTAATCTGGTGTTAGATAAAGATCCTCACTAATGTAAGTCGCTATATGGAGTAACAATCAATGTCTTTCCTTTGCTGAATCTAAATGTATGTGATATCCTTTGCGCAATTGTTCTTGTTAATAATTTGCACCATAACCTTAGAATGTGCGCTTGTTCAAGCTTTGATTTGATTACGTTTCTTTCACCGTTTTGGGCAGCTAGTGATGTTTCTGTATGTTTATCATTTGATTTTGAGATTATTTTACGTGACATTAACATTGTTAAAATAGGGAAATAAATATTCAAACTTTTACTAAAAGGTGTGGTTATTCATGGCTGAAAGGTCCGGGTGTGTGATAATTACTGACTCCTATTGATTACTAATGTTATTGATTATCATTGATTGTTGAGATTATTGATTAATGATTGATTATTGATCTGCACGTACTGGATCTATGATGGGAACATCTTAAATGCGAGTCAAAAGGTTCATCAACCTATTCGTGCCCCTTTGTAAGTTTACTTATTAAGGTCCGACGCGCTAACAAGTGTTGCATCTGCCCTAATTCCCAAGTTCTGGATTGTGGGACTCTGCTCAGTTTTGCAGTCACATATGAGCTGTGCACTGTGGCAATTCTGCTCCCCTGGGGTAGCTATGGCCTTGGATGACATCCAGCTCTCATCTCAACCAAGCAGATTTGTATATGCCTTCCATTCATTGTTTGGTGCCTTCCACTTGTGTCTAATGCAGACGTCCTCTGCACTGAGACAGAACTGCAGAGCTCATTGGCTTGCCACCCCTCCGCCCTCTTCTTCATTCGTGCCATCATAGGCATGGCTACATATCGTTATATCAAGTGAATAACTTAGAGTAAACAGCTTTACGGAAGTGCAGAAGAACTATAGCTCTGCTCTGTGGTCGTGGAGGCCGCCATGATGCGATCCCAGAACTGGCATGAGGTATCACATATTATAAAGGGGTACTTGGCAGCTAAATGTTAAATTGTTCAAATGATGTTCTGATTTATTAATCACTCAATAAAGCAGACTATAAAAAGAAACAGCAATTTTTAAAAAAGCGTCATAAAGCTAAAACTACAATTCCGTTTCCTACTGGCTCGTTTTGGACAAGAGGCATTGTTGGTCGGAAAGTAAAAAAAATAAGTAGCACAACTTGTTGATGTAAACAGATTGTTCTGTGTCCATTAATTGAAAAGCACAACATTGGCAATTGCTTGTACAAATTTTCAGGTTTTCTTAATTACATGCAATTCATTCCTAGTTTCAAGAACAGTGGCAAATGAAAAAAGAAAATTGTTTCTCCACAGAAATAGCAGACCCAAGGGCATATTTACAAGACCCATGGCGCAGGGCAGAGCAACAAGTGACCATGCTGCGCTGCCTTGTGCCACAGGGAAAGGGCAGAAATGCACAGTATTTACAAAACAAAGTCCATTTCTGCTCTTTCCCCTTGCACTGGATCACAAATTGCTGGCCAGCGCCAATACAGGCAACCTTGCACTGTGGTGCAAGGGTGTCTGCATTGTCAGCAGGCTTGATTTTGTGCAGGAAGGCACACCTTCCTGCACAAAAACAATCCAGAGGGGCATTTTCCTCTTTCCATGTGTGCTGCAGAATGCAGCGCACATGGAAGGAGGAAACAACGAAGAGAGATAAATATATTTCTCCTTGTTGCGCCTGCCCTGGGGAGGCGTACACTTTTGATGCATTCCAAGGTTTACAGATACTTGTAAATCCTGGAATGCATCAAAACACAGGGGTGTTGCAAGGGAAGACCCACCACAACTCCCTTGGTACGCCTCCCTGACACAGTGTAAGTCAACGCAGCAACTTGACCTTTGTTGCCTTACACCAAACCTACAAAACCATGAGAAGCGATGCAAACTGGCTTTCCGTTGCCTTGTAGATATGGGTCTGCACTGTGTGCAGCTGGTGTGTCACAAAAAGTGATACACCAGCAGTGAACCCCTGTGCATGGCCTTTGGCCATGAGCAGCAGACAGTTGGCTGCAGGGGCTGGCCTGTGACCAGGCTATTTGGCCAATTCTCCCCAAAGGCAGCCAACTCCACACTTCCCAGGGCATTAAGAAGTAGGTGGTGGGTCTTGGGAACAGTGCTGGCCTGTGGCCATGCCCCATAGCCAACCACCCCCACCCCAGAGGCAGCCAACCACAGCCATGCACTGCCTTCAGTCATCAGTGGCGGGAGGGTGAACCTTTGACATGCGGCGTAGGACTGGTCTTTGGGCCCTAAGGACCCCATCCCCTGGGGCCAAATACAATTAAACCAGGGGGCATGTGGCCCCCTCCATAAGCCTTCTTGGACCCAAGGGACCCAATTCCCAGTGCCCAAAAATAATAAAAAGAGGTAGAATGCACATGCCTTTCAGTCTTATTAGGTCCAAGGGACCCCATTGTCCCTGGGTAAAAATATAAAGAAAAGGGGAGGGGTGTCATGCTGCCCCCCCTCCACAAGGGATCCAAATTATTTTAAGGTGGGTGCCCTGCTGCCCACTCAGGGAACCCACCATGCATATGTTGGGAGAGCCCAGGGCCCCACGGTCCCAGCCAGCTCCCCACATGGTGCGGGAGGCAGCATTGCTTCCACCCAGAGGGCACAGCTATTTATGCTGCTCCCTCTGGGTGGGAGCAAACTGTTGATCTGTCTCCCTGTCTGCATCAGTGTGGGAAGGGAAACAAATCTCAAGTCCTTTGCCAGCTGGCAGGAGCATTTTTAAAGCTCCCGTCCACTGAGAGTATACTTTGTATTTCCTTCCATTTGGTGGGAGTTTTTAAAATGCTCCCGCCTGGTGGTAGCAAACACAAGTTTCCCTGCCCATGCTGGTGTGGGCAGGTAAACCACTGTGTCTGAGGGATGGGCACCCAAGGCACAGTATGTGAAACAGATCCAGGGAAGGGGTCCAAGGAGCCATTGATGGCTAAGGTAGGGGGGGCCGCATCCCCTTCTTTTTTAATTGAGTAACGGCCAAGGAGAATGGAGTTCCCAGGACGTTTTAAAGACTGAGAGTGGGCGCGCGGCGCCTCCCTTGGAAATATATCTTGGGTCCCAGGAGATAGGGTCCCCAGTGCTGAATATGGCCTGAGGAGGGGTCTGTGCACCCCCTTCCTTTAAAAGATACTTCAGACCCAGTGGCATGCAGGGGGGCCCATGTAAGGGGCCCCCAATGGCACAGAAGAAAAAAGAATACTTACCTTTACTTACCTCTACTTACTCAGGATGGGGCCCCTCGTCCTATGGTGTCCCTCTGTTGTGGGTCGGGGTGTTCCTGGGGCATGGGGTGGGAACCTGTGGGCCCATTCCATGGTGTTTGGCCATGGAAATGGGTCCACAGGTACCTTAATGCCTGGTCTGACCAGGCATTAAATAATGGCGCTAAACAGGCTTCGAGCCATTATTTAGAACCGTCTCCCACCGGTGCACCATTTTTGCGTGGGGGGATAAATATGGCACTATGGGCGTAGGGTTATTTTTGTGACGGTAACACCCTCCTTGCATCTCATTGATGCAAGGTGGGTTCACGCATCCAAAAAATGGCGCTACCTCCAATATTTTGATGCTAGAAGTGTCACATTTTGGGATCCCCCCTTTTCCTAGGCCCCTTTTCAAATGCAAACTAGTCAAAAAGTGGCACTTTTAGAAACATTGAATGTAGATTCATCAATAAGGCCAAAGTTATTAGCAACACAATAATGAATAAAAATGTATTTCTCATGGAATTATCCTATCCGATATATATATATATATATATATATATATATATATATATATATATATATATATATATACACACATATATGAGAACATAGCCCTGCAGTTCTCTACCACATCCACCAGTGGGTCAGTGCCGGGCCAGCAGGCGCAGGACACGCTATTAATGAAGCATCAAATCCTTTGTTAGTATTCATCAAAGGAAGTAGGTCCGCACTCCGGAATAATGCTTTTCACAAATTTTTATTGCAGCTCACGCGTATCGAAGAACACGGTCTTCGTCAGAGCAACTCGTATGTGAAGAAAAAGTGCCAATTTTTAAAAGGCACAACCGACACCCTCCATGACATAAACATAAACAAAATAATGTCATATGTGTTGTCCCAATGCCCAGAAAGTGAATAAGTACTAACATCATTCATAAAATAAAATACTGTAAAGTATCATAAAAGAAAAACGGAACAGCAGTGTTTAAATAAAAATGCAATATTTTTATAATAGCCGACCAAAACCATTTAAAAGCCAAGTGGCTTATAGACACAGTACACTTACTTAATAACCAATCACAATGCCTGTTTAGACAACAATGTAAAACCGTCAGAATATTTGAAAAACATAAGTTAGGCATTTTTAACCATTTTGCTGCCAGGCTTTTTCCCCCACAGGTGGCAGGCCTTTTTTTGGCTATTTGGGGCAGTTCGTGCTTAGGCCCTCATAACATTTTGTCCACATACGCTACCCACGCCAAATTCGCGTCCTTTTTTTTCCAACATCCCAGGGATTCCAGAGGTACCCAGAGTTTGTGGGTTCCCCTGGAGAAGACCAAGAAATTAGACAAAATACAGCTAAAGTTTCATTTTAAAAAAATGGGAAAAAGGGCTGCAGAAGAAAGTTTGTGTTTTTTCCCCTAAACATGGCATCAACAAAGGGTTTGCAGTGCTAAAATCACCATCTTACCAGCTTTCAGGAAAAGGCAGATTTGAATCAGAAAACTACATTTTTTAACACAGTTTCGGCATTTTACTGGGACATGCCCCATTTTTACTATTTTTTGTGCTTTAAGTCTCCTTCCAGTTAGTGACAGAAATGGGTGTGAAACCAATGCTGTAGCCCAGACAGCTAAACATTTCTGAAAAGTAGACAAAATCCTGAATTCAGCAAGGTGTCATTTGTATAGATCCTACAAGGTTTTCCTACAGAAAAAAGCTGAAATAAAAAATACTGAAATTGAGGTAAAAAAAGAGCCATTTCTCTTCACATTTTACTCTGTAACTATTTCCTGCGATGTCAGATTTTCAAAAGCAATATACCGTTATGTCTGCTGGACTCTTTTGGTTGCGGGGATGTATAGGGCTTGTAGGTTCATCAAAAACCTAAGGTGCCCAGAGCCAATAAAGAAGCTGCACCTTGCAATGGGTTTTCATAGTATACCGGGTATACAGCAATTTATTTAGTGGTATATATAGATTGAAAAATAGGTATCAAAGAAACCTTTGTATTTCCAAAATGGGCACAAGATAATGTGTTGAGAACCAGTGGTTATTTGCACATCTCTGAAGTCCGGGGACCTATACTAGCATGTGAATTACAGGGCGTTTTCTCCAATAGACATCTTTTTTACACACTGTCTTGCATTTGGAAGGAAAACATTTAGAGAAAGACAAGGGGCAATAACATTTGTTCTGCTATTCTGTGTTCCCCCAAGCCTCCCGATAAAAATGGTGCCTCACTTGTGTGGATAGGCCTAATGCCCGCGACAGGAAACGCAATATGGGCACATCACATTTTTACATTGAAATCTGACTTGTTTTTTGGAAAGTGCCTAGCTGTGGATTTTTACCTCTAGCTCAGCCGCCACCTAGGGAAACCTACCAAAGCTGTGCATTTTTGGAAACTAGACACCTGGGGGAATTCAGAATAGGGTGATTTTGGGGGCTCTCACCAGGTTCTGTTACCCAGATTCCTTTCCAAACCTCAAAATTCGGCAAAAAAACACTTTTTCCTCACAATTCGGTGACAGAAAGTTCTGGAATCTGAGAGAAGCCACAAATTTCCTTCCACCCAGCATTTCCCCAAGTCTCCCGATAAAAATGGTGCCTCACTTTTGTGGGTAGGCCTAGTGCCCGAGACAGGAAATGCCACAAAACACTACGTGGACACATCAAAATGATCAAATACAAAACTACTGTTTTTTGCGGGGGACACCTGTGTTTTTGGTCCTGGGTTCAGCAGCCATCTAGGGAAACCTACCAAACCCAGACATTTCTGAAAACTAGACACCAGAGGGAGTCCAGGAAGGTGGGACCTGTGTGGCTCTCCCAGTGTTTTCGTACCCAGAATCCTCAGCGAACCTCAAATTTAGCTAAAGAAAATAAATCAAATTTTCCCACATTTCTGTGTGGGATCTCCACACCAGCACAAAATTCCTACCACCCAACGTTCCCCTCATTCTCCCAATAAAATGATACCTCACTTGTATAGGTGGGAAAAGTGCCTGCCACAGGAAAGAGCCGAAAACAGGTCAAAATTGAGGGGGAACCAAAGCAGGTCCAAAAGGGCAGTTTGAAAAAAGAAGTTTTTAGGCTGACAAGTGGGGCAGAATTTTTATCGGTATAGATGTGACAATGATGGGTGGTAGGAATTTTGTGGATTCCTACAGATTCCGGAAGGTTTCATCATAAATATGTAGGGAAAATGTGTGATTTCAAGCAAAGTTGTAGGTTTGCAGGGCATTGTGGGTAGGAAAATGGTGCAGGGTGTATGTGAAGCACCACAAAAGGATGATGGACGGAGTGCTGAACAATGCAAACACTCACCCCCAGTCACAGATCTGGGTTTAATCCATTGTTATTTTGCTCACCATGCCACCCCAGTTTGGATCCAGCCATATGCAAATCAGCCTTGACCCTGTTCCTCATGGGAACAGTCCAGCCCGAACTTCCAAGCCATCCTTTTGTGTTGCATGTGAAGCACACCACCCTGGACTCACCCAGATGTTTAGTTTTCAGATGTGTCTAGGTCTCAAAGATTTCTCTACATGGCAGCATCCCAAAGTCCAAAAAGTGAAGCCCTCACCATTCCAAGTGGGATGATTTTGAGAGTTAGATAAGCTCTCATGGCCCAAATGTAAAACCAAAACCCAAAATAATCAAATGCCCTCTTGCTTGCTGTTGGGATAAGATCTTTTAGTGTGCGGGGGAGAGCTGAAAGACTGTTCCCCCCTTTAGTTGGGATGGGGGCACAACCATGCCCATACTGGTTGGTATCCACCAGCCCACTATTTTTTTTTTTTAATTCCCTGGCATCCAAAAGGCTTTCTGCACCACCCCGGGTTGTGGATCAGGGGTAATTGCCTCATCTGCCCACAGGTGGGCAGAACAACTTTGTCCCCAATTATTTGGGGTGGGGGTCTGGCTATAACCCCACCCTCTTTCATTTGAAAACAAATCTTTCCTGGTCTCTGCTGGGCTTTCTGTCCCCATTGGGCGCAGATGGGCCTTACAAAAATAGGCCGATCTGCCCCCAAGAGGGGCAGAAATGGCCAACAGTAATGTGCCTCCATGGAGAGCAGCCCTTGCCCAAGGGGCTGCCCCCCCAAAACAAAACACACACACACACCAATCCCTGGTGCCTAAGTGGTTTTTGCCCCCCTGGGGCAGATCGGCCTAATAGAAAGAGGCTGATCTGCCCCCAAGGGGGGCAGAAATAGCCTAAAATAAATTTGCTCCCCAGGGGAGCAACCCTTGCCTTAGGGGTCGCTCTCCTTGCGTGAAGTTGGCGCAAAAAAAAATCCCTGGTGTAAAGTGGTTTCTGCCCCCCTTGGGGGCAGATTGCCTAAGAAAATTAGGCTGATCTGCCCCCAAGGTGGGCAGAACTGTCCTACAGTAAAATTGCCCCCAGGGGAGAGACCCTTGCCTAACGGATCGCTCCCCTTGCGTGTAACTGACCTAAAAAGAAATCTCTGGTGTACGTTGGTTTATACCCCCCTTGGGGGCAGATTGGCCCAATAAAAATAAAAGTAAATAATCCCTGGCGTCTACAGGTTTCTGCCCCCCCCCCGGGGGGCAGATCAGCCTAATTACAATAGAGGGCAGGAAAGGCCTTGTAAAGAATGCCCCCCCGGGGAGCGACCCTGGCTCAAAAGGTCACTCCCCTCATGCCAATATATATTTTTTTAAAAACCCTGGTGTCTAGTGGCCATTTCTGCAGCCCGATCACGGGCTGCAGAAATGCTCAAAGAGTCATGAAAGGAAAGGAAAGGCCTTTCCTTTCCTTTCATTACTCTGCCTGCCCCACCCCCGCGATTGGATCATGCGCTGATGTCATCAGACATTACTGGGGGGTGGGGTGGAAAGGTAAGCGATTCCATCTGGGGAGGCCCATGGGGGCGCTAGCGCTCTCCCCATGGGCCGGGTGCAGGACGAGCTGGTCTTGTCCACGGCACATGGCAATCGTGGCCGAAGGCAAGACCAGCTCGTCCCAGGCACCAGAGGGTTTAACATAGATCGAACGGCATAAGCAATTGACATTTTATTGTCAAGCAATATTGAATAGTTGCCCAAACAGGCCAAGTAGCTCAAATTCGGCCGGACATTTTTAACATAAATCAAAGGTCATAAGCAATCCGGACGCTATTGTCCAAGGTGGTCATCAATTAAAGAGGACGAGTGGCTTATGTGCTAAATCGTATTCTGCCGAACAAGTTTCATAATGTGTCAAGTGAAAGATATATAAATGGGCAAATAGGAACAAAACAACCAGAAGAACATTTAAAAAAGATAATAAGACACGTCCTTCACCTAAAGATTCTTTAATGTCTCACGCTCCAACAACAAACACTAGATTGAAAAAGATATTAAAAGGACCATACAATCATGCAATGGGGCATACAGAATGAATGATTTTCAATATTTACAATTGGGAAGAAGCAAATCAGTTTTTTTTGGACTTTATTCCCCTGAGTTGCTTCTTTCCAATTCTACATATTAAAAGTAATTTATTCTGTGTGCCCCATCTAGATTGCATGATTGTATGGTCCTTTTAATATATCTTTCTTCGTCAAGTGTTGCCACAGAATTTCAACCAAAGTCTCAGTTTGTACCAAAGTTTGGTTTTGATATGCTTGATGCTTTTCAGGATAAGTAGTCTCAGATCTAAGGAGACTACAGAAATCTAAAAATACAATCAACAGGAATATTTTGTGGTCACAGAGGAAGGAAATTGAATCATTAGCTGAAGATAATAATATTGTGATCAGACCAGCGTACATGGGGGGAATGTAGCTATTAGGCCCATTGATAATTACGTAGCTGAAGCAAAACAGCAATTGAGTGACAAGGATTGTTATGAGATCATAACTGTGACATAATACAAGACCACCATTACCCAATGTTGGGTGAAATTAGAGATGTGGAGAAATAGGGCTTTGATTAAGTCTGAAGAATACCAATGTTTAGAGAATCTTCACCCTAAGTTACCCATGCTCTACATTCTACCCAAGGTACAGAACTCCATTAATAACCCCAAAGGAAGAACAATCGTTTATTTCATTGGTAGTTTGCTTGAAAACATTTCCAAATACATTGATCACTTTTTGATTCCACTGGTAAGTGCTTTACCATCATACATTGCTGACACCAGGAATTTCCTCAGGTGGATAGGTAACATACATTGGGGACCAGATCTTCTTTTGAAGACACTTGATGTTAAAGCGTTATACACCAGCATTCCTCATTCTGATGGCATAAAGGCCTGTGAACACTTCCTCAGGGCTAGATCATTGAGCGTGTTTTTACACATGCAGATGCTCATGGAGAGGATGACATTCTGCCTTAGTAACACCATTTTTATGTTTGACAAGACCCTTTACAGGCAGATACAGGGATGGCGATTGACACCGGCTTCGCTCCCAGCTATGCAAATCTCATGGACCGGTGGGAGATGCAGTTGTCAACTGTATTCTGAATTTAGTCAGGACACAAAGAAGTTAGTGCTATGGCTGTGATTTATTGATGACCTCTTTGTAATTTGGCAAGGAAGTGAGAAGGAGGCCATTTGGTCTGTTGTGCTTCTCAACGAGAACAGTTTGAATTTGGAATTCACCACAAATTATACCAAGGAATCTTTTGTGTTTTTAGATGTAGAATTGGAAGAAGTAGGTGACAGGATTACTTCTATACTACATCGCAAATCCACGGCAGATCCTTTTTGGCCACAAGAGACAAGATACAAACAATGATACTACTGGAGAAGGAAGAGAAACGAGAATCATCACTACAAATAATGCTAGATCAGGAAACACATGAGGGATCCTAAATAAGAATTGGGATCTCTTGTGTTGTTATCCCATAATAGGTGAAAGCACTGGGGAAAGACACAAAATAACTTACCTTAAAACAAGATTCCTTAAGGATATTCCGGTAAAAATTGATATTTGTACAGAGACCCAAAGGCATGATAAACTAGGTTCTGTGTTTGCGGCAAATGTAGAGCATGTGAAAATTCATCTAGCTGCAGTGAAATTTGGATTCCTGAAAATAAGACCAAATGTATCACCAAATTTATCACCTGTAGTACTGCCTTTGGGATTTATGCTTTGGAATGTCCTTGTGAGATATGTAGCCAGTACTGTACATCTGGTACAAAAGATGGTATTGGAGCATGTTAGAGCCATTGGCAAACAAGATGAGCACTATCCAGTGGCAAGGCACTTCAGAACAGATTACTTCAGTGATAGGAATTTACTCAGATACATGGGTATTGACCACATTCCATCAAATCCTCGGGAAGGGGATCAGATTGGCACCTTGGAAAAACAGGGATCAAGATGGGTACTAGAGCTTAACACGAAGGTCTCAAATGGGATGAATTCTGAAGAGAAGTTACATGTTCATCTTAATTAAGTTCATAATGTTTATAGTTAGTTCATTCTGTTTGAATCACCAATATTATGCTTTGTGCTATAATGTTGTAAAAAGGTATTTTGTTTAGAGACACCACCTCAGCAATTTATATAACCTTTAATGTTTGTTTTAATTTTCTAGGGAGGAGAGGAAAGGACTCTCACCTGGTTGACTGGGTTTAAGAGGAGGCTCCGGCAGGGGACCCCTAGCCTTCTCTTCTGAGTACTTGGAGCACCTGGGTGATATTTTCACTATTTGTAGTTTATATTTTCAATATGGGCTTATATTGTTTATAAAATATTGAACTATTAGATTCTAATCAATTGTTTTGAAATTGGATTGTGGATAGATTTTATGCGAAGATAGCACAGTGAAAATTATATGTGTAGGTAGGATTTTCATACTTTGACCCTCTTGGGCTATATGTAATACATTTTTAGCCTGTTCAAATTTGAATTCGGGATAATTATAATTTCCATACCACATTGCTGTTACTGAGAACAGTAGCTTACATGCAGCCCCTCACATGCAACCAGCCCACTTCGGCAGTATTTAATCAAAATTCCTAATTGGTAGTTTTATGTATGGCAATATGTATATTGGTTAAAGATTTGAGTCCATATAATTACATTTAGGGCATCAGCAGGAATTATGACTATGCCAATAATGAGCACTTGAGATAACAATTGTGATGTGATATTCGCATACCATAAGCAATGTAATTTTCACCCACTGAGTTGGTATACGGATGGTGTGAGACTCTGAAATTGTATTTTACAATGTTGAAAGTGCATGGAATGTAAATCAGTGTTGGGATTTCATAGGCTAACAGTCTTTTCAATCATAGCATACCTTCAAGATAGCAGATCATTGTAACCTTAATTGACAACTAATACCGTATAGTCCTTTGATGTTGATCATGTTCAAGTAGAGAACGGGGCGACACGGAGAGCACAGCCACCCCATGCGTGACCAAAGCTGTTGAGCCGAAACACATTGCAGGGGCTGGATTTTGGTTAATAAATGAAGTTTTGAAACACTAAGAGCACTGATTCTCTAATTTTGGGAATGTTTGGGATGAATATATATATATGGTCCAGAAAGAGCCTTTTTTTTGTTATTTGGTGAAATTCTGTTCAGTAGTTTTGGAGTCACTAAACAAAAAACAAAATTGTATATCTAGGGAGACGCGGACCCTCTGCCGATCTGGGAGATCGGGGGAAAGTGGATTATTGGTAAGGGCAGGGAAGTAACTACAATTAGCAAAGGCCCCTAACCCCCACTATGTCCATTTAGGTCTCAATAAATTAACCCCAGCTCAACTCTTCGTAGCTTGGCAACGAGCAACAATGCTTAACTTAGGAGACAAAGGCCCTCATTACAACCCTGGCAGTAAATCCCGCTTTCCGCCGTGCAGAAGACCGCCAACATACCGTTGTGGGTGCAGAATTCCGCTACAGGTATTACGACCCACAGCTCAGAATCCGCCACAATACAGACACCCACACAAGTCTGCCACACCAAAGGTCAGTGATAAACTGGTGATACCAAAACCTACACCATCACGCCAACAGAACTACGCCCACAGTATCACGACCCACGAATCAACGCAGCGGTCTTTCAACCGCGGTAAACCATTGGCGGTACACACCACCGCGCTCAAAATACACACACACTAACTAAACACAACCACATTGGACAATTCAAAATACACACACCACATACACACACAACACCCACACACCCAATCCAATATAAAGCACACAACCACATCACCCACAAACCCTTATAACCAAAATTTTGAAAGAAGGCCAGAGAGAGAGACTACCTAACACAACACCAGCATCCACAGACACACAACACAATCACTTATACAACATCCACACGCCTCAAACAACACACACCCACCAACACATCCCCTCACACATCACAACAGACAGCACCTCACACATCACCCACACCACATCATGGCACCTCAAAGACACCCCAGGTTCTCTGAGGAGGAGCTCAGGGTTATGGGGGAGGAAATCATCCGGGTAGAGCCACAGTAGTTCGAATCACAGGTGCAGCAGACATCCATTGCAAGGAAGATGGAGCAATGGCGCAAAATTGTCGACAGGGTTAACGCAGTGGGACAGCATCCAAGAACACGGGATGAAATCAGGAAGAGGTGGAACGACCTACAGGGGAAGGTACGTTCTGTGGTATCCAGACACCAGATTGCTGTACAGAGGACTGGCGGTGGACCCCCACCTCCTCCCCCAAAACTAACAACATGGGAGGAGCAAGTCTTGGCGATCATGCTTCCTGAGGGCCTCGCAGGAGTAGCAGGAGGACTGGACTCTGGTAAGGCAAATCTTTACTACTTTATCCCCCCACTCCACCTGCATGCCATCACATACTCCCACCCTTACCCTCACACCCATCACCCCAACAACCTACAGATACCCCACTAACACAACCCACACATCCCAAAACCAAGCCCTGCATGTAACACCAATGCATGGACACCCATCTCCAAAGCATGTCCAGTAGAGAAACTCACTCATGCCCCAAAATCACCAATCACACAAGGGCCAAGCCAATAATGTAAGCACAGGAGTAGAGGGTAACTCACCCATTGCACAAGATGGCACACACAGATTCAATAACTATGCATTTACACCCCAACAGGACCCCTACACATCATCACCGGACAGGAGGTGCCAGACATATCCAGTCCCCCCACAGAAGAGGCCCACAGTGACGACAGCAGCTCTGCACGCCTGAATCAAGATGACCAGCCCGGCCCATCAGGGACCTCGGGACAGTCGGTTCCCCTGACACACTGATCCTCCCCCCTAAGGAAACACCACCACAGCACTCACCCAGCGGGCCCATCCCTCTGTCCCCAGGACACCGCGATCAGCAGTGTGTCCACCACTACAGGGAACCCAGGCAACCCCAGGACGATCAGGGATCTGGGGGCAGTGGCAGTGGGCACATGGCTCAGGGGACAGAAGCACAGGATAACAGGGAAGCTGGGAGGACTGCTGTGCGACGGGGGAGGACAGGCTCAGGGAACCGACACTCCACGAGGCACTCTCCAACATCATGGGAGCTTACCACCCTTCCCAGGAGACCATGGGAACATTACTGGCCAAGTTTCAGGAGACCTAGAGCTGCAGGAGGAACACTACCTGGGGATCAGGGAGCACTTGAAGTCCATCAACACCACCCTGGTTACCATTGCAGGGGTGCTGGCAGACCTTCTCAACACCAGGAGGGACACAGTGGCACACCAACGGGCCCCTGACACTAGCCTGGATGATGAATCAACAATCAATCAATCAAGCAAAAAAATTTATAAAGCGCGCTACTCACCCGTGAGGGTCTCAAGGCGCTTGGAGGGGCAGGAGGGTCACTGTTCGAACAACCATGTTTTGAGGTTCTTTCTGAAGAGCAGGAGGTCTTTGGTTTTGCGGAGGTTGGTGGGGAGGGAGTGGTGAACAGCCCTCCACCTCCACTGGCGCTAGTGGACAGGAGGCACCACCACAGGAACAACAGGCCACCAGCACCCCACCCCCTGCAGATGGAGAACCACCCCGCAAACGGTCGCTGAGATCCAGGAACAAGACAGAAAACATTGCCAAGACCCCCACCTGGAAATAAGACCCCCCTGAATGTCACCCTTCTTTCCCACTTTGTCCTCCTGTCCACTTAAACTGCCATTGCTCCACTTCATATGCCCCATTGGACAATGCACCTGTGAAACAAATAGACTGGACTATGCCATGGACATTTCTCCACCATCCCCCCAGCCCATTTTACAACCCCCTCCACTTATTTGCTCAGAGATAAACACACTTCAATCACAAAACAATCTGGAGTCAGTCTGTGCTTTCACAAATGAGTAATTGCAATATCTCTAGAATATGGCAATGTCAATGTACTTGTTCACATACCAATGTAACATAGCTGTAGTCCAGCAGTAAACATAGCAGAGGGCACAAAGTGGGACCCAGATCTGTGAAATGGAAAGCCAAAGTAACAAGTCAGGGTCCATACACTGAGTGAAAATGACAGACTTATGCTAGCTCCAACAGAAGTATGAGATGTGGGAAGCAGTTACATATTCTTACCTGTGTCTCACTGGAAGTATTGCATGATGATGTTGTTTCGGTTGGCGACATCTTCTTCTTCTGCCTCCTCTTCTTCACTGTCCACAGGCTACACAGCTGCCACAAGACCACCATCTGGCCCATCCTCCTGCAGAAAAGGCACCTGGCGTCCCAAAGCCAGGTTGTGCAGCATACAGCAGGCCATGATTATCTGGCACACTTTCTTTGGTGAGTAGTATAGGGAGCCAGCTGTCAGATGGAGACACCGGAAACTGGCCTTCAGGAGGCCGACGGTGCGTTCTATAATCCTCCTAGTTTACCCATGTGCCTCATTGTAGCGTTCCCCTGCCATTGTCCTGGGACTCCTCACTGGGGTCAGTAGCCATGACAGGTTGGGGTAACCAGAGTCACCTGCAAATGTTGAGGGACAACTGTTAGACACACACTAACCCTTAGGGGCAACCCCATACCCAGACACCTATGTCAACTGTGTTGGGACTTTGGCCTCACCTATTAGCCACACACAGTGCCTCTGGAGTTGCCCCATCACATAAGGGATGCTGCTATTCCTCAAAATGTAAGCGTCATGCACTGAGCCAGGACACTTGGCATTCACATGGGAGATGTACTGGTCTGCCAAACACACCATCTGCACATTCATCGAATGGTAGCTTTTCTGGTTTTTGTACACCTGTTCATTCCTGCGGGGGGGGTACAAATGCCACATGTGTACCATCAATGGCGCCAATGATGTTGGGGATATGTCCCAGGGCATAGAAGTCACCTTTCACTGTGGGCAAATCCTCCACCTGAGGGAGATAACACTCTGGATAACACGTTAGAGAACATTGGCTGGGACATCCGTGATGCCATGGCCACTGTTGTTTGAAAAGAACCACTGGCGAGGAAATGGAGTACAGACAGAACCTGCACTAGAGGGGGGATTCCTGTGGGATGGCGGATAGCTGAAATCAGGTCTGGCTCCAACTGGGCACACAGTTCCAGGATTGTTGCACGATCAAGTCTGTATGTGATTATGATGTCTCTCTTCCATTGCCGACAGGTCCACCAGGGGTCTGTACACCGGAGGATGCCGCCATCTCTTCACCTGCCCCAGCAGACATGCCCTATGGAGGAGAACAGCGAGCAGAGTCATCCAACACTGAGGTATCACAATGTGTTATTTGCAGAAACGTTGGTAATTCGCAATGTGCCGGTATCTGTCTGTATTCCCGGCCTAGATAGGTGTAATGCAGTTTTTATCCATCCCATATGGCCCCCTAAAATAGCGGCTGCCTGACCTGTAAGGTGGGACAAGGGGAAATGAGGTAACTGCGCTGGCGTTGTACACCGTCGCGGTGGGCGGTCAAAGACCGCTGCGCAATTCTGCATTGGTTAACATTGGGCCCTATGGGTCCCAGGAGCCAATGACGATGTACTTCGGCGGTGACGGTACACACTGCCGCGGACTTAACCGCCATTTTCTGTCTGTTCACTCACTTGATACCTGACCTTCAACAGGAGAGGACCTACACTGCAAGTGCTGCTGTGGCCTGTGTCTGGAATCAACAATGGCTACAGTGTCTGGGGAAAGGGCCCCTGCCTTCACTTCGGAGGAGTTGGAGAAACTAGTGGATGGGGTCCTCCCCCAGTACACGCAACTGTATGGTCCTCCAGACAAACAGGTGAGTACACTGAGAGCATGCTGCGTTGGCAATGCCTGTTTTGACTGTTGTGGATGGAAGATACATGGGGTGGGGCTGAGGCCTGCGTGTGCGGATGGTGAGTGTATGTGCGTCAGGGCATGGGTGGGAACTGGTGGGAAATGAGTATGACGGTCCAGACGGGTGAGTAATTTCCTTTCATCCTGTACCATTCCTCAAGGTCAGCGCCCACCAGAAGAAGGCTATTTGGCGTGCCATCGCCAAGGATGTCCGGACCCTGGGGGTCTACCACAGACGGAACACCCACTGCTGTAAAAGATGGGCTGACCTGTGCCGCTGGAGCAAGAAGACAGTGGAGGCCCAGCTGGGGATGGCCTCCCAACGTGGAAGGGGTGCCCGTCGCACCATGACCCCCCTGATGTACCGGATCCTGGCGGTGGCCTATCCGGAGTTGGACGGGCGCTTGAGGTCATCACAGCAGCCACAAGAGGGTGTGTGCACTCTCATTCAGCTGACTCTGCACGCATTACGAGGTGTCGGGGTGGGGGAGGTGGGCAGTGGGTTCCCCTAGGCCAGGGTGAACTTGGTAGGCAAGGTTCCTTGTGAAGCAGGCTCTGTGGCACCCCCACCCCACTAGTGGTATAGCCATCTACACCTAGTCAGGCTCCTGTGACTTCCAGGTGTGTAGCAATTGGGCTTAGGCCTCGTACCACATGGGCATGTGAATTTGCTAGGAACTGTTAGTGCATTGCGTAGTGAAGAGGGCTGCTCCCTGTATGTTGTGTCCACCAACGGTAGTGGTGTTGCATGCACTGAACATGTTTTTCTTCTGTCCTTCCCCTGCTTTTTGTTTTGTCTCCCTGTGCAATACCATCATCTGGTGGAGGAGCAGTGGCACCGGAGCAGGAGGGAGCTGCAACCCACTTGGCCCTGGAGGGTGAAGCAACGGAGTCTGAAGCCACCAGTGGCGGCGGAGGGCGAGGGGAGCTCCCTGACGGGGACAGGAGCATACAACAATGACAGTGACTCCTCCTCTGATGGGAGCTCCCTTGCAGTGGCGGGCACCTCTGTGCCCACCACATCAACAGGTACAGCCACCATCCCACTACCAGCACGCCCTCTCAGCAGCCCCTCAGCATGTGTCCCGTGCCCGCTCACCCAGGAGGGTGGGCATCTCCTTCCCCCCAGGCACCTCAGCCCCTGCCCCAGTCAGCCCTGCTGCCCTCAGTGAGGAGGCTATTGACCTCCTGAGATCCCTCACTGTTGGGAAATCTACCATTTTGAATGCCATCCAGGGTGTTGAGAGGCATTTGCAACAAACAAATGCATACCTGGAGGGCATTCATTCTGGGCAGGCGGTCCAACAGAGAGCATCTCAGGCTCTGACCTCAGCACTGATGGCAGCCATTGTCCCTGTGTTCAGCCTCCCCTCCCCAACTTCCTCCACCCCGACCCAATCCCCTGTACCACAGCCTATCCCAAGCACACCATCAGACCAGCATGCACACTCATCAACACACAAGAGTGAACATGGCAAAGATAAGCACCACACATCATACAAGCACTCACACAAGCACCATCCCTATTCAGACACAGCAACATCCACTGCCTCCACTGTGTCACCCTCCTCCACGTCCTCCTCCTCCCTCCCAGTCTTGTCTCCACTCACACCTGCATGCACTACATCCTCAGCCACTACCTCAATCACCAGCACGCCCATTACCACACACCGCTCACGTGCAATCACCACCCTCACTACCATACACACATCCCCAGTGTCCTCTCCGAGTGTGTCTGTAAGCCCTCCTCCCAAAGTACACAAACTCAGGCACACATCCACCCAACAGCCATCCACCTCACAACAGCCTCCGTCCCATGCACCGTCACCCAAATTCAGTAAACGTACACCTCCTACAACCAATACCTCTTCCTCCACTCCCAAACCCACTCCATCTTCCCATCCCAGTGTGTCTAAAAAACTTTTCCTGGCAAACCTTGACCTCTTCCCTTCACCTCCTCCCCCCGTCCTTCCCCCAGGGCCAGGCTTTCCAGTTCCTAGCCCAGCACCTCAGCCACCAAATCCCCAGGCACAGTGGAGCCAGCAACTTCGGGTCATCGAGTGCGCCACCCATCAAGGCTGCCAGTGTGCCACGTAGTGAGGACAAGGACATTCCGCCACCTGCCATGGTGAAGAAGGTGCCCACATCCCGGGAGGAGAAGCCGCACCTACCAGCCACCAAGGGCTCCGCCAAAACAAAAGGGGATAGTGGCAAGACACCTGCGGCACCATCAAAGGTGGGGAAGGGACAAAAGCAGAAGAGCAGGTCAGGAAAGGACACGGTGGCACCGACTGAGAGACTAGTGTCACCCCTTCTGTCCAGGACTACACCAACCTGTACGGCGGCGAACACCGCAAGCTGCACCGCCACCAGCACCGCCACTTGCACCGCCACAGGCACGTCTGCAGCCTTAGCAACAGTCCCCAGCATCTTCCCCACTGGGCAGCCGTCCGAGGCTGCAGGAGACGTCCTGCTGTGTCCCTCAAAAGGTGCTGACCCAGTCACCACCGCCAGCACAGCCAGCACCGCCGCCACAGACACCGCCGCAAGCACCGCCACCAGCCCCCCGACGTGCTCGGACAGTCGGACCACCGCTGACATGGCTACCATCCGAGGCTGAAGGTGACTTCCTGGACCCTGGCCAGCTTCCATGAGACATGACTTCCATCACTGTTTGCCGCAGCAGTGTGGGGTATGTCTCTACCTCCATGGCATATCATGCTACCTGTTCCTCTGCAATCTTGTGGTACACACACCCAGGTGAGGGAATGGTACCGACCACACTGCATGTGGAGCACTCTGGGCACCATGCCCCCTCCAGAACCAGTGGAGAATGACATCCACTACCTCAGTCCTTGGCAGGATGAAGCACTCTGGGCACCAGGCCCCCCTCCAGAACCAGTGGAGAATGACATCCACTCACCTGATCCTTGGCAGGATGAAGCACTCTGGGCACCAGGCCCCCTCCAGAACCAGTGGAGAATGGCATCCACTACCTCAGTCCTTGGCAGGATGAAGCACTCTGGGCACCATGCCCCCTCCAGAACCAGTGGAGACTGTTATCCACTTTAGAGACTCTGGCTTTGCACTCCCCAGGATAAAGCAGTGGGCAACCCACCCACTGGAGAGCCTTCAGAGACTGTGGCTTTGCACTCCCCAGGATAAAGCAGTGTGCAAACCACCCACCAGCGTAAAGCAGTGGGCAAACCACCCACTGGAGAGACTTGAGAGACTGTGGCTTTGCACTCCCCAGGATAATGCGATGGGCAGAGACTGTGGCTTTGCACTCCCCAGGATACAGCAATGGGCATGGAGCCCCCTCGTGCAGCAGTGAAGTCGTGCGTTCATCCAGCTGAGGTGCCCCCCCTTCCATTCCCCCTGAGGTGCCAGTTTATTTTCGATCTGATGCCCCTGCAATGTTCTCTTCGTTTTGAGCCAGGTATCTTGTGTGGGCTTCGCCCATGCATTTTGGTACCACTGTGTCATTGACAATGATTGGTACACTATCCGGACTTGTGTAGTTGGTGTACATATTTGTATATACTGAATTTTGAACTTTCACTATCTGATTTTTCATGATTACAATCGTTACAATCCTTTAATTTTGTCCTTGCGTTCTTCCAGAGGGTGGGTGTATATGTAATGTTGCTGCATGTATTTGTGTGTATGTTGTTGTGGGTGAGGGTGGGGGTGGGGGTATTTTGTGTTGCGTGTGTGTGTCACTCTGTTTTCCGACCCCCGTGTTGTAGGTGCAGTACTCACCGTGGTCGCCGACGGCATCTGTCCTGCTCCTGATACAGCAGGAGGAAGAGCAGCATAGGCAGTACGTCTAGTTCGGGCTCCATGGCGTCCTGGTTCCTCGTTGGGTCGTCGAGAGGTGACTGGTTTCCCTTCTGTGCACTGTTTCCGCCGTGCTTTTGATAACGTTGGTTCCGCCCCGGAAAAGGTGGCGGATAGGCCTGTTGTGATACAGTGGGCGGTACTTTGTCCTCCGCCTATCTGATGCCGGTGACCGCTGCGGAGTGTTAAAGTGGCTGTCAAGTTTGGCGGTTTCCGCCATGGTTGTGATTCCATTTTTTTTTCCCTCCGGCCTGTTGGCGGTATTACCGCCGCTTTAACACTGACGCCAGGGTTGTAATGAGGGCCAAAATGTGTAAAGTATTTAAATATCCCAAAACCGTATTAAAATAAAACACAGGAAACAGTTTAAAAATTCAAAACCAATTTATAAAATTAGGAAGTGATTTTATCTTGAATTTGTCACCTAAATGAATAAAATCGGATAAGGGGAACCAGAGATTAGAATTTTTAAAGAATTCATGTTTTTTAGCGCATAGAAACTAAAAGCGCGACTCAGGATATCTGGTCGCACCTTGACCGAGGCTAAGTCAAAGTTTGAGGCAAACCGCGATGGAGCCCTGCTCGGTTACAGCAAGCAGGAGGCCTCGTCAAAAGTTTACCTTCGGACTTAGTCTTTTTCTTGAAGATTTTCTTCATCGGGACGAAGTCACCAATCCAATCCAACCTCCCTGGAGTCCTCTTCGGATACGCATCACTGGAGACCTCAGTGAAGAATTCTACCTTCGGACTTAGATGATATTTCAGGATAGAAATGTAGGCTGAAGCTGAATCTTGATCCAACATCCCTGGAGCCCTCCTTGGATACGCTGCGCGGGAAGTCCCGGTCAACTTTTTAACTGTAACTTTTTTGGAGGTTTTTCCTTCCAATGGCGTTCTACCCTCCACAGGTAGCCGATTTCGATGCAAGGTCATCAGATCACCTTTCCAGGAGCCCCCGGTGAAATCCTGGAAGTCTGGGGCTCTGGACCTTTTTAGTGGGACGAACCTGCAAGTCAGGCCAGGTCGCAGTTGAGGTAAACTAGCTTGACTCACCACGGCGGGTCGGTCCCTTTATGGAGCTTTTTACCAAAAGTTCTCTAATCTTCTCCAAACTTCTTGATCTTTTTCCAGAAGGTCTTGGAACTTCCTTTAGGAGTCCACAGCTCACCTCAAGGTTCCAGAAGCTCTGAGTTGCTTCTTGAGTGCTAGGACTCCAACTACCAGAATGCACCTGGATCAAACTCCAAAATGACCACTGGACGGTGGTCAGCTGATCAGTTCCTTCAGGATTGGATACAGGGCACTCTGGGTAGCTATTTTTCACCAATAGCAAGCAGGGAGTCCCTTCTTGAACCAGTTGAAGCCTAGTAAAGTCCTTTTTGGTGGTGAAGCCCAAGTGTGCAGTTGGTACAGTCCTCCAGAGTGCAGTGTCCAGGTCAGGTGTCCAGCAGGGCAGTCCTTCTTCTTCTGATGTTGTTCCTTGTAGGGATCTAAGGTGTGGGTGCAGGTCTGCCGTATTTCTCCTTGATCCTGGAGTGGAAAACGGGGGGGGGGGGCAATTGTCTAATCACAGGCAGGCCACTATCCCCTTAGATGACCATTTCCTGAGAAGAGTGGCAAAAATCGATCCCAGGGAACAACATTCCTTCAAAATCTGAAATGGCAGAAACTGAATTTTGGATGTTAGGTCTGGCTGAGCCCACTTACTGTTGTAGCTAAAAATCCTTAACACCCTCTTCTCCTGCCCTCTCCTAATCTAATCAGGAGGGCACCTGGTTGTCTGGGTTTGCATGAAATGGGGGAGGTCCTGAGCTGCGTCAAATGTCTTTCTCTCCTTTGAAGACCAGTTTGGCTTCTCTCCCCCCATCCTGTTTCACCATCTGCTGAGGCAGATCTCCTCTCCCAGGCACCTCCTTTGTCTTCAGACCAGGCCACTTTACACCTCATCAAGGCAGCCTGGCCATTCAGAGAAGGGCGCTATGGAGCTAAAATTGGCAACTTTCAGGTAGAGTTCTAAAACTCTTTCTCTGAACTAGTTATATTAAATTCAACAATGGCAAGTTGCTGCATTTATTCTAACAATCAGATTGATTCCAAACTTGAAATATCTGGCTCCTATTGGGACTCTATTAATTAAAATAAAATCTCCCCATTTTAGCCTATGGAGCCCATTCACTATAGTGAGGGAAAACATAGTTGGCTATTTTACCTCACCAGGGTTTATAAAACAATTTTTATAAGGTCCCTGCTTGTAGTTACATAGCACCCTGCCCTAGGAGCACTTAGGGTGCACCTTAGGGGTGACGTATGTAAAAATAAGGTAGTTTAAAACTTTGGAAGTACTTTTAGCTCCAAAGCCAAATTTCCATATACGTTTAGTTTAAAAGCAACCAGCAAGGCAGGCCTGCCTTTAAAATGACACCTAGCACTTCAGCAGTGCACCTATGGGTGCACTGCCTATGCTGGGGTCCCTAAACCTACAGGCCCTGCCATATACTGGGTACTTATAGTTAGGTTGATAGTGCCAGTTATAATTAGCCTAATTTGCATATCCACTTCATACAGAGCACTGGCGCTGGGACTGGTAAGCAGTATTCAGGGCATAGCTAAGAGCATAGTAACCACCAATATCTGTCCAAAACATTTGGGGATGACCAAGACAAAAAGGAGGACTTTACTACACTCATGCAGAGATTAGATTGGCCGCAAACACTTAAACGTGGAAGTTTTGGCACTCATTTTGGTACTTGGACTCAGCCACATCCCCAAAATATTGAAAATTTAAGAAAAGGCGAAAAAAAAGCATTTTTTGGAAACTTTTGCCACAAAATCATGGCTGATCCATGAATTTGCAGCCAAATGTTTAAGCCCAGCTCCCCCGTACCGCTGCATCGCTCTTGCTCCTCTCTTGTCCTTGCTTTGTCCCTGTTGGAAAATGGGTTATTGGTAAGGGCAGGTAAGTACCTACACTTAGCAATAGACCACTAACCTCCACTTGGGTCCAGTTAGGCCTCAATAAATTAAACCCAGCTCAACCCTTGGTAGCTTGGCAATGAGCGACAAGGCTTAATTTAGGAGACATATGTGTAAAGCATTAAAAATCACAAAACAGTAAATAAGTAAAAACACAAACACAATAAAAATCCAACACCAGTTTATGAAAATAGATTATATTTTTATCTTTACAATGACACCAAAACAAATACAATTGGATAAGGGGAACCGGAGATATGAATTTTTAAAGAATTAATGCTTTTTAGCGCTTAGAAACGAATAGCGCCAATCTGGTCATCTTGTCGCACCGTGACCGGGGCAAAGTCAAAGTTTGAGGCCGACTGCGATGGAGCCCTGCTTGGTTATAGCTCGCGGGAGGCCTTTGTCAAAAGTTTTTTTTCTGACGTATTCGTTTTTCTGGAGATTTTCTTCAGCTGGACCAAGTCGCCAGTCCAATCTGACCTCCTGGAGCTCTTCCTCGGATGCGCGTCGCGGAAGCCCTCAGAGGAGATTTTTACCTTCAGACTAAGTAATTTTTTCAAGGTGAAAATCCTTCGACCGGGGCAAACCTGAATCTTGATGCAACGTCCCTGGAGCCCTCTTCGGATACACTGCCTGGAAGGTCCCAGTCAACTTCCTACGTTAGGACGTGGTTACTTTTTCAGGGATTTTCTTCACCGGGACAAACCTGCAAGTCAGGCCGGGTCACGGTTGAGGCAAGCCGGCTAGAGTCCCTTTATGGAGCTTCTTTCCCAAAAGTTCTCCAAACTTCTGGATCTTCTTCCAGATGTTCTTTTAAGGTTCTTTTGGTGTCCACAGCTCACCCCAATGTTCCAGAAGCTCTGAGATGCTCCTTGACGGTGCAGACTGCAACTCCCAGAATGCACCTGGAGAAAACTCCAAAACGGCCACTGGACAGTGGTCAGCTAGTCAGTTTCTTCAGGAGTTGGTGCAGTGGATTCTGGTTAGTAATTTTTCACCTGCAGCAAACAGGGAGTTCCTCCTTGAACCAGTTGAAGCCAGGCAAAGTCCTTCTTGTGGTGAAGCCCAAGTGTGCAGCTGGTGCAGTCCTCACAAGTGCAGTGTCTAGGTGCAGGTCAGGGGTCCAAGCAGGGCAGTCATTCTTCATCTGTAGTTCTTCCTTGTTGGAATCTGGTAGGGATCTGAGATGTGGGTGCAGGTCTGCCAGTTGTATTCTTGCTCCTGGGTGAAAAACAGGGGAGTCATGGTTCTCCAATCAGGCACAGGGTCCTTCCCCCTGTGATGACCATTTCCTGGGAAGTGTGGCAAAAATCAATCCCAGGGAGCAACATTCTTTAAAAAACCATCATGGCTGAAACTGATTTTTGGAGGTTAAATCTGGCTGAGCCCACCCACTGGTGTGGCTAAAAAATCTTAAACACACCCTTCCCCTGCCCTCTCCTAATCTAATCAGGGGGGCACCTAATTGTCTGAGTTTGCAGGATGTAAGGGAGGTGCTGGCTTGCTCCAAATGTCCTTCCCTGCCTTTGAAGACCAGTTTGGCAGGCCTCCCTCTTCCTGCTTCCCCATCTGCTGAGGGAAGATCTCCTCTCCCAGGCACATCTCTTTGTGTTGAGCCAGGCCACTTCACACCTCATCAAGGCAGCCTGGCCAATCAGAGCAAACGAGCAAAACACTGCAGGGCTGAAGTTGGCAACTTTTTAGGTAAAGTTTAAAACTCTTTACCTGAACAAGTTATATTAAATCCAACAACTGTAAGTTGTGGGATTTATTATAACAACCAATTTGATACCAAACGTAAGGTATTTGTTACTTAAGGGGACTTTATACATTAAAATAAAGTCTCCTCTGTCTAGTCTACGGAGGCCATTCACTACAATTAGGGGAAAACGAATTTGGCTTTTTTACCTCACCAGGGCTTATAAAACTATTTTCATGAGGTCCCTGCTTATAGTTACATGGCACCCAGCCCTAGGGGCACATAGGGCACACCTTAGGGGGTGACTTATATGAAAAATAAGGTAGTTTAAGACTTTGGAACTATTTTTAATTCCAAAGTCGAATTAGCATGTAACTTTAATTTAAAAGCAGCCAGGAAGGCAGGCCTACCTTTAAAATGACAATAGGTACCTCAGCAGTGCTCCTATGGATGCACGACCTATGCTGGGGTCCCTAAACCTACATGCCCTACCATATACTAGGGACCTATAGGTAGGTTGGCTTAGCCAATTATAATTAGCCTAATTTGTATACTGATTTTACACAGAGCACAGTTAGCAGTACCCAGGCCACCATTAGAGTCAGGAAAACACCAGCAAAAAGTGAAAAATGGGGGCAAAAAGTCAGGGGGCCTCTGCAATCAGCCCTGTTTTCTCACAGTCCCCAATTTTTTGAATGCCTTCGTCTTGCTTTCACCTCATTCTCAGTACTTTTAACTTGCTTTTTATCCCATTTTTTGTGTTCCCTGTCCTTGCTCTTCCCTCGTTTCCATTGATATTGCTACCTATTCGTCATGTTTTTTGTGTGCCTGCTCCTTGCTTTTCCCTTAGTTTTACCGGTTTCTCCTTGCTTTTTCCTCTGTTTTTGTGTGCCTTCTTGATTTTCCCTCATTCTCACTGCTTTCCCTTTGTTTTTTCACCCTTGTGAGTGCCTTCTTGCTTCTCCCTTGTTCCTACTGCTTTCACCTTGCCTGCTCACCTGTTTTGTTTGGTACCCTCGCCTCGCTTTTCCCTCTATTTCACCGCTTTCTCCCTGCTTTTCCAACCAATTTTTTAGTGCATACTTCATGCTCTTCCCTTGTTTTTACTGCTTTCTCCTTGCTTTTTCTCTTTTTTTGTGTACCTTCTCCTTGCTTTTTCCTCATTTTTATTGCTTTCGCCTTGCTTTTTCCCTCATTTTTGTGGGCCTTCTCCTTGTCTTTCCCTCATTCTCACTGCCTTCTCCTTATTTTCCCGCAAATTATTTTGTGTCCTCTTCTTGCATGTCCCTCATTTTCACTGCTTTCTCCCTGCTTGCTTTTCTAACCAATTTTTGAGTGCCTTCTCCTTGCTTTTCCCTTTTTTTACTGCTTTCGCCTTGTTTTTCCCATCATTTTTGTTTGTCTTCTCCTTGTTTTTCCCTCATTCTCATTGCTTTCTACATACTTTTTCACCAGTTATTTTGTGTGCCCTCTTCTTGCTTTTCCCTTGTTTTCACTGCTTTCTCCATGTTTTTTCTCTGTTGTTGTGTGCCCGCTCATTGCTTTCCTGTATTTTCACTGCTTTGTCCTTGCTTTTTCCCCTGTATTTTGTGTGCCTTCTCCTTGCTTTTCTCCCATTTCTCTGCTTTCTCCTTCGTTTTTCAACTGTTTTTTAGCGCTTTCCCCTTGTTTTTCCCTCCTTCTCAATGATTTTTTTTCTTTTGTTTTTGCCTTTTTCTTGCTTTTTCCTTGTTTTCACTGCTTTCTCCTTGCTTTCCTTCTTTTTTGTGTGCCTTCTCCTTGCCTGTCTCTAATTCTCACTGCTTTCTCCTTGCTTTTTCACCCATTTTTGAAGTGCCTTCTCCTTGCTTTTCCCTCCTTCTCACTGCTTTAACCTTGCTTTTTTGCCCATTTTTTTGTGTGCACACTTCTTTCATTTCCCTCATATTCACTGCTTTCGCCTTGTATTTCCCTCTATTTTTTGTGTGCCCACTCCTTGCTTTTCTCTTATTTTTACTGCTTTCTCGTTGCTTTTCTCCCCATAGTTTGAGTGATTTATTTTAGTTTCTCTGATTTTCACTGCTTTCTCTTTGCTTTTCCCCCTTTTTGTGTGCCTTCTCTTTGTGTTTTCCCCTCATTTGCACTGCTTTCTCCTTGCTTTTTCCGTTATTTTTTATGTGCCTTCTCCTTGCTTTTCCCCCATTTTCACTGCTTTCTCCTTGATTTCCCTCAACCTTCATGTGCCTTCTTTTTGCTTTACCCTACTTTTCACTGCTTTCTCCTTGCTTTTTCCCCTGTTTTTGTGTGCTTCCTCCTTGAGTTTCCCTCATTTTCACAGTTTTTTCTCTAGTTTTTTGTGTGCCTTAATCTTGCTTTTCCCTAGTTTTCACTGCTTTCTCCTTGCTCTTTCCCATGATTTTTGAGTGCCTTCTCCTTGGTTTTCCCTCATGACATGGTGTTGGTTGCATGTGGGGGGTTAGCTGCAGGGCCTCGCCACAGGCCAGGCCCTGCAGCCAACCCCTCGCTGAATAAAAATAAAATCATCAAAATTCACTGAAAAAAGCAAAGGTTAAAGGGACTTTATAGTTAGGAACATAATTTGCAGGCACAAAAAAATAGAAACTTAGCTGTTATAGTTATAATTATTTCAAATAACTAACACTCATGCCCTGAGGTAACTATAACTCATACCCTCACCATGTACTGCCAATTACCTGACATATTACATCAGTAATTGCCTCTTCTATGACACCACTGATAATATCATTGCAACATTTGCAATACAATTATTGATCTGGAAACTGCACATGGTGGCGGTGCAAGTTATAGTTACCTTGGGGAATGAGTTATAGTTACTTGAAATAATTCTAACTATAAGAGCTGAATTGTGTGTTTGTGTGCATAGCTAGATAGATAGATGGATAGATAGATAGATAGATAGATAGATAGATAGATAGATAGATAGATAGATAGATAGATAGATAGATAGATAGATAGATAGATAGATAGATAGATACTAGAAGAAGAATGATCACAAGAAAACAACAGCCAGCCAGGGCACAAATCTGGACCCCAGATGATGCAATGAGTCCCCAGAAGATGACATTTCCAAAAAAGAAGTGACTCAAACAGATGGACTCGCCAAAGAACAAAAATATATTTCCATTACAATGTTTTGGCTTTTATCTATATCTATATCTACATATATATATACACACACACACACATATATACAAATATATATGTATATATATCTTTGACAGCTCTCCCCAAGTCAGAGCACACACAACTCCGGATCCAACAACTGAGAGCTGTCAAACAGCTCTCGCTTGCTGGAGTGGAGGTTTCCTCTCTCCTGCCCCCAAAAAACATATTAAAAGGTTAGGCCCTGGGGAACTGGCGTCCCTGGGGGCAAAATCGGCTCCCCTCCTTCATTTGATGAAGGCCAGGGGATGGGGTCCCGGGGTCATGATTGCCCCGGGAGGGGCGCAACCCCCCATTGAATTGCAGTGGGCCCAAGGGCTGGGGTCCCTGGGGCTGAAGTTGGCTGGGGGAGGTGGGCTGCGTGCCTCCCCTCCTCCAGACTGGCCATTAACCCAGCGAGGTAGCACTTACTAACTAATCAGTTGAAAGTGCTCCTGTTGAATATACATTTTGTGCAAAACTGTGTACTCTTGTTGGATAAACAAGCAGGTGAACTTCCGTTCTGGCCATGATGCTCATTTCAAAGAAATTAAACTTCAACAGGCAGCACTTAAAAATATAAATGTAGCAGGGGCCCCAGTTGATGCTCCACTTCTGAAAAGGACAAATGATCCTAACTCCTGTGCTTGGCAAAGACAAAGCAAGTGTGTTTGCTAAGGGATTCCATATTGAACAAGCATTTGCAATGCAGCGGGTTTCACATATGCTTGAGTTAGAGCTATTAGCAGTGCAAACTCCTAATCGGACTTTTCTTGCCACATAAATTGAAAGGAAAAAAACAAGCGTAATCGCACTATGTAAAACCCAGCGCGATTGTGCGGAAATTGAAAACCAAAAAACCGAGCGCAATCGCCGTAGGTAAAACCCAGCGTGATTGCGCTGCATGGAAAATAAAAAGATGAAGTAGTGCAGAAACCAGGCTGAAAACATGGGTTTTCAGTAGTTGGTCGGTGCACTCGAGGAGGGCTAAACACCGGAAAAGGCATGACGTATGCATGTCATTCACTAATGAAATCAAGTGGATTTTAAAAAGCAAGCCCACAAACGAATGAAGGTGACAGGCGTGAAATGGGCATGGTTAAAAGCCCAAAGAGAGATTACAACAGGAACGGAGCGTTTGTGCGCTCAACTGTAAAGATGATCTGAAATCTTCTGTAGAGGTGAATGCATCTTTCATCTATTGGAGCGCATTCTGCATGGAACTGTTACGAGTAGGTTGTTTCTTTTCCGCTCCTGGTGAGAGCAGAGTCCATGGTTCTCCCTTTAAATTGTTATGAGTATGCAAATGTGCAAATCACCTGTAAGCACCACCTGCTTGGCCCAACCCTGTATGCAAAAGTCTTCCCCCTTTTGTCGGGATAATGGACAGCTGACCAAAGGGACCCCAGTGCATTTCCTTTCGATGTAGGTGGTGCATTCTTAAATCTGAGGAACGTAAGGACACCTCCTCAAATCAAAGAAGGACTTACGTCATATAGATGACAGGAACAACCCTGGTTTGGTGGAGCTTTACGTCTTTGTAGTCTCGTTGGCCTCTCTATAGGAGGATCCATGTTATCATATATTTCAAGATAAAGATGCACCAGGAATAATCAAAGTGCCAAAATACACACAAGGTCAATTGTGACATTTTCTTGTGCTCCATTATGCTGCTGTAGTGTAGAATATGTACTAGAAATTTACCCAGGAGGCAGAAAACCCCCACTTGGGTAGATATTTTGTGCAAAATTGAGGACTCTTGTTAGATAAAAGGGCAGGTGAGGTTCCTTTGTGGCTGAGTCACTCCAACAGGTACTGACACACAGACACTCATTCACCAACTCAGAGATGCACTCAAACACTCATGCACCTACTCACATACCCACTCAGACATTAATGCGCCCACTTACAGACCCTCTGGGACAATCATGTACCCACTTAGGCTCACACACCCACTCACTGACCCATTCAGAGACTCATGCACTCACTCACAGTCCCAATGAAAGACTCACACACCCACTCACAGACCACACAGAGACCCCTGCACCCACTCACAGACCAACTCAGAGACTCACACATCCACTGACAGACCCACTCAGACACTCCTGCACTCGCTCACAGACCCACTCAGAGACTCACACTCACTCACAGACCAACTTAGACATTCACGCACCCACTCACACATTCATGCACCCACTCACAGACCCACTTAGGCTTATGCACCCACTCACAGAACCACTCACACACTGACTCACACACCCACTTAGACACTCATGCACCCGCTCACAGACCCATTCAGAGACTCATGCACCCCCTCACAGACTTACTCAGACTCTCACACATCCACTGGCAGACCCACTCAGACTCTCTCACACCCACTCAAATACCTACTCAGAGACTTATGCACTCTCTCACACACTTACTGTCAAAGGGTAATGGTTACAGGTAGGAAATAAAATTAAAGAAACCTTATAAATTCTCTTAAAAATAACCAAAGGGTACCGGGACATTATAGTTAGGAAACAACATAAAAATCCTTTGAAGTTCACTGAAAGGAAAACAAAGGTTACAGGGATGTTATAGTTATGAAATAGAATTTAAAAAGCCTTATAAATTCTCTTAAAAATAACCAAAGGTTACAGGGACATTATATTTAGGAAACAACATAAAAAGCCTTTGAAATTCACTGAAAAGAAAAATAAGGTTCCGTGGATGCTATAGTTACGAAATAGAATTAAAAAATACCTTAGAAATTCACTGAAAAAACAAAGGTGACAGGGACATTATAGTTAGGCTCACATTTCACTTTTACAAAACCTGTGAAATTCAACAGTTATAGTTACCTGTGCAACTATAACTTACGCCCCCACAATGCACTGCTTATACCTTTACATATTATATCACTCATGACATGGTCAGTGACATCACTGATAACATCACTGATGACATCTTAAAATACATCACTGATGTCATCATTGGTGCCATCATCCAGAGAAGCACTCACACACCCACTCACACCCCTATACAACATTTCATACACCCACTCACTCACCCACACAACCACTCACATACCCATTCACAGACCCATACAGTACTCACACAACCAGTCAGTCATCCATAGAGCCACTCACACACCCACTCACTCACTCAAATAGGCACTCGCACAACCACTCATACATACAGCTACTCATACAAGTCACTTACCCATACAGCCACTCACAGAGCCCCACACTCACCCATACAGCTATTTACACACACACTTATTAACCTATACATCCACTCACACACCCACTCACCCACCCATACAGCCTCTCAACGCAGCCACTCACTCACCTATACAAGCACTCACACACTCACTCAGAGACACAACTACTTACATACCCATTTACACACCCATATAAGCATTCACACATCCGCTCACTAACCCATACATCCATTCAAACAGACACTCACTGTACAATACAGCCACTCACACACAAACTCACTTCACCAATCAGCCACTTAAAATGCCACTCACCCATACAACCACTGACACAGTCAGTCATTCATTCATACAGCCATTCAGACAACCACTCACTCAACCATACAGTCATTTAGACACCCACTCACCCACCCATACAGCCATTCACAGAGCAACTCACTCCTACAGACACTGACACACCCACTCACTCACCAATATAGTCACTCACACAGCCACTCATTCACCCACACAGCTATTCACATACCTACTTATAAACCCATACAGGCACTCACACACCCGTACAGGCACCACTCAGACACCCACTCACACACAGATGCACACAGTCACACAGCTACTCGCATAACTTATGTTAGAAATAGTATCACTCATTAGTAGTAAAGAAAGTATACTATTTTACCTTTTGCAGTACCTTGGCATATATGCTTAACACTCATAACCTCCTTGTTATGCCAACCTCAAAAAGGCGCAGGATTTTGGTGCAAAACTAGTTCTTCAAGTCTTTCTAAATATGAATTTGAGTCAAAATCCATGGTTGCTTGCAACGGAATGCTCATGCACCACTCATGGATGCCTCCTTTATGCAAAGCAGCAACGTTGTGCATTGTGCTATGGTGCGATACGTTTGGTAACAATCACACACAAATGGCCACTTGCTTTGGTTTCTAAATACCAATCTCGATATTGCATAGGGTCTGCGGTAGAAAAGCAAAGCAAACCGGATGCAAAGTCTTCGTAAATCTGAGCCCTAGTACTTGGACAAATCATCTTCAGGCAAGATAAATAAACATGCAAAAGGAAAAACTATCTTTATTTAGTTTTGATACTCCCCGCCCATGGAGTGTCGCACAGCATATAGTTGATGAACATATAATAATGCACAAACAATTACATTAATAAAAAAAAATAATGATTACAAAAAAAAAACAACATCATCATATTCCATGCTAAAAAATACAACCCTTACTGTTATGCAGCCACGTATCAAGATTCACTAAGCAAGTTTAAAAATTGTCTTAAAAATGTTAAACACGATTGCCTTATGCTTGGTAGAGCTAGTCTAAATTGGAGTGAGTCTAGTACGCTTTTACATTATGCCTATGAAACGTATTTCTCAGATAATGAAACAGCATTTGTTTTAAACTCCGCATGGTGGAGATATAGAGCAGGTAAAAACATTCTCCGTAAGTGATTCCTTCCAGTTTTTCTATGTTGGCACTTAATAGGAGCACCCTCGCGAGCAATTTCAGAAAACATCTCTGTGGTTCAATAGCATGTGTATGTATATAAGGCTGTGTTTGATTTCCCACAGCCTAATATACAATGAATTGCATGCCATCAATTTTTAAGTGATGCCTTATGTCCAAAAAGAAAGTAATTTCTCCACTCAAGGCAGATAATCCGTTTCACGATTTGGGTTGGATTTTGAATAAGAAAACAATCCCCTAAATGCATGTAGGGCTACCATTATATGGTACTTATTTCCTAGGCATTTCTGTCTGTAATTAACCTTATATATATTTGCTATGTTTATCTGTATTTTTAAATGTTTAGTTTGTGTTTATTAAGGTGATTAACCCGACGCCAATATATTTCCACATTTATTTAATTGATCAAGGTACACTTGCAATTGGACATCTCATGTATTTTAGTGCTATAAATGCCATCTATAAATGCAATACACTAACATGATATTGACATTTTAGTACAATGCACAACTGCTGCTGTGTAAAGCTTTGTTTGAAAAATATTCCCCTTTTTAAACACTCTTGGGTGTTTTCTAAACAGCTGTTGGGCTAGCAGTCATAATGACACCATAAAAGATTACTAAAAATAAGATCTAGTTTCCGTATTTTTCCATATTTAAAAATAAATGCAGACCGGAAAATAGATAGTTTTCTGTCTGTTTCTCTAAAAACGGAGAATTGGGAATCTCAAATGCTAATTAAGACTTTCAGTTAGAAATGAAGATTAGTTAAATTTTGTACTGGTTCAACACTATTTCTCTCATTGGATTAAGTATGTCTTTTTTATGAAAGAACCCTGTCTTATTATTGCGCTTAAAGCTTGTATGTATGCATCAGTCAAGCCAAACTGTTATCTCATAACTTGAAGAGAGATTTCCTATTACCCCTACAGGATCATATTAACTGATGTTTGAGTCTGCCCCGCCTCCCCACATGTTCACTACCCAAGTTTGGATATCAGCACCAAATTGTATCGGTGTATAAAGCAGTGCTTAATTTGTAAAATATGAAGTCCAGGTGCTCAAATTGTTTAGGAGGCCACACCCACTTTCCCCAGCTCCACCCACTTCCTCCACTGCTTACCTACTTCCTCACTTGGCTTCACCCACATCCTCTACTGACACTGCTGAAAGCCAGATGGAACCCGATCTGAATTTCAGCAAGGGAGCCTTCCACAAGTGAGCCCTTCCCTACACCGCCTGCCCCAGGGCCGCACCCACAGTCTTCCTCTTCTACCCCCTGCTCCCTTGCCTTATATTTTATGCCTCTCTAATCTCCCAGCACATTCTATCTCGGGCAGGCTCCTTCTCTAACTGAGCTCCTTCAGTCTTTCCCACCCTGGTGGCCCTGATGCGGGAATGTGTGGAACCCAGATGGGTCTGTGAGGAGTTTGTTACCCCTGAGGGACTACCTGGTAATGGTACTGTACAACAATGCTAAAAAACTCCCCCCATCCCACAACCCCCACCACCACCCCCCACCCCTGTGGCAGTACACTGTGTCCCTTACAGATTAGGGCAGACAGCATGGAGCTTTGAGGATGCAGGTCGGTCCCTGTTTAAGGGACAATGGGTGCACTGTCACTTCACAGATACAGTGGGTCTCAGCGACTTGAGGTGCATCATGTAGGGCTTCGATGCCAGTCTGACTCTGATGGACATGCTTTAAAACACTCTAAACACACTTTTAGCTACGAGGTGCATTGTGCTTGTTACATGTAGTGCTTCGATGCCATTGTGCCAGTCTGTCTGATGGACAGTAACAACACTTCACAACAGTCAAGACACACTTTTACAAAGTGCGACCCAGACCCCACAGCATAAGGGACCTTTTATCCATTCCACATGAACATTTATTACCACATGGAACAGGAACCATGCATCGATTCACGCAAGACATTTTTATAACACAGTACTTGGCCAACCCGTTTAACACACAATTGCGATGCAGGCAGGATCTTTACCCAGTGACTTTACCATGTAGAAATTTGCCACACGTCTCCGACCGCTCGTCTTTACCACAAGGAACTTGATCCTTCCAGTGGGAACTTTACCATACACTGGCATTTGTCAGCTTTACCACGAGTGTGTATCTTACCACGACGAGACCTGTACCAGCAGAGGCACATTATCATAAAGTCCTTTGCCCTGTGAGACTTTGATCATATCACTACGAGACTGTTTCATGGGACCTTTACTACAGACATAGGACACCCGGCCTCTTCCTCCAATAAAGAAGCATCAATGCAATGCCCTCGCAGGGCCGAAGTCTTACAATGTCAGTCACAATATCATAATGGAGTTGGCTGCTCACTGTACGCAGGCAGGGTACACATTGACAGGCCAAGGGAGGCAGCTCACAAATATAGCATCTCCTCACCAAAAATATTCAAGCACATACTCAGTGGTGACTCAGTTTGAAATGATCATTATGCAAATAAAGTTCAGATTATTTAAAGATGTGCATGTTCCATCTTCCTGGGGTAAGCCCCTATTTGGTTATACAAAAACACTTCTGCCAGTGGTCAACAATAATATAGACTCGCTCACCCAACCATTCAAATAAAGATCATGGAAGCTTCCAAAACCTAGAGTGTTCAGTTGCCACCTTGTGATCTAGTACTATATAATTCTTATCACTAGTCCTATAATGTACTTGTAAAGTGTAGAATATGTAAGACTGTACTATCACCACACTCCACCTGCCATCATCTCCCACAGCCTTTGTCTCCAAACAGGCAGGATAGTCTAGATTTTTTCCACTTTATAAAACCCTAAAAAGTTAAGATACTGGCATGTCCCAGCCCCATTAAAAATCTGACCAGAATTGCGGGGGCTGAGAGAGCATGGAGGCATATGGTGGTGGCAGTCAAATTATGAAAGGAAATAATATAGCACTGCAACTTCCACTACAAATTATGCAATTTCTAGCCATACGTACAAAGTTTCTATGGAGAGAGAATGACAACCAGAATAGAATGTCCTCCTTAATAAACTAGACAATCCATTGGCTGATACTGGACAACAGGGCGAAAGATCCAAGCTACATGCAAGGTCACTGGAATTATACAGCAATGAAGGACTAAATTATGCTATATGGTTGACTTAATTATGCTGCAATAAAAGGCAAATTATGTGGCAAAATTTTGGTGGCAATAAAATGCTGCTAAGTGGTAATTTTAAAACATATTGAAACTGAGCAAAAGTTTAACCTCATTAGTAGCAGTTTAACCAATGATTACTTCAATCATGAAGTGTCCTGTTAACCTTTGCAAAGGGGTCTGTAGCTGCGCAGCAACTGGAGTGGCACTTTAAAAAGTAATTTTAGATCTAAAGTAGAAAAAAAGTTATTTTTTGTTGAAAACTTGAAATTATGCAACAGATACTGCAGTATGTGGCAACTGCAGTAAATCAGTAACTATGTATAAAATGTTGCTGCCGCAGACTCGAATTATTCCAATGGCCCTCGCTACTTGGACATAAAAATGTTATGATGCACCCATGTCATAGCTCCCTATCCAGGTCCACAGATGGGGGTGTGCACAACATTGTTATATAGAACTCCCGACTTATCAGAGCAGGTAATTTATTTTGCCAGTTTTGGCAATTTTAGTCAGAATAGTAATGTAGTTCCATTAGCATATTTTTGCCGACCTAGATAAGTAATCAGCCATTAAACAGTACCAGAAGTTATCTGCATCATATATATATGGAAATCAACCAATAAATGAGAGGATATTTGCCCCTGCTAGGAAGCACTGGCTTGGGATCCCCTAAGTTCTTTAAGGATATTACTTGGCTTATGCTATGTAATTTGTAGGACGATTCTCCGGCAGTTTTACTGCTTAGGTGCACGTGAATTTAACAGTAATCTTATATGGTACCTCATTTTAATTCATACCTTGGTAGGCATATATACTAAAGCTGTAAACCAATTATTAGCTGCATGAACTTCAATGAATCTTCAGGGACCCTCCTACCAAAGATACATTCTGTAGTTTAGACAGTTTTGGGAGGGGGCAAAATGGTTTGCTGAGAAGAGAGGCCAGTAAAAGAGACAAACAAGTGAGTATTAGAAAAAAAGGGGAAGCATGAAAGGAGCTAAGAAACTTGGTGAATCTGTTTCACTGGAAAGGCTGGGGAGGGCGGATTCAGGGAAGCACTTGGCAGAGGAATTGGGTAAGTCCCACTGGCCCCTGAATACAGCAGCCACGGTGTGGCCCCACCGCAGAGAACAAGACATTATTGATAATATGATAGTGACTAGTAGTAGAACTACTACTGGTCTCACCTGTAACCTGCTGCTTCGGTGGCACTTGCAGGCACAGACTGCTGTCAAATTATGGTCCTACTATTGCTTCTCCCACACCACATGCGGTTTACACTGCACATGACACAAAAGTCACTCACACCCACCGTGCCCCACCATCAAGGCCACACAGCATGCAAAATGTGTCATTAATGACATGATGTTGGCTGGTTCCTGTTCTGCGCAGAAGGACCTGTGCACTAATCTTCTTCAGGCCTGCAGTGCTACCCAGTGAGTTACTCCCTGTATCGTGCCACCAGGCTCACGCAGCACAGGCTGCACAGCACAGCAATTATGGGTGCGTGGTGGCAATTTTCTATAGGGTATTACAACACATCGTCGAGGTCTGACAAGGACTGCCCTCCTCTCTGTTGTCTGTTGTCTGTTGGTGGGCCCAGCCCACAAGCATCAGCATGCAAAAGTCAAAATTAATCATTTTGACCTGCAGATGGATTCAGTTCAGTGCCTGGGAACTGTTAAAACAGTAAGCGCACACTTTTTAATTGTTCTAAAACGTTGCATACTTACTTTGTCCTTCCGAGAAGCACAAACCTGTTCTTTTAAGAATTGTAGGAAGGTAGCCTATTTCTAGCATGATTACCCCCCACGTTTGGCCTGTTTGTGAGTGTGTGTCAGTGTGTTTTTACTGTGTCACTGGGATCCTGCTAGCCAGGACCCCAGTGCTCATAGATAAAAATCAGAACCTCAGTGCTTATGCTCTCTATGCTTTTAAATTTGTCACTGTAGGCCACTGACTCCATTTACCAATCTCAATTGTCACACTGAGCCCCCTTTATAAGTCCCTATTATATGGTACCTAAGTACCCAGAATATTGGGGTTCCAGGAGATCCATATGGGCTGCAGCATTTCTTTTGCCACCCATAAGGAGCTAAGACAAACCCTTACACAGGACTGCCATTGCAGCCTGCGTGAAATATTGCACACCCTATTTCACAGCCATTTTCACTGCACTTAAGTAACTTATAAGTCACCTATACGTCTAACCTTCATTTGCTGAAGGTTAGGTGCAAAGTTACTAAGTGTGAGGGCACCCTTGCACTAGCAAAGGTGCCCCCACATAGTTCAGGGCCATTTCCCCGGACTTTGTGGACACCATTACACACGTGCACTACATATAAGACAATACCTATATATAGCTTCACAATGGTAACTCCGAATATGGCCATGTAACATGTCTAAGATCATGGAATTGTCCCCCATTCCAAATCTGGTATTGGGGAGCCAATTCCATGCATCCTGGGGGCTCCACCATGGACCCCCAGTAATGCCAAACCAGCTCTCTGAGGATTTCACTGCAGCTATAGCTGCTGCCACCTCACAGACAGGGTTCTGCCCTCCTGTGGTCTGGGCAGCCCAGTCCCAGAAAGGCAGAACAAAGCATTTCCTCTGAGAGCAGGGTGTTACACCCTCTCCCTTTGGAAATAGATGTTACAGACTGGGGAGAGGTAGCCTCCCCCAGCCTCTGGAAATGCGCTGAAGGGCACAGTTGGTGCCCTCCTTGCATAAACCAGTCTACACCGGTTAAAGGACCCCTTCTCCCCTGCTCTGGTGGGAAACTGGACAAAGGAAAGAGGAGTGACCACTCCCCTGTCCATCACCACCCCAGGGGTGGTACCCAGAGCTTCGCCAGTTTGTCCCAGACTTCAGCCATCTTGCTTTGCACTCTGGAGGGCTCTGAGTGGCCAGTGCCAGCTGGTGACATTAGAGACCCCTCCTGATAGGTCCCTACCTGATAAGGTTGCCAATCCCCTTCTCAGGGCTATTTAGGGTCTCTCCTCTGGGTTCACTTCAGATTCTGCTTGCAAGTTTCCTTCAGGAATCCTCTGCAACAACTTCAGACTCTTCTGACCTCGGACCAACCGCAGCCTGCTCCAAGTAATGGGGTAACTGCAACAAAGTGTCTACAAGAGACACTTTTCTTCAGCAACCTCAGCTCCAAGTCAGCAACTGCAACAGTTTCCATGGTGTGGATGCTCTGGGGACTCACTGTCTTCATCCTACACCAGAAGGACCAAAGAAGTCTCCCGTGGAGTGACGGAGTCACTCCACTGCTCCAAGCAGGCACCTCCCAAGGCAACAACCAGTACCCTGGGACTCCTCTCACGGCGACGAGCGTGCTCCTAAGGACACAGAGTAAGGACACAGAGGGTGGACATCATCGACATAGACTGTCCGGAGGTCCTGCTGACGCAATTTGGAGGAGGTAAGACCTTGCCTTTCCCGAGAACGGTACCCCTGTGTATTGTGTCTTCTTCGCCTCCTGAGGCCTCTTTGCACTCTTTGCAAAATTGCAGCCTGGCCTAATTCCCCAGCACTCCACCCTGCCACGCTCAACTCGCTAAGTTGTTCTCCGGCGGCATGGGACCTTCTTTTGTTGTGCTGCATCAACCATGTTTTGCACCTCCTTTGAATCCAGATCCTGCGGCTTCTGTGGGTGCTGGCTGGCATCCTAAGGGCTCTCTAAAGTGCTGAGCGCCCCCTCTTCCTCCTCACACAGAGTTGAGGCCCCCAGGTCCCTCGTGGGTCCATCCAGTGCCATTTTGATGAATAATTCACTTTTGTCCAAGCCAAGGCTTGTTGGTGCCTTTCAACACGAAATCTCATCTGCAACGATCTTCAGGCTGTGGGACATCTTTTGCATCATGAAGAAACCTGCTGGCATCTTCCTAGGGTGCATTTCTGCAGTCTTCTACTAACCGGGGACTCTTCTTTTGCACCCTCTTCTGGGTTGGCAGGGGCTCCTGTCCTTCCTGGAACTTCTTTTGACTTCTGGACTTGGTCCCCTTCCTTTGCAGGACTTAAGGTCCAATAATCCAGCAGTTGTTCTTTGCAGACTTGGTTGGCTGCTGCAAAATCCCCAAAACGTGGTGTAGTGTGTCTTAAGAAAACTTGCAGTACTTTACTCCAGCTTTTCTGGGCTCTGAGGTGGGATAATTTACTTATCTTTACTGTATTCTTACTCTCCCAGCGATTCTGCACATACTACACTTGTCTCAGGGGGAATTTGTGATTTTTAGTGTGTGGTTTGTGTTCCCCCTAGACCTATTTTCTCCCATTGCATTCTATTGAATTTCCTACTGTTAGCATTGTTCTATGACTATTTACTTGTCTAATTTTGGTGTCTAGTGTATATATTGTGTATAATACTTACCTCCAGAAGGAGTATTGTCTCTAAGATATTTTTGGTACTGTGTCACCCAAACAAATACCTTTATTTTTGGTAACACTGAGTATTGTCTTTACTTGTGCATAAGTACTGTGTAACTATAAGTGGTATTGCATGAGCTTTGCATGTCTCCTAGTTCAGCCTAAGCTGCTCTCCTATAGCTACCTCTGTCAGCCTAAGCTGCTAGAACACTACTACATTCACTAACAAGAGATAACTGGACCTTGTGTAAGGTGTAAGCACCCAAGGTACCCACAACAAACCAGGCCAGCCTCCCACATGGACCAAGGCCAGGCCAGCTTGCCTCGACCTCAGCCCAACTCAAGGCACCAATCAGCCCCCCCCACCCTCTTCCACTGTAATTATCCAATTGGGGTGACATGGTCCTTGAAGGGCAGGCTTGAACTTTTACTGACATCACTACATGATGCAGTCATCATGCCTGGACCTGGGTGGGCCATCCTCTGCCGCATACCATCAGGCAAACATGCATCTGATTCAGAAACCAAGGACGACAGAACAGGTAGGTAGTGATACATTTATTTTTAATAACTACTGGGCCGATTGAACAGGGGAAAATAATTCTATAGCCTTGGCCCGGTTAAATAAGTGCCGAGCTAAGCGCCGGAAACCACTGGCACAAATTAAGCACTTGTATAAATGGTCCCTCCCTTCAACACTCCTCCCTGTTCTGTTTTCCTGCCTTTTGAAAAAGAGTTGCTGCACTCCCTGCATACATTTAAGACAGGCATTGGCAAAGCCAGGCGTTCTTGAGAGCTATTGGCTTTGTCAATGTCAATGTGTTTCAGCATTGCATGGCCAGTGGGTAAGTGCTCAATAGGCAGATGCAGCACCTAAACACCCGCAGCTGATGTGCTGTTACTTCTTTGTTTAACCATGGACATACCTGAACAAAGCATCCTGACCATTTGATAGAGAGCAAAACACAATATGAAATGTGTCAATTCCCTTTAAAGCATATACATGCCTGCTGTTATTGCATACCCCAGAGTGGTGTTCTAAACTCCATTCTTGTTTCTCTTTGGTAATGATGGTCCGCCAACTCCTTACACAAGACGAAATAGCTGCTGTCAAAAGCTTCTGACAGAGTAGAGTGGGTTCCGTCCGCAAAGTGGATCTCGGCCTCGTCATGTCAGGGGTAATAAGCGCTATGTAGGTGGCTTATCTGTCTAACTAAATATCTATCAATGTATGTGTGTGTATATATATATATATATATATATATATATATATATCATACCAACTACCCTAACAGAGCATAAAGGAGCATTCCCAGGATTCAGAATCACAGTTTTAATGATAGGTAGACGAGTTTCGGCAGGATGCCTTTTTCAATGCCAATTTCACACAGATTAGAACACAAGTAATTTAAATTACTCCAGCCTTGTTCACATTGGAGAAGAAATTCTCTACATCAAAGACAGGCTTCACATCAGCCGTACATTCTTGAGTCAAAATGCCGCCATATTAACACGATATTTCAAACTTCAAAGATTCTTGTATATGGTGCACGGTTCTATATAAACGTTGAATCACATTTATATATATATTACCTTTTGGCAGTCACCACGAGGTAAGGTCACTGGAATTATGCAGCAATGAAGGACTAAATTATGCTATATGGTTGACTTAATTATGCTGCAATAAAAGGCAAATTATGTGGCACATTTTGGTGGCAATAAAATGCTGCTAAGTGGTAATTTTAAAACATATTGAAACTGAGCAAAAGTTTAACCTCATTAGTAGCAGTTTAACCAATGATTACTTCAATCATGAAGTGTCCTGTTAACCTTTGCAAAGGGGTCTGTAGCTGCGCAGCAACTGGAGTGGCACTTTTAAAAGTAATTTTAGATCTAAAGTAGAAAAAAAGTTATTTTTTGTTGAAAACTTGAAATTATGCAACAGATACTGCAGTATGTGGCAACTGCAGTAAATCAGTAACTATGTATAAAATGTTGCTGCCGCAGACTCGAATTATTCCAATGGCCCTCGCTACTTGGAAATAAAAATGTTATGATGCACCCATGTCATAGCTCCCTATCCAGGTCCACAGATGGGGGTGTGCACAACATTGTTATATAGAACTCCCGACTTATCAGAGCAGGTAATTTATTTTGCCAGTTTTGGCAATTTTAGTCAGAATAGTAATGTAGTTCCATTAGCATATTTTTGCCGACCTAGATAAGTAAACAGCCATTAAACAGTACCAGAAGTTATCTGCATCATATATATATGGAAATCAACCAATAAATGAGAGGATATTTGCCCCTGCTAGGAAGCACTGGCTTGGGATCCCCTAAGTTCTTTAAGGATATTACTTGGCTTATGCTATGTAATTTGTAGGACGATTCTCCGGCAGTTTTACTGCTTAGGTGCACGTGAATTTAACAGTAATCTTATATGGTACCTCATTTTAATTCATACCTTGGTAGGCATATATACTAAAGCTGTAAACCAATTATTAGCTGCATGAACTTCAATGAATCTTCAGGGACCCTCCTACCAAAGATACATTCTGTAGTTTAGACAGTTTTGGGAGGGGGCAAAATGGTTTGCTGAGAAGAGAGGCCAGTAAAAGAGACAAACAAGTGAGTATTAGAAAAAAAGGGGAAGCATGAAAGGAGCTAAGAAACTTGGTGAATCTGTTTCACTGGAAAGGCTGGGGAGGGCGGATTCAGGGAAGCACTTGGCAGAGGAATTGGGTAAGTCCCACTGGCCCCTGAATACAGCAGCCACGGTGTGGCCCCACCGCAGAGAACAAGACATTATTGATAATATGATAGTGACTAGTAGTAGAACTACTACTGGTCTCACCTGTAACCTGCTGCTTCGGTGGCACTTGCAGGCACAGACTGCTGTCAAATTATGGTCCTACTATTGCTTCTCCCACACCACATGCGGTTTACACTGCACATGACACAAAAGTCACTCACACCCACCGTGCCCCACCATCAAGGCCACACAGCATGCACAATGTGTCATTAATGACATGATGTTGGCTGGTTCCTGTTCTGCGCAGAAGGACCTGTGCACTAATCTTCTTCAGGCCTGCAGTGCTACCCAGTGAGTTACTCCCTGTATCGTGCCACCAGGCTCACGCAGCACAGGCTGCACAGCACAGCAATTATGGGTGTGTGGTGGCAATTTTCTATAGGGTATTACAACACATCGTCGAGGTCTGACAAGGACTGCCCCCCTCTCTGTTGTCTGTTGTCTGTTGGTGGGCCCAGCCCACAAGCATCAGCATGCAAAAGTCAAAATTAATCATTTTGACCTGCAGATGGATTCAGTTCAGTGCCTGGGAACTGTTAAAACAGTAAGCGCACACTTTTTAATTGTTCTAAAACGTTGCATACTTACTTTGTCCTTCCGAGAAGCACAAACCTGTTCTTTTAAGAATTGTAGGAAGGTAGCCTATTTCTAGCATGATTACCCCCCACGTTTGGCCTGTTTGTGAGTGTGTGTCAGTGTGTTATTACTGTGTCACTGGGATCCTGCTAGCCAGGACCCCAGTGCTCATAGATAAAAATCAGAACCTCAGTGCTTATGCTCTCTATGCTTTTAAATTTGTCACTGTAGGCCACTGACTCCATTTACCAATCTCAATTGTCACACTGAGCCCCCTTTATAAGTCCCTATTATATGGTACCTAAGTACCCAGAATATTGGGGTTCCAGGAGATCCATATGGGCTGCAGCATTTCTTTTGCCACCCATAAGGAGCTAAGACAAACCCTTACACAGGACTGCCATTGCAGCCTGCGTGAAATATTGCACACCCTATTTCACAGCCATTTTCACTGCACTTAAGTAACTTATAAGTCACCTATACGTCTAACCTTCATTTGCTGAAGGTTAGGTGCAAAGTTACTAAGTGTGAGGGCACCCTTGCACTAGCAAAGGTGCCCCCACATAGTTCAGGGCCATTTCCCCGGACTTTGTGGACACCATTACACACGTGCACTACATATAAGCCAATACCTATATATAGCTTCACAATGGTAACTCCGAATATGGCCATGTAACATGTCTAAGATCATGGAATTGTCCCCCATTCCAAATCTGGTATTGGGGAGCCAATTCCATGCATCCTGGGGGCTCCACCATGGACCCCCAGTAATGCCAAACCAGCTCTCTGAGGATTTCACTGCAGCTATAGCTGCTGCCACCTCACAGACAGGGTTCTGCCCTCCTGTGGTCTGGGCAGCCCAGTCCCAGGAAGGCAGAACAAAGCATTTCCTCTGAGAGCAGGGTGTTACACCCTCTCCCTTTGGAAATAGATGTTACAGACTGGGGAGAGGTAGCCTCCCCCAGCCTCTGGAAATGCGCTGAAGGGCACATTTGGTGCCCTCCTTGCATAAACCAGTCTACACCGGTTAAAGGACCCCTTCTCCCCTGCTCTGGTGGGAAACTGGACAAAGGAAAGAGGAGTGACCACTCCCCTGTCCATCACCACCCCAGGGGTGGTACCCAGAGCTTCGCCAGTTTGTCCCAGACTTCCGCCATCTTGCTTTGCACTCTGGAGGGCTCTGAGTGGCCAGTGCCAGCTGGTGACATTAGAGACCCCTCCTGATAGGTCCCTACCTGATAAGGTTGCCAATCCCCTTCTCAGGGCTATTTAGGGTCTCTCCTCTGGGTTCACTTCAGATTCTGCTTGCAAGTTTCCTTCAGGAATCCTCTGCAACAACTTCAGACTCTTCTGACCTCGGACCAACCGCAGCCTGCTCCAAGTAATGGGGTAACTGCAACAAAGTGTCTACAAGAGACACTTTTCTTCAGCAACCTCAGCTCCAAGTCAGCAACTGCAACAGTTTCCATGGTGTGGATGCTCTGGGGACTCACTGTCTTCATCCTACACCAGAAGGACCAAAGAAGTCTCCCGTGGAGTGACGGAGTCACTCCACTGCTCCAAGCAGGCACCTCCCAAGGCAACAACCAGTACCCTGGGACTCCTCTCACGGCGACGAGCGTGCTCCTAAGGACACAGAGTAAGGACACAGAGGGTGGACATCATCGACATAGACTGTCCGGAGGTCCTGCTGACGCAATTTGGAGGAGGTAAGACCTTGCCTTTCCCGAGAACGGTACCCCTGTGTATTGTGTCTTCTTCGCCACCTGAGGCCTCTTTGCACTCTTTGCAAAATTGCAGCCTGGCCTAATTCCCCAGCACTCCACCCTGCAACGCTCAACTCGCTAAGTTGTTCTCCGGCGGCATGGGACCTTCTTTTGTTGTGCTGCATCAACCATGTTTTGCACCTCCTTTGAATCCAGATCCTGCGGCTTCTGTGGGTGCTGGCTGGCATCCTAAGGGCTCTCTAAAGTGCTGAGCGCCCCCTCTTCCTCCTCACACAGAGTTGAGGCCCCCAGGTCCCTCGTGGGTCCATCCAGTGCCATTTTTATGAAAAATTCACTTTTGTCCTAGCCATGGCTTGTTGGTGCCTTTCAACACGAAATCTCATCTGCAACGATCTTCAGGCTGTGGGACATCTTTTGCATCATGCAGAAACCTGCTGGCATCTTCCTAGGGTGCATTTCTGCAGTCTTCTACTAACCGGGGACTCTTCTTTTGCACCCTCTTCTGGGTTGGCAGGGGCTCCTGTCCTTCCTGGAACTTCTTTTGACTTCTGGACTTGGTCCCCTTCCTTTGCAGGACTTAAGGTCCAATAATCCAGCAGTTGTTCTTTGCAGACTTGGTTGGCTGCTGCAAAATCCCCAAAACGTGGTGTAGTGTGTCTTAAGAAAACTTGCAGTACTTTACTCCAGCTTTTCTGGGCTCTGAGGTGGGATAATTTACTTATCTTTACTGTATTCTTACTCTCCCAGCGATTCTGCACATACTACACTTGTCTCAGGGGGAATTTGTGATTTTTAGTGTGTGGTTTGTGTTCCCCCTAGACCTATTTTCTCCCATTGCATTCTATAGGATTTCCTACTGTTAGCATTGTTCTATGACTATTTACTTGTCTAATTTTGGTGTCTAGTGTATATATTGTGTATAATACTTACCTCCAGAAGGAGTATTGTCTCTAAGATATTTTTGGTACTGTGTCACCCAAACAAATACCTTTATTTTTGGTAACACTGAGTATTGTCTTTACTTGTGCATAAGTACTGTGTAACTATAAGTGGTATTGCAAGAGCTTTGCATGTCTCCTAGTTCAGCCTAAGCTGCTCTCCTATAGCTACCTCTGTCAGCCTAAGCTGCTAGAACACTACTACATTCACTAACAAGAGATAACTGGACCTTGTGTAAGGTGTAAGCACCCAAGGTACCCACAACAAACCAGGCCAGCCTCCCACATGGACCAAGGCCAGGCCAGCTTGCCTCGACCTCAGCCCAACTCAAGGCACCAATCAGCCCCCCCCCACCCTCTTCCACTGTAATTATCCAATTGGGGTGACATGGTCCTTGAAGGGCAGGCTTGAACTTTTACTGACATCACTACATGATGCAGTCATCATGCCTGGACCTGGGTGGGCCATCCTCTGCCGCATACCATCAGGCAGACATGCATCTGATTCAGAACCCAAGGACGACAGAACAGGTAGGTAGTGATACATTTATTTTTAATAACTACTGGGCCGATTGAACAGGGGAAAATAATTCTATAGCCTTGGCCCGGTTAAATAAGTGCCGAGCTAAGCGCCGGAAACCACTGGCACAAATTAAGCACTTGTATAAATGGTCCCTCCCTTCAACACTCCTCCCTGTTCTGTTTTCCTGCCTTTTGAAAAAGAGTTGCTGCACTCCCTGCATACATTTAAGACAGGCATTGGCAAAGCCAGGCGTTCTTGAGAGCTATTGGCTTTGTCAATGTCAATGTGTTTCAGCATTGCATGGCCAGTGGGTAAGTGCTCAATAGGCAGATGCAGCACCTAAACACCCGCAGCTGATGTGCTGTTACTTCTTTGTTTAACCATGGACATACCTGAACAAAGCATCCTGACCATTTGATAGAGAGCAAAACACAATATGAAATGTGTCAATTCCCTTTAAAGCATATACATGCCTGCTGTTATTGCATACCCCAGAGTGGTGTTCTAAATTCCATTCTTGTTTCTCTTTGGTAATGATGGTCCGCCAACTCCTTACAGAAGACGAAATAGCTGCTGTCAAAAGCTTCTGACAGAGTAGAGTGGGTTCCGTCCGCAAAGTGGATCTCGGCCTCGTCATGTCAGGGGTAATAAGCGCTATGTAGGTGGCTTATCTGTCTAACTAAATATCTATCAATGTATGTGTGTGTATATATATATATATATATATCATACCAACTACCCTAACAGAGCATAAAGGAGCATTCCCAGGATTCAGAATCACAGTTTTAATGATAGGTAGACGAGTTTCGGCAGGATGCCTTTTTCAATGCCAATTTCACACAGATTAGAACACAAGTAATTTAAATTACTCCAGCCTTGTTCACATTGGAGAAGAAATTCTCTACATCAAAGACAGGCTTCACATCAGCCGTACATTCTTGAGTCAAAATGCCGCCATATTAACACGATATTTCAAACTTCAAAGATTCTTGTATATGGTGCACGGTTCTATATAAACGTTGAATCACATTTATATATATATTACCTTTTGGCAGTCACCACGAGGTAGTTATAGTTAGGGTCAAGTTTCTATAAAAGAGTGTTTTTTGTTTTGCTCATAACTTTGGCGCCCCTTAATGAATCTTCATGAAATTCCCCAAGAAAATACGACTATCACTTGAGCTGCTGTCTGAAACGTTTTGGGGTGATCCTTCAAGGGGTGGCCGAGAAACAGGAGGGGTCCCAAAACACTTTTTCTCCATTCATTTTTACATAGGAAAAATTCAACAGTGATAGCGCCCAAACTACTGGATGGAATGACACCAAATTTGGCAGAAAAATAGGCCCTAGTCCACAAAGTGACCTTTTTTTGTTTTGCAGTAAATACTTTCAGTAGTTGTTGAGAAATTAAAGTGAAAAAAAAGGGCCCAGGGTACAGACACCGTGACCCCTTAGCTCTGGTGATGAGGTCCCAGAGGGTCCGCCCCAGGGCTAAAAAGCATTTTTTTATATTATCACCGGATCCATCGCAGATCCTGTGTTTTATTTTTTGTAATGAAGCGCCGGATCCTGGGGGTATTCTTTCATAGGAGTGCAGGGGGCTGCCCGGCCTCCCACAGCCCAGGGGACTGCCACCTCCCCAGGGAGAAAATGTAACTATGTGTGGGGGGCCGCGCAGGCATCCCACAACCGGCTGGGCAAAATTATTTATTGCCGTGGGGGAGGCCCATCAACCCCACCCACAGCGCTGGGGTCCACCACCTCCCTAGAAAATTGATCTCATTGTGTGTGGGGGGGCATGGGCTCCCCTCAGCACTAGGGACCACCACCTCTCAGACGCAACATGAAAAAAATAAAAAGGGTGTGTGATTCGGACCTCCTACAGCCCCAAAGACCACCACCCCTGCAGGGCTACACTTGTTGGAGGGGGGCCTAATGGCCCCATCGAGGAGCCATTGATGGCTCTGGGGACCGCCACCCCCCAGGGCAAGCTCCTGCTATGTCCAGGGATGCCCACCCCCAGGACATAGCTGTTTGCTGTGGCTTGGCTGCAGCTTTGACAGCTGCTGCCAAATCGCAGCAAACACTCCACTGTTTGACAATCAAGTATGCATGCAGGGAACAGAGATGAAAGTTTTGCTTCAGCAAGCACAGAGCTGCTTGCTGAAGCAATCAGACCACAGGTAATGCCTTGAGGCTCCCCCGTGGTCCCACATAGCCCATAAAGGGCATGTATCTAAATAAATAAATTTGTCAGGGTCTACGGGGGAGGCTTTGAGGTTCCCCCCGTGGTCTTATATAGCCTACAAAGGGCTAAAAAAAATATAATAATAGACCAAGAGTGAAGGTCACAGTCTAGCCAGACTAATTTCCCTCTTTTTTTTCAACTACAAATTTTTAAGGCTCATGCTGAAATGTGTTTTCACTGTTTTTAATTGACAAATACATTTTTTCAATTTGTGCAGCAATATCTAATTCTAAGTAAATCATCCATCAAAGCCCAAAAAACAATCTAACTCTTACTCTCTTTTAATTTAATTCTCCCACTCATACACCCACTCAGACACTTACGCACCCACTCACAGACCAACTCAGACCTCATGCACCCACTCATAGCCCCACTCAGACCCTCACACACCCACTCACAGACCCACTCCACATGTCCACTCCCACTCACAGACCCACTCAACTCTCACACACCCACTCACAGACTCACTGACACCCTCATGGAGCCACTCACAGACCTGTGCAGACACTGACACACCCACTAAGAAACTTATGCACACACACTCACACCAAGAGAGTCTCACAGCCACTCTCACCCCAAGATACACCCTCTTACACCTACTCTCACACCCAAAGAGATAGGCTGTGGCCAATGCCCACCTCACACAGCCAAAGGGCCATGTGCAGAGTAGGGTTGTGTGGTAAGGAGAGTTGGCTGCAGAGACTGGCTGCAGGCTACCCCTGTAGGCAACCCCTGCTGCACATGGGTGAAGACTATGTACCGTGAAAGGTTGAGTGCTAATAGGATATTGGCCTGAGGGCCTTTGGCCGTGCACGGCGGTGGTTGGGTTAATATGTAGTAATTAAAATTACTATACTTAAATAAAAAAACATAAGAATTCACTTCAAAAACCAAAGGTTAAGGGGACATTGTAGTTAGGAAATGAAATTTAAAAAAACATAGAAATTCAACACTACAAATGTCTTGTTCACTCTTTGTCTTGTTGACTTGTAAACAAGACACGCGTAGTGTTGAAACATTTTGGATGCATTGCCTTGAATAAACATCACAGAATTTCTCATCATCAGGAGTGTGCAGGATTGCCTTCTGTACTTGGGAGTTTTTTTTGTTGATTTATTGAGTTCCCACACCTGTTCACACACCACATTCAGGAACTGAACGCTTTGGTGGGATGTGGTGCAGCTGTTCATATCTATCCATCTATCTATCTATCTATCTATCTATCTATCTATCTATCTATCTATCTATCTATCTATCTATCTATCTATCTATCTATCTTTTGATATTTTGCATACCACACACACATATGATTACATATGTGTGTGTGCCCATGCACCTGTTGACCAGTGTATTGAAATTTCAAATTTCAAGTAGACGAGAAGGAGGTGACTGGCCTGGGTTTAAAGCCAGATAAGAAGATGGATAGATGGGCGGATGGACAGGCCTATGGATGATAAAACTAAAAAAGAAAGTAGGCCATTTGGACGGTGGGATAGAAGAGAGCTCAGGGAAAGGAATGAAGGGGCTAGTGGGGGAGAAGAAGGCAGGAGAGAACAGACAGGAACAGGAAGGAAAGGGCAGAGGAGAGGAAGGGAGCATGGAAGGAAGGGGGCAAGAGTGAACAAGACTGAAAAAGAAGGAAGGGAGGGCAGGGATTCGTAAAAAGAGGAAATTGAAGAAGTCAGAAGAAAGCGTCTGTTTGAGATGGGTGAAAACAAGCAAGTAAATGATATATTAAAGAATGGAAAATAATTGAAGACAATGGCACTAATGGGGAAACAGGTTTAAAAGAAGTAAGAAAAGTAACTTAGGGAGGAATTGAGAAAAAACACAGATGAAAGACGGAGCGATGAACCCTGTGAAAGGATGTTAAAAATAGAAAGTGCAACAAGGCTCTAAAATACAAAAGAGATGATATTGGGCCTGATTCAGAATTTGGCAGATTGGGTTACTCCATCACAAACTTGACGGATATCCCATCAGCCGTAGTACGATCCTAATATCCTATGGTAATCGTCATACGGTGGACAGGACATCTGTCATGTTTGTGACAGAGTAACCCATCTGCCAAACTCTAAATCAGGCCCCTAAACCCCACCCAGAAGGGTGAGTAACCATCTTACCCTCCCAGTTCCTGTATGTTCCAGGTTCCCTCCCTTTCCCTGTGACACAGACGAAGGGAGACATTGCTGGAGTATAAACGGCCGCAGTTTATTAACTTGTACATCACAGACATAGACATGCAATTTCTGCCCTCTACTTCAATTCACAATATCAGATCTTTCTGTGCTCTTCAAGTTACATTGGGTTCGCTAGTTACATAACTGGTCGCCAGTCTTCCTCACAGCCTTTTCTCACAAAGGGCCCTTTGACAGCATTTCTGTGACTAGGCTTCCATAGCTACCTAATCGTAGTGGGCAGCCTCCTGGCCTTGCCGGGGCTGCAAGCACTGTGTCCTCCAGCTGTTAACACTTGCTGGCCCTTTGTCTGCGCCCTCATCTCCCTGCTGTGAGGCAGCCCAAGCACACTACCTGAACAGTACTAGGGGCCAGATGTAGCAAATTTAAAATTTGCGAGGTGCAAAGTGCGAGTCCATGCGACTCGCACTTTACACCTCGAAAATTGGTATGCAGTACGGTGTCTCAGACACCGACTGCAACTCGCTATGGGGTCGCAATGACCCACCTCATGAATATTCATGAGGTGGGTCGCAAATTGCGGCCCCATAGCGAGTATAGGCACTTGCAAACATGGAGGCCTGCTGTCGTCAGCAGACCTCCATGTTCGTGACTGCTTTTAAATAAAGCAGTTTTTTTTTTTTAAGTGTAGCCCGTTTTCCTTACAGGAAAACGAGCTGCACTTAAAAAAAAAAACGAAACCTTTAGTTTCGGTATTTTTTCAGGGCAGGGAGTGGTCCCTTGGACCACTCCCTGCCCTGAAAAAATATTTGTGGGTCCAGTCACAAACTGGAAGGGGTCCCATGGGGACCCCTTCCAATTTGCGAGTGGGTTACCATCCACTTGAAGTGGATGGTAACTGCGATGCCATTTGCGACCGCGTACGCGGTCGCAAATGGTATTGCATACCACTCAGACTCGCAAATAGGAAGGGAACACCCCTTCCTATTTGCGAGTCGGAAATGCATATTGCGAGTCGGTACCGACTCGCAATATGCATTTCTGCATAGCAAAGAGGCATTTGCACCTCGCAAATGGCGATTTTTGCCGTTTGCGACGTGCAAATACTTTGCTACATCTGGCCCTAGTTCTTTAGGCTGATGTGCAATCTGTGGCAGTGTTTTTTCCACCACACTGCATGTGGTTACCCGACCACAGGCAGCTCCCCCTTTTGCCCTACCCTAATGGAAGTATATCTGTTTAAATGCCCCACTGTATTTAACAAAAACACATCCATGCCCGCCCCTGTCAAGTGGAGGCCATCTGCCTCATAAAACCCTGGTGTCCTGAGGTTAATGAACTAGTGCCTAACAAAACCCCAGGTGTTGGCCCTACACATGTTAGACATGGATATGTTCAGCTTCCACATGGATCTTTCCACCACTCCATGATCCTTGGCCCCACTCCACTCTGGCCTTGCTTTTATTTCAGACCATAGAATGTCTGTGGAGCATAACAGTCATGCCATCGCCGCAAGCCCTGACACAATTGCCTCCAACATGTCCTTCCTATGCAGGCCCATTATATCATTCCTCCCCAAGTGTATTACCACAGTGTCCAGTGTGCCTTCCCACAGCAGTGTGGTCTGCAAGGAGGGAAGGAGCTAAGCCGAACTCATTCCCAGCCAGCCCAGCCATAACCCCGCCATACCCCATAACCCCAGCCCCCGTAGTTCTTCTGTGCCACCTACCTAGACGTAGGAGTGGTCCACAATCCATATTCTGCACCTGTAGCCGGAGGGGCCTGCCATAGGGAAAGAGAAAAAACAGGGGAGGGGTGGTTAAGACTTAGGGGCCTGCAGGCCAGATGTAATCTTTAAATGTGTCCTACGCCCAATCTTCTTATCCGATCCTCATGAAGCCCATTTGCTGTCACTGTTGTGGCCGCACCTATGAGGAATTACTGGGTTCCAAATATGTCCAAACCTGCCAGGGGGATCCCAACTTTTTCAATGGCCCTTTATAGTACCGCTGTGAATTGAAAATGGCTGAGGCAGGAGCCGTCCTTATGCCGGAAAAGTGATAGGTCTTTTTGGATGCCCAGCCATATATAAGTCTGCATGCTGCATACTGGGCAGAGGGTGTACAGGCAATAAAGATACGAACATTTCTCTTTACCCCCTTTGTCTGTCCTTGACCTGCATAGGTGGATTGTAAGTGGGTTGTCATGAATCTGTTCTCCATGAGCACATCGTGATCTTGGGGCCAAATCTCCCTGCGGCTTGACATGGAGGGTGCAATGAGTTTACTGAGTTTACTGAGTTCACTGACTCGATGAGCCCTGAAGAAGGCCAGCGTGAAAGCTGCCCTGATTAGTACATTCTCATGCTTTGTCCTGCATACCTGTGGAAGAGCTGCTATTTGCTGCCCTGACATAGGGAACTCAATTGGTAGACATTGGTCCCATTGCTTGGGCTGTAGTATACCCCAACCTTTCATGGCCACCCTGCAGTAGAAGGAATTGTAGGATCTGCCCCTGAGGACAATTTTTGTGTGGTATGCGACCACACTGAGGGGAGGCTGTGCCCAAGTCTTGCTCCTACATCCTGTAGAAGCCCAGTGTCTAAAACTCTGTACCCCCTCAGCAGTTGCATTTTCCCGCATCTTTGCGTAAGCGACCTCCTGAAAACCCACCCAGCACTTACTTATCTTGCTGCTGTCTTAGGGGCTAGGGAATTGCCCACCAACATCGTCATGTTCGGACAACTAGTCTCCACAGCTGTCCAGGCATAGGTGTCATGCACAGGTCAATGTGAGGAACCAGCTCCCTGAACCTCTGCCATCAGAAACGAGACAATGCGTCAGTCATTGAGTTTTCATTACCAAGAATATGCCCAGCCCTCACAGCAATGTTGACATTAGATGACATCCCATTAGGTTGCCTATAAGATGGACCACCAGAGGACATTGGGCTGTCCTGAGATTTAACACCTGCACCACCACATGATTGTTGGACCATAGTGTGATCTGCCTGTTTTTGAATCTGTCCCTCCAAATGCTGAAGGAAACGACTATGGGGAAGAGTTCTAGCACTGTGAGGTTCTTGGTAACTCCGTCGACATGCCATGAGTCAGACCAGCGGGCTGAAGTCCAAGCTGATCCCCAGACTGCCCTGGAACCTTCACCCCCTGCTGCATCCATGAAGAGTATGAGTTACCTAGCTGGCATCCAGGGTTCCCTCCAGATTAGCGTTCCATTTAAAACTACCTAGGAGGCTTAGCCATTGTTCCAGGTCCTTCTTTACCCCTTCTGTGAGGCACAACCTATAGTGCTTCTCCTTGAGACCATTGCTCAACCATGCTAGGCAAATGGGAAACGGCATACCTGCTGGGACTATACTGTTTGCAAAGTTAAGCCTGCCCAAGAGCTGCTGGATTTCGCCTAACATCATCTTCTTTTTTTCAAGCATAACTGTGATGTCCTTCCTCAGCTCCTCCCCTTTGGTTTGAGGTATGGTATCCAATCCCAGTTCCAATCCCAGTTCTAAGCCCAAAAAGGCTAAGCATGTGGATGGGCCTTCTGTTTTTTCCTGCCCTAAAGGCACCCCTAGCTCCTCAACCAGCATCTTGAAAGCCTGTAGCAGCTCCTCACACCTTACCAATGAATAGGAAGTCATCTAGATAATGTGTGCACCCCCTTCCAGTGTACCTCTCTAGCAGGACCCATTCCATGAATGAACTGGATGCCTCAAAATATGTGCAGGCATTTGTCCTTATAAAATTGGCCGTCTAGGTGAAACCCCAACAGATGATAGCTATCTAGATGTACTGGCAGGAGGTGGAAGACAATTTGATATTAGTGTTTGCTAACAATATCCCCTTTCTTAGTGCCTTAATCTGATCCACCACATCATCCACCATGAAGTAGAATACCGAGCAACTGCCCGGGTCAAGCCTATCATTCATCAACGCTCCCGGGGGGTAAAACAGGGGATTAATTAACATGAATTTGCCTTCCTCTTTTTTAGGCACCACGAAGCCCTCCAGGGGGGGACTGAAAATGTCCTGCCACCATTCCCAAGGATCATTCTTTTGCCACCTTCTGCCTGGCTACTTCCTGGTTCTCCCTGAATGATGTCAGGTTCCTGCACATGCGGTGTCCATGGGTTCCTTTGCATAGGATGGTGAATCCTACTGTGAAACCTTCGACCAATAGCTGCCCTTCCCTCTTTTTTGGGTATCCATTAAGTATAACAGCTGATCTACATGGATAGGGGTGGGTAAGTACGTAGGGTTTCCTGTGTGCCCCCTGACCCCAGTCTCTACTACCTATTGTTGCTGTCTTTTCTCTCCCCTGCTCCTTTGGTCTTTCTACTTTTGATTGGTGGGTGAGTCCCTCCCCAATTGCTGCAGATATACTTGGATTTTAGGCTTGTCCCCACTTGCATTCATTTGTGTTGTATTTCTAGCAGGTAGTTGAGTGAGGCCTGCCCTGCTTACTCCCTGTCTGGTTCTTTGCTCTTTTGCAGTGTGTGAACCATTCATGTTTGCCTCTATCCCTAAAGGAGTGAAAATTATGAACCTGTGCTCACGCCATTTCTGGCTGCCATCATGTTTTTTGTGAACCCCTCAAAGTCCTGCTGATCCCACTCAACGATAGGCATTTTTTCACAGAACCCCTTGTCGTAATTCAGCCATGCATCACCTTGGTATTTCGTCTGAGCTGCATGCACTCTCTGCTCTTGGAGGACTAGCCCTGCCATGGTTTCTGGGAATTTTTCTATGAACACACAGGCTAGGGTTTGAAATGCTCATATCCAGTTTTCTATAGTTCTTTCTACCCTTGGCCTGCGCTTTTCCTTTCTATCTTCGTGTTTTTTGTCATGTGCGGTCAAGTCCAGTCCAACCTGCCACACCTTGAGGAGGGGGAATACATCTATAAACTCCTTTCTACACATCCTTTCTTTCACCATCAGTGGAATTAGGCTTTCGAACCCCGTCTCCTTGGCCATGATGGCGGGGTCACCCAGAGATGGTGTGATGTATTTGCTTGCTGGATTCCTTGATTCTGTCCCCTGAGTTGCCCATCCCACCCAGGCCTTTGCAGGATCAGTCCCATATGAGTGGGGGTCACTCGTCCTGAAATGCTCCTTATCTTTTTTTTGTCCCCTGGGGCTGGCCCCTCTTTGTCATTCGCATTTCCCACCCCTGGTTCTGCCTCTGCTTGCCTGCCCATGCCTGAGGACACCTCAGTGCCCCCCTGTCACCTGGCCGAGCCAGGGATCCATACATGGCCAGCAGAAAGGTGATTAGCCCGGGCGAAAGTCGGTCCCATGCCTGGCCATGCCCACCACTGGCTGGCTGCGAGAGGTGTCAAAGGGTGTGGATGTTGAAGCCATGAACCTACCCCCTACCCCTACTGCCCAAGTTCCCAGTTGGCCCTGGTGGGGGTGCAGCTGGGTGTTGTTCACCAGCCCCACTTTTGTGCCAAAGTTTGCTATGTTCCCACTGGCCACCCCCATGCTGCATTGCATGTGAGCTTTGTGTCTCACTGGTTCCTCACACAACTGTGCTGTCCACTGGTCTTGGTCTTGTGTTGGTTCTGTGGTCACCACCCTACTGTCTCTAGGCACCCTGCCTTGATCAGAATCTAAGTCGTCACTGCTCCCTTTGCTCGGTCCCTCAGTGCCCAGTGCGTCCCGCTCATTTGCCTTAATACTGTGCACTTCCAAGGTAGATGGACGGGTCTTTGCCATGCTCTTACTCCCTTTGGGGGCCTGTGCTGCTTTGTGCTTGGCAGGGGGTGCCATTCTGGCTGCAGCTGCCCCACACCCATGGGGGGAATCACTGTTTTCCTGAAGTAAAAGCCTCACCTCACCAACTTCCTGTCTTGTTTTCTGTCTCTTAACCAGGCACTGCTTAGGTGGGTTCAGATCCCTCTTATTACCTACACCTCTGTGTTGGCTGGCCAGTAGCTCTCTTCCTCTCTGTAGTAGCTCCTCCATATCCTCATCCAGTTGTGGCTCCAAGTGGTATTTTTCCGTGGATTTTCCTCCTTTCTCTCCAGCTGCCCCCACCAAGGCCTCCTCACTCTCCCTGAAATGGGCAGGGGGCTTCCTCACCCACAGAGTGCCTGCTGTTTTGCCCATGTGATCCATCCCTCTGACTCCTCTTGTTGCTGGCAAGCACACAACGTATCTTGCCTCTTTCAGACGTCTTGCTTCCCTTCAGAGAAAGACCAGTCTAACAGGATTAAAGCTGGTCCGGGTGGTTGGGGCGTGCATGTTTGCCTGCAACCTGCAAAATAGCTCTGCCACCGTGCAATATCTCTGTAGTGTCTGGCTCTTCTTAAGTCATCAGGAATGTGAGTTCTAGGGCTCAGGGGAGCCACCTAAATACTCAATTTGTGGGTGTTACAGGGAGCGCCAGGCAGTAGCTAATGCGCTGACACCTTCAGGGTGACCACACACATCCAATGACCACTTTTGCTGGGAAGTGGGCATAACCCTAACCCTAGTGGCCTAAATCCTTCCAAACAAGATGGAGGAATTTAAAAAGTAGTGTCCAATATAGCTTGTCCCCCCTAGAGGCGGGACTGCCATCAAGTGGGCACTCCTCCTAACTTAACTAATTTTCCCGCCTGTGCTACTGCCAAAAGTGGGGTCAGGAAAGGGAGTTGGTGATCTCCACCATCTGGAGAGATCTGGGTTGCATTACAAAGGTGGCAAGGCCTTTGAAGCTTCTGGCTTGGGAATGTCCATCCTGCATGGTTGAGGAGGTAACATCTCTGCCCAGTGCAGGCTTTTGTCTTTCATCCTCAAGAGCACTGGCTCTCACCATTGGGGCCCAGAAATTCATCTGTGGTGGCTGAACTGGTCAGGATTCAGTCAACACATTAATAGCTGTTAGGTTTTCAGTGGGCACCTCTAAGGTGCCCTCTGAGTGCATCTATTAATAAATCAATCACTGGAATCAGTATGGGTTTATTATTCTGAGATGTTTGATACCAAAGCAAGACATTCTTTTCACTTTGTGCTTTCCTCAAGGCTGCAGTGAGATAGGATTGCTGGCAAAGTGGTACATAGCATCTCTGACATTCTCAGAAACATACACATCCTTATGTGGGGACATTTTCTCAGAACATCAACTGTTTTATTATAAAAACATTTCACTGTCCCACGCACATTAGAGGGAGATTCCAGCCAAATGACCATGACCGTATGCTGATTGCTGATTGCCTTCTCTACAGCTGCTTGCTTAGACTACCGGATACCTGGCCTACATGTGGATGGTGTCTTTCCAGACAACAGGTGTCCTTGCTCGGGTATGGGGGATGATGTCTTCCCAGGGGGAAACCTGAAGGGCGGATTGGGGCTTATCATGCTGTGCTCTAACATAGCTTAGGTAGGAACCACATATATTACGCATAGTGACAGTATCGTGGGACCTTTCCTGTGTTTCACTCTTCTTGTCACCATTTTGCTTTTAGCGTGTATATATTGCAATCCATGATACTTTATCTAAGGTGCAGCTAATTCAATAAACCTCATTGAATCATTCTCTGCCTCTGTTTGTCTTTGCATGTGTGGGACTAATGAAACTGAGAGAAAAGGATGAGATCTGATACACCACAATTTCCCTGAGAAGACATTCTTTTCGTGCACCTGCTTGCCACAAATCACCTCTCCTCTTGGGCAAGGTCAGGCTCTGCTAGTTGCCCGGAACCCCGATTATGCCGCCAGTTGTCACATGGTGTGGGATTGGACCCAGTTCCCCACAATTCAGATGATTCTGCCACCGGAATCCAGCAGCCTCATTAGGATAATGAGAGCCTACACAACAAACTCGATTGGCGGTATTGGAGCGCTAATCACATTGTTCACATTTACCTGGAGTAATTTAATCCTCATAATGAAAGCAGCTCTCCCGGCACGACAGGGAGGGAAGAGGGAGACAATATCACAATATTCACTTCACTCATGAAAACTCAATCCATAATGCTTTGCAGAGAGACCTTAAACCAAGAAAAAAGAAGTTCCTAACATAGTCATTGTTCGACCTGGCCCTTTTTCCAGGGTTATCACTAAACATTTTTACTTCTTCTCCTATTTGCAAGTGCTTTGACCTGTTGTAAGTATTGTGGGCTTTTAACCATGCCCATGTCATGCCCATCACTTTCACTCGTTCATCGGCTTGCCTTTCAAAAATCACTTGATGTCATTGGTAAATGCTTTACGTTTGTCCTGCCTTGAGGCTGCCCTTGATGCATGGATTATTGCACGATTGCCGATATACTTCAGCGTGGGTGTCTCTCTCCTCATGCTGCATGATGGCCATGGTGCTCACAGCGCAAACAGGCACAACACCGTGAACTCGATCGGCAGTATTGGAGCGCCCAGCATGTTGTTTGCATTTACCTAATCAGAGTAATTTCTTGTGTCTCTCCCCTTAAAACACTTAGGGGCAGATTTACACTTTTTCACGCAAAACGTACTATGGAAATATGCCCACAGGTCCCCTTACCCCTGCCCATACCCAGGCATTAAATAATGGTGCTATGCAAGCTTAACGCCATTATTTAAGGCCCCCATCCCCCATGCTGGATTTTAGCACGGGTTGATAAATATGGAGCAAAAGCCATATCGTCCTTTTCTGGATGGGAACGCTTACCTTGCATCTCATTGATGCAAGGTAGGTGTTCACATACAGAAAACAAAGTTAACTCTATAACTTTGGCGCTAGACGTGTCTACCGCCAAGGTATAAATATGGAGTTAGGTTTGTGCTGAATTAGCATTTAAAAAATGACGCTAATATAGCGCAAACCGAGTATAAATATGGGCCTTAGAGTTGCAAAAGTGAAGTAGGTCTCCTGGCACAGCAGGGGAGCCAATACCACAATATTCACTGCACTCGGGAAAATTCGACCCATAATGCTTTGCAGGGCATTACTTTTACAAAACATTTTTGCTCATAACTCAGCCTGTGGTGTTCATAGGACAATGGGACCACCTTGAAAACAATGATCACAATGTGCTCTTTCTCTCTACATCATATCTGGGTCCCCACGCTATGTTAGTGGGGACTCCAAAATAATAACCCCTACCACCATTCTTTGTCTTCTTAGGCTTTCTCATGGCTAGAATTTTTTGTTTTTTTTATTTAATAGGTGGGTGAAATTATTTTTTATAGATTTGTTTTGTAATATTGTTACAACAGCCCTTTTACTCTTAAAAATGTGTAATGCGCTATGTTTGCTAGGGGATATATACATGATTACACTTCATTACTTTCTCCCATTTTATTTTCATGCAATTATTATGTCTAAGGGCAGACAGTATGGTTACATGACCACGTTTCTTCCAAATGCTATTTTTATAGTGGTGTTCCCTAGGGGCTGTTCTGAGTATTGTAGTCAACATACCATAATATTTGTGCCACGAAAACTCACCCCATAAAGCTTTGCAGGGCATTACTTTTACAAAGATGTTTGCTCAAAACTCTGCCTGTGGTGGTCCCAGGACAATGAGACCAACATCAAAAACGCTCATTCTGTCCACATCATCTCTGGGTCCCCACACTAGGTTAGTGAGGACCCCAAAAGAATAACCCCTCCCATCATTCAGTGTCTTTTAATTTTTTCATAGTTGCAATGTTTGTTTTATAGCTGGTAGAAGTTTTGTTTTAAAGATCTTGCTTGTAATATCATTGTAGTAGGTCTACTACCTCTAAAAACGCTGTGTGGAGTTAAGTATATGGTTTAGCTTTCTCCTGTTTTTTCATGGGGTTATTCCATCTAGGAGGTAACAATATAGTTACATGACCATGTTTGTGCCCTCTAGATGCTGTTTTGAGCATTACAGTATAATGCTGAAAGTTTATTTCTGATAAAGGTTTATATGTTAATTGTATATGTTTTACTAATCTCTCCTTATTAAAATAAAGACCCTAATTCAGGCCAATTTAAACTCCTTATTTCACTATGACTGTTTGAGCACTCTTGATATGTTTGGGTGACCCTTCTAGTTTATTTTATTTCTCCTCTGTGATTGTCTTGATATTCTTTGGGAGAATTATGTTAGCCAGCCCACAACTCTGATGGTAGAGTTGTGAAAGTGTTATTCTATTGGAATTAGCATGGCAGATTTAAATTAGGATGCTAAATGGCAACATTTTCATTTTTTGGAAGAAGGTAAAGGGAAGTGCTTTAGTTATATGCAGGGCCACTGGAATTATATGGCAGGAAAAGATAAAATTATAAGGCAGGGTTGACCACTTTCTGTTGCTAGAAAAGTCTAGTTCTGAATTTACAATGCTAATAGTTCTAACTCAAGCAAATGCAAGACCTATTGTATTGCAAATGCTTGTTCTGACTTGTTTTGGTTGGCTGTAGGACTCTTGGCACTTTGCCACTGCTAACCAGTGCTATAGTGCATATCCTCTTCTTCTAAAATGTAGTGGTGATTTGTTTCTCTTTGATTGTCATATCTGATTTACTATTAAGTCCCTGGTAAAGTGCACTATGTGTGCCTAGGGCCTGTAAATCAAATGTTACTAGTGGGCCTGCAGCACTGATTGTGCCAACCACATGAGTAGCCCTGTAAACATGTCTCAGACCTGCCACTGCAGTGTATGTGTGAGCAGTTTTAAACTTCCATTTTGATCCTGCAAGTGCTCCCAGTTGCCAGGTCCAAACCTTCCCATTTACTACATGTAAGTCACCCATAATATAGGCCCACTGCAGCCCCATGGGGAGGGTGCAGTTTTTTAAAAAAGGTAATGTTGGACTTTTGCTTAGGCAGGGTCATCCCGAATCTTTTTGCCTCCTGCCTCCTATTTTGTCTGACCTGTCGCTGTTGGCTTTTGAACTCTGAGCACTTTACCACTGCTAACCAGTGCTAAAGTGCATATGCTCTCCGTGTTAAATGTGTACGTAATTGGTTCTCCATGATTGGCATATTTGTTTTACTGTTAAGTCCCTAGTAAAGTGCACTAGAGGTGCCCAGGGCCTGTAAATCAAATGTTACTAGTGGGCCTGCAGCACTGGTTGTGCCACCCACACAAGTAACCCTGTAATCATGTCTCAGACCTGCCACTGCAGTGTCTGTAAGTGTATTTTTACACTGTAAATTCGACATGGCAAGTGTACCCACTTGCCAGGCCTGAACCTACCCTTTTCTTACAGGTAAGGCACCCCTAAGGTAGGCCCTAGGTAGCCCCAAGGGCAAGGTGCAGTGTATGGATAAGGTAGGACATATAGTAATGTGGTTTATATGTCCTGATAGTGAAATACTGCCAATTTCGTTTTTCAATGTTGCAAGGCCTGTCTCTCTCATAGGATAATATGGGGGCTACCTTTAAATATGATTAAAGTGTAGATTCCCCTAGAGAGTAGATGGACATGTGGAGTTTGGGGTCCCTGAACTTACAATTAAAAAATACATCTTTTAGTAAAGTTGATTTTAAGATTGTGCGTTTGAAAATGCCACTTTTAGAAAGTGAGCATTTTCTTGCTTAAACCATTCTGTGACTCTGCCTTGTTTGTGGATTCCCTGTCTGGGTCAGTTTGACAGTTGGGTTGTTTTTTACCTCGCACCAGACAGTGACACAAAGGGGGCTGGGGTGTAACCTGCATTTCCTGATTAGCCACCTCTGCTAGGAGGGAGGGGTGGAGTGGTCACTCTCATCTGAAAGGACTGTGCCTGCCTCTGGCAATGCCGGCTCCAACCCCCTGGTGTGTGTCTGAGGCATGCCTGGGCAAGGCAGGATTTCACAAGTAGGTGTGAGTCCCCTTTGAAGAAAGGTGACTTCAAAGACTAAAATGGGTATAAGAAGGGCACCCAAATCTACAGACTTCAGAAACGCTTCTGGAACCAAGAGGAACCTCTGCCTGGAGAAGAGCTGATAGTTGAGGAAGAAGTGCTGCCCTGCCTGTGACTGTGCTTTGTGGAGCTTTCCTGCAGTGCTGCTTCTGCCAGAGTAAGAGGGCAAAGACTGGACTTTGTGTGCCTTCCATCTTGTGAAGAAATCTCCAAGGGCTTGATTTAGAGCTTGCCCCCTGTTGTTTGAAGTCTCAGGGACAGCAAAGACTTCTCTCTGCCAGCACCTGGAGTCTCTGGAGAGACTCCTGCCCCGACAAGTGGTGCCCTATCCAGTCCCTGGGCCCTTGAAAGGAAAGCTGGTGGAAATCCAAGGAAATCGACTTCGGCCAACTCCGGACCGATGCCGCTGCTGAATCTGGTAACGCCGCCTGCACCTGACACCGTGACCTTCATTGGAACGCGACCCTCTTCGCAGGCCCGACGCCGCAGCAGCCCCGCTGAAGTCCGCGACTCCGTGGAAGTCGCCGCACCACGTCGTGACAGACGCTGCTCGAAGTGCACGGATTCAATGTTTCGCACAGACGCCACGATTCCCGACTTCGCGCATCGGCTTGTTTTCACTCTTCACCAAAGGTACTGTACTTGGGGGTCTACACGACTCCGTGTCCGACGCCGCTGGTGTCGGCTTGTTGGGAACGACTCCGTCACGACGCCGTGTTAACATCTCATCGAAGCATTTTTGTTTCTAAGCGCTATTTTTGAGTTTAATCTTTAAAAATTCATAACTTGACTTGTGTATGTCGGATTTTTGTCGCTTTGGTCTTGATTTGTTTAGATAAATATTTCCTATTTTTCTAAACCGGTGTTGTGTCATTTTGTAGTGTTTTCATTAAGTTACTGTGTGTGTTGGTACACATACTTTACACCTAGCGCTCTGAAGTTAAGCCTACTGCTCTGCCAAGCTACCAAGGGGGTAAGCAGGGGTTAGCTGAGGGTGATTCTCTTTTACCCTGACTAGAGTGAGGGTCCTTGCTTGAACAGGGGGTAACCTGACTGTCAACTAAAGACCCCATTTCTAACAGGTTAGACATGCATCAGTGTGTTTTATATGTCCTGATAGTGAAATACTGCTGAATTCGTTTTTCACTACTGCAAGGACCATCTCTCCCTTAAAGTAACCAAGTGTAATTTCCCATTGGGAGCAGATAGCGATATAGAATTTGAGTCTCTGAACTCACAATTTAAAAATACGTCTTTTGTTGAAGTTTCTTTTTTAAATTATAAGTTTGAAAATGCCACTTTTAGAAAGTGGGCATGTTCTTGTTTAACCATTCTGTGCCTCTGCCTGCCTGCTGCATACACATCTGGGTCAGGATGAGAGTTGGTCTGTTTGTGAATTCATTCTAGACAGTCACACAAAGTGAGCTGAGGTGTGCACTGCTTACCCTGATATGACTATGCCTGTCCTCACACAAAGCAGTCACCAATCCCCAAGAGTGTCAGCTTCCATCACACCAACAGGGACCCCAAAAGCAAATCCAAAGGCAGGAGAGGATATTCTGGACCAGAACAACCCTTCAGGGCCTCAGGGAACATGACATCATCCAGAGGTATAGACTAAACTGGCAAGACTCACATTGAGCCACAGTTGGCACCCAGCTTGCAGACACCCCACATCATTCCACCAGAGACCAAGCTGCTAGCTGTCCTGCACATGTTGGCAAGTTGCTCTTTTCCAACCACTGGTGCCCTGGTTGCCGGGATCTCACAGCCCTCATTCTCTGCCTTCTTTCCCAAGGTACTGGATGCCATCATCTCCCTCACACCCTGCCACATCAGCTTCCCCAACACACAGTAGAAGCAGCAGGAGACCAAACAGGGCTTCTATCAAATCAATGGCTTCCCACACATGCTTTTTGCCATTTGCACACATGTACGGATTGTGCCACCTGCTGCAATGGAGCATCTATACAGCAACAGGAAGCACATACACTCCATCAATGTGCAGGCCATTGTGGATAACCGGAGATTGATCACCAACATCGTAGCAAAGTATCCTGGGAGTGTACATGATTCATTCATCTTCCACCACAGCACCATCAAACACTTCCAGGATGGATGATGTGGCAATGGCCTACTTGTTAGTAAGTACAGAAACCTAGTTATATACACACAGCACAGCAACCCTGTAGGACACACAACACATACACCACTACATTGACACGTGGCCAGGAAGTCACTTAGGTTGCGACACTGGTAGTCATGTTTGATATCCTGACCCAATGTGATACACACCTTTGGACAAATGACAGATGAAAATAGCAACAGATGCCAATCGAGAGCCACAAGGGACCAATTTAAAACCACACAGTGACAATCACATGGCCTTAACTGGCAGTACAAGTTGGAAGATGAATCTTCAAATATCACATCAATAACACTCAATCACACACCCTTCCAAGCAATACGTACTGTGTAAGGGGTGTGTAATGTGTTTTGCTGCAGTTCAAACACCATAAGACACATAGGTGGTCATTACAACCCTGGCAGACGGTGTAAAAGCGGCGGTAAAAAATTTGCAATTACGACCGTGGGGGAAACCGCCAACAAAGACAGCCACTTTAACACTCCGACTGCCACGGCGGTACAAACAAACAGCGCGGCGGTCACCGCCAACAGACAGGCGGGAGACAATGTACCGCCCACACTATTATGACAGGCCAATCTGCTACCTTTTCCAGGGCGGATTCACAGCGGATAAAAAGACGCCGGAAACAGGCATTCCAAAGGGAAAACGCTCACCCCTACACACCCCACGAGGACACCATGGACACGGAACTCCAAATTCTACCTGCGATAGTCTTCCTGCTCCTCTACCAGGAGCACGAACGCCGGCGGCAAAGACCACGGTGAGTACGGCACCTACGACACAGGGGATGGGGGAGGGAAAAGAGAATGACACACACATGCAACACGCAACACCCCCACCCCCACCCACTACAACACACACACTAATGCATATTAATACATCACAGTTACACCCCGCACCCCCCCGGAAGAATGCAAAGACAATCGAAAATTAGTGTAACCATTGTAATATATTAAATCAAGTAGGCAAAAATACATATATACAACATTTACAAGATATATACCAAGCATAGTAGTCCAGGTAGTGCTCCAATTAAGTCCGTGGAACACTGGTCCCACACGGTATGGGCGATACCCACACAAGATCCCCGACCATGACGGAGAGAACACTGCAGGGGCATCAGACAGCAACTAAACAGGTACCTCAGGGGGAGGGAAAGGGGGGGCAACTCAGCCGGTTGAGAGCACAACGCCAAATCCACAAGGGGGCCACATGCCCACTGTTACATCCTGGGGAGTGCAAAGCCACAGTCTCTCAAGTCTATACAGTGGGTGGGTTGCTTACTGCTTTATCCTGGGGAGGGCAAAGCCACAGTCTCACAAGTCTTTTCAGTGGGTGGGTTGCCCACTGTTCCATCCTGGGGAGTGCAAAGCCACAGTCTCTCAAGTCTATACAGTGGGTGGCTTGCCCACTGTTACATCCTTGGGAGTGCAAAGCCACACTCTCTCAAGTCTCTACAGTGGGTGGTTTACCTACTGTTCCATCTTGGGGAGTGCAAAGCCACAGTTTCACAAGTCTGTACAGTGGGTGGGTTGCCCACTGTTCCATCCTGGGGAGTGCAAAGTCACAGTCTCTCAAGTCTATACAGTGGGTGGGTTACCCACTGTTACATCCTGGGGAGTGCAAAGCCACAGTCTCTTAAGTATCTCAAGTGGGTGGTTTGCCCACTGTTTTATCCTGGGGAGTGCAAAGCCACAGTCTCTCAAGTGGATAACAGTCTCCACTGGTTCTGGAGGGGGCTTTGTGCCCAGAGTGCTTCATCCTGCTAAGGACAGAGGGAGTGGATGGATCTCTCCACTGGTTCAGGGGGGGGCCTTGTGCCCAGAGTGCTTCATCCTGCTAAGGACACAGGTAGTCGATGTATCTCTCCACTGGTTCTGGAGGGGGCCTTGTGCCCAGAGTGCTTCATTCTGCCTGTGACGGACTCAGTAGCGTCAGTGACCTTGGCGCTCATGGGCCAGAGGTGCTTGAGGCGGCAGTGCCCTGTTCAGCAGTGCTTGAGGCGGCGGTGCCCTGTTCAGCGGTGCTTGAGACGGCGGTGCCCTGTTCAGCGGTGCTTGAGATGTCGGTCTCCATTGCAGGGACTCAGCTGCTGGCGGTCCTTCATGGCCCAGCGGGGCTTGTGCTGGCGGTCCTTCATGGCCCAGCGGGGCTTTTGCTGGTGGCCCTTCATGGCCCAGCGGGGCTTGTACTGGCGGTGGCCTCCTGGGCAGCTGGGCTTGTGCTGGCGGTGGCCTCCTGGGCAGCTGGGCGTGTGCTGGCGGTGGCCTCCTGGGCAGCTGGCCTGGTGCTGGCGTTGGCCTCCTGGGCAGCTGGGCTTTTGCTGGCGGTGGCCTCCTGGGCAGCTGGGCTTGTGCTGGCGGTGGCCTCCTGGGCAGCTGGGCTGGTGCTGGCGGTGGCCTCCTGGATACCTGGGCTTGTGCTGGCGGTGGCCTCCTGGGCAGCTGGGCTGGTGCTGGCGGTGGCCTCCTGGGCAGCTGGGCTTGTGCTGGCAGTGGCCTCCTGGGCAGCTGGGCTAGTGCTGGCAGTGGCCTCCTGGGCAGCGGGGATGATGGCGGTCTTCTCCGCTGTGCTGCTCTTCCCAGACTTGCCGGATTTCTTGTGGCCCTTCCCCACCTTGGAAGGTGTCACAGCTGACTCCACACTCCCACCGGGATCCCTGGGAGCGGCTTTGGTGGCTGGAGTCTTCCCCCTCTCCAGCTGGGCACTGGCCAACTTCTGATGCTTCACAGGTGGGGGACTGTCTGTGCTGTGGCTCCGTGCCACACTGGCTGCCCTGGTGGCCGGTGCACTCCAGATTCCGGTGACTACAGGCACCACTGGTCCCGGAGATGTTGTGGCTGAGGTGCTAGTTCGGGACCTATGAGACGGACGGGGTGGGGGAGGTTTGGGAAAGAGGTCAAGGTTGGACAGGAAAACTGGGACGGGTAGCTAGAGGGGGTTTGGGTGTGGAGGAAGAGGTTGTGGTTGTAGGAGGTGTTAGTTTGCTGACCTTGGGTGAAGGTGCATGCGCTGGAGGCTGTCGTGAGGTGGATGGCTGTTGGGTGGGTGTGTGCCAGCTGTGGTTCTACCCTGACGATTTCCTCCGAGAACCTGGGGTGTTTTTGCCGTGCCATGGGGTGGTGTAGGTGATGTGTGGGGTGGTGTGTGGGGTGATAAGTGTGCTGATATGTAGTGGGGTGTTGTGTGAGGTGCGTGGAAGTTATGTGGGTGATGGTGTTGTGTGCCTCTGGATGCTAGCGTTGTTGATTGTGGTGTCTCTCACTGGCTTTCGTTCGTGATCGTAAGGGTTTGTGGGTGATGCGGGTGTGTGTTCTATAGTGTTTTATAGTGTATTGGGTGTGTGGGAGTGGTGTGTGTATGTGTATCAGGTGTGTGCATTTGGAATTGTCCAATGTGGCTGTGTTTTGCAAGAGTGTGAGTATTTTGAGCGCGGCGGTGTGTACCGCCAATGGAATACCACAGTTGAAAGACCGCCACGTGGATTCGTGTGTCGTGATAGTGTGGGCGTATTTCTGTTGGCGTGACGGTGGAGGTTTTGTTTTCGCCAGATTATCACTGACCTTTGGTGCGGCGGACTTGTGTGGGTGTCTGAATTTTGGTGGATTCCGAACTGTGGGTCATAATAGCTGTGGCAGAATTCTGCTGCAGTGTGTTGGCGGTCTTCTGCACTGCGGTAAGCGGCTTTTACCGCCAATGTTGTATTGAGGGCCATAGTATGATGATGCTGACCCTAATTGATGCAGTACCAACATCTCACATCACTCCTGGGGTGACATTGTCCACTGGCAATAAGGAAGTGGACTATGCTATGAGCACATATTGAAGCCACACTAATACATGAGCACACTGCTACACATACGGATTGAGACAATTGCACATATACATAACAGATGTACAGGCACATGGACCTTTTGACACTTGAAACTCCACCCCCACAACCAAGTTAGCCAGCTTACCTGGAGCAGGTTCAGTTCTGTAGGTACATGTTTGCACATAAGCCAACTCAGTGAGGGCACAAAAATAGGTTTGCCTATAACTTGTCACACATGGGATAGTTGTGCATTGTCAATTGTGAACACTTCAGTGCAGCCAACTTATGGAGATGTGTTGTACATTGTCACCTAGCCAAATCATAGGGCCTCACTGTTGTATTTCTCATGCTATTACATATGTTGAATTGGATGGGATGTTCAGGCTATATAATGCAACTGTGTTACTGTAGGAGGCTGGACTGGCTTGTAGTGAGTACCAAGGGGTACTTGCACCTTGCACCAGGCCCAGTTATCCCTTATTAGTGTATAGGGTGTCTAGCAGCATAGGCTGATAGATAATGGTAGCTTACCAGAGCAGCTTAGGCTGAACAAGGAGACGAGTGAAGCTCCTACAGTACCACTTAGTGTCATATGCACAATATCATAAGAAAACACAATACACAGTTATACTAAAAATAAAGATACTTTATTTTTATGACAATATGCCAAAGTATCTCAGAGTGTACCCTCAGTATGAGGATAGCAAATATACACAAGATATATGTACACAATACCACAAATATGCAGTATAGTCTTAGAAAACAGTGCAAACAATGTCTAGTTACAATAGGATGCAATGGGGACACATAGGGATAGGGGCAACACAAACCATATACTCCAAAAGTGGAATGCGAACCACGAATGGACCCCATACCTATGTGACCTTGTAGAGGGTCGCTGGGACTATTAGAAAATAGTGAGGGTTAGAAAAATAGCCCACCCCAAGACCCTGAAAAGTGAGTGCAAAGTGCACTAAAGTTCCCCAAAGGACATAGAAGTCGTGATAGGGGAATTCTGCAGGAAAGACACAAACCAGCAATGCAACAATGATGGATTTCCAGTCGAGGGTACCTGTGGAACAAGGGGACCAAGTCCAAAAGTCACAAGCAAGTCGGAGAAGGGCAGATGCCCAGGAAATGCCAGCTGTGGGTGCAAAGAAGCTGCTACTGGACAGTAGAAGCTTAGGTTTCTGCAGGAACGACAAGGGCTAGAGACTTCCCCTTTGGAGGACAAATCCCTCACGCCGTGGAGAGTCGTGCAGAAGTATTTTTCTGCCAAAAGACCACCAACAAGCCTTGCTAGCTGCAAATCGTGTGGTAAGGGTTTTTGGACGCTGCTGTGGCCCAGGAGGAACCAGGATGTTGCAAATTGCGTCAGGAGACAGAGGGGACGTCGAGCAAGACAAGGAGCCCTCTCAGAAGCAGGTAGCACCCGGAGAAGTTCCAGAAACAGGCACTACAAGGATGCGTGAAATGGTGCTCACCCGAAGTCGCACAAAGGAGTCCCACGTCGCCGGAGAACAACTTAGGAGGTCGTGCAATGCAGGTTAGAGTGCCGTGGACCCAGGCTGGACTGTGCACAAAGGATTTCCGCTGGAAGTGCACGGAGACCGGAGTAGCTGCAAAAGTCGCGGTTCCAAGCAATGCAGTCTGGCGTGGGGAGGCAAGGACTTACCTCCACCAAACTTGGACTGAAGAGTCACTGGACTGTGGGAGTCACTTGGACAGAGTTGCTGGATTCAAGGGACCTCGCTCGTCGTGCTGAGAGGACACCCAAGGTACCAGTGATGCAGTTCTTTGGTGCCTGCGGTTTCAGAGGGAAGATTCCGTCGACCCACGGGAGATTTCTTTGGAGCTTCTAGTGCAGAGAGGAGGCAGACTACCCCCACAGCATGCACCACCAGGAAAACAGTCGAGAAGGCGGCAGGATCAGCGTTACAGAGTTGCAGTAGTCGTCTTTGCTACTATGTTGCAGTTTTGCAGACTTCCAGCGCGGTCAGCAGTCGATTCCTTGGCAGAAGGTGAAGAGAGAGATGCAGAGGAACTCGGATGAGCTCTTGCATTCGTTATCTAAAGTTTCCCCAGAGACAGAGACCCTAAATAGCCAGAAAAGAGGGTTTGGCTACCTAGGAGAGAGGATAGGCTAGCAACACCTGAAGGAGCCTATCAGAAGGAGTCTCTGACATCACCTGGTGGCACTGGCCACTCAGAGCAGTCCAGTGTGCCAGCAGCACCTCTGTTTCCAAGACGGCAGAGGTCTGGAGTACACTGGAGGAGCTCTGGATACCTCCCAGGGGAGGTGCAGGTCAGGGGAGTGGTCACTCCCCTTTCCTTTGTCCAGTTTCGCGCCAGAGCAGGGCTAAGGGGTCCCTGAACCGGTGTAGACTGGCTTATGCAGAAATGGGCACCAAATGTGCCCATGAAAGCATTTCCAGAGGCTGGGGGAGGCTACACCTCCCCTGCCTTCACACCATTTTCCAAAGGGAGAGGGTGTAACACCCTCTCTCAGAGGAAGTCGTTTGTTTTGCCAATCTGGGCCAGGCCTGGCTGGACCCCAGGAGAGCAGAAGCCTGTCTGAGGGGTTGGCAGCAGCAGCAGCTGCAGTGAAACCCCTGAAAAGGCAGTTTGGCAGTACCAGGGTCTGTGCTACAGACCACTGGGATCATGGGATTGTGCCAACTATGCCAGGATGGTATAGAGGGGGCAATTCCATGATCATAGACATATTACATGGCCATATTCGGAGTTACCATTGTGAAGCTACATATAGGTAGTGACCTATATGTAGTGCACACGTGTAATGGTGTCCCCGCACTCACAAAGTCTGGGGAATTGGCCCTGAACAATGTGGGGGCACCTTGGCTAGTGCCAGGGTGCCCTCACACTAAGTAACTTTGCACCTAACCTTTACCAGGTAAAGGTTAGACATATAGGTGACTTATAAGTTACTTAAGTGCAGTGTAAAATGGCTGTGAAATAACGTGGACGTTATTTCACTCAGGCTGCAGTGGCAGGCCTGTGTAAGAATTGTCAGAGCTCCCTATGGGTGGCAAAATAAATGCTGCAGCCCATAGGGATCTCCTGGAACCCCAATACCCTGGGTACCTCAGTACCATATACTAGGGAATTATAAGGGTGTTCCAGTAAGCCAATGTAAATTGGTAAAATTGGTCACTAGCCTGTTAGTGACAATTTGAAAGAAATGAGAGAGCATAACCACTGAGGTTCTGATTAGCAGAGCCTCAGTGAGACAGTTAGTCACTACACAGGTAACACATTCAGGCACACTTATGAGCACTGGGGCCCTGGGTGACAGGGTCCCAGTGACACATACAACTAAAACAACATATATACAGTGAAAAATGGGGGTAACATGCCAGGCAAGATGGTACTTTCCTACAGTTACCACCACAGTGGAATCAATTCTGTGTGTGGAAGTATCATGTCACCTCCAGTGAAGGCACATGGACACTTCTTTCACATTACATAATGCATGGGAGATACACAAAGAACTGCAAGTTTACAAATATACAGCTGATATCAGGTCAATCAGCCAAACACCAGTTTTGATAATTAAACAACCCAATGCAGAAATATCATCCTAGAAGCCTAGGATCCCACAAAATAACACAAACACAGATGAGTCACAGACGACAAAAGATAACAACTGCCATGCAAAGTGATAATCAAGGTGCCACCAACATCCAAATGTTTACACTAATTTTCTCTTTCAGCTGATCAGGGTTACGAGATCCAGCCATGGATCAAGACCCCATTTGCCAACTCAAGCACAGCAGCAGAGCGTGCCTATAATGAGGCACATCGGAGGACACGCACCATAGTTGAGAGGACTTTTGGCATCCTGAAGTCCAGATTCAGGTGCCTCGACATCACCGGAGGCAGCCTCCTATATTCACCTGAAATGGTCTGCAAGATCATTTTGACCTGTGCCATCCTGCACAACATTTGTGTAAGGAGGAACATTCCCATCTATGAACCAGACCCACAAATGCCTGAAGAGGAGGAAGAGGAGGATAGGAGGATGCTGTCCGTGAAAATGAGGGGGCCATCCAAACACCGCAGCAGGATTGCGTCGCAGACAACACATTGTACAAAACTTCTTCTAACTATAGTCACCATCACCACTTTGTTATCATATGTCATTAAACACCTACCTTCATCACTCTATCATGCTCTGGGTAATTTTCATGCATCACATGATCCCTAAGAGTCATAATTAGAGTTTAACCTTATGGAGCATGGCAGAAATATAGATTAGGATTCTGAAAAAGCCACATCACATTTGACGGGTATGAATGTACAGCCAACATCACACACAGTGTAAATGATATACATCCTGTCTATTTCACATGTGAAGGGCAATATCAGAGAACCACAGATATGAGACACATCCATGTTGCCAACATGGTCCATTGCAGCACATGACACACAACTAAGACACCATCAATCATAAGGAAAAAATCTGTCTCATACATGACGCCGTGGATGTGTTATTGCATTGGTAACAGGAATGTATGACCATACCCTTGACAACAGTAAGTGGGACATCAGCTATCTCTGCAAGGAGCATGTGTGACAAGAAGTCCACCTAGGCTGAAAATGGATAGCACAAGGGCCCCAAGTATGACAAGCATTGCTCTCAAAACATGCCCTGCGCAGTCCATCCAAGGTAATAAGTCCTGCCACTGCCATGTTTTTAGTCTCTCCCACACTTTTCTAGAGGGCCCTGTAAATGGACTATCTGTACCCTGAAAATCCTCAGCTACACAAACCCAGACTCCCATTCTGACTCCTGTGTGCTTCCCACTTCAGGATGGCATGCCATAGTCATAGTTCATCAGTCTGCATGGACTTCAGGCCAAAAAATGCACTGCCTGGTAGTCTGTAAGACCTGTATTCAGCTGTCCATTGCTTCCTATGTGAAAGGTCTAATTGGCCCTTTAAACTTGATTCTCAACACCACAACTTGTGAGAGACTGAAGCTGCACACACCTGTGAGCACTACCATACAGATCAGGCATTTGACTCTGCCCTGCCCTTGCTGCTGCCTGGAACTGCTTAGAAGCTGCCATTTTCAGAATCCCCTTGTTGTGCTTTGACGTAGAAATCAGTTGTGTACCAGAGCCCTTGGGGAATTGTGTAACAGTGCAGACCACAGCAGAAACTGTTTTTTGTTCCCACAGTGTTGTTCCTGCTTGTCCCAGTCAGAGTCTGCTCACTGTGTATTTGCCTTGTTCATGTTTGTTCCTGACAGAGCCTGCATCCTGTTAGCCAGACTGGTTCCAGTCTTTGCGTGAACCATACACCTTTCCTGTGGCTACATTTGTCTCATAGTTGCTTTCCATGCCCTCTGTTTCCTCCTGGGGTACTATGTCTGGTAGGTCTACAATGAATCCTCAAATGTACATTATAGTTTATTCATTTTAGTTATCGTATTCTGTTCTGAGACATGTAATCAAATGGCTTACTCCAGCCCCCATCCCTTGTCTGGTTTTGCATTTATTCATTAGCGCCAAACAGTGACAGTGTGCTATGGCTGTCTGCATGGATTAGGTACGGTGCCTACAGCACAACAAACAAGGGTTGCTAATGTATATGAAAGGACAAAACATGTGTGTGCCCTAACGGTCCAGACACAGATTTACTTCTGCCGCCACCTTCTGATGGGGCTTGCATGATGACTAGCTGTGAGATTAATCAGCACAGAGGCACTGATGTTCCCTGTTGAAGTGGGAATTTTAGAGCCCTCCCTGTGTACAAATGTTGTGAAGAAGCCTGCCTGTTTCAGATTACTGATCCATAATGTATTTGAGCACACCAAGGTTGGTTTGTCATCAGCCTTCTAAAGGTTCTGCTTTGCCATAGCTGGGCTATCACCTGACTCATGGGTAGTATACACACAAGTGACCATGAAGTGGTATCTAACATTCCATTACATGTGATGGCTTACATTTTTTACATTGCCATTATCAACCGTCCTCTTTCTATCCTGTCTATAGTTTGTCATGGGAGATGTTTTGTCCCCAAAGTCAGGGAAGTTCACACAGCATAAGACGCAACAGACATGACAAACACATGTCATGACTGATGTACCTCAATGAATGGCATCTGATGGTTATCCACAATTACAACACCTGCATGGAAGCACAATATGCAAAACACGTCTTGTGATGTTCACAAAGAGGCCCAACAACAATTGAAATAGCCAATTCACAGACATAAACACATGAGTGAATTTTTTAAGTTGCGTAGCCTTGCTATCCTCTGTTGATGCAACACCTGCTCAGACTAGGAAATACCAATTTTAATTCCAAAAGTTTGTGTTGCTGTTGCATCAGTTAAGAGTGTTAATCCTGCACAACAAAATGAGTATTATGGTCCGCAGTAGTGTGGTCTGCCACATGTGCCTAAACACTAGAACACACACAGCAGGCCCTAACAGCCTATCTTTGTATAGTTATAACCTTCATGTATTAAAAAAGAAAAACATTACACAAACACAGTTATAGACAGATATTTTGACGCAAAAGCATCAAAGAAGACACATATGCGTCAAAATATGATGCATATGCGTTAAAAATTACGCTCACACCCATTATACATAGATTGGTCCCTAACCTTAATTCCAATCCTGCACCCCATGAAATCGGTTATCCATGAAAAATATATTGATCCTTGAATGCGGGGGAATTTTTAAGCATATGTGTCCAAAAATATTGACACAAAACCTGTACGCGTCATAAAATTCTACGCATCATAATAAAATGCACCGCATTTGAGACAGGAAGTGATTTAATAGGATATCCTGTTTACAGAAATGGTACAGTGGGTATACTTTCACTTTCACTTTGCAGTCTGTGATTCTTCTGAACTGTGTGGCTGTTTATAGAGTTGTATCTGTCAATATTGTGCTTTTGTCTCCTGTGTGCCATTTCCATTGTCCTCTGTTGTTTTTCTAAGTGTCTCTGTAAATCGGTGTAAGTGTGTTTTTGTCATTTTTTGTGTTTAATTTTGTCTTTGTACTGTTGGGAGTGTGTAGTGGGTATTGTTAGGTGGGGTATTGTTGGGCTGTTTGTGGGTTCTTTAAGTTTCATTTCCACACCTCCTTTCCCTGTATTTCCCTCTTTTCCCTTTCCTATCCCTATTATTATTGTGATGTTGGGAAGGCCAAGTCTGGGGAGAATGGGTGAGGAGGAGCTGTGGGCTTTCATTTAGCTGGTGTGCCACTTCCTTCCCATGATGTTAGAGGCTGGTGGCAGAGTGTTACAGGGGTATCACACCGAGGCGAGGAGGCTCAGGTGGTTCAAGGTGCTGTTCCACCTAAAAGGAGTGTTCAACAGCCAGCGCAACGCCCACCAACTTAAACATCACTGGGCTGACCTGGTGGCGAGAGAGCAAGACCTGCTGAACCACCTGGGTGTGGTGATTGGTGGCCCTGTTGGTGAGTACAAATTAGACTAATGTGTACAGTAAAATGCTCTGCAGTGACAGTAGCAGATTTTGTGACATGCTGCATGCAATCTTTGTGAACACGTGGAATGCAAGTTGAACATACATTGGCCCTGATTTATACAATTTTTGCACGCATTTCCTTCATTTGTTGATGCAAAAGCTGCACAAACTTACGAAAGACAACTTGATCTTGTAAATTAGTGCTGCTTTGACGTCAATAGATGATGGTAATGCAGCACAAAGAAAAGTATTGTTTAGGGCCTGTGAGCGTACCAGGAATGAGATGTATTTCACATGCTAATGCAAGGAACCAATGTAGTCCCCAATTTTTTGAATACATGTCTGAACAGTATTCATGGCCATACGTACAAAGATCTTCCTAACCTCTGGTGATATCTTAGGCTGATATTTCGACTTGGTTTGTGCCGCATTTAAATTAATTATGGTTGCCAAAGTGATAAACACTTGATAATATCTCAATATTTTGTGCTACTTTCCATAGCTGTAGAGTGAACAAATTAAGCAAATGCTACACATTAAGAAAAATGAACGTCTGGCCCTTTGATCATTGTTCCTGTGTGTTTTATTTTGCCTTGGGCACAATTGCTGGTACAGAGCTGATGCATTTGCCATCTGTCACTTAACAGCCCACAGACTTGAGCATTCCTGTTAACTAATGAACATGTAGGACTGTATGTTTGACTTCCCAGCAGCATCTAGCGCCACATGTTGTGCTCTGTTTATGTGGCACTTGAGTAGAATGTCATAGGTGTGCATGCAGCTAAAGCCCAGATGGGTGCTTGCATCTATGTGCTTGTTTTTGGAAAGGTATCGGTGAGATCAAATGATGTTGACAGTTGGCCGCAATTAGGAACCTAAATGTGGATGTGATTGTCCAATATTGGGGTCAATCCTAGTTGGCAGCCCTCCTTACCTGTGGTGGGCTGTCTAAACCCATGGACAGCTGTCCAAAGCTTCCTGGCTGACCTTGATGTTTGAAAGTATGTGTTGCATGTCCATCACCCCCTGAGGCACAGGGTTAGGGATATGAAATATGTGTACCTAGGTGTGAGGATCCCAGTGTAGAAGACAGATATGTAATTCCAACATTAATTTGTTCCACTATAGGATACCCCCTCATGATTAGCAAATACATACCATCCAGGCAATTCCATTTACAAATCACGGGTCTTGTGGGCCTTGATTGTCATCCAGAAGATAGTCATTAGTTGGCCTGTCACATGTGGAGTACTTGCAGCATTTGTTATGCGACTAATAGCAGTACAATGATGCTCAGATCATTTAAGTAGGTACACACCTTTTTGAGCATGCTGTACTGTTAGATAGTAGATGTGTAGGTTGCATTGGCCTGTCATTCCTCAGGGATATTCTATGATCTGTACTGTAATTTGGACTGTTTCAGCTATTTTTGAGGAAGTGTTAGAATATCATCTGTAGATGTATCACACGATGATGTCACCAATGTTTGGCTTTCTCTATTTTTACAGCTGCCAACATGAATGCCCATGAGATCAGGGAATTCCAGAGGCGGGCAATGCGTTACCGCCACCTACTAGATGTAGAGTCTAGGTTCCACAATGTGGCACAGTGTTATCGCCATGAGAGACGCACAGGGGTCTAGAGGGCATTTGCCCAAGGGGGCCATCCTTGCCCACAACAGCCACCACCACCAGCACAACAGCTCATACCACAGTCACCCAAAGGATGACAGCCACTGTTGCAGGTCCGTCAACCTCATCTGCTGCAGGCCCACAGACAGCAGCTCCTGCACCTCCCCCTCTAATCACGGCACCAGCAGTGCCCTCAACTAGAGGAACACAGACAACCACAGCTGCTGTGATAGACAATGAAGAATTTCAGTCCATGAGACGTGACATGCAATGGATGTTGCGCAGGATGGACAGGCTGCAGCAGGAGGTGTCCCACAATATCAGGAGACTGCGGGGTATAAAGAAGATCCTGCGGAGGGCAAATTTGTGACTCTTGGACCCTCAGCCATGATTCCCTCCCCGCCCTCCTCTTTCCTGGTTCTCATCTTTAGTGGGTTTAGGGGGCTTAGTGTTAGATTAGAGTAGGCTGTTAGTTTAGTTAGTATAAGTGGATTGGAGGTGGAGGGGGTTATATTATTACATGTGTTTTTTTGTGGGTGGGTGGGGGATGATGTTGGGGTTTATGTGTATAAAAGAAAAATCATCTAAAAATACTTTTTTTTTTAAATTCCCCAAAAATACATATTTGTTTAGGATAAGATAGTACATGTTTAGGTTAGTATATGTTGTCCTACATGTGTCCCATCATATAAGGGGGTGGGGGAGTTGATGTTTAGAGTGTTTAGTTAAATGTGATAGGTAAGTTTAGATTAGGGTAGTTGGGGCCAGTTGTGGGTAATGTGTAGTTAGGATAGGTTAGGTTAGTTAAGGTGTTTCCCCTAGTTTTATTATCCTTTATTACTGTTAAATAAATATTTAGGTACTGCTTTACAGTATGTGTCATATGCTTGGGGATCAGGGCCTTGGCAAGGGTGAACAGTGTCAATTTTGTATTTGCATTTGTGTCCCAGCCTGCATCCGAATCCCATTACTAACATTGTTATTCACAATTCCTAATGTGAAGCCACATTGGCAGCTACACCAAAGCTACTTCTCAATGCATCTGCCATCCATTGCACCCACCACTCAAGGTTACTATGGTTCACAATGTGTTGTAAAGTTTGGGTGTGTTTTTAAATCTGTCATCGTTTGAGACCTGATTTGGAATCTTGGGCACTGTGGTACGCCTCCTGCAGCCTAATGTTCATGTGAACCCTGATGAGCTGAGTGATGTTATAATCTTATGTAGTATTGTAAACATAACTCACACCTATCATTTCTTACATTGTACTCCCAGGTTACATATTTGTCCATATACTCGTACACATCCATTCCTTCTGTATGGTGTGTGTGTGATGAAAGTTTATAGTCAGATGTCACATACATAAAGATTGTCTTGAAGGGAATGTTGGCCACATTGATTTTCAGCTTATACATACCTTGAAGCAGACTTTTTCAGTCCAACACAGCATTATACTGTTAGTTTTCAATTTACTTCAGAAATAAGCCTCAGGAAGCACATATGATGATACTATCCAGACCCCAGTGCATAGTTATCAGCCCACAATCTTTCAACGCAGTTGTATTGACATTCTATGGCCATTGACATGTGACAGACATCACTAATCTCCTACACAGTTGATGTGTCACAATACACAGAGACAAAGTGGTTGTGTATGTGCTATTTATTTTAAAGTGCTGTAGTGCAACAATTACATAATCCAGGATTGTGAGTCCATTAGTGAGACGCCTTCTATTGTGATGCAACAAAAGTGCAATGGGACATGTCAGTGGACATGCTGGGGTGAAGTGTCATACAGTGCAGAGGAACATGAATTGCCAATGAGGTAGTGAGAGACAATGACAGAGCATAGTGTCAAGGTAAACAGTGTGCTAGAGAACAGTGCATGTGACCAACTGTTGCAAGACTGGCATGTTAACAAGCACAGGACCTAGGATATCAGTGCCCATGCGGCATAGACTGGTGCTACCGGGTACTCCTACGGGTGAAGGTAATCTGTTCCACGTCTTCATCTTCTGATGTGTGTGTCTTCTCCTCCGCCCTTGGTGGTGTTGGGTTTGAAGAGGCAACACACACTTCAGTGTTTGAAGACATGGAGTCAGAATTCCCTGTAGCTGCCAACTGTGGGGCTATTAGGGGCATTACTGCAGCAAGAAGGAGCTGCTGGTTCTTGAGTATAGCAGCTACCTCACTGTGGGAGGCAGCCAGGTCGGCCCTGAGAGGGTCATGATTGCATTTGTGTAGGCAGTGAAAGATTTGGGATGCCAGGTGTTATGGCAACTCCCTTACTGCATTGGAAAATTCCCTTACACTTTGTTGTAGTCCTTGCAGGATGGATGTTAGCGCTTGCCTGGCTGCTGCCTGTTCTGCAGATGACATCATGCACATACGCATCCCCTCAAGGCTGGCTGCCATATTTTGCATCCCCACCCGCACCTCCTTGGCCAGCTCCCGCTGTACTCCAACTACAGTCCTCTCAAAGGTGGTACCAGTGTCCTCAGAGTCCCCAGCTGGGTTGAAGCTGGCAGGTCGTACTATTGGGGTGGTGGGTGGGTCCTCTGTGATGTGTGCTACTTCTGTGCTACTCCTTGCGACTGAAGGTGGGGTCTGGAGGGTCCCAAGGACATCTTGGAGGGTCTGCTGGCTAATGTTTGTCAGCTCATCATCCATGTCATCAGGGAAGTCCAGGACAGGCATATCGCCAGGAGAGCCTTCATCTTCTGCAATGAGATATTGTACAAATAGTGTGTCTGTGTTGTGACATTCCTGACTTCCTATTAGTTGAACATTGTAATCTTGGTTCCTGGTCATTGTTCCTGTCATTAATGTTAGCATTCTCACAGGGCTATGCCCCATCTGCATGTCACATGTAGTGTGGGTAGTTTGGGGAATTGTCCTCGTCCCATCCTGTAGGTGTAGGTTCTGTCCAAATTGTATGTTGCCACCTTCTTGTCCTACTCAACACTCCCTCTACTTCCATTATCATGGTGACACCTTGCACTGGCTGTGGGTGTTCTGATGGCACTTGCACCAAACTTAACAATCTGGAACTGACCCAGTCTCTGATGTTTCACATCCACCTATATGTTGCTGAGACCTAGCATATACTATGTATAGCATTGGCATGGCACGATACAGGTGTCAGCATTGGTAGAGTGTACTACTGATGTTGGGGAATTTGTGCTACATTGGATTGCACTGATGGTCCTAGCAGTGTTCCATTTCCTCTTATGACTGTGCTGGTGTGTTTCACTAGCTAGACACATATGTCTTCACTCTCAATGCTGTTGTCTTAGCAGTATGACAGCTGGGATGTTGCTAGGTGGCATTGCAGCCATTGTAACACTGGCACGGGGTTGACCCTGAAATGTGCAGCATGGGGATGACATGACTGCTGTTTACCTCATAATGTTAATAACCATACCTGATGTTTATTGAGCCCATAGACATGAGCATTTGACAGGATTTGCACATTGTTAGTAATTACAGGGGATTGATAACGTCGTCATCCTGAACCCTCTATTTTGGGTGTGTTTGATCCATGGGCACGTAACTGCCATTGGCTACTTGACCTGCACACACAGCACAGGTGGTAGTGGCAACTGTTGTCAATGGTAAATACCACCTGCGGATATGGCCTGACACTGGAAATTGAGCCCTATTTCATGAAGCTACAATACCAGCTGTCGTGTGACAGCAGGGCTGTTTTACGTTGTACTGTACCATCATGGACGGGCTTTACCTTTCCAACAGCCTTGGCATGGCAGAGTACCCCCATGCAAAGGTTTTTGGTGTAGTGCTGTGCTGTGCCCCAGGTTTCTCCTGCACAGCCCATGCACCCGTGCCCATTTGCCATTTCCACTACCTGATTATCATGGCTGACATGCATTGTGTAGTAGGTATGTCCCCCGCTTAGAGTTAACATTTAGGCATTTTTGTCCCCCATGCAACTTACCCTGCATCTGTGTTGTTTACCAGTAGTCTGGGCTGTCCTGTCCTTGAATCCCTGTGACGATCTCCTCAGGGATGACGGCTGCCACCATCTCCTCCATGTGGTCTAGGACCTCCTGCGGTGCTGAACTCGAACCTCCTGTCTGCAGTGCTGCCTTCCTGTTCCTTGCCATCTTTTCCTTGGTCCTGCGCTTGCAGTCATGTCAGCGTTTCTTGCACTCAGTGACTGTTCTCCGTACTTCTGCCACACTGTTGATCTTATCGACAATTTGTTGCCACATTAACTCTCTCCTCCCAATTGGCAGTTTTGAGGTGACAAAAAGTTGATGCTGGTGTTCCATCACCTCTTTCACCAGTATTTCCTGCTCCTCTGCACTGAACCGGCACTTCCTTTCCTTTTTCTCCCTCTCCTGGGTCTTGTCTGGGTCCTTCTGGCTGGTTCCTGGTCGGTTGTAGTCTTCCTGGGGTCTCTCATGGCTTCTGGGATCCATTTTAGGGCTCCTTTGCACATTTTGCTGTGTTTGCGCCACTTTTTGGCGCTATTGTGGCAAAAAAAGGCACGTATACGGTTTGCGACATCGTAAACCAGATAAAAGTCACTTTTGCCGCAGTAACGTTGTTTTTCTTTACGACGTGGCGCAATGGTTTGAGTAAAAAAAAATGACTCTAACCCATGGTTTGCGCCACAGAGCGTCAAAGTATAAATTTGATGCGCGGGTGGCGCAAAGAAATGGCGTTAAACATTTTGACACAAAACTGCATAGGCGCAGTTTTCATGAAAAAGTATAAATATGGGCCTTAGGGCCTAATTATGTGTATGGCGGTCCTAAGACCGTAGTGCTCACGGTGGTAGTCCGAGCACCAAAATCTCGATGGTCCAACTGCCAGATTACAATTCCGGTGGTTGGACCACCATGAAACCGCCGCAACCAGTAGGATTATGGATCCGGACGGGTTGGCGGCAGTTCTAGTCGTGGTCAAGCATGGCGGTGCCAATATCAGCACCGCTGTACTGATCACAACCTATGATTCTGACAACCTTTTCGTGGCAGGCTCACCACCATGAAAAGTCTGGCAGAAAGACAGGAAAGGGGCCACAGGGGGAGGGCCCTGCACCCCATGACCATGTCATGTGCAGTGCAGTGGCTTCCCTGTCAGCACACCCAGAATATGCACTGTCTGCCATTGCAGACAACACAGATACAGAGTGTGCCCGGTTCCCGCAGTGCAGCAGCCAGCCCGGTGGGGAAGTTATAATACAGCAGCCGCCTCCCCACCTCCGTATTAGCGGTCCAGTGGTTGCACCACCCAGATCATAATAAATCCCTTAAACAAGTATCTCAAGTATCTCCTGTTGAAGATTGTCTCTGTTCAGATGGCCATTTCAATGAATTCAAGAGGTGACTTTTTGGTAACATTAGATCAACAAGATGCTTACTTCCACATACCCATTCTTCTAGTTTTTCAGACGTTTCTCCATTTCATGGTACAGGGTAGGTATCAATTTGCAGTTCTTCCATTTGGCATTTCGTCATCCCTAGAGTTTTGACAAAGGTACTTGTTCCAGTTATTGCTCACCTACATATTCTGGGGATGCAACTATTTCCTTATCTATATGACTGGCTCATTGTTGCTCCTTCTTTTTCTAATACAAAGGAGCAGACAAACCTGGTGTGTGTAACACTGGAGTCCTTGGGGTTTGTTCTCAATAAAAAGAAATATCAGTCGCCTCTAACTTGTCAATAGACCTTTATATGTGACATTTTGGACATTAATAAAGCAAAAGCCATTCTTCGGTAACCAAGGACACTGAATCTTCAATCCCAGTTGCAGCAGCATCTCCAATGGAGCTCAGCTTCAGACCTCCAATAGTTGAGGATTGAATTCAGGGCCTGATGACAGTTTGTCCTGCTGTGGTTCCTTTGGCCCATCACCATCTAGTACCATTGGTCATGCATGTCCTGTCCACTGGTTTCCGGTGACCAAGAACTTCCATGCTCTGATACCAGCGCCAATACATTTTCTGTGATCTCCAATGGTGGTTAATCACAGAGAAATTAGAGAAAGGAGATCCTTAACCCCATGTCTCATAACAGATGCAAGTCAGTGGGGCTGGTGGGGTAACAGGATCTCATGAGGTTACAGACAAGTCGTCTCACAAAGGAAGTCAGAACTCCTCAAACTGGCAGGTGCTGGCAGCAATCAACAGAGCACTCCAGGCACTGCAGAGTCCTCTTGCGGGCTAGTCTGTAATTGTGAGGATGGACAACCTTGTCTCAAAGTCCTAAGTAAACAGATAAGTGGGACAAGATCGCTGCCATTGGCTCGCTTGATCAAAGATATTTTTTATAGATGGAAGCAAATCTACTCTCTCTAAAAGCCATGTACATTTGGAGAGTAACAATGTAAGGGCTGGCAAGCTCATTTGCACTCTTCCCTCCTGTTTAAACTTACATTTCAGACAGGAAGCATTTCAATTTCGTTTTGGGTTCAGCCCACTCTGGATCTCTTTGCATCCCCTTTGAATGCTCTTCTTTCCTCCTTCTGTTTGGAGACAGCATGCAAGGAAGCATCAGGAATAGAAGCTCTTGAGAGTCCTTGGTCCCAGGAATTATTGTACACCTTTCCTCTGATTCCTCTTCTCCCAAGGTGCTTCAAAGGATTCGGAGAGACAGTGCAATAGTGATCTTGATTGCCTCTTTTTGGCCGAGGTGTTCTTTCTTGTTGCAGTTGGTGACAAAACCTTATCTCTCCTTTCCACCCCGTCCCAGTCCCCTTCAGTGTCCTGTCTTAAACCTCAATCAGTGGCACCAGTTGAAACTAACGGCTTGGAGATTGAAAGGGTTACGTTTCAGTAGTTGGGATTTTCCAAATAAGTGGTGCTGGACATTCAGTCTGCAAAAACGTTTCAACCATTTAGTCCTGTGCAAAATACTGGGGTAAGTTATTGAGGTGAAAAGTGATTTGGGGTCTGACTCTGTTACAGGGGATCCCTTCAAGATTCACCATTTTTTAAGGGATGGGTCTGTCTCCCTCAACTTTACCAGCACAGAGGACTGCAATCAATTCATAGAGGGGTACTTCTGGAGATAAATCTATCGTTCCATTAGTCCAAAAACTTCAAAAATCATTTTGATAAAAAAAAATAACCAAGGGTATTCAATCCAATTCCTTCATGAGATCTTTAATTGGTTTCCAATGGTTTGTAGAAAATTCCCTTTGAACCACAAAACCAGGCTCATATCTCATGGGTTTTGGCAAATTTCACTTTTTTGGTGGTTGTAACATCTGCGAGGGGAAACCAAGAGTTGATTTCTCTCCTGGTATCCTACCCTTATTTCAAACCCCTTCCCGATAAAGTGGCTCTCAGGTCAGACCCTAGATTCAAGCGAAAAGTACAACCTAGTTTCTATTCTACCCAGGAAATTGTTCTGCTATTTTTTCAAGAAAATTACAATAATATTAGCTGCACCTACTAACATTTGACACAACATGCTGGTGTATGGTGTATGACGGGTTTCAGTATGTCATCATGTATTTCCCAGCCATTCACTTTTATGTATAACATTGGCCCATCAACTTTGCCAAGAGCTGTTGTAAATTCACCATATTCAACATGCACCATGCAAACTGTTTTTACATCACATACATGTCAAATATTATCAGCAACATTCTTAAATTATAGAGACAAGAATGGGCTTTTTGTTGAGCAGAATGTTATAACTAACAACACAGGCTTGAGAAGATTCTTACACATTTAGGCAAAACTTTCACAGCATCATTAAGAAACATGATTTGGCGATAATTTATTTGATTGCCCTATGCTCCTTTTCTATATGGGCTGTAGCAGTAAAATTCTACCTCTACAAAAGGACAATATTTTGCTGGTAATTAGGTATTCTTTAACAAGAGGTATGAGAAATTCCCCATCTATGTTCATCTTTTGTTAAAAGCGAAGAGATTATTTAATTAGACTGGTGGATGCAGAAATATCTCACTTTCTTCATGAGAACAGCCATGTTAGCTGGAGTTGGTATACCTTCCTGACAAAAGGAAGGAGATCTAGGATTTACTGCATACTGGAATAGATGAATTAATTAGCTGAGTACCCTCTTGTTCCAGAGACAGTTCAAATCTACTCTTCTTTGTTCCATTTTTACTATTAGTTGTCAAGATTAATGAGGGCCCATTTCTTTTGAGGAGTTCTGTAAAATACATTAAGGTAATTTTCTGCTATCTGTCTGTTCCCCTGTCAGTATCTGCAAACAGCCTTTATTTAGGTTGAGCATAGCAGCACGCAAACGCTGCGTTTTCCGACATGCTGTTATCTATTTGGGCTATTAGCCACGCCCACCTCACTGCCATCACTATTGCTCGTTCATGGGCTTGCCCTTCCAAAATCTTTTGTTATCATTGGTAAACTCTTTATGATTGTCCTTCCTTGAGGCGGTTTGGCTACTACCTTGGACAGCGACCCTGTTACATGGTTCATTGCACTTTTGCTGATACGTTTGATTGCGAGCGAACTTCTTTTTCCTTTTGTGTGCCTCCTTCACGCTCATAGCATGGGGCTTTGAATCGGCTCGCTTATGTGAAACTGTATTACTTTTCATTTTCAATTTATGTGGCAAGAAAAGTCCCGTTAGGAGTTTACAACGCTAATAGCTCTAACTCGAGAAAATGCGAGACCCATTGCATTCCAAAAGCTTGTTTAGATTTAGGATGAAGCTCTTAAAATCTGGTTTCATTTCTGTAGTGAAGTCAGCGTAATATGTTAGGTTGATTTAATGGTCAGTGTGCCTCCTGTAGAGTCCAGCTGGACTCGTTCTAGTGTTTCTGCCAGCCACTCTGCTGAGGGCTGGTCTTATATGAACACCCCACACCCACCTAACACAGGCATCACCAGTCAGGTGACCCTGCCAATAAAAGGAGCCGGGCGCACATGCCTGAGGCCAGTTTAGTACCACCGTGTCTGCGTCACCTTACTTACCAGCATGAGGGCCTAGGGACTCATATTACATTGGCGACCAGTGGGATCTGCAACCCCAAGTGGTTGCAGACCTAAACCTACGACACAGCAATCGGTGGAGAGAGGAGAAATGAGGCCGTTGCAGCCCCACCGGTGTCAATGAGGGGGTGAGTGCTGCCCATCGGAGCGTCCGCAGAACTTCCAGAATAGCTGCGGGTGCCGAAAATAATTAAAGCGCTGCGAGGCGCGCAGTGCTGTGTTCAGGAAAATGCCCTGAGCCCGCCCCCCCAGAGTCGGATAGAGCGTGGCCAAAAATAGCCGGGGCTGGTCGCCCCCAGGAAAGAATGCAGCCCGCAGCGTGTGGGAAGATTGCGGGGGAAGAAAAAGAAAAGGGCGCCAAACCATGACTGGGACCGGTCACCCCCACCCCCAAGAAAATAAACGCGGTCCGCAGCGTGTCCCGTGCTGCTGCGGACGCGTGGGAAGAACATGGTGCGATCGGCACCGAGAATAAAGAAAATTACCGGGGGCCGTTTCCCCCCTTAGTCCTTTTAAATTGGCACTGTCACACGCCCTGCGCCGTGAGGGGAAGAAGTATTGTGGCTGGGCCGGTCGCCCCTTTTCACTTTTAAATAATGGTGCTATCGCGCACCGAAGAAAATGTGCCCAGGGCCGCCCCAACCCCAAAAATGCTGACAAAAGGGCCGCAGCACAAAGGACTGCTGCAGCCGCAACATGAGATCCGCGATGGTGCTGGCATGCACCACAAAAGAAATGAAAATGCCCAGGGGCTGCCCCCCTTGTCCTGGCAGTAATTAAAGCAAGAGGTGCAGACACGCACCGAAACTAAGCTGAAATAAAATGGTGCATCCACGCACCAAAGCACCAGGTGCCCAGGGCCGCGCACCCACCTCCAACAAATGACTACAGAAGTGAGGTACTCGCACGCACCTAGATAGAAAAAAAACAGTGCCCGGAGCCCCCACCCAACCCCTCACTGAAATTCGTGCCATCTGCATGCCTCTTCAAACGAGGCTGTGCAGTTTTGAAAACAAAAATTGGACAGAAGAAGAAAAAAAAAACATGAAGAGAGAAAAGGGAGAAAATAAAAAAAAATTGCACTTACCTGCAGCCCCCACCAGCATGACGAAGTCCTCCCAGCAGCATGCCCTCCTCACCAGCATCTGTTGAAACAAACGAGGCCGGTAACAGGAAAGACTGTCTTCAAGCTAGAAAAGAAGAGCAGTACTGGCATCCAGTGGCCGAAGTTGGTACTGCACCCTATTTCTGTTTTAAAGGTAAAACAAGCTTGGATGAAGGCAAGTTTACAGCAGCACTTTCAGAAAGTGACTGATCCACACCCAAAGTGCACCCGTGGACAGAAACGGCGCAGAATACGGAAACAGCGAAGAAGAAGGAAGCGACGCGGGCGACACTGCAAAAGGGAAGGAGAAGACTGCAGCTGTCCCAGTCAAGCTGCAACGGTGAGAATGGACGTAAGTGCCACGTGAGGTACAAGGAGAGCGCGCATGGTCTGCGCAGCCCCTGGCGGCCGTCCGCCGCCACCGCCGAAAGAACGCCACATGCCCCAGCAGTGATGGATATCACCGCAGGACAAGAAAGGGACATGCCAGGCGTTGCCACAGGACGCCCAGAAAAAAAAAAAAGAGACTGACACGTGCGCAGCGTGCACAGAGAGGTGCCGAGAGAATGTGACGACATGGGTAAAAGTCCGTGAAGATGGAGAGAGTACCCGAGAGCGTGACGCAACGCACGGGACAAGAGGCCATGTCAGCTGTCCGCACAGCGCCGGAAGATGGCCACTGTTGGCCCATCAGTGAGCAGGTCATCTGAACTGACCGACCCTGCCAGAGCAGATGGCAGGAGTGAGCGCCGCAACAGCGCAGCCTCGAGGCGCAAGAGTGGCGCCCTCGAGTAAAGAGATAAGGAGGAAGAGAGCGGCGACCCTCCTGCCAGAGAGAGGTCCACCAAGAGGATCCGGGAACGGACCAGATCGGGAGAGGTCTGCCTGAAGAGCAGATCATGTCCTGCCCGCAGGACTCAGCCTGTGAGAGGCTGCGACTGAGCAAGATGCACCAGAGGAGGTGCAGTGATAGGTCCATGTGACGCAGCATGTGACCTGTGGCACAACGCCACATCGAGGACGAAGAGGAAGATGCACCAGCGAGGGTGCAGTGATAGGTTTGTGTGAAGCAGCATGCGACCTGTGGCACAGCACCACATCGAGGACAAAGAGGAAGATGAACCAGCAGAGGTGCAGCGCAAGGTCCATGTGCCGCAACATGTGACCTGTGGCAGGACGCCACACCAGTGAGAAGAGAGAGTGGCACGATGCCAACAAGAAATGAGGAGAGGAGTGTGACAGATTGGTCACACCACAGATCAACTCCATCGCAGGTGTGAAAGTCGAAGGAAGTAGAGTGACACAACTGAGGACGTGTGCGAGCAGATGAGGAGGCACCCATCAGTACAAGACAGTCACCGGGATGAGCAGACGTCACTGAAGACAGTGATGCAGGTGGTCCCCCATGCTTCCCAGCGTGACCGTCCTGTCACCGGCTGCTTGGCTGTGATGGCATCCCTGACGCCAACTGCACAGGCCACACAAGACCCGCTGTGGCCACTACGTCCATCAAGGGGTCCTTCTGCCGACTAAGCCGCTGCCACCTGTTTGATCTGCAAAAGGATGAAAAACATCATCATCATCATGAGGTGCATCGCCCAATCATCGAAGGAGGAGCACAGCACTACCTGAGTGGAGACAGTCAGCAACAAGAACCAACGCTGACAAGACTTGTCTGGCAACGTCCAAACTTATCATTCGAACACCTGCCATGAGCCCCGTGAACCAGACGCCTGGCGGTGAGAGCAGACCAGATCATTTGGACCATCCACCCTTGGGGTTGCACAAGACTAGGACGTGGCCCTGTTGGAAGTTCAGAGAGACTCCTTTGGCGTGGCCGACGTTGGCCCGCACAGCCCACGCAGTCCCGCCGCAATCCAGGGACAAAGACCTCCAACGAATTCTTGTGAGAGCGGAATCTCACTGAGAGAGAATGCATCTGGTACAGCTCCACTTCAGGCATCCTGAAGCACGGAGGTCTCATATCGAGAGACTGGTCACCTGAAGACTTTGCACTATGGCCAGAGCACCTGAATCCAGATGGTTCGAGCAAGCGGACCCTGCATCAACCACCCTTGTGGCTCCATGCGAGACTAGGATGTGGTCCTGTAGGCTGTTCCTCTGAGACGTCTTTGTTGGGCCTGAGATAGGCAAGCACAGCCCACACAGTCCTGTGGAAGCCTGCGGAAGGGCCTCGAGGATACTCCTGCTTGATGGAGGTCTGGCACGAGAGGGAAGACTGCCGCTGCTCTGCCGCTGGACTCCCAGGCGCCCCAGGCCGTCACGTCATCTGCAGTCTTAGGAGGTAGACAATCTCCAGAGTCAGAATGCCGTCCAGAACTGTGTACAGTGAACTCCCCACTGCTCCAGATGCACCCGCATCAGAAACTGTAAATAGACTTTGACCACATGAGCCCAGGCAGGACCGGATCAACAATATCAAGCAAACTGTGAGGTCGTGGACAAGCGACTGAAGTATCTGGACTTCGTCCACACAGTGTTCGTGCCCAGCTGTACCTGGTTAAATTATGGACTCGTGCGGAGGTGTCCGTGTGCTCCCAGCTGCACCATGTCCACTGCAATTCTGCAGTCTGCCTTTTCGAGGTCGAGAGACAGATTGTGGTGCTTTGTTATTGTTTCTTTTACAGGTTGGACTTTTGTTTGGTTCCTCAATAAAGTTTGGGAGGGATGTAGAGTCCAGCTGGACTCGTTCTAGTGTTTCTGCCAGCCACTCTGCTGAGGGCTGGTCTTATATGAACACCCCACACCCACCCAACACAGGCGTCACCAGTCAGGTGACCCTGCCAATAAAAGGGGCCGGGCGCACGTGCCTGAGGCCAGTTTAGTACCACCGTGTCTGCGTCACATCACTTACCATCATGAGGGCCTAGGGCCCCATATTACACCTCCTTAAAATGGATTTCAGCATTGTCCCTGGAATGTATATCCTCAGTGTGCTTCAATCACCAATCAATCATTGATATTTTTCGCATGTGAAACACAGGCATAAAAGTACCTTTAAATTTAACAGTGTACATTTTAAGATCCATATAAAAATAGAAATGTATAAAAATAATAGTGTGGTTCAAGATGTATTTGAGGTCTATCATTCTCCTTAAAAATGTTTTATTAGAATGACATAGTATTATTAACTTCCGCATGTCACTGCCCGTAATCTGATTACTATCTTGGAGCCCAGTGCACTCTTTAGTTTTTAATTTCGACTAATACCTTTCGAGTCAAAATACTCAGTCTGGAAGGCACTGTGTTCTGTAACATTAATTGCCATTTCATTAAATCTGGAATAACCAACTCTCCCTTTAGCTCGTGACAAGGTAATTATATGTTCTACACTTAAGATACGTTTTGTTCTCACTCTTGTATGGTTGCCAGGTATGTCCACGTATTAGGCAATTAAGTGAGACACACCTTAGCTCAATTGGATTCCCCAGTATTGACTTGCTTCTTACTTCTGCGTTCTTATTTGAGTTCTGAGACTCGGGGGGTTTACGGGGTAAAAGCCAACTTCCTATTAGCTAAATAGATTCTACTTCAAGCTTACGCTGTACTATCTCATTCGGCACTACGTGGAGACAGGGGCATCTATTTATACCGGTGGTTTCACTCATATACTACATGTCAGTCAGTCAGTCACAAAATACGTTTATTGGGACCATGCTCCATTAAGCTATTCAAATCCTTTTTAAAACAAAAACGTATAAAACATTGTTATAAAATTCCAAATCATCACAATACCTTAAATATCAGCAGTTCTATAACTACACAAAATACATATAGCCAGATAAATGAATACCCCATATTTGTATTTTCAACCATTTGCAAACATTTCCTAACTGCACCTATTGCCTTCAAAGAGTACATAGTACAGAAAAACAATTCTGGTCTCTGGTGCATTTAATGTCAAATGCCATTATAATAGCTTTTAAAGGTCTTTGCCTTTCCATTATACAAAACCAGCAGTCTAATAAGATTAGGGGTGGGTGATGAATTCCGCTCCACCAGCAGAGTTTGCAGAGTTTTGCCCACCCTGCGCTTGGTACGGAGTGTGGAGTTCCGAAAAAAGCTGTACAGAGCAAAGTTTTTTCTCTTTCGTAGTGTGCCCCTATTGGGTTGGCGAGTGCAAGCCAGAACAAGCATTTACAATGCAACGGGTCTCGCGTTTGCTCATGTTAGAGCTGATCGCGTTGTAAACTCCTAACCCGACTTTTCACCTATCGGGCAAAAGTGCATTTATGTACACAACCCGAAAAAGTGAAATTAACAATGTAAAGCGCTCAACTTCTGCCAAGCGAGATCGCGCTCGTAAATTACAGAAAATGTAGTCCACGAGCCCGATGGAAAACAGCGAGCCTCGCATGTTTTCTGTACTTGGTCACTGCACTCAAGGAGGGCTAGCCATCGGAAAAGGCATGACGTATGCATGCCTTCGACTAATGAAAGCAAGCAGATTTTATTAGGCAAGCCCACGAACCAATAAAAAACACTGACGTGAAGTTGACACAAAATACAAACATATACAATACAATAAATACAAAAGAGTCTCACTGCGATACGCATGCACGAGCGCATGCAATGCAGGCTCGACCCAAAAAAATCACACGCTGCTCACATCCCCGCACAATTTCTCAATGTCTCGCCAGGTCACTACCGCTCATGTTGTGAAAACTGCTGCTTGCGTCGAGGAAGCTGACGCTCGAACAGAAAATCTATTGAGCATCAGAAACAAGCAGCACCATCTTGTGCTCTGCGTTGCACCATTCGCACTGATTTAACAGCACAGGCAAACTCTCAGCTCTAAAAACCAGTGTGAGCTTACCGCATTCTGCTGCTCGTGGAACTCTGCGAATGCAGTGGTTTTCTCTGCACTTCACGGAGTTCTGCATAGAACTCCACTAAATCTGCCCAGGCCTAAATAAAATATGCACATTTCATACCCATACCACATTTACAAATGCCACTAACTTTCCAATTATCATTGGATAACATGAAACAATATTGAGTTTATTCCCAATCTAAATATTAGAATTCTATATTGCATACCTTGGTCTGGTAGTCTGGAAATATAAGACTAAGGCCCTCATTCTGACCCTGGCGGTCTTTGACCGCCAGGGCGGAGGACCGCGGGAGCACCGCCGACAGGCCGGCGGTGCTCCAATGGGGATTCCGACCGCGGCGGTAAAGCCGCGGTCGGACCGGCACCACTGGCGGGGTCCCGCCAGTGTACCGCGGCCCCATTGAATCCTCCGCGGCGGCGCAGCTTGCTGCACCGCCGCGGGGATTCCGACCCCCCCTACCGCCATCCAGATCCCGGCGGTCGGACCGCCGAGATCCGGATGGCGGTAGGGGGGGTCGCGGGGCCCCTGGGGGCCCCTGCAGTGCCCATGCCACTGGCATGGGCACTGCAGGGGCCCCCGTAAGAGGGCCCCTAAATGTATTTCACTGTCTGCTGCGCAGACAGTGAAATACGCGACGGGTGCAATTGCACCCGTCGCACAGCTTCCACTCCGCCGGCTCGATTCCGAGCCGGCTTCATCGTGGAAGCCTCTTTCCCGCTGGGCTGGCTGGCGGTCTGAAGGCGACCGCCCGCCAGCCCAGCGGGAAAGTCAGAATTACCGCCGCGGTCTTTCGACCGCGGAACGGTAACCTGACGGCGGGACTTTGGCGGTCGGCCTCCGCCGCCCGCCAAGGTCAGAATGAGGGCCTAAATGTCCCCCTTACACCATGAGTAAATAAAATGTAGGGCAGGCACCTTAGATCATAAAATGCTCAAGTCATGATCTCTAAATAGAATTTCCATTTTCATATTCAAATTCACAGGTAATTCTAAACCAGGAGTGCATAAATAGAGCAAATGAAAAGTTTTTTTTGTATGTGTTGTTGTATACTAGCAGCCCACTACAACTCACTATAGAAAAGCTCCTTTTCACAAAAATGGGCAATTTTATTCTCTCCATCCAACTATAGCCTATTCCAAAATCTTATCATCAATTTCATTGAGATAAAATGGCAGGAAACCAGTTTTAATTCTGTCTTTATTGCCATCTAGGATTGAGGAAGACTTAGGGGCATAATTTAGAGCCCCAAGCGCCTCCTTGTGCCACATTAGCGACATTTTTTGTGACACTAATGTGGCCCAAAAAGGCCAAAATCCCCACGCCATATTTACAAAGTGGTGCAATGCTTGCATTTCTCCACTTTGTAACCCTTTGTTCTACATTAAGCCTGTGCCATGCATAATGTATGCAAAAGGGGAGTTCCCCCATTAGGGGGGCGACAAAATGGCGCAAGGAAATCTAACAGATTTCCTTGCGTCATTTTTTTTTGCCACTTTTAACGCCTGCTCAGATCAGGCGTTAAAAGGGGGCACACCATTGTTTACAATGGGCCCCTATGTACTCTGCAGGAGTAGTTCCAACATTTTGGCGCTACTTCTGCAGAGCACAGTAATAGCGTCATAAAAAATAACGCTATTATTCCCTACCCTACGCCATGGTGAACCGTATTTTAAATACAGTGCACACATGAAGGCGGTAGGGGGACAGTAAAAGGTGCAAGAAAAGTGGCGCTACACTGTGTGCAGTGCACTTTTCTTAAATATGCCCCATAATGCCTTTTCAAACACTTTTCTTCCAATTTATTCCAGTCTTGATATCCACTCATATAAAAATGGTGTGTTTTGTGGAGATATTTTGTTTACACCATTGCTCAAATGCTTGTAAACCCAGAAGCATGTCGGATCCTCCATTTTTTTTACATTTCCCTATTGGCATTTTAGTCTACATATACAAAGAAGTAATACAAAGGGCCTTAATTTTTGTGTAACATAACATCACTAGTGTCATGAGATACTTCCTGCATCTCGATAGACACCAAACATGAGTTCAAGGCCACCATAATGAAGTGGCGATGTGTGTACCTGGGGAAAGAGAGGTCTCGACTCAGCAGGATTATCCCAGGATCTGCCAATCAAATGAATTGCGATACAAAAATAATATCATCAAATAACATTGCAACGGTGCAGAACGAACAACCATCTGTCTGGATCAAGCAGCTGGAAGAATGTATCATAGTATCAACAGAGTCCGGTGTTGGAAAGAGAGGGGTGGGGAGAGGATAAGGACCTATATCTGTACAGAGCTGCAGCAGGAAAGGGAATGGAAGAATGCAAGATGGGAAGTGCAAGGTCCATTTGACATGTAGGTATGTATTTTCGAGTTAGTATGGCAACCTTCATTTGGCATCATGCCCAATAGCTCAGACCTGTGTTGAATATCGATTGGGCGCCCTAATGTAGGACCCTCTATTGGTGTCAGTCTATCTCAGGGAAGTGTATCTTCTTGGTTATGCATTGTATGTATCTGTCCCAGGCCGCGATGGAAGCAGTAGCCCCTTGTAGTCTGCAGCATTATTTCATCGCCTCAGAATTGGCTACTGCCCACTTGTGAATCGCTCTCAGCCAAGTAATTACTGTAGGGGGGAGTGGGGCCTTCCACTGCATTGTGATAAGTCACTTTGTATAATGCAGTCGCAAGGTCAGTGAGTTTCAGATAGTGTGTATTATGTTTGGTGTGCGCTACAATACCCAGCAGGCAAACCAGCTGACTTGGGGGGATATGTACCTCCACAATGTCTGATACCAGTTCCATTACCTGGTCCCATGTGCGTTGCAGCAGGGGACACTCCCAAACCATATGAATGAATGTCGCACTAAGTAAGTTACATCTAGGACATTTGGCATGTGTCGCAGGAAACATCTTGTTGAGGCGATATGGTGTGAGATAAGTCTGATGCAAATAATTGAGTTATGTATATTTCAGACGTGCGTTGTGGGAGGCTTGTTGGAACTTGTTCCAGAACCAAGTTCCATTGTTGAGATGTGAGTGTCGTAGACAAGGAGTCCTCCCAGAGTTCCTTACTTCTAGACTGGAATGGCCCCTTTTCCCTCTCGTAGTGCTATAGAAAAAGTTAAAATTGCCTTGAGGCCCAAATCGTGGGTTAGTATACATTGGAGTACCAGGTGTATTGGTGGTTCCACTAGTCCCTGGTGCCAGATAGTCATGATTCCTGCCCTGAGCGCCAAGTAAGATAAAAAAAATGGCCAGTTCCTATGTCAAATTGAGCACATATGTTGGGAAAAGCGAGTAGAGCACCCTTCCGGCACAATGCACCCAATTGGGATAATCCAGCCTCTCGCCATGGCGTTTAGTCATATATTTCAAGTAGTTTGCGCAAGGTTGGTAGGCTCCATAGGGGGATCTGGGGCGCACAGGGGCATGGGGCTCGTTTGGTGTATATGTAGCATTTCCATGTTTATTTTGCAACCTGTAAGAGTATACTCCCTTTGGTTTATGTGGGGTGAAAAAGCCATCCCAGAAGGTCTGTATTCCCTAGGAGAGCTTTCACCATATTACCTTCTCCCGATGCCACCCCGTTAGCCACTTCATTGGCCACTGGAGCTGCGCTGCTGTGAAGTAAAATTCAAGATCTGAGCCCCCGGCCCCCTATCAAGCTAGTGTATTGGAGAACAAATAATGACGCCCTTTTCCTTTCCTGACCCCATAAAAAGGCTGACATCAAGCCACGTAGGGTAGCAAAAAAGGATGTCAGTGGCTGCGAAGAAATACAGTAGCCTTGGGAGGACCACCATCTTAGCAATCAACGCCCTCCCCATGGGCGACAATGGCAGATGCACCCAAAATTGCATGGATTGGTGTAGGAATGCCAGCGCCTTTCTGTGGTTACCATCCAGTAAGTCTTTGGCAGTGTGATATACATTTACCCCTAAATATCGAAGGGTGTCAAAGGCCCAGGGCAGGCGGTCAACCGCCAGTAGATGGTGTTGGCCTGCTCAACCTTTCACAGTGGGAAAATGCAGGACTTACCCCAGTTAATTTTGAGTCCTGTTAAGACACAAAATTGTGTGAGTATATCACATAAGTGTACTAGTGTTGAGGCCTAGTCTCGTATATAAATAACAACATCATAGGCATATAAGGAGACAATATTCCAGGCAGTCCCCACTCAGACCCCACAGTCCGTCCTTTTCTTCTGTACTATGGCAGCCAGAGGCTCTGTGTCTAAGGCAAACAGCACTGGCGACAGAGAGCAACCCTGCCAAGTGCCTCGTTCTATACTAAGGGAGCGTGATTTGCATTGGCCAGTCTTAACCCGGGCCTTGGGATTAGTATATAATATTTCAATCCATTGCAGTAGGTTGGGGCCCATGCCAAATGCATGTAACACTTGGAGCAGGTATCTCCAATTGATCGTATCAAATGTCTTTTCAAAATCTAGGGACATCACAACTGGGACGTTAGGGTCTGTTGCTGAGGCTTCTACTATGTGGCACAGGCATCTGACATTGAAATGTGTGGCTCTGCCCGGTATGAAGCCATTTTGGTCCAAGTGAATTAAGGTTCGTAGCAGGGGAAATAACCTATTAGCAAGGATTTTACTAAATATTTTATAACATACGTTTAACATGGAAAGCAGCCTGTAAGAACTCACCTCCATGGGGTCCCTGCCTAGTTTAGGTAGTACAATAATTGGGGCTTCACTGAAAGAAGTGGGGAGAGTGTTGCACCTCTCCATAAACGTCTAAGAGGCGATAGTGTTGCTATATGTTGCATAAAATTCAACCAGGAACCCATCAGTGCCCGGTGTCTTACCACACGCCATCTGCTGGATAGCCATTTTAATTTCCTCTAATTGCATGGGTTGTTCCAGTTCCCGACTTTGCAGTGTATTCAAAGTGGGTATTGATCCCTCTCACAGATATTTCTGTATGTGTTGTGACGGCGCATCTCCAGGAGATGAATATTACTCCTCATATAATTTAGTAAACGAGTCATTGATGTCTATCTGGGTGGTTTTAACATCTCCTTAATGGTCTCGGAGAGCCCCTATCAGTGTTTTTGGAACCTCCCTCCGCAACAGCCATCCCAGCACTCTACTAGGTTTGTCACCTTCCGCATGCTGGCTAGCCATCAAGATTTTATAGTCCAGGTCACTTAACTGTTATTGTTCTTCCCAATATCTGCAGTGCAATGACGCCAATTTAGATCTGGCCTAGGATGATGTGACCGCTTCCTGCTCTATGGCGCAGAGTTGTGTCTCCAGCTCCAGCACGTTGTGGGTTAGTGCACTACGCGCCCCCCCCCCATGAGGTAGAGATGCAGATTCCACGCATAGTGAACTTAATTGCTTCACATTCTGTTTCTCTAGTTGTGCCAGTACCTTGAGCAGGTTATGATCTGATAGCGTTCTGCACAAGTATTCAAATATACGTATCAATGGCCAACACTCCGAATTACTGAAAAGGTCTGAGCGCGTATGTACCTGGTGTTCTGGTGCATAATAGGAATATTCACACTCCACCGGATGTTGCATCCGCCAAACGTCATGAAGGTCCATGGTCCTAGACCACTACCGAAAGTGTTTTGTGGTGTGAATGCCCACTGTATCAGGCAGGGGAGGGAAAGATCCATCCCAGTCCATATCTTGAATACAGTTAAAGTCCCACCCCACATCCCTGGTGCTTGTGGCATTAGGAGTGTGGTAGGTGTTAGAATGTCCAGGAAAGTAGCTTGCGCAGAGATTGGGCATATTCTGATATTGAGTAAAATGGGCGTTCATCCAGGTTACCCTCGACCGCCACATAGCATCCCTCTGCATCTATCAAAACTCTTTCCTTCACAGAAGGGACCTCTGGTGCAACCCAGGCAAGGGCCCCTCGTACATAAGCAGAGTATCCCATGCCATACACTTGTCCTCCCATCTGCTGCTTACCTTATCCAATTCTCTCTTAGTAATGTGAGTTTCCTGTAAACAGGCCATATGTATGTGTCGTCGTCTAAGGTGTGCATATATCCTATGCCTTCTGGCTGGCGCAGCTATGCCGCTGACATTCCATGTAAGCACATTAGATATAGAAGCAATAAGTAATAGGTAAACATGTCCATGTCCAGGCAGTCCCTGTCCCCACCCGTGTCATACTCACCCCCCCAACCACCGCAACCTCCATCAAGGTCTCCAGACAGCTTAGAACAGATCACAAAAACAAATAGGTGAAGAACTCCCACTCCCTAGGCCTCAGCATGAAACAACCCCATGCCATCCAGTAACAAACTAGATCCAAAGTTAACAGCAGATACTTACATTCCATCATGTCCATATGGGAAAGTTCAACAATGGGAGGCATGTCCAATTAAAAGTATCTGATAGTGCCAGTGTGAATCCTTTCGGATTCTACTATGGCGGGATCCCGAGTCTGTATGCAATGACTGACCACATCCACGTGAGGTCCCCCGGACCAAGTGCGTCCCTGGCGCTTGTTCAAGTGCTGCCAAAAAGATCAATGTCTTTATAGGTCATTTGCAGAGCTGGGAGTGACCCTTGGGCCCAGGTGTGGAAGTACAGTGGAAGAAGATGAGCCCCCAGTGCCTGAGCTGGAGTCCAGAGTCTGTTCAGTATGTAGTGAAGCATAGGGACTGGTAGTGCAAAACAATGCTTCTTTGACTGCTTGCGCTTGAACTGCTTCCATTTGATCCTTACTTGGCTTTGACTTGAGTGTTCTCTTCCTCCGAGATCGTCTCTTAAGCGTGAGCCAAAGCATGCTTTCTGTGGTCTCTCCTGGTGATCCTGGAAGGTTCTTAGCGTGAAGCCACATCCAGACGTCTTCTGGAGAGTGAAAAAAGTCGGTCTGCTCTCCATCGGTCACGCTGAGCTTTCCTGGGAATAGCAGGGCTTACTTCAAATTTACTTTGCGTAGCCGTAGCTTAACCTTGGTGTAGGAATTTAGTTGACGCTGCACTGTCACAGTAAAATGTGGATAGACTGTGATCATGCTGTCTTCATATTTCCATGGCCCCTTGGTCTGGAACCTCTGTAGGAGGAGGTCTCTGTCCCGGTAGTTAAGTAGACCGGCTATTAATGGTCATGGTAGGGCACCAGGTGGTGGGGGTTGCCCTGGAATACGATGTGCCCGTTCAATGGTGAAGAACTTCGGGACAGTACCCTCCAGCACTGTGTCAGTGAGCCATTTCTCTAGGAATAATTCTGCACTGGGACCTTCTGCGTGTTCTGGAAAGCCAAGGAAGCGCATATTATTCTGACGATTGTGTCCTTCCGTATCCTTTGGTCTGCGCTGGAGTGTGGCCACCTCTGCTTCCACTCGATTTAGCTGATCCTTCATTTCCTGGACCGCTGGGCCCAGGACATCAAGGGTTGACTTTGTGTCACCGACCCGATCGGCTAGTTTGCAATGATCCGCTTGTAGGAGGTTGACCTTCAGTGAGATAGTGTCAATCCGGGTTTCCAACGAGGACTTCATGTCCAATATGGCCTTAAGAACCTCATCAAATTACATGGAATGATTTACCAGAATGGCTTTGAGGTACTAGAGACCGCTTGAAGTTTTTTCTGGGGAACTGGCAGGTGTTCAGGTCTCAGGTGCCTCCATCAGCAGTGGTTTGATGGATCTGGTCTTCCCCATCACGTTTGATGTTCTAATAACCAAGGAAATAATAAGGTATCCAGAAGGTCAGCTACCTCTCAACGTGAGTGGAGAGGCATTTCATTGTACCTTCATTGCAGTCACCTGTGTCTTCCCTGATAGTCCCCCCCCCGGCAGAAAACCTTTAGCTGCTGTGGCTCCCCTCTCTCTGCTGTGTCCAGGGGAACCATCAGTGGCCACTCCACGCCCCCCCAAGGTCGCTGTCCTCTTCTTTACAAGCCCTATCCGACTGCCATTTACTGCCAGGTTGGGCCGCGCTGTCACTGTGCTATACTATTAGGCCTGTGCCAGTGTCACTGGTAGCTGGGCCCCAGTGAGGATCACCTCTGGCTGTCTCCAGGGCCCAAACAGTGTGTCGTCCTCCTCCTCATAGGCCCCTCTCTGTCACAGCTCCCCCCAAGCCAATCCGGGTTGCATCCCCACCTCACCGCGTGAAGGCCTCCCTCCATCCGGGCCCAGACACACCCAACCTGCCAACATCCGGAAATTCACCAGCGGCCCCCGTCAAGGCCCTGGTGTGGCTCTCTCTGTGGCCCGCATATCTGCAGCGGGTAGAGGTGTCCCCTAACATCAGGGGACCAGCGATGAGTACCACTGGGGCCCAGGCACTGTGCTTCTCTCTCTGGTCTCCTGCTGCTTTCCCTCTGAGCAGGTCGAGCCAAGCGGTCACTGGATGCGGCCCATCCTCTCGCCTGCCTTCAATATGGGCAGCCGTCTACCGGCTGTCCCTCAAGTCCCCCGGGGGAGTCAGCAGGGCAAGCTCATCCCCTTCGCCATCATTGTGGTCAGATAACACCAGTTGTGTAAGTATTATTGGAGGGCTTGCACAGAGCTTCGCGCTCAGTGATCCAGCACGGTCGCCATCTTGGCCACACTCCCATGTCGGGCCCTCCATAATCAGTATAAGACTTGCGCAGACCTAGTACACTTGGTAGTGCTTGTGATTGAAATAGATTTGAAGTCCAATGTCCAGTCTACGGCCCTCATTATGACTTTGGCGGTCTTTCAATCAAAAAGACTGCCGAAGCTGCGGGCGCCATTATACCAGTGGTGGTATTGGTGGCTCCCTATTATGACGTTTCAGTCCGCTGGCCCAGCGGAAAAGTCACATCAACATTGCAGCCGGCTCATAATAGAGCCGGTGGCAATGTTGAATTGCAGCGGGTGCAGCAGCACCCGTTGCATAAAGGCGCAATGGGGATGTGCCTGGGGGTCCCTGCACTGCCCATGCCAAGTGCATGGGCAGTTCAGGGGCCCCCAGGGGCACCCGAGTCCCCCTTACCGCCAGCCTTTCCATGGCGGTGTTTACCACCATGGACAGGCTGGCGGTTGGGGATTATGACCGCCTTGCGGTCAAGTGGAGGGGCCTGCGGTATGGCTGTGGCTAATGTGCCACAGTCATAATACACTGGCGGAACACCGCCAGCCTGTTGGCGGTGTTACTGCCAGTGTACCGCCAGCCGCCAGTGTCATAATGAGGCCCCTAAGTTTGATGCAAAGCTCATTCCAGGGTACCGATAGGATGTATCTTCTTCCACCCTTATTTTATTAATACACCCTTAGCACTTTTTCTTATTGCTCCCAAATATACAGAGTATATCTAGTACTTGTTATCATTTCTGTCTTTTCACAATATTTATTGAAAGCATCCAATTTTCTTTTTGTATTTTAAGAAACAAGAGCAGTGTACAAAGAATCTGTCACTGACAGCAGAAAAAGGTTATCGTACCAAGTTCATGTGTATAGCATAGAGTGCAAACTAGCCAAAATCATCAAAGATATTGTACCAGTAACCTTTCATAAGGCACATGGCATACAGTACTCAAATGGTGCAAATGGCAAAAAAGTGCAGATGCATAGCCAATACAGGTTGGATCAAGACAGTGAAAAAAAGGCAGCAGGGATGCTATACCACTGTCCTTTCATAAAGCATACAGTACAGTACTTAGGCCCATATTTATACTTTTTTACGCAAACCTGCGCTATTTAAACAAAATGTTTAAAGCTGGCTTTCGCCATTCCAACTCGCCAGCTGGGCGACATATTTAAGGAATGACATTCGCCGGCGCTGTGGCCTGGTTAGCATCAAAATAAATGACTCCAACCGGGCGTCGGAGGCGTAGGGAAGACTGGGGGTTGTGCGTCAAAGAATGGTGCAAGTCAGGTTAGAATTTAAAAAAAGACTCAAGCCTGACTAGCGTCATTTTTGATGCACAACCCCCATGGAAATGACTCCTGTCTTAGCAAAGACAGGAGTCATGCTCCCTGCCCAATGGCCATGCCCAGGGGACTTGTGTCCCCTGGGCATGGCCATTGGGCACAGTGGCATGTAGGGGGGCCAAAGTTATGCCCCCCTATAACACCTAAAAACATTTACTTACCTCTACTTACCTCTACCTACCGTAGATGGGTCCCCCCATCAATGGGTGTCCTCCAGGGGTGGGTGAGGGTGGCAGGGGGTGTCCCTGGGGGAAGGGAAGGGCACCTGTGGACTGCTTCCACTGTCGGAGACCATGGAAATTAGCCTACAGGTCCCTTAACGCCTGCCCTGACCCAGGCATTAAAAAATGGTGCAAATCCGGCTGGGCGACATTTTTTAAGGCCCGCCTCCTCCCGTACATCAAAATGACGCAGGAGAATAAATAAGGCACACATGCCTTAAAGTCATTTTTTGCATGGGAACGCCTACCTTGCATGTCATTAGCGCAAGGTAGGTTTTCACACTCCCAAAAATAACTCAAACTCCATAACTTTGGCGCTGGATGGGTCCCTTGTAGAGTTTTGAATTTTGTCTTTTTATAGTAACTGGGCTTCATGTTTTTCAAAAGCCATCCGTTAGCATCAGTCCTCAATACTAGCTCATAAATCAGTGGAGCTTCTGCTAAGCTTAAACCACACTTCCTGCCTGTAATCAGGATACCCATATGTTGTAGCATGCATGACCAATGATAAAATGTAAGGTTACGGACTACCCAACTCTCAGTGTCTAGAAAGTACCATATATTTAGTACCTATTGCTTACAACCTGTGTCTTACCCACATTAAGTCTATAGCCAGGAAATGTCCCAAATACTTTCTATCCCTTTTCTATTTCTGTCAGGACCGCTGGGTGATCGGACCATGGGGGAGGGTGTGAGGGGGCTATATTGTCAGCATGACTTGTATTGAACCTGGTTCACCCTATAGGGCAGATCTGTGAGAGCTCCTTTAAAAGTGTAATAAAGGGATCAAGATAAAGGGCAAATAGCAATGGTGAACACAGGCACTGTTACTGTGTTCCTCTGGTAATCAGTGTTTTTTTGCCATATTTGTGACATTCCGACTTGTGGTTGCAGAATTTAGCAGCAATCTCCTTGCTGAAAAACTACAACATTCTAACTTTCAGCACTGCAATCTTTAGTTGGACATCAGTGCTATCATGTCTCTCAACTACTGCTTTAATATGGAGCTCCTTTAATAATGTCAGACCTTTATACAATCCCGGATCTCATTGCACCTTTGTATTTGCTGATACAAGGCAATGCTTAAAGTCTCAACCCTGATTCTGGCCTTGAAATTATCTCATACGACAGTTTCTGTGGCAGTGCCTCTATTATTCACAAATAATTTGATTATCCATTGACTCTGACTCGGGACCTCCAGTACCTGTGGATTATGGTCTGACAGGGCCCTTCGGTATCTCTCAATTGTATCCTCATGGCTAAGTGCAATGGAGAGACAAAAGTAACCAGATGCACCAATATCTTGTGCAGAAAGAACAAAGGTATACCCAGGGTCCAGGCTTTATGTTTGGCCCATATGTCTATAAGCTTGTGATCTTTCACCAGCCGCTGAAGTGCCTTCCATAAAAAATACTTTCGTATCAATATATAATAGGGGTCCAGGCAAATCTGTCTTAATTTACAAATGTGTATTAAAGTCCCCACAGGGAATCAGAGGAGCAGACCAGGTTGCTAGTTCAATAATCAAATAATCGATAACATCAGCTTCATCTAGGGTTAGAACCATAAACTGAGCATAGCATAGTTCTGCCTCTACCCATCCAGCATTTCAAAATGACCCACCAACCCAATTTATCGGTAGAGCTCTGAATTACTGAACAGTTAGACTTATTAGCAAGAATGGCTACCCCATCTGGACTTTGACCCCTGTAGCATGCTGCTCAGAAGTGAGAACCCAGAGTTAGCCAAGAGTGCTTTCTTACCCCAGGGAATGTGCTTCTGCTGGACACACACTATATCTGGCTTCATCAACCTCAGGCCAAGTGCCACTCTACCCCTCTTGGCTCTATCATTCGGGCCACAGACATTAATGTACAAGTACGTAGATTACTATCAGCCATTCCGGCCTACTTTGAGGAGAAGTCTAAGCTAGGCTGAATATAACATCCAATTGCTAATATGGTGCCCAAACAACCAGACTGCTTGTCCCAGCACCAAAATAAAAAAAAAAGTCAACCCCAAAGCCTGTTGCTTCACGTCTAAAACACCGCATTTGTCTGCTGTGCCAAAATCCAGTGCCCTACCCCTCCACCAAACCTCGCCCCCCCACTTTCCAACTCTCCCCCTGATCCTGCCCCCACTCACCCAACCACTGAGGGCAATTGGAACAGCCGTGGATGATAAGATGCCCTTCTCCCTATATCTGACTCATTATACAGTTTCCAAACAATTATTGCCAGCCTACAGCCTGTTCTGCCCCATCCCCACTGAATCAATAATTCACAGCCGAAGGGAAACATCAATCATCAATGGCCATATATCTGCACATAAACATGATCAAAACATATGAACAATAAATCATCAATAATCATTGAAAATCATATATACTGTAACTTCCCAGACCACATTATCCTGAGTTCAGTCTTTCAAAAAACTATTTTGCTTTGATTTCTGAAGTCAAAAAGTGTGCCCTGTCATGAATGACACCTTTCAGTTTTGCTGGGCTCTTCAGAAATCCTTGAGCCCCCTTGTTGATGAAGGGCTGCATCATCTGTCTTAAACGCCACAGCCTCTCCACGGTGGCACTGGCAGATGTCAGCTCTAACAAAGAATGGATATCCATCATAAATGCACTTATGGTCTGAGCAGCCAAAATTCAAAAACAGGCTGTCTGAGTAGAAAGTTCCCAAAGTACACCAGGATTGCCCTTGGCTTGCATCTGAAATTTGGTTGAAAGACAGATCAAAACCCACAGAATGTGTCTATGCCTACATTGTCATGCATGTAGAAAATTGCTCTGAAAGCGTGTTTTTTAGTTAATATAGCTCCTTTCAGTAGTTTTTGAGATATAAGCATTTGGAAAAGGTGTCATGTGGACTTGAAAGACTTGGCACTTACAAAATATTAGATCTTTTTAGCTGAAAAGCCATTTGTCAATTTTCTTGTATTTTAGGCACCGTTTCATATACCTGAAATTTAGCAGACTCTTTGCATGTTCATATTAATATTGGCATTTTTGAATCTGTGCACTAAGGGGAGGGTTCAATTGAAAAGTGGGGGCAAAACAATAGTAATTTGGTGAGTTTGGCATTGCATGATGAATCTGAACAAAATTCGGTGGAAGCTAGGAAAGATTAGATTTCTGTTGGTACATCAAATTTTGTGCCAATCTATAAAGGGAGGTCTACGATTAAGGGAGGGGGGGGGGCTCACAGGCATGGCTAGCACTGAGCAAGATAGCTGCACAGAGTTATCACTCTGCACTCTTGAGGGTCGCACATTAGCATTACTGCCCATTTCTCACCTGGGCGTTGGGCAACTATCAATACATCAACATTCAGGAAGGGACATTTTTCAATGTGCTGACAAAAAGAGGCTTTGATAGTGCATCTGCTTGCAGCACTGGTGGGTTTCTCAGGACCAGCAACTTTTTAGGGTGACTTTCAAAGTGGCCACCCCTATTCTTCTATGAGACCAGTTCCATTACATGGGTGCAGCCATTGCCTACAGTTGATTAAGAACACCCCAGAATGTATCCTTTGTGGCTGGTTCCCCTGCATACTAAATTCAAGTGGATTCATGCAGTGAACGTGAGTTTTGCTTCATAAGGACATCTGTCTTCTCAAGGCTTAAATCCTTTCCCATAAATTTTTGTGCGCTTTAGTCTAACAATTATTCACAAATGGGAACAAGAGCAAGTACATTTTGTGTGCTAGTAAATGTCCACACAACAATAGCATGCATACATGCAATCTTTAACCGTCCCATGCAACTTTCAGTTTCAGGCGTATTTTCGTCACATTTGATACCTAACGCACTTGATAGTTTCTCAAGTACCAATATCTTAGTGCAAGTTGTTAGACTGGCTGATCACTTACAACCACATAGCATGTAACCTGAATACTGCATAGAGCTTAGGTTATGCTCTTTTAATGTGATGCCTGAAACACACCCACAACTTCGCTCTCACACAATGTGCATAGGGTTGCACTAAACTGGCCATCACCCTAATCTTTCAAATAACATGCCCAAACCTATCCTTTGCTGTACCATCTGTTGCAAATGCAGTCTAAACTCTCTTTAATGCAAATGTACTGCTCAAATCCACCTAATACTTCAACTAATTTGCTGGCCTCTCATTTGCAGAGATTATTGATCATAGATGCAGCGTAACACAAAGGATTTAATTTTATTGCAGCAGGTTCTCAAGATCTTCAGTCACATAAAAGCCCATTATGGTGGATCAAAGATGTCAGGGCAGGTGGGAAAAAGGTCCTAGTCTGATACACACATAATTGAATCTAAGATAAAACTGAAAACTGACAAGAACTGTAATATGGATCTGATTCTTCAAAGATTCTCAGCCTTGCATGACCTTTCCAATGGCAAGAAATCCATCACTGACATTATGCAAGGAGAAATTAAGGCATAACAAAGGACTTCAAAGATGTAGCTTACGGAATTTTAGAATCAGCACTGCGGATCAGTGAATTTGAAGATGATAAAACTCAAATGAAGACACTGACAAGCTCCCTATTCGCCAAAGTTGCAACTTTAGCTAAATAAATAATAGAGATACAAGAGCAGAAATGAAGAGGGAATTTGAACAGCTTGGGCCTTCCAGAAAATGGGTCCAACTCTTGTGCTGAATTTCTAGAACCTTGGATGCCTAAAAGTCTGGGTATTTCTTTTGAAAAGGACACTGAGATAAAAAGAGTACATAAAATGAATTTTAGCTCCTTTTTTGTATTTATCCCCATTCCACTTCCTAGATATTGCAGAGGCAGGCAAAACAGCTATCACTGAGTCCCACAACCACTGTGGGGCATGGCAGTGCAAGAGTTATTGCTTTACCACATTTTCAGGGAGGCCGAGGTAACTGCAAGAGTTTTTTTTTGTTGCAGTACCGCCTCCCCTCCATGCGGGCAGCAGGCGTTAAGCTCAGGGAAGGGAAGCAGCCTGGTAGGCCAAAAGCTGCAGTTAGTTTCATATTTATTAATTTTCAGGGTAAGAAATAGGGTTGTTAGTTGAGAGGGATGAGAGCCCTACTCAAGCAATAAAAGTAATCCTTGTAAGGGTAAAACTAAAAATAACTAAATAAACCTGTGTTTAATACTCTGGTAGCTTGGCATTTTTAGTTATATATTTGGATTATGATTATGTCAACAGGAGGAGATCCCCAAAACTTTTTTAAATGTTGTGAAGGGCCGCAGAGAGCCAAGCGGACCCCCAACAACATTAAAATAAACAAAAAACTCCTGGGTCATTCAATCAATGGCCCCAGGAAAGCATACCATGTTTTGAAATCACTCTTAGCTGGAGCTTTCTGCTCTTCAGTTGCAGTGTAGGTGCCCTTTGTGGTTGGTTCTATAGCTAAAAACTTTTAAAAAAAGACTCAAGGACATGTTTCATTTTTGTTCTTCAAAAGGTTTTATTGAAAGTATTTTGTGACAATTGCTATTTTTAAACATTATAATGTGTGAATTTATAAAATATACATTTGATTATAGCTACTGGTGACTTTATGAAGAATACAATAGGTCTGCTTTATATTTGTTGATGTGCTAATGCTTTGATGAAGCCAATAGATGATCTGCCTTTTAAATGTTGGTGTTCTGACCCTTTGAGAAAGCCAGTAGGTCTGTCTTACCTAAAATGAGACCCTTCATATTGCTCCATGACATAGTCAGCCATGGGCAATGGAGGATGATTGGCTGCAGTGTCTAGGCCCAAAACCCCGAGGCACAGAGCCTAAGCTGTGCATGGTGGTTAGTTAAGCACTGTGGGGTTTTAGGCACATGTGGAAGTTGGACCCAGCACCTGCTCGGAACCCCACTCCGTGCATGGTGATCAACACCTTACTTTATTAAAGAAAAAAACACTGAAATTCACTGAAAAAACAAAAGCTTAAAGTGACATTATAGTTAGAAATTGTAATAATATCGTACATAATTTAAAAAAAACCTTAGAAATTTACTGAAAAAACAAAGATTAAGGAAGAGGTGGGTGTAAATTCTCTCTAGCGTTATTATGCTTAATTACTACAAACTTACTTGTAATCATCTATAATTAAATGAAAAGCGTAATTCAGTATTTGGCGCAATTTTGTTACTGTAAAATTCACCCTGTTGTCCTAAATCGAGCGAAAGATGCATTTTGTGCAAATAAAATATCACTAAATGCTACAGGACATGAACACCAGTAGCCAGCTGATGATTGATATCTTCTGTTCATTGTCCCTGTGCTCCCGAAGTAGGGTTCTTGCCCCAAATTTATCTTAATTACTTAAGCTGCCTGAATAGCGTGACTTCTGTAATTTTGCACCACTAGAGTAATGCGTAATTATTGAAATTACTGAGATTACTCTGGAATAACTAAAATTTCATCCAGGCATAGAAAAAGGGACATTTTATTTAGGTGAAAGTTAATATGACTCGCGTACTTCATGCACCACTAAGTACCTCACATATTACATCACTCATGACATGTTCTATGACACCACTGATAACAGAAATGCAACAACTGAAATGAAATAATTGATGGCAACACTGTGCATGGTAGAAATGCGAGTTGTAGTTACTTTAGGGTACAGGCTGAAGTTACTTGAGATAACCCTAACTGGTGAAAGTCAGTGTTTTTTTTTTTTTACAATGGTAAGTTTTAACTGACATTTTCACCTCCCCATAACATCCTTTTAACCTTTGCTTTTCACAGTGAATACCTTGTTTAACTAACTTTTTTTTATTTAACTCCAATTTACAGCCCTGTCATGCATTGCTTATGACCTCACATATTACATCAGTGAAGACATGTTAAAATACATCAATTATAATATTACTTGTCACATTGCAAATAACATCATTGATGACACTACTGATGACATCACTGATGTCATCATCCACTGAGAGTGAGAATTTGCTATACACTGAAAAGTATTTCTTAAGCTTCTTCCACATAAAATTTTCTATACCATTTGTATTGCTAATAGGGGCATTCTTTAGCAACATGCTTGGCCTTTTTAAGGGGCTTGGGTGTTTGGACAGTGTGGAGTATCTGTTAAGATCTCTACACACAGTGTAGACAAGGTGTACTAGCCGTATGACCACTTTTTAAAGGATTTGGCTGGTTGAAGAGCGTATACTCTCTGCGAAGAGCTGTGCACAGGGTGAATTCTTTGCATAGTAGGGATTTGGTCATCTAATGGGGCTTGGGTGTTTGGTGGGCACTGCATAAATAGCTATGCACAGGGAGAAGGCAACATATATTAGGGGTGCAGGCACTTTATGGGACATGTGTATGGAGATCGGGATATCTCTGTAAAGAGTTATGCAGAGGGTGAAAGCTGTGTGTAGTAGGAGCTTAGCCACCTAGTGGGCCTTGTGTTTCTAGAGAGATTGGCCTCATCATGAACAGTTGTGCACAGGGTAAAGGCTATGCATAGTAGGTAATTTATATATATACATATATATATATATATATATATATATATCTATTTAAAAAACAACAAAGTTGCCAGACATCTGAGGCTGCTATTTCAGTAGCTGTCCAGGCGTGGACCTAGCCATCCACATATTATTACCAACAATCCTCCTGTTACATGCAGAGAGTTCCCGGACACCAAGTGGATTTCCAAAAGACTTTATTCACCAATGCTTCCTCCCAGATCAACGCGTTTCAGCCGTAGCCTTGATCACGGAGCTCCACGCACTCAACCCCGGCCGGCCCACCACCTGCGCCCAGGCTGACGCCAGGCACACCCATGGACCCTTTGCCTGCCACTCGTGCCGCTTCTCCTGCAACCAGGCCACCAAGCACCACAACTCCATACACCCCAACCATCTCAGCTGTATCCTCCTCAACCCCCGCTCCATCCACAAGCACGCCATCGAGCTCTGGGACCTACCCACGACAGCCTCCCTTGACATTGGCTTCGGCACTGAAACATGGATGAACCCCTCATCAGAACCAGACATTGCCATAGCCATTCCTGAGGGCTACAAGATCACCCGAAGAAACTGTATCAACAAACCAGGAGGAGGAATCACCACAGTTCACAGAAGCCCCATCAGGATCTCCGCCAACGACACCCTGGATGCCGCAGAGCACCTACACTTTCAGACACATATCAACGCCAACACCACCCTGAGAGGAACCCTCGTCTACAGACCACCAGGCCCCCGCCCCCAATTCTGTGACGCCATTGCCGACACTATCAGCTCCCACGCCCTCGCCTCCTCGGACTACCTGCTCCTCAGTGACCTAAATTTCCACCTGGAGAACGCCAATGGCTCGACGACTGCGCCAACACCCTCGCTCCACTCAAGAAAACCAACAACACCCGCATCAACAAGAAAGCCCCCTGGTTCACCGCAGACCTTCGGGCCTCCAAACGAGAATGCCGGAAAGCTGAGAAAACCTGGCACCAAGAATACTCAGAGAGCAACTTCACCACCCTCAAATCAGCCATGCGCAAACATCACCAGCTCATCCGGACCACCAAAAGATCTTTCTACAAAGAGCGGATAGGCAACAACGCACACAAAAAGGTACTATTCAACATCATCAAGAACTCACCAACCTCAAGTCCTGCTCCATCGACCCTCCCTACTCACAAGACCTCTGCGACTCCCTCTCCATCTACTTCCACTGCAAGATCACAGACATACATGGAAGCTTCGCAACGCCGTCCCCCACCACCACCACCACTGACATGGTCAATCCCATCGCACCCTGCGGCACCAACATACTAAGCACCTTGACCCCCACCAACGATGAGGAAACAACCAAAACCATGAGCCCCATCCACTCCAGCTCCCCCGCAGACCTCTGCCCTCACCACGTCTTCAATAAGGCCGGCCAAATCATCACTCCTCAGCTCCGGACCATCATCAACAGCTCCTTCGAGACCGCCATTTTCCTGGAAAGCTGGAAACACGCCAAAGTCAACGCCTTGCTCAAAAAATCAAAAGCCGACCCCGAAGACCTCAAAAACTACCAACCTATCTCCCTACTCCCCTTCCCCACGAAGGTCATAGAGAAGATTGTCAACAACCAACTTTCCCGCTTCCTAGAGGACAACAGCCTCCTCGACGTCTCCCAGTCTGGATTCCACAAAAACCACAGCACGAGACTGCTCTCATCGCCTGCACCGACAACATCAGGACCAGGCTCGACAAAGGTGAAACCGTACCCTCATCCTTCTCAACCTCTCCGCAGCCTTCGACACCATATGTCACCAGACCCTTCGCACACGCCTCTTCGACGTGGGAATTTGCCACAGAGCCCTGGACTGGCTCACCTCCTTCCTCTCCGAAAGAAAACATAGAGTTCGCCTCCCCCCGTTCCAGTCTAAGGCCACCAAGACCATATGCAGAGTCCCCAGGGATCCTCACTCAGCCCCACCCTCTTCAATATCTACATGGCTCCACTCCCCAACATCGTCCGACTCCACGGCCTCAACATCATTTCCTATGCTGACGACACTCAGCTCATCCTCTACCTCACGAGGAACTCCGCAACCGCCAAGAACAACCTCCACACTGGACTTCTTGCCATCGCCAACTGGATGACAGCAAGTCACCTCAAGCTGAACTCAGAGAAAATCGAGATCATCATCTTCGGGCCCAACAAGTCAGCATGGGATGACTCCTGGTGGCCGGCCACCCTGGGGCCGCCCCCAACACCCACCACCCACGCACGCAATCTCAGCTTCATACGAGACTCCTCACTCTCCATAACCCAGCAAGTCAACGCCATCTCGTCCTCATGCTTCAACACTCTTTGAATGCTCCGCAAGACCTTCAGGTGGATTCCCATGGAAACCAGAAGAACGGTCACCCACACCCTTGTTAGCAGCAGACTGGACTACGGCAACGCCCTCTATGCATGATCAAGGGCCAAGCTCCGGAAAAAACTCCAGAGCATCCAGAACACCTCAGCATGTCTCATCCTCAACCTCCCTTGCCACAAACACATCTCTGCCCACCTCAGAGCCCTCCACTGACTACCCGTTAACAAAAGGATCGTCTTCAAAATCCTAATCCACGTTCACAAAGCCCTCCACGACACCGGACCGGCCTACCTCAACGATCGACTTAACCTCCACAACGCGATACACCAGCTCCGCTCCGCCGACCTCACCCTTGCAACAGTCCCTTCCATTCACCGTGCCACAACCAGCGGCAGATCATTCTCCCACCTCGCCGCCAAAACCTGGAACTCCCTCCCCACCAACCTATGCAAGACCCAGGACCACCTGACCTTCAGGAAGTGCCTCAAGACCAGGCTCTTCGAGCAGTGGCACCCCCCATCCCCTGTACCTTGAGACCCTTCCAGGTGAGTAGCACGTTCAACAAATTAACTGGTTGATTGATTGATAGGGACTCCCTAAGTGATCTGATCTCTTGCGATTCACAGATAGTTACCCCCTGGTTGAAAAATGATAAGATGCGGTGCGAGAAGCTGAAAATGATAAATCTCTGGAACTCCCCAGCAGCTGCCGCTAAGGGAGTCAGTCAGAAAGTGAAAAATACTTTTGGAATCATGCCCCGGATCCGATTTTGTCGTATTATCGTAATGAGAATCTGACCGGGCAATTTCTAAATGTTAACCGCTCCCCACTTTATGAAAATATTATGAATGAAATCTATCCTCTTACTGCCAAATGGCTGTATCTTCAATTTAGATAGGGGTCTCTATCTTTAAGACCCATAATGGCCAAATGGAATAAGCAAGGTTCCACAATGTTGTTTCATTTATGCCCACTGGAAAAAGAAGCTGAAGATCGTTTCCTTTTTTTGTCTCCCGTACTCACAGCCACCCAGAAAATGGATAATTGTTGTCTGTAATCTTCTGAGTGTTAGACATTATCGGGAGACCCTGAGAATCCTTAAATATGAAACAAAGGCTGTGATAGTATTCGCAGTAGCCAACTTACAGCATGCATGGCATATGAGATGGAGGGGGATGGATTTCATCCATAATATCTTCATAAAGTAGAGAGCATTTAACATTTAGATGCAGGAGGATACCCTAACGGAAATTTCAATTAAGACATTGCTTTGATCGTATAGATTGTGTTCTTTGTGTTTATAGGGTCACAAATCAAAGTTGTATATATTGCTCATCTATAACTGTACCCCCGATTTTGGAGAGCCACTTTGTCAGGACTCAGCCTGGAGGTGGATTGTCCCCATTTGTTGTGTTTCAGAAGTTATATATCATTAGGAAGCCTATGGGTTGTTTAAATGCGATACAATGGAAGAGATTACTATTACCACTCTTAGGCAGCTACTGTGGGTCTGGTGATTCTGGTTTGGGTAGTCGAAAATGTATCTGGGTAATACTGCCTTTTAAATGCATATTTGCTTCTATTTGCCTGTACTTGCACTTTAAGATTTTATTCTAAGTAGTATTAAATTATATATTTTTCTGATGGTGCTTTTTACAATTATGTTTGGGTGTGTGCTTGATGGGGATTTGTGTTTTTAATGTATTTTTGTCATGTATTTATGTGTGCTTTCATGGTTTTTACTGAAATAAAGTTGTTACTACTACTAATACTACTACTACTGTATATGTATCATACTGGCAGCCACCAGTAAGTAGTTATCGCTAGGACCTAGTTTCCATAGGAAAAGTGTTTTTTGTTTGTTAATAACTTTGGCGCTGTTTGACAAATATCCACAACATTTTAAAAACTAGTATGCAACTCACTTCAGCTTCTATATAGAATGTTTCAGGGAGATCCTTCAAGTGAGGGCCAAGAGAAAGGCTGGGCCCAAAATATGTTTTCCTCAAGCAATTTGCTATAGGGATTTTAGAAACACTACGGCCTTATCCATTGGTCTGAACCAGGGGTACCCTGATCCCATGGGACTAATGGAGGGGTCTGTGGTAGACCCCTCATGGGCAAGAAATTGCCCCCCAATTTTTTTTTTTAATCTCATGGATTAAGTTGGATTTGGATAAACTCAGGTGGACCTGTAGATCCAGACCCCAATAAAAATAAAAAAAACACATGCATGCACTCACAGACTCACACACACATTCACAGGCTGACACATCAACTTACACACCCATACAACCACTCATGCAACCATAGAGCCACTCATACATCCACTCATCCTCCAAACAGCTAACATGTCCAGTCACAGACCAAAATAGCACTCACACACCCACTTGCGCACACACCCATTTAAACACCACCACAACGACTCATAAACCCACTCACACAGCCATATACCCACTCACACACCCACTCAGAGACCCACAAAACCATTTACACACCCACTCACAGATCCACACAGCCACTCACACACCTACTCACACAGTGACTCACACATTCACACACCCGCTTGCACACTTACACAGCCACTCATACTCATACAGCCGCTCACTCACCTGCTCACTGACCCACAAAACCACTTACATACCAACAGAGCCACTCATACACCCACACAGCCATTCCCACACCCACTTACAGACCCACTCAGCTAGTCTCAAATGCATTCATACACCCATCACACACTGACATACCCACTTCAACACTCACACAGCCACTCACACACTCACTCACACACCTAGGTTATAGGGACATTATAGTTCAGAAATAGCTTTAAAAACCATAGAAATCCACTGATAAAACCAAATTTTACATGGACGGTATTGTTAGGAATTAGAACTTTTTAAAAACCTAAGAAATTCACTAAAAAACAAAGATTACAGGGCCGTTATAGTTAGATTCAGAATTTACATTCACAAAGCCATAGAAATTCTGCTGTAATTGTTTGAGTTAATTCAAGTAATTATAACTCGTGCCCCAATGTAACAATAACTCCCGCCCTCACCACCCACAGTTTTTTCATCAAAAATGTTACTGCAAATAATACATTGATATTATCAAAGATGTCATGAGTACTGTATTTTGTGGGGTAATTAGCAGTACATGGTGAGGGTGCGAGTTATAGTTACCTAAGGGCAAGAGTTAAAGCTACTTGAGATAACTCTAACTATAATAGGTTAATTTATATGGTTTTCTCCATTTAAAATGTGAGCCTAACTATAGCATCCCTGTAACCTGTCGCCAGTAGGTAGTTATAGTTAGGACCATGTTTCTATAGGAAAAACATTTTTTGACTTGCCTCTATCTTTGGCACCGTTTGACGAATCATCACCAAAAGTTGCAAAAGAAGTGTGCTCGTAAATCTTGGCGTACATGGGGAGTTTCAGGGTGATCTGTCAAGTGCGGGTTGAGAAAAAGGGGAGTCAATAAAAGTGCATTTCCCATCTTAATTCCCATAAAATAGGATTACAGCCCGAACCACTGGATGGAATTACACCAAATTTGGCAGGAAGGTTGCTCTTGGTCCAGAAAGAGTTATTTTTGTTAATTGATGTAAATCCATTCTGTAGTTTTTGAAATATAAAAAAAAAAAACTAAGGGCCTCATTATGAGGCTGGTGGTCCTCAGACCACCGGCCTTGCAGTGGTGGTTGGACTGCGTGGCAGTCCAACTGCCACATTACAAGCATGGCGGGCGGACCCACATAAAGACCGCCATCTCCATCAAGATCAAATATCCCGCTGGGGTGACGGCGGTCTTGGTTGTAGTCAGCCAGGGTGGCTCCAAGCTCAGCGCAGCCTGGCTGATACAATCTTTTTTTTTGTCAGCTTTTTCATGGTGGTTTCCCCACCATGAAAATTCTGGCGGAGAACAAGTGCCAGGGGCCCCCGGCCCAGCACCATCAGAATGCGGACTGTCTGCTTTACAGAGAGTGCACATTCTGAGGGTGCTTTTCGGCACCCTCTGTGCTACAAGATAGCACTCACCTTCTTTAAGAGAGCTGAGTGCTATTTCTTACCACTGTTCCTGCCAGTCTCACCGGTTGGAATGCTCTGTTAAAATGCTCACGCCCATCAGACTGGCGGGAACATTGGCAGTGGCATCCTCCCCATGAATTTAGCAGTCCCGCATTAGGACTGTTAAACTCATAATGAGGCTATAAATACAGATATCTGGAGGCATGAACACTTCGCAAATCTTCTCTCGGCGTATTCATGAACCATAGAACCACAGAAACACTCTCATTGGCTGGCCACATCCTGATCTGAAAGTTGCATTTTCTATAATGGGGAATGGTTCCTGGGGCTGAAATGTGGTGAAATAATGTTTGAAAGGTGGCCTTGGTTATTGTGGCAGGTTATGACTTTCAAAAATGGGAAATTGCTTTTCTTTTCACAACCTGGGTGTTCACAGATCCAGTGAGACACTCCGTGTGGCCCCCTGTCTAGCATTGCAGTGAATTTTCAAATATCAGAATAATAGCAAAAAAATAAAAATTGGCTCACTCACTCATCCACTGAGACAGTCATGCACCCTCCCACAGACCTACTCAGTAAAACATGCACCTGCTCACAGACCTACTCACACACCCACTCAGGCTGTCATGCACCCACTCAGGCACTCACACACACTCACAGACCCACTCAGACACTCATGCACCCACTCACAGACCCACCCAGGCACGCACAAACCCATTCACAGACCCACTCAGACACTCATGCACCCACTCACAGACCAACTCAGACACTCATGCACCCACTCACAGACCACGTGAGTCACTCATGCACTTACTCACAGAGCCACTCAGACACTCATGCACCTACTAGTAGACCCATTGAGACACTTACACACCCGCTCACAGACTCAGTCTGAGAAAGGGCCTCTTTTGAGATGGTAGCCCCTTACTTTTTGCCTGGAAAATGATGTGGTTTCAAACTGTAAGTGCCCGTGGGCCCAGCTAAACATGTTCCCAAGGCCAGATTTCTTTCTCCAAAACTGTACTTTGTATTGGCACGTCAGCCACCCTTGTAAGCCCCTGGTAAATGGTACCCCTGGTACCTAGGGCATGGGTACTCAAGAGGGCCCCCAGACCTGCAGCACCAATTGTGTCACTCTGAGAGACCCCACACCAGCCTCATGCAGACTGCCATTGCAAGTGCTTGACAAGGTATATTTTAAAGTCAAACACTCGACATGGCACTCACCAAGAGTGCCCTGTCCACTAACACTGCACGCACTCTAGGAAAGGCACTTCTGGCAGGCCTTACAGCCTTGTGGCAGGGTGCAGTAGAATGCATGTGAGAGCATATGCTTGCATGAACAAATATGCCACTACTGTATCTTTGGAAAACCTTATAACATAGTAAGTGTACAGAGGAGCCATTGCAAATACATGTACTAGACACGGGTCATTACAAGTTCCCCAACTACATGATGGTCTCTCTGAATACTGGGTTATTTGGTATCAAACAACTCAGAATTATAAACTCACCCTGGTGCCACTATTGGATTTATTATAAAATGTACCCAGAAGGCACTGTAGAGGTGACCACTGCATGCCAGGACTGGTTGCTGACTGGTTTTTACCAGCCTGCCACCACCACACACAAATCTGGACTTCTGGGATGAGATCCTTACAAAGCCTTTCCTGGGTGGAGGTGTTACACCTAGTCCCCCAGCCAGGCACCCAGGCCCAGAGTTCAGCTTCAAACACTTTACCGCCTTTGAGTCTGATATCTGACTTTGCAGCTAGCAGCAGATGGCCACCCAATTGTTTCCCTCCCCACTTTGAGTGATAAAACCTATGGGAAAATTTAGCAAGAGTATATATACGCCTCTCCCACCCCCCAGCCTGTACCACCCACCAGGTGTGACAGGTGAGGTGACCACTCCATTTTATTTCTCTCCATCTTGGATGCAGAAATACAGCCTATCATAGTTAGGGATGTGACCCCCTTCTTACAGGAAGTGGTCACATAGTGGGTGTAGCCTAACTGATGTAGGTGACTCATTGGCCACTACCAGGTACTCCCCTTAATGCCAACTGCCAACTAAATGAAGTAATTAGTGGGCATCCCTAGACCTGCAGATCAGATTTGATGGACACAAGAAGACCAGGGACAAATAAGATCCAAGTCTTGAGAACAGAAGTCATGCTGCAAGAAGGAAAAGGAGCCAAACCCTGCCTTCTGCACCCAGGACCCAACAATCAACTCTGAAGGGTCGACTGGACATCAGACAGACTCTAAGAAACCCCAGAGGATCTCCAACCTTCTAATTATTGCCAAGAACCAACCTCCAGAGTGAAGGCATTGCTCTCTGCACCCAGTAGGCAATGGCCAGTGAAGTACAGTTCACTGACTGGCTGCTTTTGAATGAACTGTACATAGCAGCCAGACCAACTTTTACCTGATAGACCCTGAGGACAAACCCTCGAAGTATGCCATGATTGGTGGCACTGCAGTTCCGGGGTCTACAACAGGCGTAGGTGGTCCAGTACTCTTGGTTCCACGCTAAACCATAGTGGCTTTTAAAAGCCTGAAGTCTCCCCGATGAGGCCCTACCTGTAATATTTGGTGGGTTTTTGGATTCCCGTAATGTGGAAGTCCCAATTGCTTTAAGGATTAGGTATGTACTATGGTCCTGAAGAATCGCATTAGACCATGTATTGGCTAAAAAAAAGGCGAGAAACATGTTGACCTATGATATTGAGTAACACAGGGGACCCTGTGGTTACTTCTTTTTTACTACTCTCGATTATGAGATTTAGTAAACATACTACTTTATTTTTATACGGGGAGTGTAGGCATTAATCTACCATATCCCTGTGCATTGTTTTTAATCATGTCAGAGGTTTCAGTATTAGAATAAATTTGCAGATCTGTTACCTCTAGTCATTTTTAATTTTTCCAACACCAATCCGTCACAAATTTTTGACCGGTTGTACATTACTTCCAAAAGATCTCCGGCAAAGAGCCCCTGTGTGGGGCCCGTCAGGCATTGCAGTGCCGGCCTGATGAGGAGCTCGGCCCTATGATGAAGCATGTCACCGGAAGGTGAGTGAGGGCTCTTGCTTCGACCATTTGTGGTTTCCATTGAATTGAGAACCACTGAGTGCGAAATAAACCGTTTGGCTTTTTTGGAACCGTGTGTATCTTTTTTTGATTCATTGACTGTCGGGAGCTTTACGCACGGGACCAGGAGGGTTTCCTCTGAATCTCCCACATTTGCCCCTCTTGTTGTTGTTTTTTGATAAGCAGTGCCATAGCCTGGCGTACTAGACCCCCAACGTCAAACACCCAGAAGAAAGTCCACTCTGGAGACCCCAAGGGCCAGAAGCAGGCATCAGTTGAGGGACTTCAGGACACCCTAGAACCATCCTTCAGAGTTATCCTGCTCACTGCAATCCTCCCACAAAATGACCTGCACCTGGCTCCAAAGACTTCTTGACGCCCGACCCGTGGCTGACCTATCTGTACTGCACCCGGATTCCCTGGCCCCTGCATCAAAAAAACAACTGTGTTCTAATGGTCCTTAACTCCTTGCAACCCCCTACACTCCAAGGGGACTCACCGAACACACATTTAATTCCACCTGTACAGTGTGTTTCTAAGTGGTCCCCTTCTCCGTTCTCCACCAGCTCCATGATTTTCAGCCGCTGCTCCAACTTGAACAGAGAACCACTCAAAATTCTCCTGCTGGCCCACAGGACATCTTGGTGACCTCGACCCAAAAGTAGAAGGTGACACTTGTGACAGCATTGCCTGATTTTATATGCATTTTTTAAGTTGTTCCCATTGACCCTAATGGTGCGTATTTAAGCACAAAAAGACTATGGGGGTTATTTCAACTTTGGAGGAGGTGTTAATCCGTCCCAAAAGTGACGGTAAAGTGACGGATATACCACCAGCTGTATTACGAGTTCCATAGGATATAATGGACTCGTAATACGGCTGGTGGTATATCCGTCACTTTACCGTCACTTTTGGGACGGATTAACACCTCCTCCAAAGTTGTAATAACCCCCTATTTCTGCTAAACTTTTAAAAATCATAACTTAAAAATCACTTACCCTATTTTGATGATCATGAATGAAACACTTTATAAAAATCTGAAGTATTTTTGTAAATTGGTCTTGAGTTATTATTTTGAGTGTGTCCACATTTATTTATACTGTGAGTACAACAAATGCTAGCACATCCCCAAGATAAGCCTAGCTGCTTGAGCACACTATCACAAAAGCAGAGCATTAGGTGGTCTGCTTTTAACTCTGTATTCCAAGGTGTTGTTGCACCATTTTTGTACACTATATAGAGAGCCATCCCCCTAAACCCAGTGAGACACTCACTCACACACTCACAGTGCCACTCAGACACTTATGCAACCTCTCACAGACCATCTCAGACACTCATGCACACATTCACATTTCCACCTAGACACTCATGTACCCAGTCACAGACCTACTCAAACACTCTTGCACCCACTCAGAAACTCACACACCAAGCCAAGACCCACTGAAACACTCATGCACCCAATCACAGACTCACTCAGACACTCAGGTACCCACTCACATGCCCACTCAGACACTCAATCAGACAGTCATGCACCCACTCACACACCCACTCACGTACCCATTCACATACCCACTCAGAAACTCATTCACCCACTCACAGTCCACTCAGACACTCATGCACCCACTCACAGACCCAGTTAGTCACTCATGCAAACACTCACAGAGCCACTCAGACTCACTCAGACACTCACACACACACTTACAGACCCACTCAGACACTCACACACACACTCACATACCCACTCAGACACTCATGCACCCACTCACAGACCTACTCAGACACTCTAGCACCCACTCACAGACCCACTCTAAAAACTCATGCACCCAGTCACAGACCCACTAAAACACTCATTCACCTAGTCACAGACCCACTCAGCCACTCACGCACCTATTCACAGACCCACTCAGACACTCATGCACCCCCTCACAGACCTACTCACACATCCACTCACTGACCCACTCAGACACTCGCACACCCATTCACAGACCCAGTAAGACACTCATACACACACTCACTGAGCCACTCAGGCACTCATGCAAACACTCACAGACCCACTCAGATACTCATGCACAAACTTACAGACCTGCTCAAACAGTCATGCACCAACTTACAGACCCTCTCAGACACTCTTACCCCAACTCACAGATCCACTCAAACACTCATGCACCCAAAGACCTACTCACACACCCACTAACAGACACTCAAACACTCACACACCCACTCACAGACTCACTCAGACACTCCTATATCCACTCACAAACCCACTGCACCACTCAAGCACCCACTCACAAACCCTCTCAGATATTCACACACCCACTGACAGACCCACTCATACATTCATGTACCCACTCACAGTCAGACAGTCCTGCACCCAGTGACAGACCCACTAGACAGTTATGCACCCACTCACAGACCTACTCAGACACACATGCTCCCACTCACAGGCCCACTCAGACTCTAATGCACCCACTCACAGACCCACTGATAAATCCACTTGTTTTGTATTTTTTTCACACCCTGAATATTCGTGAATCTACTGAACGCTTTGCACGAACCCCTGTGTACTGCTGCAGCAAATTCCTGAATATTGGAAAAAAAAAAAACATTGTCACACACACCCACCCACTCTGATAGTCATGCAGATACTCACAGAAGCACTGGGACACACACACTCAATCAATCAATCAATCAGTGCTTGTAAAGCACAACTACTCACCCATTAGGGTCTCAAGGTGCTTTTGGGGGGGAGTGTAGCGTTTACAGGTGAGGTGGTTCTTAAAAAAGCCATGTCTTCAGTTCCTTCATGAAGCTGAGCATGAAGGTGATTTGTCTGCTGTGGAGAGGAAGGGTGTTCCAGGCCATGGCTGCGAAGTAGGAGAAGGAGCGTCCTACTGTTTTGTTTTTCCTGATGCGGGGTACTTCTGCTAGAGAGCTGGGCTGAGCGTAGGGCCCTGTGGGGTGCGTCGAAGTTGAGTCTGTGGTTCAGGTAGGCTGGTCCGGTGTTGTGGAGGGCTTTGTGTGCATAGGTGAGGATCTTGAAAGTGATTCTTTTCTCTATGGGGAGCTAGTACAGTGTGCGCAGGTGTTGCGAGATGTGGCAGTGTCGAGGTAGGTCGAGGACCAGTCTGGCGGTGGACTAACAGATTCACTCATGCATCCACTCAGAGATCCATCAAGACACTTATGTACCCACTCACAGACCCACTCATACTCTCATATACACACTTACGGACCCAATGTGACACAAATGCACCCACTCACAGACCCACTAAACACTCACAAACCCAGTGACAGACACTCTCAGTCACACACCCACTGACAGACCCACTCATACACTTATGTACCCACTCACAATCCTGGTTAGGCCATTCTGCACCCACTCACAGACGCACTCAGACACTTATGTACCCACTCACTGACCCACTGAGACATTGATGCAGCCACTCATTTTGTTTTGTTTTTCACTACCTGGATAACATTGCAGTGAATTCGTGAATATTGGAAAAAAAATAAAAGCACTGGCACACTCACCCACCCACTCAGACAATCATGCACATACTCACAGAGGCACTCAGACACTCACACACACACTAACAGACTCAAACAGACACTCACACACCCACTCAGCCACTCACATACCCATTCACAGACCCACATATCCAGTCATGCACTCACTCACAGGACCACTCAGACACTTACACACCCACTCACAGAGCCACTCAGACACTTATGCACCCACTCACAGACATACTCACACACCCATCCACCCACTAACAGACTCACTCAGACACTCACAGACCCACTGAGACACTTATGCACCCACTGACAGACCCACCTAGCCAGTCATGCACCCATTTACAGATCTAATCACTTACAGACCCACTCAGACGCTCATGCATCCACTCAAAGTCCCACTCAGACCCTTACACAACCACTGAGAGACCCACTGAGACAGTTATGCACCCACTCAGACACTCACACATTTACTCACAGACCCATTCAGATACTCACACACCTACCTACAGGCCCACCCAGACACCTACACACCCACTCACAGACCTATTTAGACACGAATGCACTTACTCACAGACCCACTGAGAAACTCATGCATTCTCTAACAGACTGACTCAGACACTAATGCACCCACTCACAGACCCACTCAGACACTCACACAGCCACTCACAGATCCACTGAAAGAGGTACTCCAGCACCAACGTACATTAATGTACGCATTGTCATGTACAGACTTATTAAGGCAGTTGTACATTGTGAATGTGGTGGTATGGATTGAATTATTGCTTTTGTTTTGTGCATTCATGGCAGATTTGCAAACACTGAAAATGTCTAAAAAAAGGGATGTTAAATTAAAATTAACTAGTGTTTGAGAAATAGAATGGCTCTGAGAAGAGCCTTTGTGTTTATTATGCACCTGATGAGAACTACACATAATATAAGCTGCAGTGTTTCAAGTTGGTGAGACACACCCTGTTACCTTTGGCTCTGAAGTGAATGCCATGACTTCTATAAATTCCATCCATGTCAAACCCCAGTTCTCTGAGGAAAGTTGAAACAGTTGTATTACCATGTTTCGTGGCTTTTTCTATCTGTGGACAGAATTTGTTGGACCATCTCCATTTCTGCCTTTGGTATATGTTTGAAAATACCACAGGAGTATGAGGAAAAAGTGTCATTAATTGTGCAAAGGTATCCTTCATTAGGATTTCCAGTCCTACCCAGTGAGTATGCTCAGGTCTTTAACCACCACAGTGCACAATCATGAGGTGAGGTGGTTGGCAAACTTTAATGCTTTTTACCAAAGGCAGCAAATGATGCTACTTTAAACCTCCCTGGCCAAACCATTTTATTTCCATTTTTGACAAACCCAAGTCCCTGTCAGTGCCACTCTTCCTAGCACACTCACTAGCCCAAAACACAAAGCCGTGCTGTACAGTCCACACTCTGAGCACTGTGAAGAGAAGAATGAATATTTCAGAGAAGAAGGCTACACAAGAAAGATATATTCCAATAGTGGAAGGAAGTTAAAATGGAAGGAGCAGTTGTATGAAAAAGAAGGATACATTCCATTGGATGATTTTAATATGCAGATACCTAAAATTAGGTTGTGATTATTGACACTAAGTGTGATTGGCTGTGTTTGGAATAAAAAATAATGTATTCTTTGATATGGTTACATTTGCTTAGAGTGAAGCGCACCTGTTGAATTTCAGTTGAACAGTAATGTGCAGTTTCTAAAACATATGTTGCCTTTTTTACCTACTGATTCTACAGGGTTGCTATAGAAAGCCTGCCAAATAAGTGTTGGGGGTACAGTATTCAAGAGATAGTTCTACATTTAAGTGAAGTTAAACGTCTTTTCAGTTTTTATACTAGAATGAATAATGGCCTGATTACGAGTTCGGCGAACGGTTTACACCGTCTGCCAAACTTCTGACGGCAGGCTGCTGCCATACTGGCAACCTCCCTGCCGGGCCCATTAAGACGTTCCTGTTAGGTCAGCGAGTGGAAACCTGTGTTTCTGCCTTCTGGCCTAGCGGGAGACAGCCTAAAGCATTGTCTCTGGCTCATAATCGAGCCGGCAGCAATGCTGTAGGATGCAGGGTGCACCAGCACCCCATTTCGAGGGTGCTGGCCAGGGGGGCCTCTGCATTGCCCATGCCAAGTGCATGGGCAGTGCAGGGCCCCCTGCACCTATTTCCCCCAACATTTTTATGGCATTGCTTGCAGTGCTGCCCAGGTAGATTATGACCACCACCTACTGCCAGGCCGCCGGGTTCCCTGATCATAGCGGAGCTGACAGTCCCACCATGGCCGGACTGTCAGGGTAAAAATATGGTACTTGGACCACCGCATTGGCGGTGGTCCGACTGCCATCCACGAGTCTAGTGGTCTGTGACTGAATGACTCGTACTGAGGGCTCAAGTGTTTCCCTAATGAGGAGTTGTATTTGAAGTGTAGTATAACTTTAAAGTTTTTAAAAATTAAGCTAGGTATGTTGAAGGAAGTTGCTAGGAAGTGAAGAAAGGGTTAAGGATCAATAGACATTCAAAACTGTAGTAAAGAAAGATAAAAATGGAAGACATCTTTTGATAATTTGGCCCATATTTATACTTTTTAGCGCTGCATTTGCGTAGTTTTTTTACACAAATGTGGCGCAAACTCACAAAATACAATTGTATTTTGTACGTTTGCGTCGCTTTTGCATCAAAAAGCGACACAAAAGAGGCGCTAAAAAAGTATAAATATGGGCCTTTATCTTTTGCAGTATCATATTGTAAAGTTGAAAAGGCTGCCACTAATGGTTGCTTGGTGTGAGAGTGACATGCCATTCTTATGCTCAGTTTTAATATTTTCTGAGAGATTTGAAAGTATCTACTAAAAGCAGAAAAAACTAAGATTTTGACCAACAAATTAATTTTACAGGCATTTCCAATATATAAATTTATTTTAAAAAAGACAAGTTACCATGTAAATGTATGTGTCAGGTTTATAATAATTCATGGGAAAAACAGGGATCTTTGAATGGTTGTGTAACTCTTGATAATATTTAATATTTAAGAGATATATGTGTGATGTGCATTTGCACAGAACAATATTATTATAAATGTTCACACTTTAAGAGTCTTTTGTTCCACTGTTAATCTATACGGCAAGTCCTATAATTCATGGTAGAAATAATAGAGTGCAACAGTTTTTCACCAAGTTGTGGGTCTACTTATATATTTCACAAAGATATATGTGATGTACCTATATACAGAAAGATTGTTGTTTAAAAATTGGCATTTGTATATTCCTTAATGGCATTGTAAATAAATGCTACAATTCCCAGACTTCATAGTAAACATAGTAGACTACAACACTTAATCACATATTTACAAGTTGTCAGCTATGTAGTACATACTATATTGTCATGGAGTAGGTGTATTAGAGAAATAGTGCTTTAAAAATGGGTCAGGGTAGTACAGCTCAGTCTCAGTTCGTATTTTTACATGTCAGCTGCACTTGACACTAAAAAACCTGCTTGATAAGTCTTAATCTGATTTCTTAATGCAGACATGTCACCCCTCGCAGGCCATGAGCCATGGTGCTATATGATTAAACCGGAGACATGTCCTTGACAGCTTCTCTGAGTAAGATGTGCATTGGCACGCCCCTAGGTCTACTTACATATATAGAGTCCAACTCATACTGCAACTCATGTATCTACTTAGAAAAGGATAGAAGCACTCAGACAGGCAGTCAGGCACTGGAAAAGACACTCATACATTGATGCACACATCCAAACAGCAGCTGTGCAAACTATGGTATTAGAACAAGTTGCTAACTGATACACTGGCTCACATTTGTAGGCAACTATTGAGAGTTGCTAGTCTCCAACCCAGAAAAGTATTCCTTTAAACATGGGTTGGGCCTACTACTGCTGAGTCTAATGGTGCAGTTTTAAATGTCAGCTCAACTTGGCAGTAGAAAATCTGTTTGACAAGTTTTGTACTGACCTATTACTGCAGAAATATCACCCCTTATGTAGGCTGTAGGTAGGCCATCATCTAAGATGCTATGCATATAAAAGGTGAGATATGGCCTTGACAGTTTCACTGAATTAGCTGTGCATTGGCCCACCCCTATGCTCAGTTAGATATGCAGAGTCCCAATCATACTGCAACTCCTGTACCTTATTATAAAAGGATAGGAGCACTCAGATATGTAGTCGGACACTGAAAGAGCCACTCAAAAATTGATAAACGCATCCAGACAGTAGCTGTGAATGCTGCAATATCAGAACCAGTTGCTGATACACTCACTCACATTTGTAGGCAACTACTGAGAGAAGTTAGTTTCCCATCCAGAAAAGTACTCCTTTACACATGGGTCAGGCTTAGTACTCCTAGAAACGTACTCTTTTAAACTAGGCCTTGGTGAACAACTCCGCTCCGGGGGTGAGTTTGCAGAATTCAGCAAATCTGTGTTCCGGAAAGAACGCAGAGTTACTGATAGTCTCTGCACTCTTCAACGTAGCAGAGTTTTTTTTGTTTTTCTCCCACTGGTGCGCGCTTTCTGTCATTTCACTTGCACAAGAGTTGAGAAAATAGACTTCCGGTAATTGGCGAGCACAAGTGAGATTTTTTACCCATTTGCGAGAGTCAGCACTGCACCAGCCACTTCCGGTCACCCCCTTTTTCTGCCTGATGTCAGTGTGTTTGACTGTGTTCTCTGGGATCCTGCTAACCAGGACCCCAGTGATTATGCTCTCTCTCCCAAAACTGTATTTCACCCATATTTGGCACACTGGTGCCCCCATTATAAGTCCCTAGTATATGGTACCTAGGTTCCCAGGGCATTGGGCTTTTCAGGGGATCCCTGTGGGCTACAGCATATATTTTGCCACCCATAGGGAGCCCATGCAAAGGTTGTTGCAGGACTGCCATTGCAGCCTGCGTGAAAAGGTGGAAGCACCCTTTCACTGCCTTTTTTCACTACACAATGTCACTTATTAGTCACCCCTATGGTAGGCCCTCTATCCCAGAGGGCAGGGTGCAAAGTACCTGTGTGTGAGGGCACCCCTGCACTAGCAGAGGTACCCCCACAAACTCCAGGCCCATTTGTTCCGGACTTGCTGAGCATAGAGACGCCATTTTACTCTTGTACTGGACATAGGTCACTACCTATGTCCATCTACATAATGGTAACTTCAAACATAGGCATGTTTGGTATCAAACATGTTGGAATCATATTGCAAGGCTTTTGCAAGCATTGGTTGTATTAGTCCATGCACTCTGGGGGCTCCTCAGATGACTCCCAGCATTGCCATTTCAGCCTTCTGAGGGTTTCCAGGCAGCCCAAGCTGCTGCCACCTCCCAGACAGGTTTCTGCCCTCCTGTTGCTTGAGAAGCTCAAGCCCAGGAAGGCAGAACAAAGGATTTCTTGTGAGAGAGGGTTTTTACATCCTATCCCTTTGGAAATAGGTGTTACAGGCTGGGGAGGGGTAGCCTCCCCAAGCCACGGGTGATGCTTTGAAGGGCACATTTGGTGCCCTCCTGCATAAACCATTCTACACTGGTTCATGGACCCCCCAGTCCTTGCTCTGGTGTGAAACTGGACAAACGAAAGGGGAATGACCACTCCCCTGTCCATCACTATCCCAGGGGTTGTGCTCAGAGCTCCTCCAGAGGGTCCCTGGGATTTGCCATCTTAGATTCCACGTTGGCAGGGACCTCTGGGAGCATCTGAGTGGCCATTGCCGGCAGGTGATGTCAGAGCCCCCTCCTGATAAGTGGTCACCCAGTTAGGTGACCAGTCCCACTTTCAGGACTATTTAGGGTCTCTCCTTTGGGTGGTTCCTCAGATTCGGATTGAAAGACTCCTGCAGGAATCCTCTGCACCCTCCACTTTGACTTCTGACCAAAGAAACTGCATCTGGACTCTTCAGGACCCTACAAGCTGCAACAAAAAAGCAAGAGGCCTTCTGCAACATTGTATATCCGGCTCCTTCCAGCAACTGCAACATTTCCCCGGTCATGCATTCTCTGAGGAACGCTCATCTTCAGCATGCATCAGCAGAAAGAAGGAATCTCTGCTGGAGTGAAGGAGTCACTCCCTTGCTTTTGCAGGCACCAACTACTACGAAGAAAGGCTGTGTGGATCCCCTCTCCTGCCAAGCCGCATGGATCATGCATCACAGGTGTTGGAATGAAGTGGCCTCTCTTCCAACTGTGTAACTTTGGTGGAGGTAAGACCTGGCCTCCCCACGCAAGACAGGACCCCCAGACACCACATCCTTTGCAGCTGCCAACGGCTTGTTGGCATCCTTCCTCCACGATCTTTGTGCACCTTGAAGCTCCAGCTCCTAGCACTGCTTCCTGCGATGCACAGCTCTCTGATTGGTTCTCCAGCGGTGTGGGATCCTTTCTTGCAGTGCTGTGCGGGTCTCTTCTGTGACTTTTCTGACACCCTCCTGTGGGACTCCTGTGGGCGCTGACAGGTCTTCTGTCTCTCTGTGCTGCTGAGGGCCTCCTCTGACTCCCCCTTCTGGGAAAAGTCCACCTGGTCCTTCCTGGTCCCCAGCAGCCCCATTTTCCACTAACCGAGAGCTTTGCATGGGCCAAGGCTTGTTGGCAGATTCCGACGACGTAAACCTGACTGCAATCCTCCATCCAGTGTGGGACATCACCTGCACCCTCCAGAAACCGACTTCATCTTCTTGGGTGCAGTGCTGACCCTTCTTCCTCACCTGTGGTTCACTTCTTGCACCTTCATCCTGGTGGGTCAGGACTCCTGCCCTTCCTGGACTCTTCTGTGCTTCTTGGACTTGGTACCCTCTTTCCACAAGTCCTCTGGTCCAGGAATCCACTGTTGGTGTCTTGCAGTCTCTTCTGGGTTTTGCAATATTATCTGTTCTTCTTAGAGTGTGTTCTAGGAAACTTACTGTGATTTACTCCTGCTTTCCTGGTCACTGAGGTGGGTTGTGGTACTTACCATTGGGCTTTCTAAGTACTCCCAGCTCCCATCTACACACTACACTGACCTAGGTGGGGGACAGACTTTTGTATTCCATTTTTTTAGTGTATGGTTTGTGGTCCCCCTAGGCCTATTTCTCTCTATTGCAATTTTCACCAATTACACTGTTTTCTAACTGTGTTATGCCTATTTCTGCATACTAGTGTATTTAATTTGTGTATTACATACCTCCTAAGGGTGTACAGCCTCTGTGGTATTTTTGGTATTTGTGTCACTAAAACAAAGTACCTTTATTTTTGTAACACTGAGTATTTTCTTTCATGTGTGTAAGTATTAAGAGGGTCATTCTGACCCTGGCGGGCGGCGGGAGCCGCCCGCCTGGCGGGAACCGCCGGATGACCGCACCGGCCATTCTGGCTTTCCCGCTGGGACGGCGGGCGACCGCCAAAAGGCCGCCCGCCGGCCCAGCGGGAAACCCCCTGCAACAATGAAGCCGGCTCCGAATGGAGCCGGCGGAGTTGTAGGGGTACGACGGGTGCAGTGGCACCCGTCGCGATTTTCACTGTCTGCATAGCAGACAGTGAAAATCTTTGTAGGGCCCTGTTAGGGGGGCCCTGCACTGCCCATGCAAGTGGCATGGGCAGTGCAGGGGCCCCCAGGGGCCCCACAACACCCGTTCCCGCCATCCTGTTCCTGGCGGTGTAAACCGCCAGAAACAGGGTGGCGGGAAGGGGGTCGGAATCCCCGTGGCGGCACTGCAAGCAGCGCCGCCATGGAGGATTCCCTGGGCCAGGGGAAAACCGCCGGGAAACCGCTGGTTCCCCTTTTCTGACCGCGGCTTTACCGCTGCGGTCAGAATAGCCCAGGAAGCACCACCAGCCTGTTGGCGGTGCTTCCGTGGTCCCCGGCCCTGGCGGTCATGGACCGCCAGGGTCGGAATGACCCCCTCAGTGTGACTACAGTGGTATTGCATGAGTTTTTCATGTCTCCTACATAAGCCTTGACTGCTCATCCACAGCTACCTCTAGGGAGCCTGGCTTCTAGGAACTGAATACACTACACTAATAAGGTATAACTGGACCTGGCATAAGGTGTAAGTGCCGTGGGTACCCACTACACACCAGGCCAGCCTCCTACAGAGAGTGGTCGCGAATGGCTGCTGCTGCAACCTGGTGAAGCTGAAGCAGCTAAAATCCACAACTTTAAGTGAAAAATATTCTCTAATTGACTGTTTGCATTCATATTGTTGTGCGAAGAGTACTTTTTTCCCCAACAGCAGGAAGTGCCCCAGAGAGTCCAACTTCCTGTTTCTGCCCAGCAGGCTCCTCCCTCTGCTTTGTCCATTTCCTGGTCCCTTTTCACTTGGATTTTGAACTGGAAGGATCACTTTTTTTACCTCCTTGAAATATCATTGGGTTTAAGGACTTTGTTGCATTTGAGATTTAACAAGTAAGTTAAAAAACACTTGTATAAGGGTGTTGTACAACTTGTTTGTTTGCTAGAGGGCATGCACCAGGATTTAGCTACACTTTTATAGATTTTTTTTTAGATTTATTGTCGGGGTGGCCTGCATTTGGGGTGTTGTTATTGTTTTACTTGTACCTTTTTGTTTAACAAAGGAAAAAGTTTCTCGATGATTTGTTTTGTAAATTTTCGATGTGCATTGAATACACTATGTTAATGTTAAGTGGCCTAGCCTGCTAATAGAAAAGGCCTTCCAGCTGCTGGCCCAGTACTAGTCATGGGTGCATGATGAAACAACTGTTTGTGGTGACTGTGGAACTGAAACACCATGGGTGGCATTAGATTTAAGAGAACAAAATGTTGTTTTTGGCAGTATTTCATTTTTTTTTTTGCAAACAGTATGTGGTGGGGTTATAGTACTTGATGACTTTGATGACTGAGTGTGTTCTTTAATTTTACTTTTTGGGGTCACTAACTGTGAGAAAGTAGCCTCTTTCTAGCATGAATACCCCCATTTTTGGCTTGTTTGTCAGTGTGTTTTGACTGTGTCACCGGGATCCTGCTAGTCAGGACCCCAGTGCTTATAGTTTGTGCCCTACATATCAGCATGTTTCACTGTTTTTGTCAGTATGCTTGACTGTGTCACTGGGGTCCTTCCAATCAGAACTTCAGTGCTTATGCTCTCTCTGGTTCCAAATGTGTACTTACACACAGGTAACCCAGTATTCCATTCCAAATTGGCACACTGGACACCCTTATAAGTCCCTAGTATATGGTACCCAGGGCATTGGGGGTTCCATTTCTTTTGCCACCCATAAGGAGCTCATACAAACACTTCTTCAGGACTGCCATTGCAGCATGAGTGAAATAGTGTAAGCACTATTTCAGAGCCATTTTCACTGCACCAGGTAATTTATAATTCACCTATAAGTCTAACCTTCAGACCCTGAAGGCTAGGTGCAAAGTTACTGTGTGTGAGGGCACCCCTGCACTAGCAGAAATGCCCCCACGTTGTCCAGGCTCATTTTCCTGGACTTTGTGAGTGCAGTGGCGCCATTATAAGTGTGCACTACATATAGGTCAATACATATATGTAGCCCAGAGCTAATCCAGAGTGTCTCTGAGTTTTGCCATCTTAGATTCCAAGGTGTTGGGTTACTCTGGGAGCATCTGAGTGGCCAGTGCCAGCAAGTGATGTCAGAGACCCCTCCTGATAGGTCCATACCTGGTTAGGTGACCAATCCCTCTCTGAGGGCTATTAGGGGTCTCTCCTGTGGGTGTTTCCTTAGATTCGGATAGCAACACTCCAGCAGGACTCCTCTGCTTCACCTTCTACCATTGGATCAAACGCAGAACTGCTCCAGGAAATCTACAACTTGCAACAAAATGTCCAAGGCGACTACTGCAACTCTGTAACTCCAGCTCCTGCCAGCATCCGCAACAGTTTCCAGGTTGTGCATCCTCAGAAGCCTGCCTGTCTTCAGCCTGCACTGAAAGAATTTGAAGGAATCTCCTGTGGAGTGATGGAGTCACTTCCCTGCTTCAGCAAGCACCTTTCTGCAGTGACAACCAGTACTTGGGGTCCCCTCCCCTGATGACGAGCGCAGTCCCTGGAACACAGGTAGTAGACTGAAGTGACCGTGACTATCCAAAGGTCCAGCTATCCAAACTTGGTGAAGGTAAGAGCTTGCCTTCCTGTGTCAGACAGTACCCCTGTGCACCGTGTTTTTTTTTGCAGCTCCTCCGGCATCTGTGCGCTTTTCCAAGAAATCCTTTGTGCACAGCCTAGCCCAGGTCCCCAGCACTCTATCCTGTGATGCTCAGCTCAGTGATTTGTTCTCCAGCAGCGTGGGATCTCTTTGTGTAGTGCAGCAATGACTACCATTTGCAACTCCTTTGTCCCTGTGTACTGGGACTCCTCTGGGTGCTGCCTGGTCTTCTGAGGGCTTTCTGAAGTGCTGAGAGCCCCCTCTATCTCCTCATCCTGACTTAAGACCCCCAGGTCCCTCCTGGGTCCAGGCAGTGCCTTTTCCTGCCAAACACGTTTCTTGCATGAGCCAAGGCTTGTTGGCAGAATCCAGTGACGAAAATCCCCTGCACCAAGCAGTACCCCACAGCTGTCTTCTTTGGTGCATTTCTGACTTTTACTTCCAACCAGAGGTTTCACTTTTGCACCTTCATCTGGGTTAGCAGGAGCTCCTGTTCTTCCTGGACTCTTCAGCAACTCTTTGACTTGGTCTCCTCTTTCCACAGGTCCTCAGGTCCAGAAATCCATTGTGGGTATCTTGTCGTAGTTGGACACATGCAATAACGAAGATGCAGTAAGGTTTCAATAGTTTTTATTCAACACCTTCTGCAATCTGCGATAAATTATATGGGCTGTAATGATTAGGATAATGAACAGTACAAGAGACAGAATGGTAAAGATAAGAGTCATGATTATAAAGCCCCCACCATCTTGCAGTAGCATGGAAAGACATAGGTGGTCATTACAACCCTGGCGGATGGTGTTAAAGCTGCGGAAATACCGCAAACAGGCCGGCGGGAATTACGACCCTGGCGGAAACCGCCAACAAAGACAGCCACTTTAACACTTCGCCCGCCAAGGCGGTACATACAAGTAGCACAGCGGTTACCGCCAACAGACAGGCGGGAGACAATGTACCGCCCACACTATTACAACCCGCCAATCCGCCCCCTTTTCCGGGGCGGATTCACCGTGGATAAAAACACGGCGGAAACAGCTTTTGCTATTGCAAAAGGCTCACCTGAACACATCCCACGAGGAAGGAGGCCACCATGGAGCCGGAATTACAAATACTTCCTGCCCTGGTCTTTCTGCTCCTCTACGACCAACAGCTACGTAGGTGCCGAAGACACCGGTGAGTACTGCACCCACGACACGGGGGAGGCAAAAGTTAGGGGGACACCCACCAAACACCCCCACCCTCGCATATTACAACATACACACCAATGCATTCACAAAAAATCACAGTAGCAACCCACAATCCCCCCGGAAGAATGCAAAGACAATGCGAAATTCGGTCAAACATTATAAAGTGCCAATATACATGTCATACAAAAATATGCAGATATATATTTCAAAATCACTCATAATTATATATACAATACGAGAAGTAGTGCAGATATGTACACAACAATGTCCGTGCACCAACAGTCCAAAAATGCATGGGCGAGGCCCACAAACGATACCTGACCACTATCGGAGAGAACACTGCCGGAGCATCAGATCGAAATACTACAGGCACCTCAGGGTGAAGGGAAAGGGGGGCACCTCAGCCACATGAATGCGAAGCCAGATCCACGACGGGGCTCCATGCCCATTGATGTATCCTGGGGAGTGCAAAGCCACAGTCTCACAAGTCTCTACAGTGGCTGGGTTGCCCACTGTGCCATCCTGGGGAGTGCAAAGCCACAGTCTCACAAGTCTCTACAGTGGGTGGGTTGCCCACTGTTCCATCCTGGGGAGTGCAAAGCCACAGTCTCACAGGTCTCTACAGTGGGTGGGTTGCCCACTGTGCCATCCTGGGGAGTGCAAAGCCACAGTCTCTCAAGTAGATGCAGTTCTCTACTGGTACTGGGTGGGACTGGTGCCCAGACTGGATGAGTCTCCCCGTGAAAGTTCATGTCCTGTCACTGTCCCAGCTGCACATGGGATAAGGATGCCTGATGTGGCGGCCTTTTCATTCCTACACGGTGCTTGCCCTGTTCAGCAGTCTTCACCATGGCGGTCCTTGCCCTGTTCAGCGGTCTTTGCCCTGTTCAACAGTGCTTTGCCATGGCGGTCTTTGCCCTGTTCAGCGGTCTTTGCCCTGTTCAACGGTGCTTTGCCATGGCGGTCTTTACCCTGTTCAGCGGTCTTTGCCCTGTTCAGCGGTCGTTGCCCTGTTCAGTGGTGCTTTGCCATGGCGGTCTTTGCCCTGTTCAGCGGTGCTTTGCCATGGCGGTTCTGATACGGACATTGGTGTGTGGCATGACGATCTCTACACTGGGCATTGGTGTGTGGCATGACGTTCTCTACACTGGGCATTGGTGTGTGGCATGACGTTCCATCATTGCCCTGCGGGGCTGTGGCAGCCAGGGCCCTCCTGCGCTGTGACTCTGGCGGTGGTCTCTGGACCAGTGACGATACTTGTGCCCTCCTGGGCTGTGACTCTGGCGGTGGTCTCTGGACCAGTGACGATACTTGTGCCCTCCTGGGCTGTGACTCCACCAGTGGTCTCTGGACCAGTGACGATACTTGTGCCCTCCTGGGCTGTGACTCCGGCGGTGGTCTCCTGACCAGTGACAATACTTGTGCCCTCCTGGGCTGTGACTCTGGCAGTGGTCTCCTGACCAGTGATGATACTTGTGCCCTCCTGGGCTGTGACTCTGGCGGTGGTCTCTGGACCAGTGACGATACTTGGGCCCTCCTGGGCGGTGACTCCGGCGGTGGTCTCCTGACTAGTGACGATACTTGTGCCCTCCTTGGCTGTGACTCTGGCGGTGGTCTCTGGACCAGTGACGATACTTGTTCCCTCCTGGGCTGTGACTCCGGGGGTGGTTGCCTGACCAGTGACGATACTTGTGCCCTCCTGGGCTGTGGTTCTGGCGGTGGTCTCTGGACCAGTGACGATACTTGTGCCCTCCTGGGCTGTGACTCTGGCGGTGGTCTCTGGACCAGTGACGATACTTGTGCCCTCCTGGGCAGTGACTCCGCCGGTGGTCTCCTGACCAGTGATGATACTTGTGCCCTCCTGGGCTGTGACTCCGGCGGTGGTCTCCTGACCAGTGACGATAATTGTGTCCTCCTGGGCTGTGACTCTGGCGGTGGTGTCCTGACCAGTGACGACGGTGCTGGCGGTTGTGTCTGGACCGCCGGAAATTATGGCGCACTTCTCCGCCGTGACACTCACAACAGACTGGGCAGACTTCCTCTGGACCTTCCCCACCTTTGTTGGAGTCACAGCTGACTCACCAATCCCCTTCGAACCCATGTCAGTTGTTGTCCCACCAGGAGTCTTAACACGGTCCCGTCGTCCACTCTCCAATTTTAGAGCCTTTACAGGGGGTGGGCTGCCAGTGCCTTGGCTCTGGGTCCTACTGCCTGCCCTAGTGGCCGGTGCAGTCCACAAGCCTTGAACAGCCAACACTGGTATTGGAGGCTTTTTGGCTGAGGCGCTACGACAGGACTGATGAATTGGAGGGGTGGGTGGGGGCAAAAAGGTAAATTTTACACAGGGACAGTTTCTGACGAACACTGGGATGGGTAGCTGGAGGGGGTCTGGGAGTGGAGGAAGAGGAGGTGGTTGTAGGAGGTGTCACTTTAGCTGTTTTGGGTGCAGGTGCAGGTACTGGAGGCTGTCGTGAGGTGGATGGATGTTGGGTGAGTGATTGCCGGCGTTTGTGTACTTTGGGAGGGGGCGTCACAGACACACTGGGAGAGGACACAGGGGACGTGTACATGGCAGTGGACGTGGTGAGTGCAGGTGAGCGGAATGGGGTGCTGGGTCTCCTTGTGCGACTCATGGTGCCTGTAGATTTGGTGCATGCAGGTGTGTGTGTAGACGAGACTGGGAGGGAGGAAGGAGAAGAGGAGGAGGGGGACACAGTGGAGACAGTGGATGTTGCTGTGTCTGTATGGGTGTGATGCTTGTGTGAGTGCCTGTGGGATGTGTGGTGCCTATGTTTGCTTGAGCTACGTTTGGGTGTTGACTTGTGTGCATGCTGGTCTGTAGGTGTGCTTGGGATGGGCTGGGGTACAGAGGATTGGGTCTGGGTGGAGGAAGTTGGAGGGGGAGGCTAGACACAGGGACAATGGCTGCCATCAGTGCTGAGGCCAGAGATTGCAGGGTTCGCTGAAGGACAGCCTGACCAGTATGAATGCCCTCCAGGAATGCATTACCATGTTGCAACTCTCGTTCTACACCCTGGATGGCATTCACAATGGTAGACTGCCCAACAGTGAGTGACCTGAGGAGGTCAATGGACTCCTCACTGAGGGCAGCAGGGGGGACTGGTACAGGGCCTGAGGTGCCTGGGGCGAAGGTGATGCCCACCCTCCTGGGTGAGCGGGCACGCGGCGAACGCTGACGGGCTGCTGGGAGGGCGGTGCTGGTAGGGGAGGTGGCAGCTGTACCTGTTGAAGTGGGGGGCACAGATGGTGCCACCACCACAGGGGAGCTCCCATCGGCGGATGAGTCCGTGTCGCTGGTTGGTGATCCGTTGGCCGACGTGAAGCTCCCCTCACCCTCCGTCCCACTGGTGCATTCAGAGTCCGTGGTGTGGCCTTACATGGCCATGTAGGATGCAGCTTCCTCGTGCTCCGGTGCCACTGTACCTCCGCCTGTTGATGCTGATGTACAAAAGGACAGGGAGAGCAGGAAAAGGGGGGGAGACAGAAGAAAGAGAGTTTTAGTGCATGGCATTCCACTACCGTTGGCGGACAAGACAGACGCAGCAGGCCCCTGCATAACGCCGTGCTCCTGCACTCAGCACATGCAATTTCTGGGTTGTGGCCTATATGGCAATGGTGGACATCTGCGCACATGGATGCCACAGGGGCAACTATACCTCGACTTGGCACTCTGCTGAGGTGGGGTTGAGTGCCACATGGCCTACATTACCGAGGGGCCTTGCCTACCTAACTCGCACTGGCCTAGGGACACCCACAGCCCACCTCCCCCACCCAGACACCTCCACTGCATGCAAAGTCCGCAGATTTAGAGTGTACTCACCCCCTTGTGTCTGCTGTGATGTCCTCAAGCGCCCATCCAACTCCGGGTAGGCCACCGCCAGGATCCGGAACATCAGGGGGGTCATGGTGCGACGGGCACCCCTCCCACGTTGGGAGGCCATCCCCAGCTGAGCCTCCGCCGTCTTCTTGCTGCAGCGGCGAATGTCCTCCCATCTCTTACGGCAGTGGGTGCCCTGTCTCTGGTGGGCCCCCAGGGTCCGGACATCCTTGGCGATGGCACGCCAAATGTCCCTCTTCTGGTGGGCGCTGACCTACATGACATGCACAAGGGAAGAGGAACAGTCATTACCAACTGCACCGTCAATGTGAGTGGCCCCCTCCCTACTCTGGCCATGTGGCCCATTCATTCCCATGCATTAATATTCTATGAACTCTGCCCCCTTCCCTCTTCCACCCAGCCCTCTCCACCTAGGCCTAGCCCATACAATGTGCTCCCTGTGTACTAACCTGTTGGTCTGGAGGACCGTAGAGTAGCGTGTACTGGGGAGGACCCCATCCACAAGTTTCTCCAACTCCTGTGCAGTGAAGGCAGGGGCCCTTTCCCCAGACGCAGCAGCCATTGTCGCTTCCAGACCGAGGTCACAGCAGCACTAGCAGTGTAGGTCCTCTCCTGTCGAAGGTCAGGTATCTAGTGATTGAACAGATAGAAAATGGTGGTGACGTCCGCGGCGGTGCGCATCATCACCGCCGCATCTGTTTATTGGCTCCTGGGACCCATAGGGTCCAATGTTAACCAATGCAGCATTGCGCCGGGGTCTACGACCGCCTACCGCGACAGTGTGCAACGCGAACGCAGTTACCCCACAATCCCATTGTCCCAGTTTAGAGGTCAGGCAGCCGCCATTTCAGGGGCCCACATGGCTTCATTTACTACTGCGTCACACATAGCTAGGCCTACACTCAACACACATACAGGAAGGGTTTTGTGTCTGGTGTAGTCTTGTGTGTAACTGTGGGTACATACCTGGAGGAATAGTGACTGGTTCTTCGCTGTTGTCCTTTGTAGGCACCGTCAGCTGGGACATATGAGAAGATGGCGGAATCCTCCTGTGTACCGACCGCTGGTGGACCTGTTGACAATGGAAGAAAGACATGTCATCGTCACCTACAGGTTTGACCGTGCCACTATCCAGGAACTATGTACCCAGTTGGAGCCAGACCTGATGTCACCAATCCGCCATCCGACTGGAATCCCCCCTGACATGCAGGTGCTGTCAGTGCTCCATTTCCTTGCAAGTGGGTCATTTCAGACTACTGTGGCCATGGCATCAAAGATGTCCCAGCCTATGTTTTCCAACGTGTTGTCCAGAGTGTTGTCTGCCCTGCTGAAACACGTAACAAGATACATCATTTTCCCTGAGGTGGAGGATTTGCCTACAGTAAAAGGTGACTTTTATGCCCTTGGACATATCCCCAGCGTCATAGGTGCCATTGATTGGACCCATGTAGCTCTGGTCCCCCCCCACAGGAGTGAACAGGTGTACAGGAACAGGAAGAGTTATCATTCCCGAATGTACAGATGGTCTGTTTGGCAGACCAGTACATCTCGCAGGTAAATGCTTTGTTCCCTGATATGATGGCTCAACTCCAGAGGCACCGTGTATGGCTATTGGGGGACTCTGGTTACCCCAACCTTTCCTGGGTCTTGACCCCAGTGAGGAATCCCAGGACCAGGGCAGAGGAACGCTACAATGAGGCCCATGGGCGGACTAGGAGGGTGATAGAACGCACCTTCGGCCTCCTGAAGGCCAGGTTCAGGTGCCTCCATATGACAGGTGGATCCCTATTCTACTCACCGAAGAAGGTGTGCGACATCATCATCGCCTGCTCCATGCTCCATAATTTGGCTTTGCGATACCAGGTGCCTTTTCTGCAGGAGGATGATCCAGATGACGGTGTTGTAGCAGCTGTGGAGCCTGTGGAGCCTGTGGACAGTGATGAGGACGAAGCTGAGGCAGAAGAAAAGACAACAGGGAGTCAGTCATACAGCAATATTTCCAGTGACACACAGGTGAGAAAATTTTCTGGTTTAACATTAAATTAACTTTCACACGTCAACCTCTATCCTGTTCCTCCATTTCAATCACTATTTGTTAACTGAGTTGTACCCTTCCATTACAGTTTCACAGGTGTGGTAACCTACGTGTCAACTGTTTGCATCCTTCAGGGGCTTGTGATGTGTGACATAGGTATGTTAGCCTCACAGTGGTACAGCCATTAGGACACTGTCATTGATAATACAAAGTACCAAATCATAGACAGACTCCAGATTGTTTTGTGTTTCAACGGTGTTTATTTAAGTGCTCCAAAAATGAAGGGGGTTGTAAAATGGCGATCGGGATGGTGGAGGAATGTCCATGGCAGAGTCCAGTCTATTAGTCTCACAGGTGCACTGCTCATCTGGGCATAGGAAGTGGAGCTGGGGCTGTTCGAATATGGACAGAGTAACAAAGTGGGACAGTGGGAGGACAATCAGGGTGGTCTCATTTCCTGGCAGGGGTCTTGCCATCTTGCTCTGTCCTGTTCCTGGATCTCAGGGACCGCTTGCATGGTTGTTGTCCGTCTGCAGGGGATGGGGTGCTGGTGTGGTGGTCCTGTGGCGGGGCGTCCTGTCCACTAGCACCGGCGGAGGTGGTGGGCATTTCATCGTCCTGGCTAGTGTCAGGGGCCCCTTGGAGTGCCACGGTGTCCCTCAAGGTCTGCTGTATGTCCTTCAGCACCCCTACGATGGTGCCCAGGGCGGAGCCGATGGTCCTGAGCTCCTCCATGAACCCCAAATACTGTTCCTCCTGCAGGCACAGGGTCTCCTGCAACTTGTCCAGGACCGTGGCCATCGTCTCCTGGGAGTGGTGGTATGCTCCCATGATGGAGGAGAGGGCCTCGTGGAGAGTTGGTTCCCTTGGCCTCTCCTCCCTCTGTCGCACAGCAGCCCTCCCAGTTCCCCTATGTTCCTGTGCCTCCGTCCCCTGGACCGTGTGCCCACTACCACTGCCCCAGGTCCCTGTTGTTGTTGGGGTGGTGGGTTACCCTGGGTGCCCTGTAGTGGTGGACACACCACTGATTGACCTGTCCTGGGTAGGGAGGTTTGGGCCCGCTGGGTGGGTGCTGTGCTGGTGTTACCAGAGGGTGGAAGGTCGGTGTTGGGCTGTGCCTGTGCAAGGGGAACCGACTGTCCTGAGGCCCACGATGGTCCGGGCTGGTCATCAAGATCCAGTAGGGCAGAGCTGCTCTCGTCACTGTGGGCCTCTTCTGTGGATGGAGTGGTATTGTCTGGACCCTCTGGTGTGGTAACGGTCCTTTGGGTTCCTGCAGGGGCATGAGAGCATGATTATTGCATGTGTGTGTGTAATGGTGTGCAATGGGTGGGTGTGCGTGAACCCCAGTGCACGCATTCCTGTGTGGGGGCTTGTGTGATGATGGTTGGGGGGGTGTTCTGGGTATGTGCAGTGAGCATGCTTCAGTGAGGTGTGACCATGCTTAGTTGTGTCATGCAGGGCTTGTTGTTGGGATGGGTGATTTGTGTTATGGGTACATATGTGAGGAGTTGGAATGATAGGGGAGGGTGTGAGGGTGGGGGGGTGTGAGAGCATGCAGGTAGGGTGGGGGATATGATACTTGAGATTTGACTTACCAGTGTCCCATCCTCCACCAACCCCTCCGAGGCCCTCAGGATGCAAGATGGTCAAGACTTGCTCCTCCCATGTTGTTAGTTGTGGGGGAGGAGGTAGGGTCCGCCGCCAGTCCGCTGCACCGCGATGTTGTGCCTGGAGACCGTGGCACGCACCTTCCCCCGTAGGTCGTTCCACCTCTTCCTGATGTCCTCCCTATTTCTTGGGTGCTGTCCCACAGCGTTGACCCTGTCCACTATTCTGCGCCATAACTCCATCTTCCTGGCAATTGATGTGTGCTGTACCTGTGAGCCAAATAGCTGTGGCTCTACCCGGACGATTTCCTCCACCATGACCCTGAGCTCCTCCTCGGAGAAGCGGGGGTGTCTTTGGCGTGCCATGGGGTGGTGTGGGTGAGGTGTGGGGTGGTGTATGTGGTGATGAGTGTGGTGAGTGTAGTGGTGTGTGGTGTTTTGTGCGTGGATGTTGTGTGGATGATGGTGTTGTGTGCCTCTGTGTGATGGGGTTGTCAATTGCTGTGCTCTCTCTCTGGCCTTCTTTCAGAATTTCTGGTCGTAGGGGTTTGTGGGTGATGTGGGTGTGTGTTTTATATTGTATTGGGTGTTTGGGAGTGTTGTTTGTATGTGTATCAGGTGTGTGTATTTGTAATTGTCCAATGTGGCTGTGTTTTGTATATGTGTGTGTATTTTGAGCGCGGCGGTGTGTACCGCCAATGGAATACCGCGGTTGAAAGACCGCCGCTTGGATGCGTGTGTCGTAATAGCATGGGCGTGTTTCTGTTGGCGTGGAGGTGGAGGATCTGTTTCTGCATGTTTATCACTGACCTTTGGTGTGGCGGTGTTGTGTGGGTGTCTGAATTTCGGCGGACTCCGAGATGTGTGTCATAATAGCTGTGGCAGTCTACCGCGTGTATTGGCGGTCTTCCGCATGGCAGTAAGCGCCTTTTACCGCCAATGTTGTAATGACCCCCACAGAGTGCACACTATGTCCTATTACCCTATTCTGATAGACCGAACCTTCCACCTAAAGGAGTGCAGGGTATGTTAAACCTAATCTGCCAATGCCATGTCCCTGAGAAGAGCCCCCAGCCCTTGTTATCTTGGAACGAGGTCTCTAGCTCAGACTCCGTAGGAACACGAAGTCCGGGTCAGCATCAAGGCGACGTGCAGCATCGATAGCAGCGATGGTATCTGGTCAGAATCCCTCTGATTATCTGTTTAAAGTTAGGTGTATTTATACAGATCTACTTGGACCCCTGACCCAGGTTGTTCCCAAACAATCGATAACACAGCATGGTTGGGACAGTAATTAATATATATACAATTCCCTCACCTAATGTGAACACCTACAGTTTGTTTGACTTTGTCACTTGATTTGACGCCTTAGCGCAGTGGCACTGATAACATAAACTTAAACAAATGGCCTAACTATAAACACAGCAGCCATCTTAGAAGAATTAATTAAATAAATGGGCTAAGACAGAGCAAGCTAAGTAGGTTAAAAGTCACTAGGTGACTGGGGCACAAGTCTGCAAGCCAAAGGCTAAGCTTACTCCTGTTTTCCCATTAAAACAAAGTAGGATTCACCACAGTCTTGCAGTCTTGCTTGGTTTTTGCATTATTCTTTATCACAACGTCTAGTGTGTTTGAAGAAACTTGTTGTACTTTACTCCTGATTTCCTGGGCTCTGGGGTGCAGTATTTTATTTACCTTTGGTGTTTTCCTACACTCCCTGTGCCCCTCTACACACTTCACTTGCCTAGGTGGGAAACCAAAATTCACATTCCACAATTTTAGTATATGGGTTGTGTTCCCCCTAGGCCCATTGCAACCTGTTGTGATTTTCACTGTTTGCACTATTTTATGACTGTTTACTTACCTGATTTTGGTAACTAGTGTATATGTTGTGTATAATACTTACCTCCTAAGGGTGGACATCCTCTAATATATATTTGGCATTGTATCACTAAAATAAAGTACCTTTATTTTTTTTAACCCTGAGTATTGTCTTTCATGTGTATGAGTACTCTGTGACTACAGTGGTATTGCAAGAGCTTTGCATGTCTCCTAGTTCAGCCTTGGCTGCTCTGCCTACAGCTATCTCTAGACAGCCTGGCTTCTAGACACACTGACTACATTTCACTGAGAAGGGATAACTGCACCTGGTATAAGGTGTAAGCACCTGTGGTATCCACTACAAACCAGGCCAGCCTTCTACACTAACTTAATGCTGTTTTTTTCTCCTGTACCAATGCCTTCTTTGTCTGGCCAGTGCATGAGAATGTTTGTCATAGGCCACCATTTGTCTTTGTTCCCGATGCCATGTGGCCTGGGGACCTCTTTGTATAGTCAATTATAGTCCTATACCTATATGTGTTTTTTGTTTTCTATTCATCCTGCTTGTTGTTGGACCATATGGCTGGTGGCCATTTTGTTTAGGCAGGCAGTAGTCCTGCATGTGTTCTTCTTTGCTGTGGTGGCCATGCCTCCTTGCTGGTTTTTGTTTGTCCATGTGGTTAGCGGCCATTTTGTATATGCAGCCAGTGTGCTTTAGGATTGCATGTGTTCTTCTTTGTTGTGGTGGTCATGCCTCCTTGCTGGTTGTTGTATGACCATGTGGCTGGTGGCCATTTTATGTAGGCAGCCAGTATGCTTCAGACCTGCATGTGCTCGTCTTTGTTGTGGTGGCCATGCCCCCTTGATGGTTGTTGTTTGACCAGGTAGCTGGTGGCCATTTTGTGTAGGCAGGCAATGTGCTTTAGGTTTGCTTGTGTTCTTCTTTGTTGTGGTGGCCATATCTCCTTGCTAGTTGTTGTTTGACCATGTGGCTGGTAGCCATTGTTTGTGTTATTCAGGCCTAGTAGGCCAATGCTTAGTAGTAAATGTACTGTATGTGCATTTTAAACAAATATTTTATTATATACTTTATTGCATTTTTCACCTCCACCACTCCTTGTCTCCCAAATCCCTGTTTTTTTTCATGGTAGTCCCCTTCCCCTAGAACATCAACAATTGAAATCTAGTTTTTATTAAATGTATTCCTTTTTTCTAATTTGATTCACAAACTGTATTTTATTTAATTTTATAATAACAGTTTAATAATAATAATAATAATAATAATACCAACAACAATAATAATATTTCAATATTTTTTTAAATTTGTTTTCTAGTTTTAGAACATTGGTTTTTAGTGACACTAGCAAAGAAAAAAATCCAAGCTACTATTACTGCCATGTTCAGGCAGGAGCTGCAGTACGAACGCAAAGACCCAATGGCACGTTTGTGCAATGAGAAGCTGGCTAAAATGCTAGATTTGGACCTCCTCTCTTTCTCTTATGTAGAAGGAGTGGATTTTCTAAAATTTGTGGTCACAATCTGCCCAAAATGGAAGGATCCCAGACAGACCTATTTCGCCAGAGTTACTGTTTCAGCGCCACATCACAATTTGCTGGCAATTAGTTGGACAAACTTTGTAGCAGAGTGCTGTGCACACAATCCACCTGACGATAAACATGTGGACCAGTTGCCAAGCCACTGATTACATGTGCATCACTGCACACTGGATCTCTTTTGTGGGGATTAGAGAAATGATATCTAAAGGTGTTGACACAGCTGGAATTTTTAATGATGCTCAGAAGCATGCAACTGTAGCTATGTTCGCCAAGGAGAGATCTCATACAGCTGCAAACATCTTGGAAGACTTTAACAACAAGGTCTTTGAATAGCTGCGCCCCGGAGGGCTTCACACTGGATTTTTTGCCAAAGACAATGACAGTAATATAATTAAGGCCATGTCAGATGGTGGCTATTTCAGGGTCCTGTGTTTGGTGCACTGCATTAACATCATTGTACAGAACTTCCACATAAAAGAACCCCAAGTCAGCAACTTACTGTCAACATGCCGAAGAATCTGCACTCTTTTAGCCTTTCTTTTAAAGCCCGCAAGCTGTTGATGATTATCCAGCATGATAATAGTATGCAAATTAAAGCCTTCATACAGGAGGTGCCAACACGTCGGAATTCTACTTATTACATGTTACAGTATCTGTTTGAGCAGTATACAACGGTCAATGGAAAAGTCATGCAAAGAGGGGATGTAACTGTGAAAGGCATGACCATTGAGATGTACCAATGGGGCCTGGTAAAATGCCTGACAGAGACACTGCTTCCTTTTGAGATTTTCACATGGGAATTCAGCAAGGATGTTTGTACCGTGGTTCAAGCTATGCCATTTGTGTAAAAGCAGCCAAAGGAGGTGTCTGAAATGTACGCAGGTGTGGATGAAAAAACAGATGCACAGGAGTTGGCAGAGAGCTTAATCTTTTGCTTATCTGTTAATACAAGGCTTCAAAGAGATATTGTGATATCCTGTAGTGTGGTCAATTTTATGTATCCTTTGCGGGTTAGCTTCAGGCGTTAGGCCTTTGTGCACTTTGCCCTGGATTTATTTTATTCCTTTGCTCGCAGCATAGAGCCTCTGTGCACTTTGCTCTAAATGCATTTTATTCAGCTTCGTACTGTTATTTTTCAAATAGCCAGTTCTACGGTTTTGTTTTATGTTTTATATCACACTGTTTAGCCTACTTCAGCACTGGAGTTTTCAATAACACATTCTTGCTCACTCTGTGCTTCAGTCAAGGATACAGTCTGGTACATTGCCGATAGACGTGGTAGGAGTTTAGTCTTTGGATTGCAGATATACATTCTTGCGTAGGGACATTTTGTGATCACACTGACATGTTAGTTATAAAAACACTTCCTTGTCCTAATACATGCCAGAGGGAGATTCCGACCAGGGAACCACAACTAGACGCTGACTGCTCTGTTGCAGATGCTGAACCAGATCGCAGGCCTTTGCTCAGGTATGAGGGTTGATGTCTTCCCGGGGAATCTGAAAGGCAAGTTAGTAGCTTAACATGCTGTGCTCGAAATATAACTACCTGAGAGAGAGAATAGAATCCATTAACACCATGATAGTGTTGTTTTTATGTTTCACTCTCATCTATTTCAATCCTACTGTGTTGTATGGTTCTGGTTATTGCGGCTCATGCCTTATTATCTAAAATGCAGTCGTTTTATTAAAAGCAATATATAAAACTCAAACTGCCTTTGTCATTTGTATATAAGATCATACTGTAAATGAGAGAGCTTGTTGGGATCTGAGTGACCACGACTTCCCTGAGAAGTTCTAAAGATGTCATGTGCTCGGCTGCCCAATCATCTCTCCCCCTTGGGAGAGATGAGGCACTGCTAGTTAGCCAGAGCAAAACCGGATTTAAGGTGACAGAGGTCCTTCCAAGTGGGTGAGACTCAGTCCCCCACACCAGGAACAACCCTGCTACCTAGAAATACAGTACTCTCATTTAGGATAATGAGAGCCCACACAACATGGCGCCGCCAACGTTTGGTCTGGCTCTAATTTTCGGGACGTCCGTGGTACTGAGGATTTCCCCCACCGCAGTATAGGTAGATCCTATTATTTGTGGTTGGTTGTTCAAGCTTGAACTCTGAAAGGAAAACCCCGATACTGGTGTGCTTTCTCTGAACTACGCTGTTTTCATAATGGCGAATCCCCATGTAATGAACATTGCAGTTAATATGCGACATCCGCTCACGAATCATCTGCTAGCACATGGTCTAACTAACCAGGGGGGTCCGGTCACATTTGTGGTGGACGCCCATGCAGCCTATAGAACAGAACTTTTTTGTTCATGGGTCATATTTCCAGCAGTTGATGGGAATTCAAACACATTTCACGATTACACTCTTGCTAATGTCCCTGGACAATAAAGCGCATATATGCATATTTAGAAATACCTCTATCTTATAAAGAACATAATAATTGGCTTGATGGCGCCCTACCACACACCATAGCATCAGTTAGACTAGGTCCACTAAGTAACGATGGTCCTACCTGGCCTTTATTGGCTACATATACACCACATCCAGCGGTTGCTAACTTAACGGTGGCTGAAGTTCGTCGTTTATACACAGAATTAACGGCTACATATAGACGTTTAGTCCAATTTGTAATGCTGACACTCAACACAAACCTAGCGCGTGCTGCTCCAGCACAACCACATGCAGTGGTTCCGGGTTTCAATCCAGCCACTGTACACTCAGTTATGGGTAAGGTGCCGGCTAAACGAGAGGACACTCCATTTTGGCTGACGCAAAAAATTAATACGCTGGAAGCAGTATTTCCCCATACGGGACCTCAGGATAAACATAGAATATTGACAATGTGTTTACCGTTTGGTATGGTTCCTACAGTGGACCATTGTAATACTTGGGGCACGTTGTTTGCCGCGCTCTACACTACAGAACACGGTACACCGACATTGGCTAATTTACCGGAAGCGCTTAAACAAATTCAAGATGAATATGGGGCTGCCCTGGCCTTAGATCTAGGGATGCAACTGATTGGCAATTTTTCCACGGTTTCTTCCATCATACTGAGTAATTTAAAAGGGGAGGCAGTGGCGCTAGCAGTGCGTATGCGTCTTCGTGACGTCCTGCAACTTGATCAGGAGCAGGAGCTGCCGAGAGTAATAGCGGAAACATATTCCAGTATTGGTCGTGATAGCCTAGGGGCTAGACCACAGAAACCACAGTTTCAGGGTAAGGGTAGTAAAGATGCTACTAAACAACAGCAACCTGAGGGTACGAAAAAGCGCTGGGAGACAAAACAACAAAGGCCTAAAAAAAAAGAGGGGAGAATCTCCGCGACCGGAGACCCCGCAGACTAGGTATAATCTCAGAAATAGGGATAATTTGAAGACGTCTGATAGATATCAATATACTGATACACGTCAATCTCGTTCCTTTCAGGACTCATTGGAAAAGAGAAATGAGTGAGGTGGGCGGTCAGAGCGGAGAACAGAGTTCGTGAAACCGAGACAGGAATCACAACGCTCATCTGAGGTTTCTGTCAAGAAGGAGGAGAAACCGATCCAACAAAAACGGCAGTTTAAAAAGAAGAAAGTGGCAGCTGTCTCAGTTAGACATGCCACACAAGAAGAGAGTTCTCTTGAAGAACAAGACATGGGCACTAGCACTGTTAGATAGCGCGGCAGAGGTCACAATAGTTCGCCGGAATCTTCTAGAGCATCTGGAGGTGAAAGCAACTGATGACTTCATACAAGTTGAAACAGCAGATATGCGTGTCTCTGATCCCGATAGAGTTTATACAGTAACTTTGCAATTAGAAGGGGACATTGAGCGCACTATAAACGCCATCTTTTGGGATCGTGTAGTTAAACTGTATGACATTCTGCTGGCCGAACAAGATTGGCCCCAGGCTTTGTTCGCGACTGTCCAGTTGGGGAGGAGGTTATTACACCTTCGTTCTCACCACTTGTTCTGGGAGAACTTGCAGAGTCCTATAGCATTAAATGGGCTCTGGCACAGGCACCCGCCTTATCTAGAAATCATGTGGGGTGGGATAGGGATTCACCTTATCATGTCATTCCGATTAAGGGCGAACCTCAGCCGCAACCGCAATATCCTATAAAATTTGAAGCAAGGGCATCGGTAAGGAAAATACTTACACAATTGGAGTACCAGGGAGTAATTGAACCCTGTGTCTCGCCGATGAATAATCCCTTATTTCCTGTGGCTAATCCGGACCATTCTTATAGGATAGTGGTGGATTATAGACATTTAAATGGACATACACGCACATATGCAATACAAAATTCACACAGCGCAGCGCTCATGAATAATATTGTGCGTAAAAAATACAAAACAACATTAGATATCTCAAATGGTTTCTTCTGCCAGAATATAGCGCCTGAAAGTAGGGATTTTACTAGCTTTAGTGCGTTTGGCTCTCAGAAAATTTTTGTCGTTTGCCTCAGGGGTATAAGAATAGCCCAGGACTGTTTTCGGCTCGTGTGACTGAAATTTTGTACGAGTTGGACCCTGAAGCTTTGTCATATGTCGATGATATATATCTAACAGATGACAAGTTACTACAACATTTAACGCGGGTAGCCCGCATTGTTGTGGGATTTGCCGAAATTGGCTACAAATTTAATTTTAAGAAATCAAAAATTGCCTTCCTCAGCATCATTTTCCTGTGATATGAGCTGTCGAATGAGAGCAAGAGCTGAGCCCCACACTTTTTGGAAAAATGTGCACAGTTGCAACCTCCTAATACGATTAGGAAACTACAGTCGTTGTTGGGATTTCTAAATTTTGGCAGAACTTACATTCCTGATTATGCTACACGTATAAAGCCATTGCACGAGTTGATTCACCCTAATTTTTCGAGTAGATTTTGGACGATTGAGCATACACATATTCTTCGAGATTTGCAAACTGATCTCTTAGCTGTAAAGCATTTACACACACGGGACAATAAGACACATCTGGTCATCAGGGTTATAGCTGGGGCCGTTGGGTTTACGTATGTCACCTTTAATGAGGGTGAGACAGTCCCGATAGGATACAAGTCCCACTTGTATTCTGCTGCAGAACAACATTTTGCACAAACTGAAAAAATTCTCACTGCTGTACAGATGGCTGTGATTAAAGAACGACCTCTTGCCCAGGGCCAACGCATCATTGTCGTTTCCCCGATTCCAGCCTTAGAGGCTGTTACAAAAGCGAGTGTTCCTAATTCGAAAGCATTACACCCACGATGGATACAATGGGCAACGTCTTTGACAGCCACTGATGTAGATTACATATTTGACCCGAAACTGCAGACACAGGAATTTCTCCAATATGAAATGGAATACCCAGTTCCCGCTGGTACGTTGCCTATTGATCAATATCAAGTGGTCATGTACACTGATGGCTCTGCGCAACCTGCGGTGGGAACTAAACAACAGTATTCTGTGCATGTGCGGTGGTGAGCGGCTATATGGACGGGGAGAAGTTCAGCCCCCAATATACTTATACGCAGACCTTGGGAGACTGTACGGAACAGTTGGCTGAGTTGAAAGCTCTGTTGTTAGCCTTGGAACATGAGGATCCGGCACAGTTTACACTGCTTGTTTGTGATTCCTATTACTGTGCTCATTCTTTCAATGAATATTTGCATTACTGGAAGATGAATGGGTTCAGAGATTCGAAGGGTAACATCATAAAACACAGGTTACTGTGGGGGAAGGTTGTGGATCTGAAGGAGACACTTCCTAAAGTTGATGTTGTGCATACACTTGGACACAAGCGCGTTGGAATACACGTTGCTGGAAATACTTTGTCTGATGAAGCCGCAAAGTCGGCAGTGGCAGTTGCCACTGTGGCGCAGTAACTCGTTCGAGTTCCAAACCAGACACAGAGATTTTGGCTGCCATAAAGGCTACAGCTGATGGCACGCCTTATCCTAAAGGATTCCCTTCTAAATATCATTACTACATGGGTGTTTTGCTGAACGCTGAAGTTAAAATACCAGCCGTTGGTGTACGCGAAGTGCCCAATAAAATTGTGCGACCTCAATTGATTACTGCAGCTCATGAGGGGGCGGCATCTGCACATGCTGGCGTGGCTGCCACAATTTCACTCTTACAGGCCTGTTACTGGTGGCCTGGTCTCTATAAAGAGACAAAGCAGTATGTCCTTTGTTGTGACATCTGTCAACAAATGAAAGTTTCCACGGCTAGACGCCCGCAGCAGACGCCCCTTCTAATATCGAATAAACCATTACAGTGTGTGTATTTGGATCATTGTGGTCCGCTGACACCAAATAGTGCATACAAATATATCTTGGTAGCTGTAGATTTGTGCTCCAGGTTTGTGTGGGTCTGGCCACAGCGCTCGGCTGATGCTCGAACTGTTATTAAAGATTTGCGCACCTTTGTCGATACATATGCAGTTGCGGCATTCCATTCGGACCAGTGCCCTGCTTTTGCCTCTAAGGCATTCAGGGACACCATGGCTTCATTGGGGGTCCAACTCCAGTTTTCGTCTCCATTTCATCCCGAGGGAAATTCTGTGTGGAGCGTTTAAATAGTGATTTAAAGCAATCCTTAACGGCCAGAGTTATAGGTACGTGTCGTAGTTGGCTAGCCCACCTGTATGGAGTACAGAGAGCACTGAATAACTTGCCTAGAAGGTCCCTGGGGGGTCATACCTCATATGAGTGCCTGTTTGGAACACAAATGTTTGTCCCAGATCTAGATGGTCCTGGTGTGGAGGCGGCAGATACGCCCTTTGACATAAATGATGGTGTCACTGTATTGCAGGATTTACAACAATTCCGTGAAGACAACTCTTCTGCCAGTGCTGCCTCCACAGGAATTAAGGATGAACCAGTAAAGCCTACTGGTTGGATTCCCAGAGTTGGGGATCTTGTGTGTGAAAAGGTCGCAGTAAAAAAAGAATTTGGCCCTTCGTATCGAGCACCATTCCCTGTACTGGGAATCCACGGAACAAGAACTCTGATTTTGCCGCCGTTGCAAGGTGCCAAAGGAAATCGCTTTGTTTCCATCGACAATGTCAAGTTACAACATGTGGCCGATTCTGCACAGCAGACCAAGAGGAACGCCCAGTAGTTCCAGAATGCCTCTCACTACTGGGGACGATGTTCCGCTGCAGGTGATTTGCACCAACGCTGTTTCCTCTCCGAGCTTGGGGAGGGTGGAAGCTGATCTTGCGATTGTTCCACTAACGGTGAATAATTTAGAATTTTTTGATCAAGTTGCTGTGTCTACTGATGTTGCTGAAGGTGTTATCTACAGCGTACCACGGCGAGAGACACAATCTGTTCCTTTGTTTACGGTTGCCCCTTTTGCGAGAACTGCCTCCGGCTGTTTTGACAACATTGATGATGCAGTGTCGGACTCTTCATCCTCTTCAGCACCAGTCCTGGGTCCACGTAAGCTGCTGTGTTGGCTCAAACACATGTATTTTGTTGTTCCTTGGAACTATCTGTGGCTTTTCATGACTGTGATGACTTTTTTCCTATGGCTGGGGTTTGTTGTTACCTTTTTTCTGGTGATACATGGTCATTTTCTTCCTGAACGATCTGAGATTGAGCAGGTGGAGAAGGTGTTGAAACCGCATTTTTCATCACATATGGTTCGAAGAGACTTGTCCTTTGTGAACATTTCTGCTGTACCAATTCCGGATGGGATTGTGTGGGATAGAGTATTGTTTGATATATATGGTCCCACTGAAATAATTCAAATACTGTATGTTCTCAAGTTATCAGTGAATGATATTGTAATACCAGGCATTGTATCTGATGATTGGGATGTGAAGACAGTTGATTTCATGTTGACAGAATTGCAGTATTATACTGTCTATGAAAATGAAGATGCTTACCAGTTTAGAGATAATTATGGTGACATGTTTTGTTACACTAATTATGGACACCACTTTATTCATAAAGCCAGTAGCCCTAAATCAATATTTGAGTATATGCAATGGGAACATTGCCCGACTCCTCCACAGGGGAGTTCCAAAACTTATTCTGACAAATTTGCATATTTTTCTGGGCATCATCAACAAAGTGCTAAGTCGTATTATTTTAGAGTTACTCTGCATGCTAATAAGCAAATGTTGTTGACTGATACTAAATTACTGTATTCAAATTTGTTTGTATCCAAACTATCTGTTGAGGGGTATGAATACTGGTCCAAAACTGTTGATTTGAAAAGTGTTTGGGGAACGAAAAATTGGCAAATGCAGGGTTGGGACACATTGTTTAGAGCATGTATTATTCCTGTCCAAATGATTTTCTTAAATGACACTGTACAACAGACTAGCTGTTTGGGCTTAGCAACAATTAGAGAATTGAATTTGCCTGGCATACCTGTCCCTTCCAAAATGAAAAATTGGCAGCAACATATTAATGCCACATTTAGTGAGCTTACAGACTGGGTCCAGAATGGTACGCTTAACACTCATTGATACGTCCAGGCGGGTGGTTATTGTGGCCCATAGACACTAATAGGTGTCATCAGCGTTTTGTCTCCTCTTCGGGGGGTTCAGGACTAGTAGGGCAGACCCTCACTACATATCACCAGAACATGCTGATATCATTACTACATATAGCGTGGGGAAACATTTTTCAACAATGGTTAAAGTCATCCACGCTAGATGCAGTTAAGACACATCTCACATTACTGTCTAATTATACTGACTTGCAAGATTTTTTGTCAGGTCCAAGAGTGCCCCGGAAGAGACGTTTTTTGTATAAAGTGTACAATGAGATATGGAAACTTTCACAACAGGAGGCGGCGGCCCGGTTGAGGCAGGTAGATCAGGAGAATTTGAAACAAGCATTGTCTGTTGTGGATAATGGAATGCATACCCTGTCCGACCGTGTATATACGATTGATAACATTGTTTCCTCTGCTATAGACATTATTAGATCAGATATGTCTTCTTTATATCATGGGCAGGGTCAAACGCGGTCCATTATGCAGTTGGGTTGGACTCTACAGACATTAAAGGCAGGTCGCGTTCTGTGGCAGCATATCAGAGCCAGGGAGATATTTTTTTCCTTTAATTTGACACGTCAACAACAGCTGATGGCTAAAAAGGAAGCGACATATGTTATGTTAAATATTGAAAAGTTGGAGAAGTTGCCTTTTACTGTGGCTGAGATTCCGTCAGCTGAGTGGTTGATACACAAGGTTATAAATTTGCCTATTTCCACTCTGCAATTCACTTCTTGTTTGAAGCATATTCCGGTGGGCAGATATGAGAAATTGGGAGACAGCTACATACATGAGGTGTGGGAGCTTCCCTTTTTATACAGATGTCTTAATGGTATGAGGGATGTTTTTCTTAGCGGTAGTGAATGTGAAACTTCTGTCAGCCATTCGATGGTTTGTAAGCAGCTGTCCTTGCATGGGGCGTGTAATGCCTCGGTTGCGAACTTGGCTTGCTATCTAAAGGGAGTTCCAGTCCCCGTGATTAAAAACACATTCCAGGTGCTTTCAAACGGCAGCTACGTCCTTCTTAACAGTGAAGCCTGTTGTGGCATGCGTGCCGGGATAGTTTACGCGGTCGTTGTCGCCAAGGCTGTTACGTGCTGCGGGAATGTGTTGTTTCCCTCCACTCAATTTAGGGAGGCAGCAGACATCTGGCCTCACATTGCTTCTTCCAAGGTGAATTTCGACAAGTTGAGTCGACTAAAGGCTCTATTGTTTCAAAAGCATGTGGCCCTTACATCTGCACGCGAGACCTACGCACTTCAGGTGGCGAGGTCATCAGCAGAAATACAGTCCCTGATAAATACTAACTTTCCGAGCCACTTTGGTGAACTCGTGGGACGTATTTTTTATGTGTCCAGCACTGCTGGAATTGCACATTTTTTCAAAGCAGTTGGTGTTGGTTTTGCTCATACCTTCTCTTCCATATTCGGTTTGATACCTTCGGCTATTCATTTTATTTTCGGAAGCATTTTTGGGGGATTTCCAATTACTTTGGCTTTATTGGCTGGTGTTTTGCTGTTGCTGTTGTTCTTCCGCAATGGCTGTCCCACCGCAACGAGATCCAATGTGGGCGCTGCCGTCAGCGGAGCTGTGTCGTGAACGCATGATGCAGAATTTTGGAGCAAAACACTTCTGGGACATTTGGAGTGTGACTGGTCTCTGTCATTCCGACCAGTTTTGGATTGTGTGCAACCCGTGTTTCGGTGCCTTGGTGCTCGTTTGAACATGCACTGTCTCTCTGTCTCTCACTGTAGCGCCCCCCAGTGGTTGATGTTAATCTGTTGATGTTCCCGATTAGGGCTCATTCCCAGACATGTGCACTGCGGTTGCGTTTGCTTCGTGAGGCAGTTTACGGGATTCCCTTCCTGGAGGAAGATGGTATTGTCTCATTCATAGGCCCTGCACGGGGTGCCGCCTTGGATGGTCCGGGGGCTTTGGAACACACCTGCTCCATGATAGTATTTGGCGTGGATTTTCGGGTGTTGACATCTGCCGAAGTGGAGGATCTCCTGCTTTCCGTGGCTTCCATTTGAGATTGGGTTTCTTCTAAATTGACATTGTAACAATTTGGCTTTTCCGTCACATGCTTACAAATTTAAATTTAGTTTTGTGCTTTGGTGTCCTATGGACTTGTCGAAATATCTGGGGCATATTTTTATTTTCGTTTTGATTAGAACCACTTGCTACCGACAAGGGGAGGGTGTAGTGTGGTCAATTTTATGTATCTTTTGAGCGTTAGCTTCAGGCGTTAGGCCTTTGTGCACTTTGCCTTGGATGTATTTTATTCCTTTGCTCGCAGCATAGAGCCTCTGTGCACTTTGCTCTAAATGCATTTTATTCAGCTTCGTACTGTTATTTTTAAAATAGCCAGTTCTACGGTCTTGTTTTATTTTTTATATCACACTGTTTAGCCTACTTCAGCACTGGAGTTTTCAATAACACATTCTTGCTCACTCTGTGCTTCAGTCAAGGATACAGTCTGGTACATTGCCGATAGACGTGGTAGGAGTTTAGTCTTTGGATAGCAGATATACATTCTTGCGTAGGGACATTTTGTGATCACACTGACATGTTAGTTATAAAAACACTTCCTTGTCCTAATACATGCAAGAGGGAGATTCCGACCAGGAAACCACAACTAAACGCTGACTGCCCTGTTGCAGATGCTGAACCAGATCGCAGGCCTTTGCTCAGGTATGAGGGTTGATGTCTTCCCGGGGAATCTGAAAGGCAAGTTAGTAGCTTAACATGCTGTGCTCGAAATATAACTAACTGAGAGAGAGAATAGAATCCATTAACACCATGATAGCGTTGTTTTTATGTTTCACTCTCATCGCGACTATTTAAATCCTACTGTGTTGTATGGTTCTGGTTATTGCGGCTCATGCCTTATTATCTAAAATGCAGTCGTTTTATTAAAAGCAATATATAAAACTCAAACTGCCTTTGTCATTTGTATATGAGATCATACTGTAAATGAGAGAGCTTGTTGGGATCTGAGTGACCACGACTTCCCTGAGAAGTTCTAAAGATGTCATGCGCTCAGCTGCCCAATCATCTCTCCCCCTTGGGAGAGATGAGGCACTGCTAGTTATCCGGAGCAAAACCGGATTTAAGGTGACAGAGGTCCTTCCAAGTGGGTGAGACTCAGTCACCCACACCAGGAACAACCCTGCTACCTAGAAATCCAGTAGTCTCATTTAGGATAATGAGAGCCCACGTGACATGGCGCCGCCAACGTTTGGTCTGGCTCTAATTATCGGGTCCGGCTGACTCTCTCGGTCTCATATATATATATATTGACTCCTCGGTTCCGTTAACGGAGACATCCATGGTACTGAGGATTTCCGCCACCGCAGTATAGGTAGATCCTATTATTTGTGGTTGGTTGTTCAAGCTTGAACTCTGAAAGGAAAAACCTGATATTGGTGTGCTTTCTCTGAACTAGCTCTGTTTTCATAATGGTGAATCCCCATGTAATGAACATTGCAGTTACTATGCGACATCCACTCACAAATCATCTGCTAGCACATGGTCTAACTAACCAGGGGGGTCCGGTCACATTTGGGGTGGACGCCCATGCAGCCTATAGAACAGAACTTTTTTATTCCTGGGTCATATTTTCAGCAGTTGATGGGAATTCAAACACATTTCACGATTACACTCTTGCTAATGTCCCTGGACAATACAGGGCATATACATATTTAGAAATACCTCTATCTTATCAAGAACATAATAATTGGCTTGATGGCGCCCTACCACACACCATAGCATCAGTTAGGCTAGGTCTACTAAGTACCGATGATCCTACCTGGCCTTTATTGGCTACATATACACCACATCCAGCGGTTGCTAACTTAATGGTGGCTGAAGTTCGTCGTTTATACACAGAATTAACGGCTACATATAGACGTTTAGTACAATTTGTAATGCAGACACTCAACACAAACCCAGCGCGTGCTGCTCCGGCACAACCACATGCAGTGGTTCCGGGTATGAATCCAGCCACTGTACACTCAGTTATGGGTAAGGTGCTGGCTAAACGAGAGGAGACTCCATTTTGGCTGGCGCAAAAAATGAATACGCTGGAAGCAGTATTTCCCCATACAGGACCTCAGGATCAACATAGAATATTGACAATGTGTTTACGGTTTGGTATGGTTCCTACAGTGGACCATTGTAATACTTGGGGCACGGTGTTTGACGCGCTCTACACTACAGCACACGGTACACCGACATTTGCTAATTTACCGTAAGTGCTTAAACAAATTCAAGATGAATATGGGGCTGCCCTGGCCTTAGATCTAGGGATGCAACTGATTGGCAATTTTGCCACGGTTTCTTCCATCATACTGAGTAATTTAAAAGGGGAGGCAGTGGCACTAGCCTTCGTGACGTCCCGCAACTTGATCAGGAGCGGGAGCTGCCGAGAATAATAGTGGAAACTAATTCCAGTATTGGTCGTGATAGTCTAGGGGCTAGACCACAGAAACCACAGTTTCAGGGTAAGGGTAGTAAAGATGCTACTAAACAACAGCAACCTGAGGGTACGAAAAAGCGCTGGAAGAAAAAACAACAAACGCCTAAAAAAGAGGGGGGAGAATCTCCGCGACGGAGACCCCGCAGACTAGGTATAATCTCAGAAACAGGGATAATTTGAAGACGCCTGATAGATATCAATATACTGATACACGCCAATCTCGTTCCTTTCAGGACTCATCGGAATAGAGAAATGAGAGAGGTGGGCGGTCAGAGCGGAGAACAGAGTACGTGAAACCGAGACAGGAATCACAACGCTCATCGGAGGTTTCTGTCAAGAAGGAGGAGAAACCGATCCAACAAAAACAGCAGTTTAAAAAGAAGAAAGTGGCAGCTGTCTCAGTTAGACATGCCACAATAGTTCACCTGAATCTTCTAGAGCATCTGGAGGTGAAAGCAACTGATGACTTCATACAAGTTGAAACAGCAGATATGTGTGTCTCTGATCCCAATAGAGTTTATACAGTAACTTTGCAATTAGAAGGGGACATTGAGCGCACTATAAACGCCATCTTTTGGGATTGTGTAGTTAAACTGTATGACATTCTGCTGACCGAACAAGATTGGCCCCCAGGCTTTGTTCGCGACTGGCCAGTTGGGGAGGAGGTTATTACACCTTCGTTCTCACCACTTGTTCCGGGAGAACTTGCAGAGTCCTATAGCATTAAATGGGCTCTGGCACAGGCACCCGCCTTAGCAGCGATGGTATCTGGTCAGAATCCCTCTGATTATCTGTTTAAAGTTAGGTGTCTTTATACAGATCTACTTCTACCGCTGACCTAGGTTGTACCCAAACAATAGATAACACAGCATGGTTGGGACAGTAATTAATATATAAACAATTCCCTCACCTAATATGAACACCTACAGTTTGTTTGTCTTTGTCGCTTGATTTGACGCCTTAGCGCAGCCTCTGGATTCTCTCTGCAGGCGTCGCTGTGGGGTCTCAGGGGGGGGGGCGTCTCTGGTTACTCACAGGCTTGCAGTCACTGGGGAGTCCTCCCTGAGGTGTTCGTTTTCTGCAGGTCGAGCTGGGGGTGTCAGGTGCAGAGTGTAGAGTCTCACGCTTCCGGCGGGAAACGTGAAGTCCTTGGAAGTTGCTTCTTTGTTGCAAAGAAGTAGCTGGTTTTGAACAGGGCCGCTGTTCACTGGAGTTTCTTGGTCCTGTAGTCCAGGGCAGTCCTCTGAGGTTTCAGAGGTCGCTGGTCCCTGTCGGATGCTTAGCTGGAGCAGGTTTTCGAATTTGGGGACAGGCCGGTAAGGCTGGGGCCAAATCAGTTGTCGTCTTCCTCCTTCTCTGCAGGCTTGTAGGTCAGCAGTCCTTCTTCTTTCTTTTGCAGGAATCTGATTTCCTGGGTTCTGGGGAGACCCTAAATACTGAATTTAGGGGTATGTTTAGGTCTGGGAGGGCATTAGCCAATGGCTACTGTCCTTGAGGGTGGCTACACCCTCTTTGTGTCTCCTCCCTGTGGGGAGGGAGGCACATCCCTAATCCTACTGGGGGAATCCTCCAAACTCAAGATGGAGGATTTCTCAAGGCAGGGGTCACCTCAGCTCAGGACACCTTAGGGGCTTTCCTGACTGGTGGATGACTCCTCCTTGTTTTTCTCATTATCTCCTCCAGCCTTGCCGCCAAAAGTGGGGGCAGTGGCCGGAGGGGCGGGTATCTCCACTAGCTGGGATGCCCTCGGGTGCTCTAACAAAAGCCTTTGGAGCTCACCACCAGGTGTTACAATTCCTGCAGGGGGGGTGAGAAGCACCTCTACCCAGTACAGGCTTTGTTCCTGGCCACGGAGTGACAAAGGCACTCTCCCCATGTGGCCAGCAACATGTCTGGAGTGTGGCAGGCTGGCAGAAACTGGTCAGCCTAAACTAGAAGTCTGGTAGGCAATAAGGGGTCATCTCCAAGATGCCCTCCAGGTGTATGATACAATAAATTGCACACTGGCAATACTTCCCAATTTTCAGTTTAGCCATCATGGAACTGTGGAGTTTGTGTTTGACCAACTCCCAGACCATATACTTTTATGGCTACCCTGCACTTACAATGTCAAAGGTTTTGCTTAGACACTGTAGGGGCATAGTGCTCATGCACATATGCCCTCACATGTGGTATAGTGCACCCTGCCTTAGGGCTGTAAGGCCTGCTAGAGGGGTGACTTACCTATGCCACAGGCAGTGTGAGGTTGGCATGGCACTCTGAGGGGAGTGCCATGTCGACTTAGTCATTTTCTCCCCACCAGTACACACAAGCTGTGAGGCAGTGTGCATGTGCTGAGTGAGGGGTCCCCAGGGTGGCATAAGACATGCTGTAGCCTTTAGAGACCTTCCCTGGCATCAGGGTCCTTGGTACCAGTGGTACCAGTTACAAGGGACTTACCTGAATGCCAGGGTTGTGCCAGTCGTGGAGACAAAATTACAGTTTATGGAAAGAACACTGGTGCTGGGGCCTGGTTAGCAGGGTCCCAGCACACTTTCAAATCATAACTTAGCAACAGCAAAGGCAAAACGTTAGTGGGTAACCATGCCAATGAGGCATTTCCTTACAGTCCTGTTCCAGCTGTGCAGGATCTTCAAGGTGGACCGCACAGACCACAAGATCAATCACTGGTGGGCAGACCTCATTGCTAGAGAAGGCGATCTCCTGGATTACCTGGTGGTTCGGGTTCGCGGACCTGTTTATAAGTAAACCTATAACATTGGTACATCTTCCTTTGCATGTGCATGACAGTAAGCCATTAGGAAAATAATAGCATTTCATGAGAAAGGTGAGGACACCAAAGGGCAGGAAAGTGTCACTGCACCCCCCTGTACAGTGCCTCTTAGCACCCCCCTACCGCCATCATGCGTGCGCTATATCTAAGATATGGTGCACATATGGTGGCAGTAGGGGGGGTTCTAAGTGGCGTAAGGAAAGTGGTGCTGCACTGGGTGCAGCAACACTTCCCTATTATCTACTGATAAGCTTTGCTAAATTAACAGTGCCCTGTCCCACAGTAAGTGTGGCGTTTGCATCACAGACATGTATGTATGAGTGAGTCACATTGCTATATATGTTTTTGGATGCTGCCTATAGCTATGTGACTGACATGTTGTAGATGGCAGTGTGTCATTCCGAACACTAAGTTGACTAGGTCACTCTGCTAAACAAGTGCAATGTGTAATAGTTGTCCATGCTCATCTTTGTTCACAAATCATAAAGCTATGTATTCCTGTCATGTGTTGCAGGCAGACATCCAAACTACACCAGAGGAGAGGTTTCCACGTTTGAAGACCCCAATGCAACCAGTAAGTGTCATCTTGTATGTCACATATGTACATACAGTGTTGTGTCTGAGAGGGTTTGATGTGTATTAAGCCATGTAAAAATGGCATGTGCGTCAATTTCGACACCATCATCTATTGTTAGGTATCAGCATCATGTCTGATGATATGCTGAGGATGTGGAATTTATAGAATGTTGCACAGGTGCCAACATGTGCTGCCGTGGATTAGTGGGTCTCAGGAAATGTTTTGTTTGGCCACAAACACACTGATGCCAGTCACAATATGTGTCAGAGGTGCTGGCTCTCTGTAATGCATGGATGTAGCAATCATTGCCTCAATGTGTGCCACATGTTGCAAAAATTTAGTCAGGACAATATATGTACCTGGGTATAGCTGTCCAAGCTCTCCAAGGGCCTTTTGCAAGGAGCCACTTGCGCCCCCGGTGTTTTATTGCTCTTCAATAATGAAGTGAGGCACCAGACCAGACGTTGCTCTGTTGAGAAAGACAAAAGTCAGTTGAGTACACATTGAGATTTGCCCTCTTCTCCAGATGGATGTGGGACAAGTCAATGGATTGTAGAAAATAGGATGTGTGCAGATAAAACAACAGGTTTTTGCTATCATGATAGCTGTGTGCAAGCATGATCACATCACGTTTCCATAAAATGTGCATGGTGATTGTGTACCTGGTAGTTAGGGGGTGAATCAAGTTTGTGCACAGATAGGGGCAAATACAGGTAAACAGGTGCTAAAACAAAGTGCTGCACCACTTCTCTTGTGGTCCTTAGATCCCCCCTATCTGCCACCATGTGTGTGCTGTATATGATATATGGCACACCATGGCACTGGTTATATGCCAAATGACATTTACATCTTGATTTACATGATGTACCATGCATGGTTAGTGCAGGAGAATCTAGATGGTTTGCCCACGGCTTGGTCCTGAGGAGTTCAAGGCCACAGTCTCTCAAGTGGGTGGTTTGCCAACTGCTTGGTCCTGGGGAGTGCAAGGCCACAGTCTCTCAAGTGGATGGCTTCTTCACTGGTTCTAGTGTGCTTCATCCTGGAAAGGAGGGGGTGAGTGGATGGCTCCTTCCACTGGTTCTGGAGGGGGGCTTGTGCCCAGTGTGCTTCATACTGGCAAGGAGGGGGTGAGTGGATGGCTTCTTCCACTGGTTCTGGAGGGGGCCTTGTGCCCTGTAATGCAGATCTTGGAGGGTGCAAGGTCACAGTCTCTCACTTGGGTGTCACACCTACAGTTTTTGCAGGGTCCAGGACGCACTACAGCACAAGGAGGCACGACTACACACTGTCCGCCGGCAGTGACCGCTGCTCAGTGGTGACAGTGGCAGTGCTGGTGCCGGTGCTGCCAGTGGTGTGTGGAGGAACCAGCCTTTCCCCCACAGTCTCGGACGGCTGCCCACTGTGACTGCTGCTGGCAGTGGTGCTGGCAGTGGTGCTGGTGGTGGTGCAGGTGGCGGTGCAGGCGGCAGTGCTGCCTTTGGTGGGGGGAGGCTCCAGCCCTTCCACCGCAGCCTCGGATGGCTGCCCATTGGGACTGCTGCTGGCAGTGGTGCTGGTGGCGGTGCAGGTGGCGGTGCTGGCAGCTGTGCTGCCTGTGGTGGGGGGAGGCTCCAGCCCTTCCCCCGCCGCCTCAGACGGCTGCCCACTGGGGCTGCTGCAGCTGGCAGTGGTGGTGGTGGCAGTGCAGGTGGCGGTGCTGGTGGTGGTGCTGGCGGCGGTGCTGGTTGTAGAGCTGCCTGTGGTAGGGGGAGGCTCCAGCCCTTCCCCTGCAGCCTTGGACGGCTGAAGTGCCATTGCTGGTGTTGTTTGCTCAGATGCTGCTCCAGCACCAGGCTCCATATCCATCCTGCTTGCGGCATCTGTGCCTTTGTAAATGCCCTTGGCAGCTGGTGTTCCCTTCCTGCCCTTGGCAGCTGGTGGTGCCTCCTTGCTTCTGCCAGCAGGTGGTGCTTCCTTGCTTCTGCCACCTGGTGGGCTGGTGGTGCCTTCTTGCTTTTGCCAGCTGGTGCTCCCTTTTTGGATTTGCCAGCTGATGCTCCCTTTTTGCCCTTGGCGGCTGGTGCAGGAACACTGGCTGTGTGGACAGGTGTCTTCACAGAGACTCTCACAACTGCATTGGCTGCAGAAACGAAAGTGGCCGTGGACTGGGTGGCTGAGGTGCTAGCCTGGGTCCCGACCACCCTGGCCCCAAGTGAAGGATGGGGGGGAGGGGCAAGGAATAGGTCAATGGTTGAGAGGAAAAGATTTTTGGGGACACTAAGGCTGAAAGATGGTGAAGGTTTGGCAGTGGAGGTAGAGGGGGTGGTGGTAAGAGGTGTCTGTGTTTGGATGCAGGTGCATGGGATGGATGCTGTTGTGAGGTGGATGGCTGTCTGAGTGCTTGCGTTTGTGTACTTTGGGAGGAGGGGGTACGGACACAGTGGGAGAGGACACAGGGGACGTGTGCATGGATGTGGGGGTGGTGACTGCCAGTGAGGGGCGTGTAGTGATAGGCGTGATGGAGGTAGTGGATGAGGATGTAGTGCATGCAGGTGTGAGTGGAGACGCTACTAGTAGGGAGGTGGACGACGCGTAGGAGGGGGACACAGTGGAGGCACTGGATGTTGGTGTGTCTGCATCTGGATGGTGCTTGTGAGTGCCTGTGGGATGAAGCGTGGTGCTTGTGTTTGCCTGAGCCACTTCTGTGTGTAGATTTGGGTGCCTGCTGGTCTGAAGGTGTGCTTGGGATAGACTGGGGGTGAGGGGTTGAGGGGAATGGGATTGGGTAGAGGAACTTGGAGGGGGAGGCTAAAGACAGGGACAATGGCTGTCATCAGTGAGTTGGCCAGAGCCTGGAATGGTCTCTGTGGGCCGCCATGCCAGAGTGAAGGCCCTCCAGTAATTCATTTGTTTGTTGCAAATGCCCTGCCAGACCCTGGATGGCATTCACTATGGTTAACAGCTCAAAAGAAATGGATTGCAGGAGGTTAATAGACTCCTCACTGAGGGCAGCAGGGCTGACGGGGGCAGGGTCTGAGGTGCCTGGGGCGAAGGAGATGCCCACCCTCTTGGGTGAGCGGGCACAGGAAACACACTGAGGGGCTGCTGGGAGGGCAGTGCTGGTACGGGGGGCAGCTGTACCTGTAGTTGGGTTGGGCACAGAGGTGTCTGCCACCACCAGGGAGCTTCTACCGGAGCAGGTGTTGCTGGCCGATCTGTCCCCTCCAGTCTCCGCTGTGGTGCTCCCCTCACCCTCGGTCCCACTGGTGCCCTCACAGTCGGTGGATTCGGCCTCATGGGCCATGTGGGATGCAGCTCCCTCCGTCGACGGTGCCACTGCTCCTCCGCCAGATGATGCCAATGCACAGAAGGACAGGGTGACAAAACAAAAAGGTGGGGGGAGAGACAGAGGATACACTTGGTCAATGCCAGCAACTACACCATTGTTGGCGTGCACAACACACAGGGAACAGCCCTATGCACTAGGCCATGCACTACCAGTTCCAATGCTAGTCACCAGCCATGGAGTACAATGCCTAACGCCAATAGCAGCACAGCTGAAACCCAATGTGCCCTGCTCAGTAGTAGATGCCCACTAGCATATTTGGGGTTGGAGTGCATCAGACCTTGCCCATCATGGAACCTACCCTGCCATGTTCGTCCTGGCCCAGGGGCACACACAGACCCACATCCCCCACCCAGATAACACCTCAACACGCGCTATTTTCTGATTCTGAAACTGTATTCACCCCCTTGTGGCTGCTGTGATGCCTTCATGCGCCCATCCAACTCTGGATAGGCCACCACCAGGATGCAGAGCATCAGGGGGGTCAGGGTATGATAGGCACCCCTTCCTCGTTGGGAGGCCATCCCCAGCTGGGCCTCTGCCGTCTTCCTTGCACAGTGGCGCAGGTCCTCCCACTGTTTGCGACAGTGGGTGCTCCACCTGTCAAAGACCCCCAGGGTCCGCACCTCCTTCGTGATGGCACACCAAATACCCTTTTTCTGATGGGCGCTGACCTGCAGAAAAAGATACATAAAAAAAGGTATTAGTCATACTGTCCAGACTGTTACACTCATGGCCCACCATATCCCTCCCATCCCTTTATGCACATACATTGACCACCATACATGCAGCATTCTGCCCACGACCCCTCAGCCACCCCTCCCCTTACACAAGGCTTACACACACAGCACTCCATGCATTCATGCCCCATGCATCGTGCTCACAGTGTACTCACCTGTTGGTCTGGAGGACCATAAAGTAAATGGTACTGGGGTAGGACCCCATCCACCAGTCTCTCCAACTCCTCCGAAGTGAAGGCAGAGGCCCTTTCCCCAGACACTCGAGCCATGGTCGTTTCCAGACACAGGTCACAGCAGCATTTGCAGTGTAGGTCCTCTCCTGGTGAAGGTCAGGTAGTAAGTGAGTGAACAGATAGAAAATGGTGGTCACGCCCCCGTCACCATTGGCTACTGGAACCCATAGGACCCAATGATAACCAATGAGGTGTTGCACGACGGTCGTTGACCGCCTCCCGCAACGGTGCACAACATCAGTGGAATTACCTAATTTCCACTTGTCCCTCCACACAGGTCAGGTGGCCACCATTTCAGGGGGGCAGGCCATGGCACCTAACTGTGTCACTGCAGACATAGGCACATTTACGGAACTACACGTTAACATAGTGTTTGTGTCACAACATGCACAGCATTTTACTCTGATGATATGTTTGAATATGACCATCTGCTCACTGTTTTTCACCCTAGAGTTCAACCGCTGTGGATGAATAGGAGATGGAGACATCCCCCGTTTACAGATCACTGATGGACCTGGCAACAATGGAGGACAGGCACATTCCCCTCACCTACAGACTTGATAGGGCCACAATCCAAGAGCTGTGTGCCCAATTGGAGCCAGACCTGATCTCAGCTATCCTTCACCCCACTGGGATCCCCCCTCTTGTGCAAGTCCTATCAGTGCTACATTTATTGGCAAGTGGCTCCGTCCAAGCTACAGTGGACATGGCAGCAGGGATGTCACAGCCTATGTTCTCAAATGTGCTGACCAGAGTGTTGTCTGCCCTGATGAAACACATGCACAGCTACATAGTTTTCCCAGAGGTGGAGGATTTGGCCACAGTGAATGCTGACTTCTATGCACTAGGACATATCCCGCACATCATTGGTGCTATTGATGTTACACATATTGCCTTTGCCCCCCCCGGAGAAATGAACAGGTGTACAGAAATCGAAAGAGCTTTCACTCTATGAATGTGCAGATAGTGTGCCTGGCGGACCAGTACATCTCCCATGTGAATGCAAAGTATCCTGGGTCTGTGCATGATGTTTTTATCCTGAGAAATAGCAACATCCCATATGTAATGGCTCAACTCCAGAGGCACAGGGTGTGGCTAATAGGTGAGCCCATTGACCCCAACCAGTGTATGTTGGTATATGGGTTGGGGTTGGCCCTAAGGGTGAGTGTCTGGCTAACAGGTATCCCTCAATATTTACAAGTGACTCTGGTTACCCCAACCTCTCATGGCTACTGACCCAAGTGAGGAATCCCAGGACAAGGGCAGAGGAACGTTACAATGAGGCACATGGGCGAACAAGGAGGATCATTGAGCGCACCTTTGGCCTCCTGAAGGCCAGGTTCAGGTGCCTCCATCTGACAGGTGGATCCCTGTGCTATTCACCCAAGAAGGTGTGCCAGATCATCGTTGCATGTTGCACAGCCTGGCCTTGAGACGCCAGGTGCCTTTTCTGCAGGAGGATGAGGCTGGAGAGGAGATGGTCATGTGGCAGTGGTGGAGCTTGTAGACAGTGACAAAGAAGAGGCAGAGGAAGAGGATGTGGACAACAGAACAACTATAATACAACAGTACTTTCAGTGACACACAGGTAAGACACTGTAACCTCACCTTCCATTGCTGCTTTATGAAGTGAATTTTCTCTGGCTGGCTGCTGTTCACACTACAAAGACCACTTATTGTACCCTTTAACATGTCTATTTGCAGATATTTGTGCCCTCCTGTGGCTCCTGGTGTATTGACTGCATCACATCACATCACAGGTCATAACTATGTATACATCACCGTACAGTCTATTTGCAATGCCTACTGATTGTTAAACAACTACATCCTTAAATCATTTGACATACTCCATACTTGTTTTCAAGTGTGTTCATTTCAGTGCTGTAAATGGGGATGTGCAATGGGCTTGGGTGATGGTGGAGGAAAGTCCAGGATAGGGTCCAGTCTATTTGTTTCACAGGTGCATTGTCTAAGGGGGCATAGGAAGTGGAGCAATGGCAGTTCAAGGCGGACAGGATGACAGAGTGGGACACAAGGGTGACAATCAGGAGAGTGTTATTTCCTGGCGGGGTCTTGGCAATGTTCTCTGGCTTCTGCCTGGATTCCGGGGGTGTTCTCCTTCTGCAGGGGGTGGAGTGCTGGTGGCCTGTTATTCCTGTGGCGGGGCCTCCTGTCCACTAGCGTCAGCGGAGGTGGAAGGCTGTTCATCGGTGTGGCTAGTGTCAGGGGCCCATTGGTGTGCCACTGCCTCCCTCATGGTGTTTGCCATGTCTGCTAGCACCCATGCAATGGTGACCAGGGTGGTGTGGATGTCCTTCAGGTCCTCCCTGATCCCCAGGTACTGTCCCTCCTGCAGCCGCTGGGTCTCCTGCAACTTAGCCAGTATCTGGCCCATGGTGTCCTGGGAATGGTGGTATGCTCCCAGGATGTTGGTGAGTGCCTTGTCGAGAGTCAGTTCCCTGGGCCTGTCCTCCCCCTGTCGCACAGCAGTCCTCCCAGCTTCCCTGTTGTCCTGTGCCTCTGTCTCCTGAACCGTGTGCCCACTGCCACTGACCCCAAGTCCCTGATCATCCTGTGTTTTTGGGGTTGCATGGGGTCCCTGTAATGGAGGACACACTGATGATTGACGAGTCCTGGGGACAGTGGGATGGGCCTACTGGGTGGGTGCTGTGCTGGTGTTTCCTGAGTGGGGAGTCTCTGTGGTGGTATGGGACTGTGCCTGGGTAACCGACTGTCCAGGGGTTCCTGATGGGCCAGGTTGGTCATCCTGATCCAGGCGCGCAGAGTTGCTGTCATCACTGTGGGCCTCTTCTGGGGGGGGGGACTGGATGTTGCTGGCACCTCCTCTCCGGTGATGTTGCGTGGGGGTCCTGTGGGGATGTAAATGCAGTGTTATTGTTACTGCGTGTGACATCTTGTGCATGGTTATGTTTCCCTCTATGGTTGTTATTACAAAGGCAGCTTTGGCTTCTGTGAGTTGTAATTTGGTTGGCTAAGTGATTGTCACTACTGTGCATGCTGTGGTGATGGGTGTCCACACAGGGCTTTGAGTGGTATCCATGCATTGGTGTTGCATGCAGTGCTGGGTACTGGGAGGGGTGGGTTGTGATGGTGGGGTGTATATGAGGTGGTGGGCTGATGGGTTGAGGGTAGGGGTGGGGGTATGTGATGGCATGCTGGTAGGGGAGGTGAAAGTAGTTTAGATTTGACTTATCAGAGTCTAGTCCTCCTGCTACTCCTGCCAGGCCCTCAGGATGCAGTATTGCCAAGACTTGCTCCTCTCATGTTGTTAGTTGTGGGGGAGGAGGTGGGGGTCCACCGCCAGTCCTCTACACAGCTATCTGGTGTCTTGCAACCACGGAACGCACCTTCCCCCATAGGTCGTTCCATCTCTTCCTGATGTCATCCCTTGTCCTGGGGTGCTGTCCCACGGTGTTGACTCTGTCCACAACTCTCCACCATAGCTCCATCTTCTTTGCAATTGATGTCTGCTGCACCTGTGATTTGAATAGCTGTGGCTCCACCCGGATAATTTCCTCCACCATGACCCTTAGCTCCTCCTCTGAGAATCTGGGGTGTCTTTGTGGTGCCTTGGGTGTAGTGTGTGTGGTGTGTGTGAGTGTGTGTGGGGTGATGTGTTGGGGTGTGTGCTGTGAGGTGCGTGAATGGTGTATAGGTGATGGTGTTCTGTGACTCTGGTTCTGTGGGTGCTCCTGGTGTCTCTTTCTTTGTGTAAATTGTTTGTAGTGGTAAAGGGTTGTGGGTGTGTGTTTTATAGTGGTGTGGGTGTGTGGGTCAGGTGTGTGTTATTTAAATTGACCAATCTAGTGGTGTTTTGTTTGAGTGTGTGTATTTTGAGTGCAGCAGTATGTACTGCGAATGGTTTACCGCGGTTGAATGTCCACTGCAGTGATTCGTGGGTCATAATGCTGTGGGCGTATTTCTATTGGCGTAACAGTGTGGTTTTGGTACCGCCATTTTATCACTGACCTATGGTGTGGCAGACTTGTGTGTGTTTCGGTATAGTGGCGGATTTCTACCTCAGCGATCGCTGTATGTTGGCGGCAGTCAGCATGGCGGTAAGCGGCACTTACCGCCAATGTCATAGTGAGGGCCTTAGTCTCTTTTTCGCATCCAAAATGTTCATCCAGGACCAAGTTAAAATTCAAGCCGTCCTCCCTGGAGCCCTGCTCGGATCCTTTGCGTGGGAAGTCTCGGTCAACTTTTTACATTCGAACTTCGTCACTTTTTGGAGCTGTTTCTCTCCAACACTGGATGACCCTCCACAGCAAGTCAATTTCGAGTCAATGTCGTCGGATTGCCTTTCCAGGAGCTTGTGGTGAAATCCTGGAAGTCTGTGGCTCCTGAGCTTTTCAGCAGGACGTATCTGCAAGTCAGACGGGGTTGTGGTCGAAGTAATCCGGCTTGATTCACAACGTGAGGTCGGCACCTTTAAAGGGATTTTTTTCAAAAGTTCTCCAACCTTCTCCAAACTTCTGGATCTTCTGCAGAAGGTCTTTGAAGGTTCTTTGGGGGTCCACAATTCACCCCAAGGTTCTAGAAGCTCTGAGTTGCTCCTTGAGGGTTAGGACTTCAACTCTCAGAATGCACCTGATTCAAATCCAAAAATGACCACTGGACAGTGGTCAGCTGGTCAGTTTCTTCAGGTTTTGATGCAGGGGACTCTGGTTAGCTAGTTTTTACATGTAGTAAACAGGGAGTCCCTTCTTGAACCAGTTGAAGTCAGGCAAAGTTCTTTTTGAGGTGAAGCCCAAGACTGCAGCTGGTGCAGTTCTTCAGAGTGCAGGGTCAAAGTGAAGCTCAGTGATCCAGCAAGGCAGTTCTTCTTTTTCTTGTCTTCTTCCTGGTAGAGATCTGAGGTGTGGGTGCAGCTCTGCCATATTTATCCTTGCTCCTGGGGTGAAAAGCAGGGGTTCCAACTGTCTAATCACAGCAGGCCGCTACCCTCTTGTATTACAACTTCCTGGGAAGTGAGGCAAAAATCAATCCCAGGGAGCAACACTCCTCAAAAATCCAAACCATTGGTGCCTTTGGAGCCCATTCACTACAATGAGTGAAAACAAATTTGGCTATTTTCCCTCACCAGGACTTAAAAAGCGTGTTTTGAAAGGTCCATGCTTATGGTTGCAATGCATCCTACCCCGGTGGCACCTAGGGCACACCTTAGAGGTGACTTATATAAGGTATTAAGACTTTGGAAGTACTTTTAATTCTAAAGTAGAAATTGAAGGTAACTTTAATTTAAAAACAACCAGCAATGCAGGCCTGCCTTTAAAATGGCATTGGACACCTCAGCAGTGCACCTATGGGTCTTTCAATGAACAATTGCTACAACTGGAGAAAGAAGAAATCTTGAAACTAACATCAAATGAAAAAATTGGAATACCGAAAAATGACGATACTGTTGACTGAAAAGCTACAATCAACTGAATTAATTGGAGAAGTCTGTTGCTGAAACTGCAGACTTATAAAAGTGTTTACGTGTTTGTAAGAACTGTAAGGTGATTTTACTTCATAATTTAAATGTTGAGGAAGGATTAGTTAATAGAGCAGAGGATACAATAATTGATTTAATTTTGTATCAAAACAGAAACAAGGCTGAATACCTAGCAATTCAATTTGATCAGTTTGAAGGTGTAAAACAGATAGCAAGGTCCTGCTTAAAAAAGACTTGTATGTTCACAGAAAGCATTTTCAAACATCTCTTGCATATGCAGTAACAATTCATAAGTCTCAAGGATTAAGTGAAGATGTAACATTAACATTGGTAGCACCATATTCATGGAAGGTATGTAATATGTAGCAGGGTTAGAACTTTTTCCGTTTTGTATCTGATAGAGTTTGATGATAGTACAGTAAGTGGTGATTTGATTTGTGTGATAGAGTACAACCATTTGAGAGGCCTTTATGGTTCTGATTTAGAACAGTACCCTGTTTACGAAAAGCCTAGAATTTTATTGAAACAAAAGATTTTAAAAGATCATGCTGACGTTCCTGAGAAAAAGAGGCACAATTATACATACACTGGCACACCCAAGCACACACTAATAAATACACAGACACACACACATTCACTGACATATATACTAACAAACCCAAGCATGCACTGTGTATACTAGAACAGCCAGGCACAAATTGATGCATGTACTGACACACCAAAGCACACTCTGGCACATACACTAACACATCTAGACACACTATGATATGTACTCTGACATACCACGGCACACCGTCATGAATACACTGACAAACCCTTCTACACACTTATACATACACTGACACACACAGACACATACTGATGCATACACAGACACAACCAGACATACACTGATGCATAAACTAACACACTCAGGCACACACTAATGACCAAGCCACCAGGTATCCAGAGGCAATACCCCTCAGGACACTCACTGCTCCCACAGTGGCTAGGGCCCTGCTTGGTGTGTTCACCAGAGTAAGATTCCAAAGGGGGTGGTCTCAGATAGGGTCACAAACCTTACGTCTACCTACCTGAAAGCAGTGCTGGATGAGTGTAGTGTTACCTATAAGTTCACCACACCCTATCATCCCCAGACCAATGGTCTGGTGGAGAGATTTAACAAGACTCTGAGGAGCATGATAATGAGTTTGTCTGACAAACTCAGGAGGAGATGAGATGTTTTCCTCTCATGCCTGCTGTTTGCATGCACCGAGGTACTACCTTGTCTGGGTAATAGATGTGGCTTAATAGTTTGCTATCAGCAAATTGACATCTCCTATATCAAGACATCTCCATGTCTGCATGTGGAAATGGTCAAATGACAATGCCACATGTATTCCCCTATCCTGCCTTTTCTATGGATGTGAGCTTGTGTATCACCCTACCCATTGAGTATGACCTGGTCCATTAATCAGTATATGAGCATTAGTGACTCTAAGGTGTCTGTCCACTCCCATATGTATCAATTACATATATTTGCAACTGGCTGACTCTCATCTTTTGGTAGAGGAACTATAGACATCTAGTACTGGTACAGGTATCGACTCCATGTGAGGCAGCCATCTCATTTACACCACAGATATGGTCTGTATAGGACTGTACTTATGGCTTAGTAGTTGTTTCCACATTGTCTGTTCATCTTCAATATATGGGATATGTGAAGATAGCAACAGTAGGCTAATATGATTTGGGTGTCAGATTTTGTATAATTGGAGTCATTATGAATTTTAATTCGCATGACTTGTGGAGATATTTCTTTCTACCCAAAGGGTTTCTTATAGAGGAGTTAAGTGCCTAGGCAGTTCTCGCCTTTTAGAATATGCTATGGCAATGCCCTACAAATTACAGTGCAACATAGCTCAGTTGAAGCCTACATCATGTCTCAATTGTTACTTGGGGGCACATCTGAAGAAGTGGGACAATGACTACTAATCTTGGCCTAGCTGTTTTGGGTAATTGTGACAGGATAAGGTTTTCTTTGACTTATTAAATGGTGATATGATCAGCAATGGCAGTCATGTAGGTTCATGTGTGCATAATGCCTACATGTCATTTCCAGCTGACATGTGTGTTGTCTAGACTTAGGTACAGGTAATCACAAGTCATGAATGGTGTGAGTGATGTAGTTTTGCTCATGTTGTGAAGTCAAACTACTGTAACTGCATGTCAGTTGAAATGGTAGGGGTCCTATGATGTGATATTTGGCTTCCTATAGTTAATTAGTTGTAACACTGCACTCAGTGATTGTCTGTGAATACATCATGTGTGCTATGTAGGCCATTGTAGATGCACATTGATGTATGAATAGTTGGGGTATATATGTATTAGATGTCTGCAGATCTTCATCTGTGATTGTGTCAAACTAATCACATGGCTGTAACCAGACTTGCCTTCTGCTCATCAAATGTCACCTGTATCAGAGTACAACTTGTAGTGGCTACATCAGTGAATGGATCCTTAGTGCCATTTCTGTACCTAGTGTTAGGTCAGCCATGTCATGTGACCGGCAGGTGTTGTGTGGTCTGTGAGTGAAGTAGTCTTCACTATCAAGGTACATTACAGATGGACATGGACTGATCAGGTGTAGTTCCATTACAAGTGTGATGTGTATTGTTTAGTCACCTGCTCTTTCATTAGGATGGTGGGAGTATGGAGAGGTATGTTCAGGAATCATGTAGTCATTAGTACTTAAGCCAGGGAATGATATGCATGCAGACATGACTTTGCTGGTGATCATGTGGATTACTTCAGTCATGATAACTTACTTGGAATTTGATGTGGGTGTGAGGCTTGACATACCTGGGTGGCTAGTATGTGACATGTTGTGACATGATGTAGGATATGTGTAATTTCAACAGAGACAGCCTAGCTAGGAGATGTTTATCTACAGATGTGCCTATTTATATGTGTGTATGTGAGGTTTATGCTAACCCTCTCACTCACTCTACCTCTCAATCCCTCCTTCTATTTGTGTGCATCAGCATTGGCAGGTGCGGGAGATAAGGCACAGGCGTGTGGGGATGCTACAGTCCAAGAGACCCCGAGTGCTACAACCAGCGACAGCGAGGGACACAGTGGCATGGAGGGCAAGGGGAGTGCCATGGGGGAGACCGGATCTTCCACATCATCCTTGGAATCCTCCTCCAGTGAACACTCCCTGCTGGTGGGGGACCCTTCTGGGACCAAACCAGCACCATCTTTGGCCACCCCCTTTACTACCAATGCCCTCCCTGTAGCACCCCAACCAGTTGTCCGTGCCTGCTCACTCATGAGGGTGGGCAACTCTTGTGCTACAGGCACCTCTGCCCCTGCCCCAGTCAGCCTTGCTGCCCTCAGTGAGGAGGCTATTGACCTCCTGTGGTCGATCTCTGTAGGTTGGTCAGTCAACCATTGTGAATTCCATCGAGGGATTAGCAACTCAGGTGCAGCAGAGCAATGCATTCCTGGAGGGCATTCACGGTGCACTGGCTGGCCTACAGAGATCCTTTCAGGCCCTAGTTTCCACGCTGACGGCAGCCAATCACCTTTTGCCTTCCATCCCCCCTCCACCTACCTCTTCTCAATCCCACACTCCTCTTCCCTATGTGAGCCAAAGCACAGACAGACAAACATCCACCTCAACATCCAAGGCTACAGCTGACAGACACAAACACCACAAGACCCACCACCGGCATGCACACAAACAACACCCACCTGCAGACACACCAATATCTACTACCTCCACCACCCCCACCTACACAGACACTACATCGGACACACCTGCAGACACCACACCAACATTCTCCAATCCAGCCACCACTCCAATCCTACCCACAGTCAGCACAATAGCAGACCCGCAGACATCCATCCCAGACATCCCATCCACAAACACCACAGCCACCAACACACCCACATGTAGAACATCGTCCATACCTGCAGACACCACCCCAACAGACAGTCTCCCATCCACCATGGCATCTCCCAGCATCTCCTCCCAAGACACATAAATGCCCACACTCACCTAGCCAACAGACACCCAGCATCCACAAGCATTCCTCACACACACATGCATCCAAGACATCCACCAAGACACCTCCTACAACCACTCCCTCTCCCTGTACTCCCAAACCCATTTGCAATGACCACCACATGTGTCTAAAAAGGTGTTCCTCTTGGATTTTCCCTCTTCCCCACTCCTCTCCCACCCCATGATACCCGTAAATGCTCTGTGTCCCTCCCCAAGCCCAGCTCTTCACCTTCAAGTCTTCCCTTGCACCACCTGCTACTACCCATGCCCCTCTCCTGTCAAGAAGTCGACCCCTTCCAAGTGTTCCCAGCCCTCCCCTAAACCTCACCCTAAGCCCCCTCGCATGCCCAAGCCCAAAGGCCCCCCTCCCAAACTGAAGCCCAAACACCCACTCACCCTGCCCAATCCCTAAGGTACATGCCTTCCCCCTTGATGCCTCTACCTTGTGGAGGTCATATAGCAGTCAGGAGTCATGTAAGGGCACACTGATGTGCTATATGTGCATTGTGCACATTGTTGTATGGACTGGCCTATGGCCTTTTATTTTGTACATAGTTCCTTATTTAGTTCCATATTTGTTTTTCTACCATGTCTGGGCCAACCAGTTGTCTGTCCCATGGTCATATATTTGTCCCGACTCTCTTTCAAAATGGCTGGTTTTGTCTTGCCTGCTTTGGTTTGTGTGTGAGTAACTTTTGTGTGTGTGTTGGTTGTGCTACCAGTTGTGTCTGGGAAGCATGTGTTGATGTGGCCTTAGCATTTGTCCCGCAGTAATGGCTGTGTATTGTTTGTATGACATGTTTGTGTTTGGAACATGCATGAATGTTGATATTGTGTGTATTGTTTGTGTTGACATGTGTTATTTATAGTGCCGGCTGCCCTTGTGTGGTTGTACTGTGTGCATACATGTGTATGGTGATTGGTATAGCAGACCTGTTGTGTAGTGTGTTTGCGCAGTATGACGTATGCTTCGGTGTATGGTTGTGTGATTTTGTGTATTGGTTGCCAGGTATTTTTACATGTTGTTGTATGTATGTAATGTCAGGTGGAGGTGTGTATTGTGGTTGCTTGACAATGCGTTTGAGGTGTTAAAGTTGTGGTGTAGTTGTGTGTATTGCTGGTGTTGTGTATTGCTGTGTTCGAGTGTGCCAGAGCTGTGTGTCTGTGGGTTGGTGTGTGTTTTGGTAGTGTATGTTGGCTGTGGGGTGTGTGTGTGCTTGTGTGTATATGGCTGTGTGTGAATATGCATATCATTGTGAGGGTACATCTGTGTGTCGGCCTCGTCATCCATCCCAGATGTGTATGTTGTGTGTACCTAGGTACATTCTCAAATTACAACAGTGACAGGTAAGGGTGTGTACTTACGGTTGCCTTCATCGTCACCGGTTCTGGAGTTGTTAGGTGAGCAGGGACAGTGGGAGGACGTGCAGGTCAAGTTCCAAGGTGGCTCCAGACAAGTATGGCTTCCGGAAGGTGACTGTCTCCTTTTATAGAGTTGGTTTTTGCCACAATTTCCATGGTGGTGCGACCGGAGTGGAAACCTTGGTGGTGTGCAGCCTTGTAATCTGCCTGGCAGGAACGTGCTCTTCGCCGGCCTGAAGTTGGCTACCGACGTCCGTGGCAGGCTGACCGCAGTGGCGGTGCTGGCGGAGGAATGGCTGTATTCAGTTGTGAATACCGCCAAGGTCATAATTTGCTGGTCTTCTCCACCGGCCTGGTGGCGGTACGACAGCCACCACCAATATGCGGTCCTGTGACCTCCAAACTTCCTAAGTCCGAAGGTAAACTTTTGATAAAGGCCATCCCCTTGCTCTTAGCGGAGCAGGGCTCCATCACAGTCGACCTCGAGGTGCGACCAGATAACCTGAGTGATGCATTTAGTTTGTAAGCACTAAAAAACATTTATTCTCTAAAAATTCATAAGTCAGGTTCCCTTTTATCCTATTTTATTCATTTTGGTGTCAAATTAAAGATAAAAATATTTTCTATTTGTATAAAGTGGTTTTGGATTTTTAAACTGTTTCCTGTGTTTTATTTAATTACTGTTTTGTGATATTCAAATGCTTTACACAATTTGGGCCTCATTACGAGTGTGGCAGTCTGAAGGCCTCCACACTTGCGATGGCGGTCGACCACCGCAGATGTGCCAGGGTCTGACCGCCGGCACCGCCAGGTTGCCCCCTGTCAGCAGCCTAGCAATCTTGGTGGTCGCAATCCACAATGGCAGTGCTACAAGCAGTGCTGCTCTGGGCATTACAAGTCCCCTCTTCGCCAGCCTTTGCATGGTGGTCTCACTGCCATGCAAAGACGGGCAGAAAGGGAGCATTGTGGGCCCCTGCATTGCCCATGCACTTGACATGGTGAGTGCAAGGGCCCCATGGACAACCCCAGGGCGCTTATCACTGCCCGAATCACAGGCTGTGAAATGCGCGACAGGTGCTATTGTACGTGATGCACCATAACATCGCCGCCGGATGGAGCCGGCGTCAACGTTGTGGTGAAGTTTCCACTGGGCCAGTGGACGGAAACTCTGTTTTCGCCCGCTGGACCAGTGGAAAACTCTTAATAGGGCAGCCAGCATACATACTGGCAGCGCTGGCGGTAAGTTGGCTGCAACAGCTTTGGCAATCTTATAAAAAGACTGCCAAAGCCATAATGAGGGCCTTTGTCTGATAAGTTATGCCTTGTTGTTCATTACCAAGCCATCAACGGTTTAGCTGGGGTTAATTTATTGAGACTTAACTGGACCTAGTGGGGGTTAGTGCCCTATTGCTAAGTGTAAGTACTTACCTGCTCTTATCAGTAATCCACTTTCCAACGACTATCCTTTTTTTCATTCCCTAGCTGGTCACCCAGTAAAGATTATGGGTGGGCAGAGCTTATGTAGTTTTACACAGTAGAATTATGCAGAGATACATAAAAACTCAGCAAGCTTCCACTGAGTTCTGCCCACCCCTGCTACTGTGCTCAAGGGTTTTCTGATGGCAGTGCAATGCAAGCATCATTTACCCACAGATGAGTATCATGGTATGATTTCTCGCCATCCTAAGGCTGGAAACATTACACATCCACCAGTTCTTGCTGCGTCAGGTGCCTGCACCGAGCACTATTCACCAACAAACACTCTACATGGTCGTAAGCAGACTGCACTGCTTCCAGAGACTAAGTGGAAAAAGGAGCAGAACAGCCCATGAAAAGATACCCCTAACAAAATACACCCACAAAATGACAACAAACGGCTTACAGAATTTCAGACACCATTAACAGAATGAGTGTTCAGGTACCCCTTACCGCCTTATCCTGGTGGACAAGAAAACTGAGCACTGCCCTCATAAGCACAGCACACCCACTGACAAGCACACTCCACTGCTAGACAGAACTGGCACCCTTAGCATCATACAGGGACTGCTTCCAGCAACACTTTGCACCTTCCTAGTTCAATCACATCTTCTTTAAGGCACCCTTGTGTCCCCTCACAGCAAACATTCCCTACTTGTACACACCCAGCACATGCAGGAACAATCGCACTCCACGATGGACAGAACCAGCACCACTTGCACAATTCTGAAAGTGTTTCTAGATACATTTTCATATCTCAAAAACATTGGGTTCGAGGCACCCTCCCGAACCCTTAAAAAAGGCACTGCTCACAGACCTAGCACACTTAGAAACAACAGCATTATCCCACTAGACAGAAACACTCTTTCGCATATTTCTGACACTCATTCTAGCATCAGTTGCACTTTGATAGTCTCAATAAAATCTTCTGTGACCCTTCCTCTTCTGAGGGACATCCCTTGCCACAGACAGGCTGGCCTTGTACAAAAATGCTGGAAGAGGTGAGAGACGTAAGGGTCCATCAGCTCATGCAACCACACATGCAGCACAGTGAACCTGTGAGTGCCGGGAAATATTAATACACAGATGTGTAAACAAGACCTCTGCAGGTAAACAAGTGCCCCTTCACCAGGGGTGTGTTACTGCTCAGGGGTATACGATACCCCAAGCAGATCCCTCATCCAAGCTCGGACCGTAGCAAAAGCCACTCAGCCAGGAAATCCATGCCCTCTTGGGCAGAGGGGAGCTACCTTACTTATACTGATGCAGGCTGGAGATTCCCGCCATTCTCCATGGCTTGTAGCTTCAAGTACAAAAAAAGTTCCCTTTCCTTGACTTGTGGGACTAACCCTCAGCTGCAGCGAGGGGAGAAAGCAGGGATGTGGTGCCCTCTCTGGATATCCAGCGAGAGAGATATCAGTGAGACTGATGAGCACTTCAAGGGTATTCAGCTGGTAATGGAAGGTGGATTCCTTTATGGTGGATGGATAGAAAGGTGCCTCCTGGCAGAGCTGTGGACAAGTGCTCACCCTTGCACTGGTGCTGTCCAGGCAGCAGTGCCAGCGATGCACACAGTTTGGGCAGGGTGCTCAGGCTGCCTGTGATGCAGGCACAATGATCAGTAGTACTGAATGACTAATTCTGCTGACGGAGCAGAGTGGCAAAATATATGAGAAATTCTGTGTTACAGGAGTAATCCAAGATTACTAAATTCCTCCAATGCCGCCAGTAGAATTAAAAATACCACCTACCCCAGTAAAGATCGTCATTAATTATACAAGATTGCCCTAGTGAAAAGAGATACAATAGACAAATGTGCACCATGGTTGGAACAAGTAACTATTGCACCAATGGGCAGTACCTTGTGTGACTGATGATTTATGTGGGTGCTGGGAGGGTGTTGCAACTAATTTTTAAACTTGATTTGTAATGTTTGGGACATGGGGGATGACTCTGTCCGAATGCTTGTCTTGCTTTCACATTTCGCCATAATTACTTACCTGGCCTTTTTGTGTACTTCTTATTTTCCCTGTTCTTCTGACACTAGATGGTTTAGTTACCAAAACGACACAAAATGCTCAGATTCTTCAATTTATCTTGTTCATCCCCACTACAGGTCTATCTCATTCGGTCAAACTCAGGACAGGAGTTGGAAAAGTAATACCACAACAGCTGGAAGGAATAATTTAGGGACAATGCCTGTCTACTTCAATGAGAAACAAAGTGACTCATACTCTAAGAGGCCTGTTTGCTTCACACCTCAAGTTGTATGTACTGTCCTAACCTTTTACGAGAAAAAATACAATATAAATATTAAAAATGTTTGAAAACACAAAAAAAGAGCTACTGTAGAGTTTCATGATCTATGTTGTTTGTACTGTTTCCCTTTTTTTCCTTCTTTCAAACTCTTGAGACACTCTTATGAGAGTGGGAGCACCTAAATGCTTGCTCTCACCTGTATATTTCACCAACTCTCGCAAGAGTCTTGCAAGATCATCACATTTTTCGAAAATAGGAATTAACCATCTACCCATCACAGTACTTATGTCTTGCACACTTTTTCTCGCAACGAGCACCACATGATCCATTCCTACTAATAGGCTGTATTGTGAACTCATATACTCATTTTTACTATTCAAAATACAGCAAGAGTCCTGCAAGATCATACAAGTTAGAAAAAACCAATATACATTTATAATTTTCACAGTGGTCATCCCTTACACACCTCTTCTCTAAATCTAGAGGGACAGCATGCCCTTCTGCTGCCCCCTTATATATCTGTTTTAATTCATTTCCACAACACCTCCAATATTTCACAGAAAACAGTAATGGTGGCCATATATTTTTCTAACATTCCAACAGCCAGCCAATCAGAGTGCTTTCGAGACTCACAGTTACCAGGAGTGCTTGAATGCTTAAGGGAAAAACGGCCCTATACACCAATTACATGCCTCCATTTTTAAATTTTCACTCTTGCTGGACTCCTGCAGTACTCTTGCAAGCTCATATGTCCAAATATACAATTATTTGTGACTCATAATTTCTCAAAGACTACTGAACGTATTTACATCAAATCACAAAAAGCACAACCCTCGAACCACGTCTTAGCTTTCTGCCCACATTAGTGTAATACTGTTCTGCTGTTTTTGCCGTAGTTGTGTCTAAAGAAGTCTAAGGAAAATGCATGGGGATTTTACATTTTGGGAGCCCCTTTTTTTGGCTTCTACTTAAAGGATCACCCCAAAACTTTCCAGGTAGGAGCTGAGATGGACAAACCTTTGGAAAGTTTTATGAAGTATAAAGAAACTGGCCAAAGTTATTAGCAAACCAAAAAGTGCTCGATCTATGAAAAAGCAGACCTAAATATAACTACCTAATATAGCTTTCACCAGCTTGAATATATGTATATATATATATATAGATATATAGATATATATATACACACACACACACTATAAGCAAGTGAATTGACAGATATGGATGTATGGGATTGAGCAACATGCCTATTTGAAAGACTTCATTGTATGATATTTTGCTCTCATGGGTAACCAAAGACAACTCATTCAGAGTGTTTATTTTGAAAGGAGGACTCTAAATAGCTGATTGTGTATGGGTGAATTATGAACATTATTGCTGCTTTTGCAAATTAAGCCTATGCAGGCTAGATGGTGCCAAATGGCTTTGGAGGTTCGTCATTTCAAACATACCAGTATTGTAATGTGATAACCAGTAGGAATTGTGCATATTATGGCAAAAACCAATAGTGAAGCGGTATGGAACCAGGATGGTGCAGTGCTCTTTTGATGTCTAAAGCAACCCTCCAATGGGTATGTAAAACACCATTAAAAGAACTGTGCGATTTAGTCCATTTTACCTGACACCATTGAGAAAGACAGTAGCCGAAACGTGTCTGATTAAGAATCCCAATGTAAATTGTAATTGAAATTGTATTTATATAGAGCTTACTACCCCTGAAGAGGCATCAATGTGCTTTTCGGCGAGTAGCACGCTACTCCGGAACCCAAAAGGATTAGTGGTGGATTAATATAGGGAAATATGAGTACAGTATTAGTATTAGTATGAGTTGATTTGAGAAGAGGATATGTGAGTTTGTTAGCAGGTTTGAATAGAATAATGGAGAGATAGAGGAGGAAAGAATCCAGAAGTGTTAATTGGGAGTTTATAGTAATAGGATGAGTCTTGGGATGTGTACAGGAGAGATATAGGAAAGAAGAGTCTGTAGAAAGAGGTTAGGGAGATCATAGTAGTCTAAAGGGTTTTGGATGAATCAAAGGTGAGATATGGGAGGGAAAATTTAGCAGGGTTGTTTGGGAGATCATAGTAGTAAACTGAGGTTCGGGGAGAGCCAGGAGCAGTATTTTGTAGATCATAGTAGTAAAATGGGTTTAGGATGAGTCAGAGAGTGGGGATGAAAGTTAGATTGATAGAGGTATAGGGTGATGGGGAGACAGAGTAAAGCTTACAAGAGAGGGTTTGTAAAAAAAATGTCCTTCTTTTATTTTCCTTCTTGTACAGTAGTACTGAAGTACTAAATAGATAGGTAAATACACAGGCCCTTATTTATCCTTTTTTTACGCCGCATTATCATCATTTTCTGACACAAAAGCGACTCAAACTTACAAAATACAATTGTATTTTGTAAGTTTGTGCCACTTTTGCGTCAGAAACTGACGCTAATGAGGCACAAAAAAGTATAAATCAGGTCCATTGTAAGAGAATATACGTGTAAGGAATATAATAATGAATTTACTATTTTGAGATTTAAAGGTGTGTTCTATAAACACAAACTTTCAAGGTTAGCAATATGTGAGGTTAATTTATTTGTGTACTTTTCAAACATTTTACCTTTCCTGAATTTTCAATAGCGAAATGCTTGCTGATAAAATTGTCAAGAGAACATTTCCTCATTGTGATAAAGTGAAAGCAGGGATCCATAAGTATCTAATGTAACAACTTATCTAGGAACTATGCAATGACCTAAGAACATATTAAGCACAGACTTATATACACATATATGTATACATACACATATACAAATATACTGTATACATGCTTGTATATACATATATACACGCACACACACATATATACACTTAACCGTGAGTAAATGTGCATTTGTTAAACAGGCTTAAATAGTATGTACATATTTTATTATTATGAAATAGTAATTATACATATTTCTTAAATAAATACACATATTTATATATAAACAAATAATCAGATTATAAATGTTTCCCAACACAGGCATATGCAGTCCATTGCTGTTTAGATATGGTTGTTATGAAGGATAGAGCCAAATCTTGAGGATTCTTCTGAAGACAAGATAGTTATCTGTGGACCTTATATATGGCGGTAATTAATTCCATAGTTTGGCAGCTTGAACGTTGAAGGATGTACCACCTGTAGTCTTTTTCTTGTGTGCTGGTGTTTCAAGGCGAGGTGCCAACCTTGATCAGAGATATCTTTGTTAAATGTATTTGGTGATTTTATTTTTGATGAAAAGCAGTCCTGTTCCCTGTATTACTTTATGGGTGATACAAAGTAGCTTGAAGGTGGATCTTTTGACAACCGGTAACCAATGTAGTGCACTCAAAGCAGGTGAGATGTGGGCTTGTGGCTTTACATGTAGTAGTAGTCTGAAGTTCTGAATGCATTGTCGTTTTTTCATAGTAGATAGAGATGATCCATGTTAGAGGTCATTGCCATAATATAGTTTAGATAGTACAAGAGAGATAGTAGCTTGGACCTTGTGTGGAAATCTGAAGTGGGGGGAAATTGGTCAAAGAGTTTTCAAAGTGATGAAGCTTGATTGTGCTCATTTGTCCACTTGGGCATTCAGTGTTGACTTGGAGTCCATGATAATTCTAAGGTTTTTAACTTCCTTAGATACTTTAGGAAGTAGTTCCAGATCCTCAGGCGCACAGAGGGTCATATTTTCCTGTTGCAACACATGAGTATTTCCGTTTTGAAAGCATTCAGTTTGAGATAGCTCCAAGCCATCCACTGATCAATGACTCTGAGGCAACTGAATATTTGTGAGTTTCCAATGCCTTTGGGGCTTTCCAATTTAAGGATTATTTGTGTGTCATCTGGATATTTGTAGCATGTGAGTTTAAAGTAATTCATCAATTGTGATAATGACATCATGTACATGTTGAAAAGCACAGGTGAGATGATTGATCCGTGAGGGACCCCGGCTTTTGGGAAGTAGGGTTTGGACAAGAAAAGGGGAGAATTGATGACATTTGTTCTATTTTGAAGCTAGGATGTGATCCTGTTGAGAGCTACTCCTTCTATGCTGGTTTCATGGAGTTTTTGGATTAGGGTGTCATGGTCAACAGTGTGAAAGGCAGCTGAGAGGTTCAAGAGAAGTAGTGCAGCAACTCCATTGCAGTCAACTGTGTTTTTAAGATCATCCCAGATTGCCATGAGTGCAGATTCAGTGCCTCTTCCTGGGCAGAATCCAGTTTGGCTGCCTGAAAGTATGGAGTTATCTTAAATGAATTGTGACATCTTGGTGAATGCTGCTTCTGTCAGTTTGTCCATGAAAGGTGCATTTGTAATTGCTCTGAAGTTGTTGTACATTGTCTTAAGTTTGTGTAGTTGAAATTTGTCTTGAATGTTGTTTGTTTTGAGCCACGTTCATTACAGCCTTCTGATTTGTTGTTTTATCTTTTTAGTTCTGTATTACTCCAAGGTATTGGTCTTCTTTTGTCCTGTTTATTTTTTGAGTGGTATTAGAATATTGAACTCTTCCTGTGGCCACTCATAAAGTTTTGTAACAGAAATTATTATTTCTAGATCTGTGTTGGCTGTTAGTTGTGTTTCTAAGTCTTCAAAATTAATTGAGTTTGCTGCATTGTCGATATATGTATGTGAGGTGGTCTTGGGTGTGCTGGTTTGTGGTGTTTTATATTGGAAAGTTACCAAATGGTGGTCTGACCATGTGACTGATGTGATGCTTTGAACAGAACTAGTTTTGTTATCATAGTTTGACTATTTCTCTAGGCAAGACTGCTGGTTTAAGGATGACAGTACTTTTGTTTGTAGGCGACTAGGCCAATACTACAACAAGTCGCAACTGTCATCCCAACCCTCCCAGCTCACAAGCAGTACCTCACCAAAAACACAAACAGTAAAAGGTGATTTGTGGCAGTCTTAACACATGGACTCAAGAGTGCAACATCTCAGGGAGGTTGTGGTTAAACAGAGATTACCCTTTTCCCACACAAACAACATGTCTCAGTTAAACACAGGCAATGAAGGAGATGCAGTAGAGTTTTCAATACGTTTTATTAACACAACTGCAATCTACGATAAATTGCATGGGCTGCAATGATTAGGATAATGAACAATGCAAGAAACATAATAGTAAAAATGAGAGTCATGAATACCATGTAATATGAAATAGATGTGAAATAGGCCCTAATACTCTAGCATGATTAACCTAATCTCTAATCTAAAGTGAGATAGGTGGCTAAACCTAATCTGCCAGTACCATGTCCATGAGAACAACCCCCCAAACCTTGTTACCTCAGAATTAGATCTTTAGATCAGACTCCATGGGGACACGAAGACTGGGTCAGCATCAAGGCGACGTTTAGCATAAATAGCATCAATGGCATCTGGTAGGAATCCCTCTGATTATCTTGTCTGTGTGTGATGTATTTATACAGATCTGGTAGGACCCCTGACGCAGGTATGTTCCCAAACAATAGATAAGAAGGCATACTTGGGGCGGCAATTATATAAACAATTCCCTAAAAAGGCACATTATGTTACTGGCACACGAAAGTGGGAAAGTATATAATGTGAATACCTATGTATCTCATTTTTGTTTGACGCTGACAGTGACGCCTTTACAGAGTGACACTGATAACATGAAACTGAAACATCTTCCTAACTATAAACATGGCAGCCATCTTGGAAGAAATAGTTTAATAAATGTGCTAAAACAGAGCAAGCTAAGTAGGTTAAAAGTCACTGGGTGACGGGGCACATGCCTGCAAGCCAGAAGCATAAGCTAATTTCTGATTCCCATTAAAACTAAATAGGATCCACTACACCCTCCCCATTGTCATAATGATGATGCCAGAGAAAGTGCATGAGCCCAAGCTAAAATGCTCTGAACTAAAACAAGATAAAATCATATTAAAATCTAACTAAAATCTAAGTAAAAACTTGTTCAAAATAGCTAAAACATACAAAGAGACACAATGTCGACCATGACAAGCACAGCAGGCCAAAGTTAAAGGCAATGTTGGCAAACTTTAAACTTTAGTATAGGCCAATGGGCAAATTCATTTAACAATATTCATGATCTTGAAGAATGTCTAAGAAGCCATCAAATGGCAAGCCATTCAAGAGAGAAGCCACACTGTCGAGTGTTAGATCGATGACAGGATTGGCAGATGGATCCATGGAGCAGTAATCAGCCGTAGACGCAGGATCTCCCGCTATAGCAGCATCATCCAAAGTGCCCAAAGGAGCCAGACAGTCCACCAAGGGGCCGCTCATAAGTGGCCTCGTGAATCAGCCTCAGTCTCATGGGGCACAACCTTGAATGAATCCTCATCGGGAACATCAGCAGTTCCTTGTCCACAGGAGGCACTAGTAGAACAGCAAGTTACACCGAAGGTAGATGTTAGAACAGGCACCAGGTGCAATGAAAGACTGGTTGCACACACCATAGGACTGATCGGAATGACAATGAGTAATCATGCTCCAACTCTTCCAGCAATGGAGCACCAAAGAACTGTACCATGCGATCACTGCACAGCCGGGCTGGTGATAGTATCTCCATTGCTCCACTTAGCTGTCAAGGTACAACCACTGAGTATCAGGAGCAACAGGAGTAATAGCCCGCCAATCAATGCCAAAGTCACAGGGATGCCACCAAACACACTAGAAAAGAGTGAATGGATAGTTGAAGGAATGACTCTTAAACCAGTCTGAAGATGGACACAAATCCAGACCCAACAGCCTTAAAGAAATGGACAATCCCCGTAGTGCTCGTAACATTGAATATTCTGGATAGCAGCTCTGTAAAGTGCCTAGGGAAGTTTGTATTTAATAGGGATTGTATCTTGGCTAAGGATCTTGATATCTGGAGAGCATACGTCTCTCTAGCCGATGTCAACGCAATTTGTTTCTGGAACAGTAGCGCCTTTAGTCTGCTCAGCTTGACATAATTTACATTAGTAGTATCAATGTGAGACTGAAATTGCGTAGGCAATTCCTGGTCTCATACCGCAACAGCTTTGGTCGCTCAGCACCACATAACTTCCATTCAAAAGCACATGAAATGCTGGTCGAATTAAAGGGACAGGAGTACCCTTCAGAAAACAGGCCAAGATCGCGACCACTGCATTGCAAAGGCCATGAATGGACACCGTTTGGCAGATCATTTAATAACTAACAGTAGTCTCACATGTGCTTCCGCTAAGAAAGACCTGTTTCGCCGTTCAGACATTAATATTCAAAGGGCAACTCCCACTCTCCTTCAATATAGCTATCGCCTAGCTGATCGTATCTTCCCACAGCAAGATATTTCAAACATTTTGAAAAACAAAAAGGGGAAATGGGCAGATTTATCATGCAATGTACAAGCCATACTGTTGATGGACTTTCTGCAACTGTGAAAGGCAACTTTTCTAACTTTTCTATATTAAGCATGGTGAAACTTGTTTCCCTTTTAGCCATTGTCTGTTGTTCCCTGAACAAAGCAAAAGCAGCAAACAAGTCACTACTGTTAATATACTTCCATGGAACAATGCAGTTTTTCAGAATCTGCTGTGTCCAACCTAACAGCATGATGGAACGCAGTTGACTGTCCATGGTGTAAAATGGACATGTCATTCTGAATTATGTCAATCGCAGATGACACTATGGCCCTCATTATGACATTGGCTGTATATTCCGAAAACCACCGCGGTGACTACGGCCAACATACCGCCGCAGAGGCGAACATCCGTCCACCAGATTATGAGACATACACACAAAACTAACAGAAAACAGCCACAACCACAAATCCGCCAAACCCATTAAACATGATAAACTGTCGCTCCTACCACCCATACCGTTACGCCACCAAAACAACGCCCTCTATATAATGACCCAAGAATCACTGCAGCAGACATTTAACGGCGGTAAACCATTGGCAGTGTACACCGCTGCAGTGGATATGGCCACCCAAAAACAAAACAAGAGAACATTGGCCAGAACAAAAATCTCACACCTGACACAGATGCACACATGCCACACACCCACCAACTGCACTAGAAAACACCCCCCCACATCACCCACAATCCTTTGCAAATATGAGACCACTGCACTTTGACATGCCAATCCCAGAGAGAACTGCACACACATATCACAACTACCCATTCATCCATCACACACCACGCAGCACACACCCCACTACTTCACACATCACCCTCTGCACAACCCACTCCACACAACACCCATGTCCCCACAAAGGCACCCCGGTTCACTGATGAGGAGTTGCGGGTGATGATGGAGGAAATAGTCAGGGTAGAGCCACAGCTGTTTGAAGCACAGGTACAGCAGCTCTCCATTGCCAGGAAGATGGAGCTATGGCGGAGAATCATCGACAGGGTGAACACCTTGGGACACCATCCACGCACAAGGGACGACATAAGGAAGAGGTGGAGCGACCTACGGGGTAAGGTGCGTTCTATGGCAGCAAGGCACCAGCTCACATCAGGAGGACTGGCAGTGGACCCCCACCTCATCCCCCCCACAGCTGAAAGCATGAGAGGAGCAAGTCTTGGCAATAATGCATCCTGAGAGGACTCACTGGAGTAGCCGGAGGACTGGACACTGGTGAGTCAACATTTACTACCTTTCACCTCGCATACCTGCTTGCCGCCAGGACCTCTCACCCTGACTCCCATCACCCCACTCCATCCCACACAGTGCACCACCCCAATTATAAAACCTAAATTGCAACCCCTGTATGCCATACCCACTGCATGAACATCCCTTCCAGCTGTGCATGCACACCCACCACCAATGCATGCACAGCATGGAGAACTAACAATCCCACAATCCATCACCACGTACTACCATAGGTGGGAGGACAACAACTTTGTCATTAGGAAAGCTAGGAATGCAGAATATGTCACAGACATGTACCATAATACATCACTTACATCCCTACAGGTGCCCCAGCCAATGTCATCGGCGAGGAGGAACCAAGGCTATCCAGTCCCCCACCAGAAGATGCCCCCAGTGATGACAGCAAATCAGGAGCTCTGGATCTGGATGAACTCCCTGGCCCATCAGGGACCACTGGTCAGTTGGCTACCCTATCCCACAGCCAGTCCACCACAGACCCCCCCCTCAGAATCTAACACCACAGCAGCCAGCTAACACCCCCAGACCTCTGTCCCCAGGACACGTCAATCAGTAGTCCTGTGGGAGTGGTCACACCGTTCAGGGGACTCAGGCACAGGGGGCCAGGGACAGTCAGAGGACAGCTGTGTGCCAGGGGAAGGACAGGCCCAGGGAACCAACTGCCCAGGAGGTACTCACAAATATCTTGGGAACATACCAACAATCCCAGGACAGGATGGGTAAGGTGATCAACATCATGCAGGAGCACCATCGGTTGCACAGGGTACACCACCAAGAGGTCATGCAGCAGTTGCAGGGCCTAAATGCCAACATGGCCTCCATTGTAGGAGTGGTGGGTGACATGGCCAACACCATGCAGGAGAACAGAGCATGCCAGCAGGACACTTCCTCTAACCAGTCCACCCAGCAGCCATCAAAATCTGCTGCAGCTAGTGGACAGGAGGCCCTGCCACAGGCCACCAGCACTTTTCCCCCTGCAGAAGGTGAACCACCACGCAAACAAGCCCTGCGAGCCAGACAGAAACCAGAGACAGTTGCCAAGACCAAGATCACTGCCAGGAAATGAGCCTCTCCAGAATGTCCCCCTTGTGTTCCACTGTGTCATCATGTCTACTTTGAACTCCATTGCTCCCTTTCCTATGGCCCCTTGGACACTGGACATGTGCAACAAACAGACTGGCCCACTACACTGGACTTTTAACAACCATAACCCCACTCTATTGCACATTCCATTGTTTCACTGTAATTCAAATAAACACCCTTGAACACAACTTGAGTAATAGTGCTCTATTTTAAGGAAATGTACAATGTATGGAACTGCATGATCCTGTGCAAATGTCTTGAAATATGTTGATCCATCCTACATATGTGTCTCAGCAGTCTGTACACATCACAGCATTACACTGTTGTAGCAACACCAACATCTGCAATAAGGGAAGGCATAGGTGACAGTCAGTTGGGATGCAAAGGTAGTGACTGGCATTATGCTACAGCCACACAGCACAACACTTACATGGAGAAATGTATAGTTAAACAGTCTTCAGGGAACTAGCATGTAGATCCACCTGTCAGATGGAGGCACCTGAACCTGGCCTTCAGGGGACTGAAGGTCATTTCAACAATCCTCCTGGTACACCCATGAGCATAATTGTACCTATTCTCAGCCCCTGTTCTTGATTCCTAACAGGGGTCAAGAGCCAGGACAGGTTTGGGTAGCCAGAGTCACCTGGAAGAAGTGAGGGACACACATTAGCCTCGCACAATGGCACGGGGTATGACTCCTGAAGGCATACACTGACATACATTGGGGGGGGACTCAGGCTCACCCATAAGCCACACTCTGTGCCTCTATTGTTGTGCCATCAGCTGTAGGATGCTGCTATTCCTCAGGACAAAGGCATCATGCACTGACCCAGGATACTTGGCAGTGACATAGGAGATTTACTGGTCAGCAAGGCACACCACCTGAACATTGAGTGAGTGCAAACTCTTCATATTCCTGTACACCTGTTCCCTGGCCCTAATCACATGTGAGATCTGTTTACCATTGCATAGAATTCAGCCTTCACAGTGGGCAAATCATCTACCTGGGGGAATGCGATGTAGCTGCACATATGTTTGAGCAAGGCTGCCAAAACCCTTGCCAGCACAATAGAGAACATTGGTTGTGACATTCCTGCAGCCAAGCCCACTGTCACCTGTTGCCAGGAAATGGAGCACTGATAGTACTTGCACAAGAGGGGGTATTACTGGTATGCAACGGATAGCAGGTAGCATGCTCCAATTGTTCACACAGCTATGTGATTGTGGCCCTGGCCAGACGTTAGGTGAGAATGATGTGACGGTCCTCCAGTGTATCCAGGTCCAGTAGTGGTCTGTACACAGGTGCTTGCCTCCTCCTCCTATTCTTCCGCAATTGTTGGTACCTAAGTGACCCAAAAGTAAGAAGGGAGTGACAACAGGAACTATGGACACACAACATCAGTGTACACAGAGCATGTTTGTATGTTGGACACTGGAATTGTCTGGGTGTGGACAGTCGACACCAATGACACACATTTAAATCAATACGGCGGTACTAGCATTAGAAAATGGCAACACCCTGTCCTGTATACAGGGACAGATGGAAGTGACCTCACTCCACCGGCGTTAGGCATCAAGGTGGGAGGCGGTCTGCACTGCTGTACAATTCCTCATTGGCTAACATGGGTCTCTATGGAGTACAAGAACCAATGATGATCAATGCCGGTGGTGATGGTGTTCACCGCCGCAGATGTGACCGCCATTTTCTTCCCACTACTTCACTTGATTCCTGACTTTTCACAGGACTACATTTCCACTGCGTGTGCTGTTGTGACCTGTGTCTGGTACCTGCCATGGCCCGTGCTACAGGGGAAGGGGCTCCAGCCTTCATGTCGGAGGAGTTGGAGAGGCTCGTGGATGGGGTCCTACACCTGTATGGACAGTTGTATGGGCCTCCAGACCAACAGATGAGTTTATCATTGGTATGTTGCATGCAGCATGGCTGCATGTAGATGTGTGAGTGTGCTGGCAATGGGTCATTTGGGAAATATGGCTGGTGGCAGTGTTCATGCAGAGGTACAGGTCATGTGTGTGCCTGATGAGGGGCAAATGCAGCATGTAGGCCATATGTGTGACAGGCTGGATTGTCTGGTTCATGGTGTTCCTCTATCTCTGTTTTCTCTGCAGGTCAGCGCACATCAGAAGAAGGGGTTGTGGCATGCCATAGCCAAGGACGTGTGGACCCTGGGGGTCTATAGCCAGCGGAGCACCCTCTGCAGGAAATGGTGGGAGGACCTTAGACGCTGGGCACGGAAGACCGTGAAGGCCCAGCTGGGGACGGCCTCCCAATGAAGGAGGGGTTCCCATTGGAACCTGACATCCCTAACAGCTCAAATACTGACGGTGCCCTACTCTGAGCTGGATGGGCACTTGAGGGTATCACAGCAGCCACAAGGGGATGAGTAGAGTGTGTGTGACAACCATCATTTGTTGCCTGGCATGGGATTTGGGTGCAGGGTTCTAGTCAGTGGATGCCCCAATATCCCAGTTTAGACATTGCTGCGTGGTCCAGCTTAGGAATTTTGGGTGTAATGCATTATTTGATGCCTAGGCAGCTGGCTTTCCATGTCAGACAGGGTTTAGTTGGTCCCAGTTGGTGTGCAGGTGGCAGTGTTTGGCTCCTACATGCTGTAGTACCTAGCCAATGGTATGCCAGTGTGGTCCATACTGCCCATTCTTTGTCTCAGTGAGTGAAAGTGACAGCTGTTGATGCTGTGATTGACCCTGTGCTCCCTTTCTTTCTCCTCCCCTCTCCATTTGTCATACTGTCCATGTCTGCATTAGCATCATCTGGCGAAGGAGCAGGGGCACTGGTGAGTGAGGGAGCTGCAGCCCATGGGACCCAGGAGGCAGAGTCCACCGACACTGAGGATACCAGTGGGACGGAGGGTGAGGGGAGCACCAATGGGGGGACAGGAGCTGATACAACTGAATCTGATTCCTGCTCCGATGGGAGCTCCCTGGTGATGGCGGACCCCTCTGGGACCACCCCAGCGACAGGATCTTCCGCCACCCCTGTACCAAGCACCGCCCTACCAGTAGCCCCACAACGAGTTGGGTGGGCATCTCCTTTGCCCTAGGCACTTCAGGCCTTGCTTCAGTCAGCCCTGCTACCCTCAGTGAGAAGGCTATTGACCTCCTGAGATCCATCTCTATAGGGCAGTCAACCATAGTAAATGCCATCCAGGGGCTGGCATTCCAGATGCAGCAATGCAATGCCTTCCTGGAGGGCATTCACAGTGACTTGGTGGCCCTACAGAGATCGTTTCAGGCTCTGGCCTCCTCTCTGATGGCAGCCAGTGTCTCTGTTTCTTCTGTCCCCTCTTCAACTACCACTACAGTCCCAGTCTCCTCTCCCAAAACCCATCCCAAGCACACAGTTTGACAAGCAGTCACCCAAAACAACAGACAAGACTCGCACAGACAAACACAGGCAGCACACTTCAGTCCATAAGCACTCACACAGCCAACACACAGATGCACACACATCATCCACTGCCTCCACTGTTTTCCCTCTTCCTCGTCCCTCACAGTCATATCAGCACTTATACCTGCATGCAGAGCATCAACAGTCCATGAACCTGCCACCTGCACAGCCTTGCCCACAGTCACCACAACAGCATACCCACAGACATGCACCCTACACACCACAAGCACAGACACCACCACCATCATCACCACCTCATGCAGCACAGCCTCCTCACTTGCATACTCCACCACAAGATGCATACACACGTCCTGTTTGCCCTTCCCCGCCCTGGCTACCCTCCCCTCTATAGCCACACAAACAATTGCACTCAGAGCCCCCCAACAGCCATCCACATCACACACGCACACTGTCCATGCACCTGCACCTAAGTCCAGCACACCTCCTCCTACAACCACTCCCTTTACCTCCACTTCCAATCCCCCTCCCACAACTCTCCCCCTTGGTCCTAAGAAGCTTTTCCTTTCCCGCTTTGACCTCTTCCCTCCCCCTCGTCCTGACCATGAGAGGAAAGTCCCACACCCCCAGCCTAGTACCTCCAGCACCAAATCTAGCCCTGTTGCACCCCCTAAGACTTCAGCTGCCACTAAGGGGCACATGAGTGGCATTCCAGTGCCCCATCCCAAGCCCACTCCTCTGCCCCCAAAACAGTAGAGAACCGCCCCCTCCAAAACCCAAACCCAACGACCGCCCTCCCAAAAAGAAGCCCTCAACACCCCCCACCCCTGAGGTGTCTGCCTATTTCCAACATGATGCCCCTGCACAGTGGAGTCCGGATGTTGTCAGGAGTCAAGTAGGGTCTTGGACTTTGTCCTGTGGGCATGTTCAGACAGTGGACTGGCCAATGCCCCTGCATGTACATATTAATTTATGTATATTTTTAGATTTGGGCTCTTCATCCTACTGGATTACAGTGGTTGGAACAGAGGTATGTGTCCTGGCTTTCTTTGCTAGTGGGTCCTGTTACCGACGATTTACCCTACAGATGGCTCTGGGTGTATGGTGTGTGTGTGATGTATGTATTGTATTGTATTGTAATCATATTTATATAGCGCTTACTACCCCTGACGAGGCGTTGAAGCGCCTTTTGATGAGTAGCACACTACTCTGGAACCCAACAAGAATTAGTGATGGATTAGTATCGGGAAATAATGAGAACAGTTTTAGTATTATTATGAGTTAATTTGAGCTTCAGATATGAGATGTTGTTAGTTAGATTGACTGGAGTAATGGAGAGATGGAGGAGGAAAGAAATCCAGAAGTGTTAATTGGGAGTATAGCCTTAATTTATTCAACCCAAAGGCTTGAGATGAATAAAGGGGGATGGAGGAGGGAATAGTATGTGGAAGGGTTAGGGAGAGCATAGAAGCAGAGTGAGATAAATGTGGGCAAATTTCTTAGGGTTGTGTGGGAGATCGTGGTAGTAGAGTGAGGTTTAGTGAGTTAGATGTGGAAGCAGAGGGAAAAGGAAGAGTTATTTAGGAGATGAAAGTAGTAGAGGGGATTTGGGATGAGTCAGAGTAAGAATGGAGGATAGTTTGATAGAGACATGACATATGATGATGGGTAGATAAGTGTGATAAGATGAGAGCAGGAATTCATAGATCTAGTTAACAACCCACCCAGGAGCCATGCAATGACCCACGAACATGCCAAGCACAGAAACAACATATATATATATATATATATATATATATATATATATATATATATATATATACACACATACACATACACATACAAACACACATGAATACACAAACACATATGCATTTGGCAGCATTTCCAGCAACCCCAGATATTTTTTGATGCTTTCTACTCTCTACTGATGATGGGCAATTACCCTGAAACATGTGTATAGAGATGAACAGCAATGACTGCACTAACTTTAGTGAAAAACTACGGACACTTTCAAGTAAGCGTTAAATTTGAACTGTATTTACCAGGATGCAAAGGGGCGAACTCGACTGGGATGTGAGGCAGCGTGCTCCCAACCCGCCTTCCTGTTAAAAGGCTCCCTTGAGCCACTGAGCTGACGAGCTCTGGAGACGCACCTGTGAGCCTAGGAGTGGTACTAGACCTGAGACGATATTGGCAGCATTTCCAGCAACCCCAGATATTTTTTGATGCTTTCTACTCTCTACTGATGATGGGCAATTACCCTGAAACATGTGTATAGAGATGAACAGCAATGACTGCACTAACTTTAGTGAAAAACTACGGACACTTTCAAGTAAGCGTTAAATTTGAACTGCATTTACCAGGATGCAAAGGGGCGAACTCGACTGGGATGTGAGGCAGTGTGCTCCCAACCCGCCTTCCTGTTAAAAGGCTCCCTTGAGCCACTGAGCTGACGAGCTCTGGAGACGCACCTGTGAGCCTGTGAGTGGTACTAGACCTGAGACGATTTTGGCAGCATTTCCAGCAACCCCAGATATTTTTTGATGCTTTCTACTCTCTACTGATGATGGGCAATTACCCTGAAACATGTGTATAGAGATGAACAGCAATGACTGCACTAACTTTAGTGAAAAACTACGGACACTTTCAAGTAAGCGTTAAATTTGAACTGCATTTACCAGGATGCAAAGGGGCGAACTCGACTGGGATGTGAGGCAGTGTGCTCCCAACCCGCCTACATATGCATATAAAATACATAATTAGAACCATGGGTAAAATATACTTAGTCAAACAGGTTTAAAGAGTGTGTGTGTATTTTATTGTTATGACATAGTAGCAATACATATTTTTTAAAGAACTATACATAACTAGAAATATACACATAATTTGAAAAAAAATATTTATCATGTAGGGCTTTCAAAAATCCACATAAACAAGCTTATCCTGCTATTACATTGAGCAATGGCTATTTGTCACAATGTCCTATTAAATAGAAGAGCTTGTGGTTTATTCATCTGGAGGTGCTGGTAAATTGCACACATTCTACATTGTGTACTCGGACGTTCAGATAAATGCCATGGGATGTGCAGTGTGTTGTCCAAATGTCTTCGTAAACAGTGCAAATGTGTTGTGCGTGTGTGTGTGCACCCGGTTAGAGTCATTTTTGTTTACTCTAACCAGGCTGTGTGTGTGTCACTCTCCCTCCCTCCCTCCCTCCCTTGTGTGGTAGGCAGCTGTACTCACTGTTGTCATCTTTGTCGGCGTTGGTGCTCCAGGACTCCTGTGGCATGGTACAGCATCTGGAAGACTTCCAGTTCGGGTTCCATGTCAGCTGCGGACTCTTCTTTGTCCCTGGAGGTGAGTGTCTCCTTTTATATGATGTGTTTCTGCCAGGCTTTTGGTGGTGACGGCTACTGCCACGGATATCCTGGTGGCAGTCCCTGCAAATGCAGGAGCCAGTGCATTACTGGTGGATGAATCCACTTCGAATGTGTTTTTATTTCTTCTTTGAAGAGGTATGTTCTGTTGGATAGTGAGAGGGGATCGGGAACTACCCAAGGGGCCCCTGGGTTTACTGTGAAGGAATGGCCACTTGATGGAGTTTGACGTTGTCAATGGAGACAAATCTGTTTGCTTTGGAAACAGGCAGCTGTTGTAGGATGACTGTTCTGGTACCTTGTATTCCCAGGACTTGGACCGGTGCTCTGTAGGACGGACCAAGTTTATTCTTCAAAGCGATCTTTTCACAAACCAGATCCCCAACTTTAGGAATCCACGCTGTAGAAGTTGTTTGCAAATCCCTTATTCCTAAAGTGGCAGCACTGGCAGAGGATTTATCATCACAAAATTGCTGAAGTTCCTGTAAGACAATGAAACATTCATTTATGTCAAAAGGTGTATCTGCTGCCACGAATCCAGGGCCATGTAGATGTGGGACATGCATAGGTATCCCAAAGAGAACCTCATAAGGAATGCGTCCTCCCAAGGACCGTCTTGGCAGATTATCCAGTGCTCTCTGGAACCTATACAGGTGATAAAGGCAGCTGCGGCCAGAACCTTCTGTTAAGGACTGCTTTAGATCTAAATTCCTCCTCTCCACAACCAATTTTCCCTCAGGATGGTAGGGTGAGGAATAATGGAGTTCAACATCCACCGTCCCCATGGTATCTCTGAATGCCTTAGAGGCAAAAGCAGGGCTCTGGTCCGAAAGGAATGCTACAACTGCATATGTACCGATAAAGATCAGCAAGTCTTTTGTTCGAGCATCAGCCAATTGCTGTGGGCATACCCACAGGAATCTAGAACAAGAATCTACAGTGACTAAGATGTATTTGTATGCACCATCAGGTTGTATGGGACCACAATGGTCCGCGTACACACATTGTAGTGGCCTGTTGGACACTAAGGAGCATATTTATTCTCTATTTGTGCCGAATTTGGGTAAAAGGTTTTGACCCAAATTCGGTGCAAACCTAACACCATATTTATACTTTGACGCCCGACCCCGCGAACGTCAAAATTCAGCAGTGTGCATCATTTTCTGGAAGCGTGAAACTGCCTTGCGTTAATGACATGCAAGGTAGGCGTTCCTGTCCAAAAACTTTAAGGCATGTGCGCCTTATTTATACTCCTGCATCATTTTGATGCACAGGAGGGGGCGGACTTTAAATAATGGCGTCCAGCCTGATTTGCGCTGTTTTTGAACGCCTGGGTGAGGGCAGGCATTAGTCCTACTAATTAGTCTCTGACCATGGAAGTAGTCCACAGATGTCCTTCCCTGCCCCCCGGGACACCCCCTGCCACACTCACCCACCCCTGGAGGACACCCATGGATGGGGGACCCATCCAGGTACAGGTAAGTAGAGGTAAGTTTTTTCTTTTTTCAAGTGGCATGGGGGGGCCTAACTTGGGCCCCCCTACATGCCACTGTGCCCAATGACCATGCCCAGGGGACAGAAGTCCCCTTGGCATGGCCATTGGGCAGGGGGGTATGACTCCTGTCTTTCCTAAGACAGGAGTCATTTCAATGGGGGTTGTGCGTCAAAAAATGGTGCAAGTCCATTTTTTGACGCACAACCCCCATTCTTCCCTATGACTGCGTTGCCCGGTTAGTCATTTTTTTTACTCTAACCAGGCCGCAGCGCCGGCTAACGTCATTCCGTAAATAAGGCTCCCGCCTGGTGCGTTGGAATGGCGTTAGCCGACGGTACATTTTTTGATGCAAACCAGCGCTGGCACTGGTTTGTGTCAAAAAGTATAAATATGGGCCTAAGAGGGATGTCTGTGAAGGACGTTTGATGTTTGAGCCCTTTATCTGCTGGCAAATCAGAGAACATATAGCTTGATCTGTTTGTATAGACCTGCCTACCAGAAGTGTTTCTGTAAGAGTGTTATTGTGGCCGCAATACCAGCATGTGAAGAGGCGACACCCTCATGCGCTGCTCTTATTAGATCTATTCTCTGGTCTTGGTTGGGGTTCACTCAATCGCCAATCCCAGAAAGTGTTGCATAAGCAACATTCTGTGCACTGATTTGGGAAGAATATTTTGTAGGGTAACCTTTTGGGAGAGGCTTGCCTTCAGCCGAAGCTTTCACGGCAGCCAAAATTTCCTTATCCAATCTCATCTGAGAATGAGTCACTGCAGCCACAGAAGCCGTAGCTATTGTGGGTTTGGCTGCTTCATCAGCCAAATTATTGCCAATAATGTGTACTCCTACATGTTGGTGCACCTAATGTACAGAGTACATGAGCACTAGGTAACTTATTCTAAAACCAGCCATCCTCCTCTACAGAGTTCTGTGTTGTATGGTGTTCCCTTTGGAGTCTCTGAATCCATCCAATTGCCAATGATTGAGGTAATCATTGCAAGACTGGACACAGTAGTATGAATCACAGAAAATCAGAGTGAGATGTCCTGGTTCTGCATGTTCTAGCGCGAAGATAAGAGCTTTAAGTTCAGCCAGCCGATCTGTGCCGTCCCCCTAGATCCTGCATGTAGGTATTGTGAGGGTCGAATATACCATCCTTCATCACTCCGCTCATGGCTACGCAAGCGACTGAGTACTAATGTTTAGTACCCACAACTGGTTGTGCTGGTCCATCAGTGTAGATGACAGTATGGTAACTGTCAAGTGGCAAGATGTCTAGAGGTGTGGGGTACTTCTGTTCGTATTGGAGAAATTCTTATGTCTGAAGTTTTGGATCAAAGATGTAATCAACATCGGTGGCAGTCAGGGAGGTTGCCCACTGAATCCAACGTGGATGTAATGCTTTAGCATTAGGAATGCTTGCTTTGGTGACGGCCTCTAAGGCTGGCACTGGGGTGACGACGATAATGCGTTTCCCTTGGGCAAGTGGCCTAGCCTTAATGACAGCCATCTGTACTGCAGTAAGAATTTTTTCTATGGGTGCAAAGCGTTGTTCTGCATTGGAATATAAGTGTGAGTTATATTCTATGGGAACTGTGTCGCCTTCGTTAAATGTGACATAAGTAAACGCAATGGCACCAGCAATTATTCTGATGACCAAAATTTGGGGGTCATTCTAACATTGGCGGGCGGCGGAGGCCGCCCGCCAATGTTCCCCTTCCAAAATACCGCTCCGCGGTCGCAAGACCGCTGAGGGTATTTTGGGATTTGCCCTGGGCTGGCGGGCGGCCGCCAAAAGGCCGCCCGGCAGCC